>NC_136870.1:22125275-22745275 GCF_951799975.1 Gobius niger | reverse complement strand
TACAAGTGTTAATGGGATGATTGGAGGGTCTTTCATCTCCCCCTGGTGTCTCTGGCCAGAACCGGACCGGAGTCACCAATACACACTAATAAAATCACAAAGAAGAAGCTAACAGGCTAAGGGCAAAGCTAATTGCGGGCTAGCGCCACTTTAAACAGTATTTACAGCCAAGTTTGAGTGAAAAAAATGATTTCCATTGTGTAATTGGATGAACAATATCCCTCTCTCCCTTCGACTTTTCTCTCAGCGTAGTATTTACTCTCACAGAGTTAAAAAATCGCAACTTGCTATGACACTTGCAGTTGCGCTTATGGCCTCTAGGGGCAAGAGTTACTTAGTACTGCTTTAAGCCTCTGTGCATAAAACGGCATAGGAATTGCCAGAGCTGTTAGATGCGAGTTAGCGGCTAGTTTAGCAACATTAGCAATATTAGCTTGTATCTTGTACACTGTAACACTGCAAACTCCACGCTGCAGCACTAACAACATTTAGCTTTGGTTAAATCCAGCACAGACTCTGATTTAGGGAGTGTCGTCTGTAATAAAGTCAGCTCTATGTGGAATATCAGCTATGAGAGAGCTGCGTCCTGTAGGAGCGCCGGCCACACGGCAAGTGGTATCGGTTTCTGGTATCGGGACCTCATGAATGAGTACGAGCGTATGAGTGCAAGCATGTGGAATCGGCCCGATACCTGATACTGGTATCGGTGCATCCCTAACATTAGTGGTACTTTTCCAAGTCCAAGGAGCATTTTTCTTGCCTGGTTTTCATTCTGTTTTATTGCTTCTAAAACGCCACCTTGTGACGCACCATCAGTGTTATCCATCTTAAAGGGATATTTCAGGATTTTTGACATAGGGCCTCATTTCCTAGTTATCCAGAGTGTTGCTGATTTCTGGAGATGTTTTTTTTGTAATTCAAGCAGTTCTTATATTTGAAGAGTTTCGTGGCGCTAGGCTAATGCAAGGCTAACACATTTCTACGGTATCAGCTAGCCTGCATTAAAAAACAGTCTGTCTGTTAGTTATATTCCAAACATGATTCTATCGACACAGACATTTATATGGTTAGTCTGGTGTTATGTGATTTGCCTCAGGTGCACTGTGGAGCGGGTCAGACTGTTTTTAATGCAGGCTAGCTGATACCATAGAAATGCACTAGCCTAGCACAAGCCTAGCACGTAACTCTCCAAACAGAAGAACTGCATAAATTACAAAAAAAATATCTACAGAAATCAGCAACACTCTGGATAACTAGGAAATGAGGCCCTATGTCAAAAATCCTGAAATATCCCTTTAACTTTACCACCACAGTGTGGAGTGAATGAAAAATCACATTCCCTTATGTGTAGCACTTTGGGTGAAGTTTCCCCCTCTTCCCTTCCACATTTTCATCACATGTACAATAGCAGAGTCGCTGAAATAGGAATGATAAACGCGGAGAAGCAACATTTTAATTTCGCTAAACGACACTTGCTATATTTGGTGAATACAATTCCGTTACATAATTGTTCACCCGTTCAGCACCATCTAATAATTACGAAGGCCATCTCTAAAAGCAACCACGTAAGCAGGATTAGCCCGTCCATTATGATGTGGCTTTTGTCACACACACAAAAAAAACAGAGTTGGTGCATTAAATGGTGATAAAGTGAGATAAGGCTTAGAATTTTATGGAAGGATATTTGTTGCACAGAAGATTTATGGGCTTGGATGCTGCTGTGTCAGAGCTATAGAAAAAAATGTTGCCTTCAGCCAAAGAAAATCCTCCTGAAAAACACCAATCTGCAAGTGAAATGCAGTTGCAGTCTCAGTGATTTGATAGTTGCAGCCGTTGGAATAGTGTTTACTCCTTTCAGAGACCATATTCCCTGATGTTAATGAGGCCGTAAGTGTCTCCCTGTCCGTGGTGGTTTACAGTGTGGGTTTATGTGTGGTTTTATGGCCTGGTTTGTCCTGTGCTTTTGCCTGCGGATGTCGACCGAGCAGAGTCAGTGACAGAGGGCAGAAGGCTCCCGTCGCCTGATATTTAGAGGCTGTAAAAGACCTAAGTGGCTCTGGACGCGCATCTGCTCCCCCCGGACGCTGGCTTAAAGGAACAGGAGGGCTATTAGCGACTGTTGTGGTCATCTGGTCATCAGTGCTGCAGTAGAGGAAAGAATTAAATACCGAGCACGTTTGCTTTTGGTGGGGTTTCTTGTGCAATAAATCTTATCCAAAAAACGGCAGCGGTGTGACAGAGCCTTTAGTGGATCTGCTGGTGTAGATCTGCAGCGGCTCAGGTCTGCAGATTTATGACAGGGTTGGTGTAAAGGGTTAAGTTAAGTGCTTTATTTGTCATTGCACTGTGGGCCAACCTGAGCGGCATGTTTTTGGAGGTAGGAGAAACTGGAGTGACCCGGAGGAAACCTGGCTGCCTGCCTTCAGTCTCCTCTGAAACGGTGCGCCACCGCCTGAACACATTTATGTGATGCAGCGTTTATCTCCGTCTTATCCCGCCCCTCAGACAATGCCCCATGTCACAAACCTCCGCCGTTTTGAGTCATTCTGTTTGCTTTGGTTGTTTCTTCTGTAGCTGGAGCACCCTGATCTGTATTTCCTGGATTTTATATGCATTACAGATAGAATAATGGCCGATGCTGATATATCAGGCCGATACAGGGGTATTTTATAATATCGGCTGATGTAATATAGTATAATACTATAGAATAGAGTATTTATTGTCTCCTTATGGATACATTTGTCTGCCAAGAACAGGCCCATATCTCCGAAACTGTAAAGATTTCCCGTTTAGTTTTTATGCATTGGAAAAGAGCACTTAAAAGGAGCCCCTCTACAACTGCCTCGGCCTCAGAGGAGCAGAGAAACATCAGAGTGAAAATTGGTCACAAGTTTGTATACCTCGGAGGCTCGGGTATTTTTTTTAATGTATTTAATGTTGCAGACTTTGGAAGTTTTGGAATCTGATGATTTTTGTCTTTCATTCAGCTCCCACTAGCCTGGTTTTACTTTTGTACTCATTTAGTGTCGTACAAGGGTCTGGATCTTCACATTTGAGCTCCGTTTTCAGGTGGGAGGGGGGAACTCCTTTGAAACGATTGGATCTTAATTTTGCTACAGTTTGGTCGTGACATATGTAATGGACCCGAGTGAGTGAAGCAGCCATTATAATTTTATATAATAATTTCATAATTTTTTGTGACCAAAACAGTGAAGATGGCGGCCGCGACACCATCTTTCACCAAAGAAAAAAAAGAGTGGAAAAAGGGTGGTGCGCACTGAATGGGTGCTGCTGCCGGATGCTCTCTCATCGAATGCAATTTCTCCATCTGTGAGATCAATAAAGTATCATCTTATCTTATCTTAACTCTATCATAACTCTATCATAACTCTATCATAACTCTTGGGAGCATTCCTTGCACATTCCAAGGCTTAAGTTTCAGTTTCTGGGAGCCGAGCCAGAACAATTTGAAGAGCTTCCTTTACTTTTATATCTGCCGCCATTGTCAAAGCACAACCAGCAAATGCTTGACGACACCTACAAGCCCCGCCTTTGGCTGGACCTTCAACAATGGATTGTCTCTAAAGGAACTCAGATTATCAACCTAACAATTAATGATATAAAATATGGTATTTTTCGCAATAATCATAATGATTTTGGTCTTAATATTATTATTTTGTTAAGCAAACATTATATACATAAATGTCGTTTTTTTCAAGACAAAACCTAACATCACTCATTGGAGGAATGAGCTGAAACTTTTTTATAAATCTGTAATATTGATCAACACCCAAAATGCAGAAAAACTGGCTTCTTTTATAGACAATCTTATAGAATGAAATGCCCTTTTACATTTTTTTATTTTTATTTATTTTTTATATAACTGCCCCATGTTCTTTTAAAACAATATATATATATATTTTCTGTATTATGTGCACTGAATATAGTGAGGTCTTTACGCTGTAAAAAAAAAAAACCAACCTACAAGCCCCACCTCCCCCGCTCGCTGAATGATAGGTTGAAATTCAACCAATGAAACACGGCCACTGAGATCAGACCCAGACATACATGTAGGAAAATTATAATTGACCGGAGTTTCCGGATGGTTAAGCTCCCACTGAAGTATCTACAGAACTCAAGCTTTCCTGAATAAATCAGCCTATATGCCTCACATAAAGCGCCTCCTGCTGTCACGGTTCAACACTGAGACATTTTACAGTTTAAAAGCATCATACAAAGGATTAGACGAGGCATTTTTAAAAATTACATAGCGCTTTTCCAGACGCTCGAAGTCGCTTTACAATTTCACGCATTATTCATTCACTCCGTACTCGGTGATGGTCTTCCCCATTTTTGAAGTGTATAAACCATCATTTAAGCCATTCTGCAGTTTTCTTTTGCTTCATTAGCATGATGTGAGCTAAAAATGTAAACTCCTATATTGTTTTTACATGTTTTATTATCTCTACTGGCATGACGTCTTCACTTTAAAATATACAGTAGCTGAACATGATGGACATGTGTTAAAAGTGGAAAACACATGTTAATCCGACAACACCCCCTCCTACTGTTCAGGGCTATAAACAGTGTTGGGAAAATGGAGGGCGTGGCTCTGAGGTCATGTTGCTCATTGGTCACATGCCAGGGATCGTGTCGGGCCGCTCTCACTGTTTAGACCAAGACTTTGACCTAAACCTGGGCCCAGGGTCTGAGCTGGAGTCCGCACAGCCCAACTGGACCCCTAGACCCCGATGTCCCTTCAGCCTGAGTGAGTGACCGCAGTGACAGGAGTGGACTGTGAAGCGAAATGACCCCGGGACACACCACATGGACTCGGTCTCTCCATCTGTCTGAGTGTGAGGGAGCGGGGAGGAGAGGGACTGGACTGGAAGCGAAGTAGAAGTGCACAAAGCGGACCAGAGTGCATGTTGCCATTGTGTTCTTAGTATGTTACAGTAATACAGTTAAAGGAATAAAAGGAAAAACTGTTTCAATAAGCATCAATGTCACAAAACCCCATAATCTTCCACCAAGATCTAGTATTGGGAGAGTATCACCACTGTGTAAAGCCTTCTTCAGCACGTCCCATAGTCTCTCAATGGGGTTAAGATCTGGACTCTCTTAGGGTTAGGCGATAGTTATTCCCCATGATAAGAATTAGTCTCATACTGGTATAAATGATGAGATGTAAACAAACTGGAGCGCAGGCAGAGAGGGAACACTCCGGAGCGGATCTGGTCCAAGCGTCGTCAACTCTGACCCAGATTTAGCCACTTTTCAAACCTCCTGTGACTATTTTTTTGGAAACAGGGCAAGCAGCGAATGTTGTGTTACCCTCCAGGATTTTAATAAAGTCACCATCGCGTCCTGGAAGTTTTCTCAAAGCTGCTCTCCGCTCACATAGGACTAAGGCAGGGGTGGACAATTCTTTTTCACAAGGGGCCTTATGCGAAGCAGTAGAGTTGGAGGGCTGCACCGACAATAACTCAAACTTATTCTGCTCAACTTTATCCTATTGTACATTACATTACATTGGCACCAGAGCTGTGTGGCCAGGGTGGGGGGGGGTGTGGCTTAGAAAGAAGGGACGTGGTGTGACTGCCATAATCTCATTTTTAGATCGTGCGTGACCTCATGTACTTCGTTCAGCATTCAGGCTTCATCATTTTCAAGCCCTTTCAGAACAAACTACAAGCTTTATCCCACTGTGAGTTAAACATGGGCCGTGTCCCGAGAGAAACAGAACATACGGCTGGCTCTGGTATCAAATGGCTCTTTTCCACATGCAGGTACGTGTCAGTTGAATGGCTCTTTCACTGGCTTTGTCGAGCTTTTCCACAACAAAGACCAGGGCCAAACCTGTCTGACCAGATATCGGTTTTGGGACCGACCAAAGCGCTGACCCGTGTCTGATGTGACGTGAACAGACTCTGGCCTCTGATTGGCAGCGAGAGAGTGGACAGACCTCACTATTGACGCGCAGGTCATACGGATTTAATATTTCACAACATCATATTGCTGTTCTAAACGGGGATTTTGCTGATATTAGCATTTAGCTGCTGTTTGCGCAGGTTTAGCTGATGTTAGCGTAACATTTGCATGTACCTTCATAGTTGTATTTAGTGGTTTCTTTTCTGTTTCAATACAGCTTGGCACCTGAATGATTCAATAGCTCCCACCAGAAGCAGCATTTGTCCACATTTGTGTGTGGTGGAAACTGAAAGGTCTGTGGGGTGGATCGTGGCGTGCGCTATGTGGAACGACGGCTAAAGAGCGCCGCGTGGGGCTCTACACAGGGCAGAAAGATGATCAAAATACCAACATGTGCCCCATCGCCAACCCTGCTCTGCAGAAAGTGGTATTTAGGAAGAAAAAGCACAGGGAGGGACCTGCTGTTCTGACTCTGCCATTGGCCATAGGTGTCTGTCCAGCCCATGTACAGCCCCTGTTCAACCCACTTACTGCGTTTAAAGGAACAGGCCACCATTTTATCATACTGAGATATGTTCTTACCTGAGCTCAGATGAGTTGATGCGTACCTGTCTGGTCTTTGTGTGTGCCCGTGGAAGAGTGAGAGAGCTATATAGGGAGAGCTACAGGGATATGCTGAGAGAGGCCAAATGCTAGCAACATCTTTGGTCGTGCGTGACTGAGCGCATGCACAAGACAGGTACGCATCAACTCGTCCAAGCTCAGGTAAGAACATATCTCAGTATGGAAAAGCGGTGGCCTGTTCCTTTAATCTGGAGTTGAAGATTGCTCAGAGCGCATTTCATCAGCACAAAAGTTTAGTCTAAAGTCTGCCATTGTGTTGTGTTGCTGAACCTGGACCTGATCAACTGCAGCAACCCCAGATCATAACAGTTAGTTAAATCCAGGTGGCCACTTTTTTGGGGTCAGGCAGTGCACTGTATGTGTTCATATGTTGGTACTACCTGCTGCTTAAGTATCATTAGTTGCTGACAAAGCCTCCGGATGTGTGAGGCAAAATGTCCTCATCGAAACAACCCTGAAACTTGGTCTACAATGAAAATCCCCAGTTTGAAATAAACTCTTATGGACCTGTCCTCAATCAAGTCACATTAACACAGTATTTGTTTTACTTTAGACGTCTATGTTCTGAAACATATTGGCTCATTTCACATGAGTCATTCCTTCTTCTTACTTAAAACACGATTCAAATTCGAAATCTCTGAACTAATCATTGAAGGCATTTGATTTTCCAGTCCCTTGTCCCGCCGGCACTGATTGGCCCCCGTGTCGTTCCCTGGGCCGTGCCATTGTCCCGGCGCGGCGTGTGAAGTGGCTCCGCGCACATAAAGAGATTGGAGGCTTTTGAAAAGAGGACGGCCTGATTAAAAATACATGCGTCTGCGTTTTGTCATTACTTTGGTGGGAGCGCACACAAAGGGATTCTCATCATGGAACGGCCGCGAGGTGCATCTATTATACATGCGCGCCGCGGCTTCTGGTTCAGGACGGACTTTTCCAAATTGATCAGGTCACACTAACTCTCTGTGCCGCGAGATGTCAAATGTCAGCTGATGATTGGTCTAGATATTGGCCATATTTCACAAAACAGGCTAAACTAAGGTTTTTTCTTCTCATCTGGCCCGGTGACAGAGTGGTTTGCGTGGTTAGCGCCCACATCCGGGTCCTGGGTTCAATTGTGGGGCCTTTTCAAGTGGAGTTAGCAAGATCTCTCTGTGTCTGAGCGGGTTTCCTGCTTGTGCTTCAGAACTAACCTTCTTCCAGGGCTAACAAACTCTGCTTCTTGAGTTTTTACTACAAAAAAAGTGTATTTGTTTGCACCATATATCTAATAGATGGTTCCTTTAGAAATATAGCCCTTACATTTGATTTGAAGTGATAAAATGTGAAGTTCAGGGGAGCCATATGAACCCCCATTGTCCAAATCAGTTAATATTGAGGCTTTAACTGGAGGGGCATCTAACAATTGCACTGAAGTTGTAACACTGTAAATCAAACTGCTAATGCTACAACAGTTTGCTCATACGATGCTAACGTTATATGAACATTTCTTCAAACCAGATCTAATTACAAACATGCGACATAACGTTATGTTGAAAGCCGTGACCAAAAGTAACGCTCACATCACTGATGTAGTGGTTTTGTTACAGTTTTATCATTAGCAGCGCTGCTACACTGGGGGCCGCCATTACTGTCTTCATCTCGTATACGAACTCGTAGCAGTCTTTTCCGAGTTTACAAGTTGTAATTACCGGTTCGAGCGGCATTCCGAGGCATTTTTCCAAGTGGGAAGTGGTAAATTTACCAGATACAAGTTGCCTGGAACGCACCATTAAAAAGGGGAACCTGAGCGATGAGCGGGGATGAGCAGCAGCGGTGATTGGCTGTCGTGAAGGTGCGGCTGGAGCAGAGTCTGTCAGTAGATGATTGGAGAAGAGCTGCTGGTGATGAGGTGAATGAACGCAGCTGGTAGGTCTTCGAAGTTGAATTTGCGCAGAAGCTTCATTACAACAATATACAAAAATTATGTTTAACGATATGCGATGCGATATGGCCCACACCTATCCTGAACCATCACGGATTATGCCCGTGCATCATGGAAGAAGAATGGAATAACCTGGTCATTCAGGATGTTGAGGTCGTCAGCTGATCTCATTCTTTGGCTGCAAAATCGCAGATCAGGAAAAGTTTGTTAAATCCAGGTGAAGACTTTTTCCAGATCAGGCAAGGTACGTTTACAGAGGAGTAGCAAAGGTCGGAAATTGTTCAGAGAAATATATGTGGGATGAGCATGTCTAAAGGGGTGTTTTTCTTCTATTGTACGGATATCTTTTGGAAGAAGATTCCAGAGTCTGGGGCCCTGAGGTCATGGACATTCGAGGTGAAGGAGAAGAGAGAAGGAGTGACCTAGAGGGTGTGGAGTGCTTTAAAGGAGACAGCAACAAAACAGTTTGAGGACAGGGGTGATGTGCTGGGCTGGATGGAGATCTGGTGATGATTCTGAACCATTCGGAGTTCATGGAGGGATTTGTTTTGTAGGCCAGAGGAGGGTAGTCATCTGTCATACCGCACGACTTTTTCTCTACTCGGCACCTCATGTTGAAAAAGGGGGACACAGGATGAAAAATAAATGGCTTCTAGTAAAGGTTGAAATTCGACATTCTAAAAAGCATTAACGCTGCACCAGCATTTAATTACCTTCATTACAGCAATTTGAGCAATCTCTAAAAACACACTGTGGCACATTTCTGTCACCAGCCCAAGGAAGAATCTCTAGTTAAGTGCTGGAGAAGATGCAGCTGCTCTTATGATTTATTTACCGGAATTTTCACCGAATCCTGTCACATTCTCGGCCCAAATAAGTCCTTAAAAACCTCTGCCCCAGTTTTCCAGCGGAATTGTCCCCTCAACTCCCCCAAGCGCCGTATTTTCTTGTACATTTCGTGTAATCTTTCTCCCTTTGACAAATTCTGTTCGACGCTTGTCACAGGCACTGGCTCCTGTGAGCTTTTCCGTCAGACTCGCGCTGGCAGGTGAGAACTGAAGGCGATATATGAGAAAATGAATGCTCTATTCCTGGATTTTCAATATTTGTGTGATATTTTTCATGGGTTCATTCACGCAGGAGAAGGGGATTGACACGTTGGTTTCAGGCCCAATGTTTGATCTAGTGGTCTTTATAATACTATTTATTTCGCCGTTTTAACCAGAAAAGCTCCACTGAGATGCAGAATACAAGGCAGTTATGGGGGCCCTATTGTACATGTGTTACGTTGGGGAACCAGAGCACACAGTTCTTCCATTTTGAGATATATTCTTGCCTGAGCTTAGACGAGTTGATACGTACCTGGTCGCTTCCAACAACATCTTTAGTCGTTTGTGTGACTGAGCGCACGCACAAAGACCAGACAGGTATGTATCAACTCGTCTAAGCTCAGGTAAGAACATATCTCAGTATGGAATAACGGTGGCTGAGGACAAATTTCTCAAGAAAAGACAAGAAAATGGACCATCACCTTAATCACACCAAGGTTTATACAAGAAGCAAGAAGTCAATTCATTGATTAATGTATCTCACAAAGCCCATGTTTCGATGATAAGTCAGGGATAGGTTTTACATAAGTCCTTGTGAGTGTGCAAATTAATTCCTTTTCCTGTCTATTGAATAACTTACTATTGAATTCATTTGTTTGACTGAGATTAGGCGGCAGTGGCACAGATGGTAGAGCGGGGGTTCGAATCCCGCCTCCTGAAGGTGCACACTGTCATTGTGTACTCCAGTGTACTCCAAACTGTTTGTTCTCTGTTGTTCTGTCTGTCCTTTGTCAAATATGCACTGTGAACGTGAAAAAGAATTTAAAGAGTCTCAAAAAGACAGACTGCGTTAGAGAGGTTTTATTGAACATCAAACGTGATTGGGGCTCGGACCCCGGCGGAAGGTTGCATTAACGATATGGACAAGGCCTCGTGGAAGGCCCAGGGCACGCTGGTGGGACTATGTCTCCGAGCTGGCCTAGTGTCGCCTCGGGGTCCCCCCAGAACAGCTGGAGGAGGTGCGTGTGGATCGGGAAGTATGGGCATCTCTGCTGAGACTGCTGCCCCCACGAACCGGCCCCAGATAAAGAAAATGGATGGATGGATGGATGGATGGAATACATGGCATCGATGGATGGTGGCCAGAATCTTCCCCCAGAGCCCGGACACTGGTGGTGATGGGACGAGACCCGGGGCAGCCGGTCGACCCGATGAGCAGAGCCTGAGGAGAGGCCAGGCGGAGGAGGGGTGGTGCAGGGTCACAGTGCGGCTGGGAAATGGTCGAGTGATTGACCGGCAGGCTTAAGGAAGGGGACCCTGGCCGATGAATGGGTGAAGCAGCAAAAGCAGCTGCGATGATTGGTTGATGTGAAGGTGTGGCTTGAGCTGGGGCCGTGATTGGATGATTAGTGAAAGTTGCCGTTGATGAGGCGATGAATGAAAGCTGCAGGTACGTCTCCCAGGTTGAATTTGCTCTGAAGCTTCTTTTCCCCCTGGGGACAATGAAGTCTAAAGTCTAATGCAGGTGGAAAAGCACTATATAAATTGAGACCAATGGGAGTCCTGGCCCCATAGCAAAACATATTGTACATATTTTTAGTGGTAGGGGAAACCAGAGCACCTGGAGGAAACTTACACAGACACAGAAAGGCCTCCACCGGCTGGAGATTGAACCTGGGACCTTCATACAGTGAAGCACGAGCGCTAACCGCTGCACCACCATGTCGCCCAGTATCACCCAAATACTTAAATTTAAATGGCACAAATGCAAAACATCTGGGCTCCAGTCAGAAAAGTCATCACCCGGTCCAGTTGTTGATCCTTGTGACCTGTTGTTTTTTTGCTGGCGTTTTTTGCTTGACGTCTCTCTCTTTGTCTCATTTACACGTTTCCTTTGTCCGATGCGATTATAAACGCCTGACGGGATCGATCAGTCTCACTTCATTCTGGCGTCGAGAGAGGAACATGGTGCGACTTATCAGATTAACCGCTCTGTCACTTTCACTTCAACGCCGAACGTCTCAGGAAAACAACAGCATTTACCAAGTCCATTTGTGTGTATTCCGGCTGCTTAACGAAAGATACTGAACTTCATCATCTTGGCGATATCGTACCATCTAGAAAAGGTGCCCAAAAGAGTGTTTTCAAGCCTCAATTATGCCCATGTCCACTTTAGAGTCTTCAAAGTGGGCCATCTCCTCACAGATTTGCCGCTTGCCAAATGGATCAAACTTCCCCACACTTTTCCCAATACAGGTCAGACACGGCGAAAGGTCTCCAGTTGATTTTCTGTGATTTATTGGCCCCATAATTCACAATTTTTCTGTGTGTGTGTTTTACAGGTAGTCCTCGTCTTTGCCCTCAGCATCGGAGCCCTGGTCATCTACTTCATCGACTCCTCAGAGTAAGTCTTTCCCTTTGACGTACGGCCTCGTTCTCCGCTGATGTTTGAGTTTCCCTGTAGCTGCTCTTTGTGTTTGTGGAGAAAAGTCCTTGCAAAAACATGGAAAAAAGCGTGAAAGTCGTTATTTCAATTATCAAATGGGCTTTATGAGGCGAGTGTGCGGCAGCAGATATGAAAGGGGAAATAATTACTTTGCTGAAATGGCTCGTGGTTGAATGTGTATGCAGAGATAAGCAAGAGGGGGTAGTGGGATCAGAAGTGTGTGATTGCCTGTTCTTATGTTCGAATGTTCTAAAATTGTGCACAAAAGCTTCTGACTTTGGTCGCATGGCAGAAAGAAGTCGTGTCTGTGGACGAGTTCAGCGGAGGGGTAGGCCGACTGTGACCAGGAAGCATGAGGCCGAGAGGGAGATGCAAGAGGAGTTTTATGGATGTAGGGAAAGTCGATGCAGAGGAGAGTTTGATTTTCCTTTTTAGTTTTTGTATGGAGGAATCTTAATCTTTTAATTTGTTCTGGGATTTAATTTTAACCTCTCAACCCCAACCTTTTCTGCAGTTTGGCTTCATCCAAATCTCAAAGTTTCTCGACTGGATCTTACAGCCTATATGCCAGTGTCACCTACAAAATTAATCTAAACCAGGAGTGTCAAACATGCCTGCGAGCCTGATCTGGCCCGCGAGATGATTTAATCCGGCCCCTGCCCTGTAGAGCATATGCAGAGTATGTAAAAAAAAAAGTAGGTCTCATTCCTGTGCAGAGTTAAAGGGACTATGCGGAGTTTAAAAATGGTCAAATTATCTAATTTCCTCCCCGTAAATATTCCAACAATGTCCTATTAGGTGTAGAATGAGCCCAGACCTGTTCACCACAACTGCCTCTAAAATCCTGCACTTTCACTCAAAAAGGTGTGAATTCAGGTCCGAATCGCCGCCATGCACGGGCTTAATATAGAAGGTGCAGTTACACATATGACCTGAGGTGGCAGTAGTGAGTATAAAATGGCTAACTTGCATCTAGCCCCTCTAAAGATACATTATGCAACTTTTTATGTGGAAAAAAAGTAGATATTTTTATGTATATGTCCTTGTAGTGACCCAGAGGCAGTATGAGTGGTTCGTATGGTGCCTTTACTTTTGATCACAGTGGTCTCTACAACGCTCCAGGATCGATTGTTTTGTAGGTTTTCTGGTGATAGGGTCCGTCAGCAGTGAAAACCTGTCAAACAATTGATCCTGGGGCGTTGTCGAGGCCACTTTGATGGAAAATAAAGGTGCCCTGCTGACCACTCATACAGCTGCTGGGTCACTACAAGGTCAAATATGCACAAAAATTCCACACGTGTCCAGCAGAGGGCACTGACATAATAAGAGCTCAGGATATGAGCAACACATTATATAGCAACGTGGTAAATGGACAGTCTGCCCCAGGGCGGCTGTGGCTTCAATAACAGCTTGCCACCACCGAGTGTGGAGTGAATGAATAATGACTATGTAGTACTTTGAGGAACTGACACAGGCTTGTAAAGTGCAATACAAGTGTAAGCCGTTGTTATTAATAAAGCCACAGTCATGTTGGGGCTTTGACCAAATCACAGCTTATTATTATTCATTATTGGAAACATTTTCTCCATTATATGTGTCCCACGACCCAAAATGAGTTTGACAACCCAGATCTAAACACATCTTTTTCCTTCCATTGTTGCTGTGTTGTCTTCTGTGTTGCTCTTTTGTGGCTTTTTTGTCACTTTGTCAACACTTTCAATTTTTTCCCCCAAAAGCTTTTACATTTGGGTAAAGCCGAACTGGAGAAAATGTTCTCGGTTAAGGCGGGTGTTAAAAGGTGAAAAAAATCTGTGGCAGAAACCAATGGTAAAAGAAATCCATAGACCGTTGTAACCTGGAGTCCTGTTTAAATTCTGATCAATGCGTATACCAGGGGTCTCCAACAGGCGGCTCGCGGGCCAAACCTGGTCTGCAAGATGATTCAGTCTGGCCCCCGACTTGTAAAGCACAAATTTCTGAGTATGTCACCAAAAAAAAGTAAGTCTCCTGTGTGGAGTTATGATTTTTTAAAGAAATAACCAGAATGTTCTCTCCAGCCACTAGGGGGCAACTTAAATAAAGAAAGGAAAGAATTCCACACGTGTCCAGCAGAGGGCACTGACATAAGACAAGATCAGGATATAAACAATACATTATTCACCTTATTTCCGGAAGTTCACGTGGGCGCCGCCATGAATTGTGCCCGCCCCTTTTCTCCTATCTGTTAACATAGGACTTAAGTTAGCCATTTTATACTCACTACTGCCACCTCAGGTCATACGTGTAACTGCACCTTCTATATTAAGCTTGTGCATGACCTTTTTGAGTGACAGTCAACATGTAAGGGGAGGAAAATACGTAATTTTACCATTTTTAAACACCGTATAGTCCCTTTAACTGGAGAAGTCAAGATAAAATCAGTTACTACATGAAAGCAAAGCCAAGTTTCGGCCGCGCACATGAACATTGGACATTTTACACAAATCAATCATATACCGTTATCGTGCCCCTGAGCAAGACATTTTCACAACCCCCAAATGATGTATCAGACAATAAAACAAGGCAAAGAATATTTAAGTTTTAGTGCTGAATCATGGCGTGTCTAACTGATTGGATCCGTGGGCACCATTGAAATGCAAACAATCTCAGATGCGTCACTGTTTTTTTACGTTTGAGAGAGAGCGGAGGACGAGGACGGGCGCCAAAGCCATCATAACATTTGGCATTGACAGTGAATTAACTAAAGAGCACAAGCTGAAAAATGCCGACACAGCAATGGCTACAGTTAAACCCGGGGGATGGATTTCACTGGGCATTTTCTCAATAAACATCCAGCGAAAAGTAAAGTAAAGTAAAATCCATCAAACTGTAGTGACGAAGTTTGGCATATTCTTGCTGCTCGTTTTCCACCAATGAATACACTTTTTTTTTGTCTCATTCCAGCAATATTAAGCTTCTAGGGGTTTTTATTTATCAGGGGTGTAACAAGTGCTGATCCACAGATGAGTAAACAGAGCAATAAAGGCTAAAGTTTTACTGAAATAGATTATTTGTGAGTCAATCTTCCGATCCCAGGTTGATATTCAGTGCTATATGTCAGAGTTTCTCAGCCAGCACTTGGCAGGAGGGACTAGGAAATGTCTCAGATAAAAACAAGGTGAATCTGAGTAGAATTTCAATATTACTTTAGAAGAAAACCAAATTGGAATCACCAATACACTCTAATGGAATCATGAAGAAGCTAACAGGCTAACGGCCAAAGCTAACTGCGGGCTAGCACCACTTAAACAGTATTGCCAGCCAAGTTTGAGTGAATAAAATGATCTCAATTGTGTAATTTGATGTACAATATCCCTCTGTCCCATTGTCTTTTCTGTCAGCATAGTATTTACTCTCACGGACAATTAATGAGTAAAAAAACATAACATGCTGCGACACCTGCAGTGGCGTTTATAGCGTCTAGGGGCATGAGTTATTTAGTACTGCTTTACCCAATTCTAAAAGCTTCTCAACTGGAGCTTACAGCCTACTGCTGGGTTGCAGGTGACATCACATCACAGAGTTCTAAAGGCCAATACTGTTGTATGGAGGAAAAATTATTTTGTTTTTGAGGACATTTTTGGCCTTGTACAGAGAGATCATGGACCCAGCGAATGATATTAATGATCATTTTTGTAATTCATACATTTTCTTTTGAGCTATGACTTGTGAAAGTGTAATGCAACCCAGCAATAGGCCAGTGTAACGTCTCATTTGAAAGCTAAGACCGACAAAACTCATCTAAACTGATCTTTTTTCTCGCAATGTACGCTGTTTCATCACTTTCTTGTTTTGCGTTTTCCTCACACTTTTTTGCAATTTTTCTGTTGCTCTTTTGTCGCTTTTTTGTTGTGTTTTTGTAACTTTTCTGTTGCTCTTTTGCAGTGATTTCATCTTCGTTTTTGTCTTATTTTTGTCGCTATTTTGACACTGAAAATGCGCTTGGTTCAGGTGGGGGTTAATGATGTCTTTCAGGCTTGACTTAGAGATTATTATAGCCACATTTTGAACATAACATTCTACTTAATTTTGAATAATAAATGTTAAAGGGGCTAGACACAAGTTAGCCATTTTATACTCACTACTGCCACCTCAGGTCATACGTGTAACTGCACCTTCTATATTGAGCTCGTGCATGACGGCACCGTTTTTAGTGGCTCATTCTACACATTAGGACATTGTTGGAACATGTAGGGGGGGAAGATACATGATTTTTAACATTTTTAAACTCCGTATAGTCCCTTTAAGTTGATTACTTTGTTAAAATGTGGGCTGGATCCTCCACTTTGTTGGTACTCGACATAAACACGGTTGGCAATTTGTACCAGCAGCTGCTCTGAAATGTCTTGCTCAAGAAGTTAATGACCTCAAGTGGGCCTCAAGTGCTGCATTTGCTATTCAATTAAAGAAAATAAATGGGATGCGTGCTCGAAACAGAAGTGCCCACACACTATTGAGTTCAACTGAATTCAAAGTCACACTGTGCAACATTACAGGTTAAGTCTATGTTGCAATATTATTCGGATTTTGGCTACTATTCATTTTCCATTTATTGAGATCTCTGTTTCTCTATTTCCCTTCCAAAGTTATGTGCAAAAGTCTGTGATGTTGTCGGAAGATTAGCCTGAAAAACTTCATTTATTTTATATGTACTTCACCGTGACACATGGGCAGTAGAAACAAATATATTGCAGCTGGGATTAGTTTCAGAGGCGGCGGACGGTAAATCGATGCAGCTCAGACGATCCCCACAGTGAGAAAAGATACAGCACTTTCTATTGGTTTTTCTGATCCTGCTGTTGGAAAATGAGCTCAGGGTTTGAGAAAAACATGCCCCAAACGAATTGATTGAATGTATCAGATACTTCCAATCGCCATTTATAGAGGTCACAACTTTCAAGTGGGAGTCTGTGTTTCATCTGTCGTCCCGAGGAAAAGGGCACAGGGAAGGTATGAAACAATATGGAGGTTGTGGGTTCAAATTCCAGGCCAGATTGTAAATAAAAATGGCCTGGGTAAGTCCTGCGTTAGGCCTGTTATAGTATAGAAACAAGGCATAATGATATGTACTTTTATGTTTATTTAGGGGTTGTTTTAAAGCAGTACTAAGTAACTCTTGCCCCTAGAGGCCATAAGCGCAACTGCAGGTGTCGTAGCAAGTTGCGATTTTTTTAACTTATTAATTGTCCGTGAGAGTGAATACTAGGCTGAAAGAAAAGACAAAGGGAGAGAGGGATATTGTACATCCAATTATACAATGGAAATATTTTTTTCACTCAAACTTGGCTGTAAATACCGTTTAAGTGGCACTAGCCCACAGTTAGCTTTGCCCGTTAGCCTGTTAGCTTCTTCTTCGTGATTCCATTAGTGTGTATTGGCGCTCCGGTCCGGTGGCAGTCAAGTTGCAATTGTGGTTTTCTGGCCAGAGACACCAAGGGGAAATGAAAGACCCCTCAGTCATCCCATAAACACTTGTATTACCCCCAGAGGGACTACGGAAAGGATTTATTAAGGTAAACAACTTACTTAGTATTGCTTTAAGTTCAAATGTAGTGAACATTCAGCCTTTTTGCTTTTACCCTTATGTAAAAATAGTAATAATAGGCCTAATGAAAATGATTTCGAAATAATAAATAGGCAATATATATAGAATATTAATTGTATCCATATCTAAAGGGAGCAAATTGATGTGAATGTTTTCAAAAGATAGTCTACGAGATATTCTTCCTAAATAAATGAAGCTGATTTCCATGTGTCGCAGTCACACTGTTTCACTTTTGTTTTTGCCGTGACATAACAATGTTCTTTTGGGACTCTTCCCTTGGCAACTATTATGCGGACATGGAGAAGATTTGCTCTCTGCACATTGGATTAGTTTTTTGGACCGAACATCCCTAAGACACATTCATTAAATAAGGAATGAACCTTCAATAAATGATCTAATAATAAAACATGTGCTTTATTCTCAGTGTGTGACAAAGTGCAGTGTTTATAAAGAGTTCAAGCCAAGTCAGAGGACTTAGCCTGGTCTGGCCCAAGATAAGTTATCTGACTCTGACTAAAGTTCCAAAGTAACTGAGCCATGTTTATGAAACCGAAATGACAACAAAGTAAGGCAGACTTGACCAAATAAGCCTAGCTAAGCCAGTTTTATGGAACATCCCTCTGAAGAAGTGATGGACTGTGTTGCTGTCCCAGTCTAAGGCCCATAATTCATCACCGGACCTGTTCGTCGCTCAAAGTGTGTTCATCACATCGTCATGGATTTGATAGCAGGCCGTAAGTTGAAAGTGAAAGCTTGTGTGCCTACAGAGGCCGCTTTAGAGCAATCTATCTACATAGACATGATTTCATTTTCTGCGTAACTCATACTCAGAGCGGAACAATGAGACGAAACAGGCGACGAAAAAGCAATGAAAAATCAACAAAAATGCAGCGACACCGTCAGGAAAAAACATAGCTCCGTCTTAGCTTTCAACTTTCCACTGACTGATTATAGTCACCCAAGAGGATGTTTTCAGCCAAATTCTATGTGATTTTCCCCCTTAAGGCCAATGGCTACTCCCTGTATGTAAGAGGTGTCAGCCCTGCCAGAGTTTCCCATTCTACAAGACCCATAGTTGACGGGATCAATCATTTTAATAAAAGAAGCAGTTTAGCCTGTTGTAAGGAGTCAGTCTATTGGCCCAAAATGACTTCTCTTCTGTGTAAACTCCTCCACCTCTAGTGCTTTTGGATCTCGTTTCATTGCCAAACCCAGGTGTAGCGTTACCCGCCCCCCCGTACCAGCTGTGCTCCTCCGAAAATCCATCACCTGACGACCTTTCAGCTCCCTGTTCAATTTGACCTCTCCACACCTCACAAAAGGCCAAAGTTAATCACTCTAACCAGTCTTCTCCCCTCGTTTCCCATCTGCCTCCACTGATGACCTACTTTTTCTTCTCTATTATTCAAGATTTTTACCCTGCCTGTCAGGTCAACGAACAGCGGCGGAAGCAATGGATGATAACTACCAAAAAAAAGTCACGTTATATTGGAAAATGATAGAGAAAATGTTCACTCAGTGTCATGAAGAACAATAGAAATCCAGTATTTTCTGATGCTGAGTATCTGAGATCACAAACCACTCCCCGATAACTTTTACACTGAACAAACACTAGAAAAAGCAGCAGAGCAATGATTACGTGTGACAGTGCAGTTCTTTAATTGTAGCCCAAAGTTTTATTTTCACGTCACCAATTCCAAATATAAAATCCAATCCCGCTGTAAACTTAAGTTATTTTAACCCAAAAGTTTACCTCTCAGCAATGTAGGCTTCAGATAATATGAGGTTTGTTACTGGTTTCCCAATAAATGTACATAAAATGAACATCAATGAATCGTGGTGGAACCAGGACCATCCAGGTCTTGTAGGCTTTAAATGATGTGAATAGACAATGCTAAATGTCTGCGCTAAGAATGATAGAAAAACCTTGCTGTTCTTGCAAGTTTTGATGAAATAACTAGTTATGAAATGCCTGAAAGTCATCCTGTTGTTTTACGGTACTGGGTAATAGATATATATGGCTCATGCTTTTGCCTGACATAAAAACAAACAGCGCTGTGTGATGATGTCATCAGGCTGCGCTGCTCAGTTTACTTGCCCAGGTGTGAGGGCTGACCAGCAGGGGGCAGGTGTGAAACAGAGACCTCTCCATGATCGAGTCAAACTTGAAATCATTTGTGCTTTTATGACAGTTCAGAAAACAGAAAATATTCAGCATAGTTTTTTTTTATTAATAAATATATAAATATAATAAAGACTTTTTATTAAAGGCAACAAATAATCGTTTGAATAATCGTGATTTCATTTATGACTAAAATAATCGTGATTATGATTTTTTCAATAATCGAGCAGCCCTATATAGGAATTTTACTTCCGGAATCTGAGCTCCACAGAGACGATGAGGAAACTACATCACAACATGTCACGTTTCCACATCAGTACATTACATGGTGATTGCGTGCATTCAATAACCCCGCTTGAGCGCTTTCACATGGCATCACGTAATAGAAGAAGCCCGTCCCTGTATTGGCAGGTAAGTCTCTGCAGCTGCCCTCTGCCTCCCGGACAATCCCGGCCTTTAAAGGATTAGACAAATTGCTTTTGTTCCCTGAAATACAGAGCGCTGCGATGACACGGGCCCCCTGGAGTTTAGAGCGACATTAAAAACGTCCTGGGATTATCGACAAAGATCCAAAAATACTATCAACCCACTGAGAGCGCTGCATAATGTCAACAAAACTATCAACAACAAACTATCTCAGCAGCTTTTCACCAAATTAGGCTTCCCAAAAAAATACCCATATGAGTCAAAATACCTGAGTTAACAAGTCTGCTCTCCCAGTGGGACATTTGTTTGTACCCTGGCCATTAGCTTGGTAGCGTGAAGCAGCATGTTGTGGTTATCTTGATGGCGTTTCCTGCGCGTTAGCCGAGGATCAGTAACATTATACGGTTTGGATGGGAGCCGGAGAAAAGCTTCCTCTTCCTCTCGATGAGTGACAGCGATTGTTTCTACAGGAACTGGCCCTTTCCGCTGGTGCAGGGTTCGATTCATTAGGAGGTTGGGTCGAGATGCAGGCGAGGCCACTTTTGATTAACACTTAACACTTTAAGGTGGGACGCTGCAGGGGAACAGGAGCCACGTTTAAATTTGTGTTTTATTTTGTTGAAAGATTTATTTATTTAGAGGGGATTTGGGATGTCTTGTTCTGTAGTTTTTGATAAAGCTTGTAAAAAGGGAAATATGGCTTTGTTTTGTGTGTGTGGTTCAAAATTCAATTAGTCAGGCTATGAATTATTAAAGGGAAATATTATAAAATCCCTCAGAAAATTAACAACTTCAAAATATAGAAATAGAAGTACAAGACTGTAAGTGGAGATATTATTGCTTGAGTGTAAAGAACAGGACTTTGAAGTTTTGCATCGGCTGTGTTTTTACCTGCTGTGTCTTGCCTTAAAGCAGAACTAAGTAACTAGAGGCCCATCGATGTATCGGGCCGATGTTTGGGGATTTTACAATACCGGCTATCGGCCAATCTAGCGCAGAAAAAAGTCCACAACTCCCTCGGCCTCAGGGGAGGTGAGAAACATCGCAATGAAAATTGGTTAGTTTCAAGTTTGTTCAAAATGACATGCTGCATGTCATTTTGAAGTGCAGAATCTGCAGTGGCTACAATATGCTAATGCTAACGACAACTCATCAAAGCTGGGATAGAAACTAAGATAGATAGATAGATAGATAGATAGATAGATAGATAGATAGATAGATAGATAGATAGATAGATAGATAGATAGATAGATAGATAGATAGATAGGCATATAGGCATCGGCTTTAGAAAAACCCATATCTTCTAAAAGTAACTCATGCCCCTAGACGCCATAAGCGCCACTGCAGGTGTCATAGCATGTGCCGTTTTTCACTCATTAATTGTCCGTGAGAGCAAATACTACGTTGACAGAAAAGACAAAGGGAGAGAGGGATATTGTTCATCCAATTACACAATGGAGATCATTTTATTCACTCAAACCTGGCTATAAATACTGTTTAAGTGGCGCTACCCCGCAGCTAGCTTTGCCCGTTAGCCTGTTAGCTTCTTCTTCGTGTTTCCATTAGTGTGCATTGCGCCTGTAAGCAAAGCTGCAAGAGTGGTTTTCTGGCCAGAGACACCAGGGGGAGATGAAAGACCCCCCAATCGTCAAACACTTGTATTACCCCCAGAAGGACTACTAAAAGGATTTATTAAGGTAAACAAGTTACTTAATTCTTTTTTAAGTATTTTTCAACACCATTACACCGTTCTCGGTTTGTGATACAGAAGTCTGAACAATATTTGTTTTGCATTACAAGACTATATATGGCACGTGAAATGCGAAGGGAAAATAATCCCAGCGCCATGAAATAATGCAAGTCTGCTTTGCAAAGAATAAAAATTATGCTAATTTTGTAATCGTTTAGTGTAATAATCGAAATTGTATTTGTTTCGAATTTCGATTAATTGCACAGCCCTATTCCTATACATCTTTTTCCCATCATTTTATATATTCAGAGATTGCAAATACATGAAAACATGGCTCAAAATATGGCTCCTCCTACAGGTTGTGGGTCCAGAGGAGGTCGGCCGTACGATTAAACGGGTCTGTTGGTCTCTCATAAGGGGCTTCTGAACCGCTCTTTGTCTGACCCGTCACCGAGGACCTGTTTGACCCTACCAGGGGCACGAAGCCCCCGACAACAGAGCTCCAGGATCATTCGGGTGCTCAAACCCCTTCACCACGTTAAGGTGGCTGCATTATAAATGCTGATATTTCAACGATCTACCGTGCAACTTAACTAGACTAAGAAGTAAACAAAATGGCCGCGTCCATCAGGTGCATGGGGGACAAAATCACGTGTCTCTGCAATTTTAAAATTGTGTTGTGTAATATCGCGATAATACTGCAAATGCGATTTATTGTTCAGCCCTATCACGCACAGTGGATAAAGCTGTGATGAGGTAGATTGTGGGTTTCTTGTGGCATCAGAGAACCAAAAACAGAAGATCACCCAGATTACTGTATATTGTCTGATTATAAATCACAAGAGTTACAACGAATTTCTTTCTTTCATAGAACAACAAAATTAAATGTTGCATGAAATCAAGATCAGTAAAGAAGAGGGAAGACATTTTGTTAATTTTTAGTCATTTCGCCCAGATCTGAGTGTGTTCCATAGCAACAAACATTTTCATTTGGCCTTGGTTGTTTTGAGATAAAGGACACTTTGTCGCTGCTGCTGCTTTGTCAATTCTGAAGTTCCCACCGCAAAGAACAAAATACTGAAATGAGCATCATTCCCAGGCTCATCTGGGTGTTAACTTCATAAGCGATGTGTATTTTTTACAAATGCAGTGCTCACAAAAGCCTGGTGCTTCCCTGTCCCCCCCGCCCTCCTCACACTAACCCCTCTGTCCCGCTAACCTGTGTCTCTGTCTGGATCTTGTGGCAGATTTTGGGGCTTGGCGACGGTGAGACTCACGGCATCTAACTCTGCTCTGGCTGCTTGAAAATTCCCACCACACGGAGGACATTGAACGCTGCATGAGCTTAACCCTTAATACACTGAACTGTGATTAGGAAAACAAATGTATTCATATTTGATCAGGCTTTCTGATGCAGGCCTGATACAAATCACTACACAAATGTTATTAAGGCGAGACACTGCAGGGGAAACATACATCTGTCACATCTGGATCAAGGTTGAGATTTTTTGCGTTTTCTCCAGTTTTAATGTCAGTGAAATAAATACAAAACTCACCCATTGCGAGGCTTAGTCTATGACGTTTTGGCGACTAGCGAGCTGGAGACTTCCCTGTAATAATGTCACAGCTGGTTTCCCACGCTTATTAACCTCTTAACCCCCGCCTTAACCGAGCGCAGCTTTACCCAAATCCATAAGGTCACAGTGTAACACCTCATATTTGAAAGCTAAGACCTACAAAGCTCATCGAAATGGATCTTTTTCCTCGCGTTGTTTTTTTTTTTTTCTCCATCACTTTCTTGTTGTGTTTTTTTGCCACATTTTCATCGCTTTTGTCACTTTTCTGTTGCTCTTTGGTTGCGTTTTCGTCACACATTTTTGTCACTTTTCCTTTCTTTTTCGTCACCTTTATGTTGCATTTTCATCCTTGTTTTCGTCCTAATTTTGTCTCTTTTTCATCGCGTTTTTGCCACCTTTTTGTTGCATTTTCATCACGTTTTTGTCGCTCTTTTATCGCGTTTTCCTCACACATATTTGTCACTTTTTCATCCTTGTTTTCATCCCTTTTTTGTCACTTTTTCATTGTTTTTTCGTCACCTTTTGTTGAATTTTCCCCACGTTTTTGCCGCTCTTTTGTTACGTTTTCGTCTGTCGCTCTTTAGTTGCATTTTCATCCTTGTTTTCGTCTCATTTTTATCACATTTTCATCGCTTTTTCATCATATTTTCATTGCATTTTCATCACTTTTTCATCACGTTTCTTTTTTGCATTTTCATCCTTGTTTTCGTCTCATTTTTGGGTAATGACAAACTGGAGAACATGTGCTCAGTTCAGGCGGGGGTTAAGAGGTTGCATATTTACATATATTTACATTTTTGGTATCCACTTGTAGCACTGTCATCCAAATATGGTCATTTCCTTTCCAACCATGGCCATTATAGCCTTGGCTAGATTTTCTTTATACTCTTACAACAATATCTCCACTTGAGAAACGCCTACGAACTCCAAACTTTACAGCCTTGAAGGTTTTGCAGAGGGATTTTGTATTACTTTATTAATAGTTATTGAGTGTTGAACTACAAAGAAAGAAGGCAAGATATTTCTCTGTCTAATTTTTCCACATCCAAAATCCTGTCCATAAAAATATCTGTTTATAACATATCAACAAAATAAAACCATACATTTAAACCTGGCTCTAAACATTATTTAGATTTTGTTACAGAAAATATCGGCACTTTCGGCAATGCCTTATTTTTATTTGGCAACATAAAAAGACAGAAAACTTTATATTTATGTCATTAACCTCTTGCCTTAAACGAGCGCATTTTTACGGTGGCCTGGAAGTGCAAAACTCATTTACAAGTTTTGAAACAAAAGTACCCCCAAAAGTACCTACCCTTTGTGTTTTGCACTTCCAGGCCACCATACATTTTCTCCAGTTTGGCTTTACCTCAATCTAAAAGCTTCTCGACTGGAGAGCAACAGTGTAACGCCTCATTTGAAAGCTAAGACCAACAAAAGTGATTGTAACTTTTTGTCACATGGTCTCCACATTTTTGTTGTTTTTTGTTGCTTTTTCATTCCTTTTTTTGGTCACTTTTTGTCTTCACTTTCCGCTGCTTTTTGTCATTGCTTTGTTTTTGTGTCTTTGACTCGTTTTTTGTCCATTTTTCATCATGTTTTGTTGTTTTCATCCCTTGTTTTTGTCGCTATATCGATGCTTTTAGATTGGGGTAAAGCTCGGTTAAGGTGGGGGGTAAGAGGTTAACCTACAGCAGAAGTTTCTAATCAAACACTGTTTTCCTGTCCACCTGCAGCGTCTCGCCTTAAACATGCAGCAGTTTTAAGGGTTCATAGAAAAAGTATTGCCTGATTATCAGTTCCTGCATGTCTTAAACAGATTTAAACTAAAATTGCACTTTTACTCATCATTTATGCCACCTTTTTAACCATTATTGACATTTTAGGAAGAGGAGAATGCATCTTTTTTGAGTTGGAGTGACCATCTCTTACATTTTCCTCATCTTTTGTTGTATTTTTCTGTGTTTCAGCCCCATCGAATCATGCCAGAACTTCTACAAAGACTTCACGCTGCAGATCGACATGGCCTTCAACGTGTTCTTCCTGCTCTACTTCGGCCTGAGGGTGAGCCATTTTTCGCCCGTCGCTAATTTCGACCGTTAAAACTGTGGACTGTTTTTCGAACGGCCTTTCAGTCCTAATCTAAAGTCATATTGGAGCAGGTGTGCGTGTGGCCTGTGCCCGTAATCACAGGCAGGAGTATTACAGGGTATGGAAATGGGATGTCATGCCTCTTATGTCGCCTATATTCAGACAACGGAGGTTCGTGAAGGTCAATTGGTTTTGGAGCATAGACTCTGTAATACACAGTCATAATTACAGCCCTCACAGCGACAGATTGAAACGCAGCCTTTGTATGAGTTCAGCTCTATATGGTACAATTAGAGTGGTTTTATTTTCGTTATGTTATGATAAAGTATCTGTAGTCGCTCCACTGTGAGTAGATATTAAAGGGACTATACAGACTATAGTTTAACAATGTTAAAATCATGTATTTTCCTCTCCCTTCATGTTCCAGCCATGTCCTAATGTGTAGAATGAGCTCAGACCTGTTCACCACAACTGCCTCTAAAATCCTGCGCTGTCACCGAAGTGCCGTCATGCACGAGCTTAATATAGAAGCTGCAGTTACGTGTAAGACCTGAGGTGGCAGTAGTGAGTATAAAATTTCCAACTTGCATGTAGCAAGTAAGTGTAAGGGGCTACATGCAAGTTAGTAATTTTATTTGCATTTTTCTGTGACTGTCTGTTGATGGATGTTTGGTGAACCTTCACCAGAATCAAAGTGGATTAACTTTTATAACCAACGCGAGTCCCCAATGTGATGAAGAGGCCAGGACAGAGTGGTGGTGAGTCAAAACGCGTGTTAGCGTGTGCGTGGTAGCATTTTTGAAGCTGTGTTGCAGATGTCAACTCCTTATAACTTCATTGTGAAGTAACTTCACTTATTGCTGTGATAGTTATATCGATCCGCGGAGTTAACTTAATCGTCTTGTCTTCCAAGTTTGCAAAATACTCCCTGAAAATACTTATATTTCTCACAAATAGTGCTCCATAGTGGTAGAGGTACAATATATCATATAAATGCCTATACTTTACTTTGGGATGGCTAAAATAGCAGGATACAGATCCTTTAAGCTTGTGCATGACGGCACTTCGGCCCCAAATTAATAACTATTTGGGTGACAGTGCAGGATTTCAGAGGCAGTTGTGGTGAACAGGTCTGAGCTTTGTTCGGGACAGTGCATGTTAATGAACATACATGTGTCTCATGCATGTAAACAAGCCACATGGGCTACAATCCAGTGTGGATCCGTCGTCCCCCATGCACACTCTCAAACACACTCTCATTCATCCTGGCCTATTATACCTGTTTTACTGGTAGGGGAAACCGGAGTACCCGGAGGAAACCTACGCAGACACGGGGAGAACATGTAAACTCCACACAGAAAGGCCCCGTCCAGGTGGGAATCGAACCCGGACCTTCGCAGTTATAGGCTTATTATATTTTGAATCTGGCCAAATCTATTATGTTTTTGGCCATTATTGCGTTTGGGTTCCTACAAGGGGCTAGACAGTGTGCACAGCAGTCCCATGTGACTTTCAACTGGACTCCCATTATAATCTAGTCAGTATTCCCTAACTTAAACTTAACGGGGTTGAAAGTGCTTTTCTGTCCTTGTCATTGACGATATACTCGATATTGGATCCAACCCAGTATATATACCCCCAGTTTATATCCGTATATCAAAGCATTATGTGTTAGGGGTGATTGATTGTAAGTTAACCAGTATATTTTGTTCCTATGCTCCTAGTTCATCGCTGCCAACGACAAGCTGTGGTTCTGGCTGGAGGTGAACTCGGTGGTGGACTTCTTCACGGTTCCTCCTGTGTTCGTGTCCGTCTACCTGAACAGGAGCTGGCTCGGTAAGCGCTCGAGTCAACTTTAAATGTCTGCAGTCAGGATTAAACCAGGACTAAACCGGGACTAAACCAGGACTAAAGCAGGACGATAGTAAAATGTTTTAACCCAGGACTATTCCTAAACCTAGACTACTACTTCTGGGCATTAAGCACAGAGGAGAGATTGTGAATAGTTGTTTGTTGGAATTGTTTTTTGCGCATTAATGAATTTAAATGCATCTAATAATTCAAAAAATGATTCATTTCTCAGCCTAATTTTGTGCTTTTCCAATTGCCCGACACCTGCTCCTGCTTCACATCTTCCCACTTCTTCAGCCTTCGTTGCATAATGTTCTGTAAAGAATGAATAACAAACTCTTGTCACGTTACTGCCCGCTGCTGCCATCTAGTGGGCTGGTCGGGGACGGCGGCTTGTTTTTTTCCCCCCTTTGGACAATTACAGTAGTTCTCTCTAATGTTGTTGTGTTGGAATTGTCTATTTCTGTTTGCCGGTGTCAGACGCTCTCAGCTCTCGGCTCTTTCACGTCGAGGTGTTGCTTCTTGCCTCCTCTTTTCCTCTTTTTATCCACAACTAAAGTAAAGAAGTCGCCTTCAGCAGAGATGCTTTTGAAAGTGGAGGCTGTTTGGTTGAGTGATAATTGGGGGCTCTGTGATGGATCTGTTGTTTCCAAACTGTTCCGGATTGTTAAGTTGTGTTTTTTCAATAGAGTTAGAGTTTAGGCATCGGCACCGGAGACCAAGCATTGGCAATTCACCGGCGTAGAAGAAAAATATGTTAATAAGTAAATAAAAAATGAATAATGAAAAAAAATATATATAAAAAAAAAATAACAGTACCCAGCCCTAATCGCCATGACCGTCTTTAGGGGTCGGTACTTTTCAATTTACTCTCATTTATTTGTATAATTAACCACTTAACCGAGTGCATTTTCTCTAGTTCGGCTTTACCCAAACCTAAAAGCCTCTCAAGCTTACAGCCTATAGGCCAGTGTAACGCCTGAAAGCTGAGACCCATCTAGGCTTCTTGCTTGTTATGATTTGTCACGTTTTTGTCCTTTTTTAGTTGTGTTTTGATCACATTGTTGTGGCTTGATCGCAGTAGGCTAGAAAAAAAACAAACTAAGCAAACTAACGTGAAAAAAAAAAAGCATAGGAAAGGAGGCAATCATGTAACAAAAGAGCAGTGGAAAACGTGATAGCAAAAGCAAGGATGAAGCTTAGATGAGTTTTGTAGGTCTTAGCTTTCAAATGAAGTGTTACACTGGCAAACTCCAGCCCAGAAGCTTTGAGATTTGGGTAAAACTGGAGAAAATGTGCTTGTGTTAAGCAATATACATATGGCCTCATAAATAACGGCTTAAACGTATCAGCCTGTGTCACATGTTTCTTAAAGTGCTACATAAAGTCATTGTTCATTCACTGTGGCAGTAAGTTACTATTGTAGCCACAGCCGCCCTGGGGCAGACTGACCATTTGCCACGTGGCTATGATATGCTGTTTATATCCTGATCTCTTATTATGTCAGTGCCCTCTGCTGGACACATGTGGAATTCTTTCCTTTTTTTAAAAATTTAAGCTGCCCCCTAGTGGCTGGAGTGAGCAAACTGGTTATTTCTTTAAAAATCCATAACTCCGCACAGGAATGGGCTAGAGACTTACTTTTTTTTTTGACATGCTCAAGAATTCATGCTCCTCAAAGGGCCACATGTGGGTTAAGTTCTTGTGCATGTTTTTTGGTAGGGAAAATCATCGGCTATGCTTCTATCTAAAAAGTAGTCCCTTTATACACATCTGGACAATGATATAGCACTTTTATACATTTGTAGTTGTTCTAGGTTATTTCTTATGATTTTTAGGACAACAGGCTTCATTTTGAGGGAACGAGGCGATAAACACAGCCAGGGAAAAGCAGGTCGAAGCGAAGCTATAGATGTTGTTTTGCATTTTCATTCATTCACCACTAAGCCCATTCAAATAGATTTACGATTACATAACCTACAGTAAAACCATCATAAATCACTTCCTGCGCCGGCCGATCTGCTGCTCTTTTCGCCCACAACGTCCAGCAGCGGCCCTTCGTGCTGTGATTAATTTACGGATTATTGCCTGTCGCTAAATCCATAGAAAAACATGCAGATCGTCGATGCTTTCGCCACTTTCGTCGGGGAAATCTCGCCACGCGCCTCCAGCCTGTTCGGGACAGAAGAAGTCCGGCCAACCGCTTCCAAGATTAGTTTTTTGCGGCATGTCGGGAAAGCCGTACTAGAATCTTCTTTTTTTTTTTTTTTTCCTCCTCACCAGATGATTTGTAAAGAAGCTTAAAGTGCAATATCCTGATGGAAAGAAAGAAAGCGGTTAAGCTTCGGGGATAGCACGCTGTCAAATCTTTTTACGGACAACCTGTTGGCCGCAGACATGAGGAAGACCCCGGCGCGCGTTGCCACGGACGACGAGTGACCCTTTCTTGTATTTGACGGGGATTTATTTATTTATTTATTTACTTTTGGGGGGGGGGGGGGACCATGATTCCGACCAAAATGCTGGTGTACAGAGGGGCAGACGGAGGCGCGCACAGCCAGGCGGTTTATAGCACGAGGAGGAGGAAGAAATCCACGGGGGAGCTCTTCCAGAAGGGCTACAGGGTCCGCGTGGGACATCCCGAGAAAGAGGAGCAGGAGGGAGCGTGCCACAGCCTCGCAGCCTGCTTCCGTGTGGTCTCGTACTGGGGTAAGGGCAGCGGGGGGACAGGCTTCTGGTGTCCTTGGGGATGTTAAGGCACGGTCAAAAAACACCACAAAGACGCTTTATGTGTCCAATCTCACCTCCAGATACATTTTGTACACTGGGTGTTGCTTTGTTTTAGTACAATCTAGTGCAGTGGTTCCCAAAGTGGGGGTCGCAGCATGATTGTGAGACAATATTTTTTTACATTTCTGGCATTGAATTTGATGTATTGTCTAATTGAGTTAAATTAAAGCTGGGGTGCCTGATTTTTTCCTTTTTTATATTTTTTATTTTACTAGATGCAAGTTGGTCATTTTTACTCACTACTGCCACCTCAGGTCTTGTGCATAACTGCAGGTTCTTTATTATTTGTAATATTTATTTATTTATTAAAATGGTTAGGATTAGGGTTAGGTTTAGATAAGGGTTAAGGTTAGGTTAGGGTTGTTAGGATTAGGGTCCGGTTAAAGGGGCTAGATGCAAGTTAGCCATTTTATACTCACTACTGCCACCTCAGGTCATACATGTAACTGCAGCTTCTATATTAAGCTCGTGCATGACAGCACTTCAGACCCAGAGTAACATCTTTTTGAGTGAAAGTGCAGGATTTTAGAGGCAGTTGTGGTGAACAGGTCTGGGCTCATTTTACACATTAGGACATGGCTGGAACATGTAGGAGGAGGAAAATACTTAATTTTAACATGTTTAAACTCTGTATAGTCCCTTTAAGAATTTAGGAACACAAATAACAAGCTATTTGTATGATGTTCAAAGTTATGTTATCATAACAGGAGCATCTACACTGTAGAATGTAAAATTGTTTTAACTCAAAAAACTGATCCCAAGGGCTGCAAAGAAATGTTATGTTAAACTAATAACAACTTTGCAATGTAGTCGATTTGAAATTTGAGATTCACTTGTTCAGTTCAATTGTGTTTTTAGGTTGACATGACTGTTCTCTGTTGTTAAGTTAAAAATGTTAACTGAAAACAGTTATGTCAACCCAAGAACACACTTGAACTGAACAAGTGAATCTCAAACTTCAAATCGACTACATTGTAAATTAGTTTTTGGTTCAACCTAAAATTTCTTGGCAGCTCTTGGAATTAGTTTTTTGAGTTGAAACAATTTTACATTTTACAGTGCAGTTACACTTTCCAAATTTTTTCATAAGACTTTTGTTTTGTTTGTGTGAATTTTTTTTTTTTTTAAATAATTCAGCATACTGACTCCTCACGTGCATGTAGTAGATCAACATATCAATCAATCTTCCTAAAAGCTGATCGTCTAGATCCGCCTTATCCAGCAGAGGGCGCATTATCACGGTGGATTCGCTTCACGGTAGCTCCGGGTCTGCAGCTTTCCTCTTCTCCTTCAGACCTGAAGTAACACCTTTTTGAGTGACAGTGCAGGATTTTACACATTAGGACTGCTGGAACATGTAGGGGGAGGAAAATACTTAATTTTAACATTTTCTAAATCTTGTATAGTCCCTTTAAGCCAAATATCAATACACAGTATCCAAACTAACATCATCATTTTCTTACATTTTTGTGAAAGTGACCCTGAAAAGTGACCCTGCCAGTTGTGAAACTAATCGATAAACTCGTCCCTGTGGAGAACTGTTTCTAGCTCTTAATTTATAGTTTTGAGTCTCGGTCTTGTTCTTGATTTTACTGCTTTATTGATTGTGGAAAGCAGTTTAGGGCAGAACGGTCTGCTCTTTATATGTGCTATATATATAAACTTGACCTTGATTTGAGTGGGAGTATGAGGAGGGATGCACTTTGGAGAGTTTGTGGATTGTTTTGCACTAAGATGGCAAAGTTGTTGTACACTCTGTAATAATGCTCACATAAATGCATTTGGACACAGCAGATGTATTTATCATTAGTGACTATTCACAATGTTGTTTGGAGATCTTTTCTGTAAATGGATTTTTATTGTTTGATGATTCTTTGGGTCAAGTCTTTGGGAAAGTATCTATGAGATTGTGGCCAGTCTTTTTGGCTGATTTGTAGTAACGACGTAAACTTCCTTATGCTGTTTTTTGAGGATCTGCACTTTGCTTAAGTTGTATTTTTGTTGAGAACTTACCACTTTTCCTCCACTACATTTAAACAAATAAATACTTTCTACTCTACTACGCTTCTCCAAAGGCTCCAAAGTTTAAAAAAAGTTAATTTGTCTATGTCTGCTCATTTAAAAGCCTTGTAATGCACACTCCAGAACAGTAGGTGGCGTTGTGTGAATATGCAATGCCTAATGCCATTGACTCACAACAAAGAAGAAGGCTTGTCCCCGTGAATTTGGGTGCAAACTTTGTATCATAAACGGGTTTGTTTTTCATGTCACTACTTTCACTTAAGTAACAATTTGACTGAGGAACCTTTATTGAAGTAGTATTTGACCAGTTGTATGAGTAGTTTGACCGGCACTTAAACTGAAAGCTGCGCGGTATTTTCCCCCCCAATATTTTTCTGAATTTTTGTAAAAAAAAAATCTTTCCCCATTTTTTCTACTTCTTTCCCCAATTTGTGCTATCTTCTCCACCCCAATTTTTTTTCCAGTTTTCCCAATATTTTTCCTCTTTTTCCCCCCAAATTCCCTCAAATTTTTCCCAAGTTTTTCCTAAATTTCCCCATATTATTCCTCATTTTAATACATTTTTCCTCCAATTTTTTTCCAATGTTGTTCAAATTGTTTCCCAATTTTTCCTTATTTTATTTAATTATTCCACTTTTCCCCTCAATTTTTTTTCCAATATTTTTCTACATTTTTCGTAATTTCCCCCCCCCCAAATTCTTCAAAATTTCCACACACATTTTCCCTCAATTTCCCCCAATTTCCCCTAAATTCTTCCCTAATTTCACTCCCATTTTTCCACTTTCCTTCCCCCATTCCCCCCCAATTTTGTTTTATTTTTTTCCTATTCTTCCATATTTCCTCCAAACTTCTTGACATTGGAGATAGACTTGATATTGTTCATTTCTATACCTCTCGATATGATCTTGTAGACGATATATTTCCCACCTCGACCACCCCTGAATATCGATGACGTCAGAACGTTGAAGGAGGACGTTGTGTCTGACATTGAACTGACTGTGAATAATTTAATATCACTTTGTCTGGTTACACATACTAGTTTTGGCCGCTCCTCCCTCGTTTCCAAACATGGCCGCCTGAATGCACCGCCCTGTATGTGATTAAAGCCTCCATCCGCGCTCATGTCCCGTCGATTGAATTGTCCGTGTTTCTTACTCGCCCTTGACCCCCCCAGCGCCTCGATCGGAGCTTTGACGTCACGCCGCCTCCACCTTGTTTTAATATAATCTCGCTCATTGAGCCCAGATTAAACCCCTCTGCAGGTAGAGGAGAAGTGTGGCGTTTTATTCTTTCTCAAACAGTAGGTGTTCGAATGGCTTGAGCACGGATTGCAAAAATGCATCCGCAAACTGTAGACATGGGTGAAGGCTTTAACGGTAATTGCTTTTCCGTGATGCTTTTTCATATATTTTTCCCCAACTTTTAACACACATTTTTTCTGCTTTTTCTCCACAGGCTTGAGGTTTCTCAGGGCGTTAAGGTTGATACAGTTCTCAGAAATTTTACAGTTTTTGAATATACTTAAGACGAGGTAAGTCGGAACATTTTCCTTCACATTTCTTGTTAGTTTTGGTGCGTGGTCTGTGGATATTTGCATGCATTTTCAAACCCCGCATTCTCAACTGGAGGGGGAAATCTCTACATGTCCATTTGACTGTGCTTAAAGATGCGCTATGCAACTTTTTAGGTGAAAAAAAAAATCTTAATATTTGCATGTATTTAACCTTTTAATGACTTGGTGGCGTTATGGGTGCAGCATGGCACCTTTGCTTTCCCTCACAGTGGCCTTTATGCCCCTCCAGGATCAATTGTTTTTAGGGGTTCGCACCAGAAACGGGCCAGAAACCCCAAAACAATTGATTATGGACCGTCATAAAGGACACTGTGAGGGAAAGCAAAGGTGCTATGCTGCAACCATAACACTACAGAGTCACTAAAAGGTCAAATACACACAAATATCAAGCCTTTTTTTTTCACATATAAAGTTACGTAGTGCACCTTTAATTTTGTTTTAAAACATATACATTTGGGCCAACACCATTTGAGAATGACCAAGAGTTACTCATAGAATTATTGTTCTATTTTCCGACACAATGCATGGATTGAAATGATACTGCGCAGATGTTAGGAGCTTATAGTCGACTAATCTCTTTCATTCATGTGTTCAGCTGCATTTAATACGCAAGATAAAAAAGCTCGAGAAGATAGACATAAATCAGAGGTGGGAGACTCGAGTCGCATGACTTGAGTCGCAATTTTCGGGACATGAGACTGAACTTGGACTTGAGGCCAATGACTCTCAATGACTTGCTGTGACTTTATAGTTGTTATTTGAGTGAAACTGTTGAAAGAGCTGGAGTCATTGCGTAAAAGTGGTGCATCTATATTCTATAGATCTAATCAATACAGCGCAAAAAGGCAGGAGGGAATACGACGTGTTTCTGGATGCATTAAAGGTTTTCTACAGTGAGTGAAGAGGTGAAGATTCATAGACACGTATTAAAGTTTGCAAAGTGAGGAGAGATAGAGTAACAGTAAACAATTCCTCCCCTCTTGGACCAAAAAGCCACTCCTAGTTTGCAAAATGAGGAGAGCAGGACAGAATTTTCAAAAGGAAGCTCTTGATTGGTCCTGAAAGGCCGGTTCAAAGGGAAAGCTCGTCTCATTGGTCAGGGTGGTATCCCACGGTTTCTGATTAGTGTCTGAAATCAGCCACGGGAGCGACTTTAGAGGCGTTATTATTATTTGATATTACTTATTTTACCTCACATTTCAGACCCAGGCACTCACTTGTATACAATCTATTAAATTGGTAAAACATTTAAACTTACAGACTATCACTTTAAGGACAGGAAAACGATTGAAACAATGACTGAAGCTACGGCGCAGACAGGAGCCTCCTGAACCATGAAATGACAGAAATCTTGGGGGCTTTTCGTTTATTTATTTTCGTTATTAATTAGACTTGAAATCCACTTGACTTGACTTGACCCCATGATCAACTGACTTGGACTTGCTTGGGACTTGGACCTTCACGACTTGGACTTGACTCGAGACTTACTCCCACCTCTGACATGAATATGGACATAGATTTCTTTAACCTGAGTCAAGAGAAGTTTGATCTAACCCTTCCCTGGGACATGTCCTGTTTTTTTTATTGTGTGTCTCCACAGTAACTCGATAAAACTGGTCAACCTATGCTCCATCTTCATAAGCACATGGCTGACGGCCGCAGGGTTCATCCACTTGGTGAGTGTCTGGCTTCGTGTTTGTACAGAAGTGATTTCAAGAATTAGTTGTAAAGGTTTTAAATACAAAATACACAATAAAGCAGTTTTAGGGTTGTGGTACTGTAAGGTAAGTTCTCCGACATTTCAGAGCAGCTAATTCATCAAACACTTATTAAATGTCTTGTCATTGAAGATTTCCCTGTGTCTAAAGTCTCGAATGTGCTTCTCCTCTCACAGTGCTCAGTTTGTCCTTTTCTAGGCACCCGTTGGATCCGGACGTAATGAAAGCTCTTCTACTGAATTTTATAGCCTTTATAATCTTGAGTTGAGATTAGACGATCTATCGGCCACTCTATCTCAGAAAAAAGCCGATAATTCTAAGTTATAGAGACTTCCCACACCTCCCTATAGGCCTCAGGGAAACAGAGAAACAATAGCGATGAAATTGTTAAGCTACAAGTTTGTTAAGGCGAGACACGGCAGGTGAATGTATTGATTTCTCCGCAGTGGTCGAAGTGGAGATTTTTAGTTTCCTCCTTTTACGTCTTAGTTTCCATGTCAGAGTATAAAAATGATAAAAAATGTACTCAGTACAGTGCTTATTTTATGATGTTTTTGCCACGAGTGAGGCGGAGATAACCCGGAAGTAGCAGCTCCGCCCCTTTCACACGGGCATAGATCATAGACTGTAAAAAATAATAATAATAATTCATATCTATGTCAGTAACCAAGAGCAGAGGTTTCAAATTGATATCTTTAAATAAATAAAAAATCCCTATAGATACAAACGGCATCCCGCCGAGAGAGGATCTTTTGGGAAACACATTTTTTCACTCTTTTTAGCCATTTTCTGTTGGAATATAAACTTATTTATCAAATACAAATAAAGTCAAGTGTAAATCTGGCCCATATGGCTATTTTCTCACCGCAGATTATTCAGTAAAAGTGAAAAAACAGCAGTCGTAGCTAGCGCTAGCATTAGCACAATGCTAACATGAAGCATCCTGTTAGCATTCTCTGCAATTTTGGCCATTTTCATGCACAAAATGCCTTAATGACAGAAAAATTGCAATACATTTTTTTCTCATATTTATATCAGTAATGTTCAGCAAAAGTTTCAAATCGATATCTCCACATTCATTTTTTTACCCTATTCACCTGCAGTGTCTCGCCTTCAGTGACCGAGTACAATCCATGTGCTTGTATGATTGAACCTCCTCCTCGTTGCAGGTGGAGAACTCGGGCGACCCATGGGAGAACTTCGGGAACTCCCAGGCGCTGTCGTACTGGGAGTGCGTGTACCTGCTGATGGTAACCATGTCCACAGTGGGCTACGGAGACGTTTACGCCAGAACCACACTGGGACGCCTCTTCATGGTCTTCTTCATCCTCGGAGGACTGGTAAAAAAACATTTACATCCGTACTCATCATTCATTCATAACCACAACCCGGGCTTATGTTCCCACCATGACGTTTTTGTGTCTTTGTTCGTCATGTGGGCAGACAGAAAAACGAGTCGGCCATATTATTAGATCACACTTTATTCAAATAATACAAGGGGAAAAAAGTATTACGAGAAGTATTTCAGAAGTAGATGATGAAACAACCTTCCCAATGTTATTACCAGTTTTATTGAGATGAAAGGTTTCTCTATTTGTATTGACATAAAATTAATTAAACAGGTTTTCCATGGGGCTTCAAATGAATATTGTCAATATTAATGCTATTAAAAGTATTCGACTGGATTCCTACTGGCATTAAAGGGATATTTCAGGATTTTTGACATAGGGCCTTCATTTCCTAGTTATCCAGAGTGTTGCTGATTTCTGGAGATATTTTTTTTGTAATTCATGCAGTTCTTATATTTGAAGAGTTACGTGGGTGGTGCATGGGGAGGAGTGAGCAGAAGCTGTCTATTATGTATGAAATTAAATGAAATGTATGAAAAGCTCTATATAAATAAAGATTGATTGATTAATTCTACAGTCTATGGCAGCCATTCCCAAAGTCCGGGACATCGCGGACCCCTAATCAATCGGAAATTCTCTCACGGCCCCCCAACAATAACAATTTACTCTATTTTACAGATAAAATTACAGCAACAATAAAAAATAAAAACAATAAAATAAAGCAACATCTGGCTATAACTTTGGGCTAAATACTGTTTTAAAATCTTACATGTTTGCAAATAAATGTGTTGTTCCTTTTAAAATATATATGTTTTAATGTACTTGTCTTGAAGACAACCTTTGGGGGCCCCCCTGCAGTGCATCTGAGGCCCCCCAGGGGGCCCCGGACCCCACTTTGGGAACCACTGGTCTATGGTATAAACCCAGATCAATCACATTATTTCAAGCTGTTAAAACTCGAGAGAGAAGGCGGAGTATTTGGAGTATTAAGGTAGTCATGGTACAGTCACGATGATGTATTTTAACTAAAACATTTACTGTGACCCATGTCAGGTTTAAACCGAGCATGTGGACTCGTATCCAATTTAGTTTGAAGTTGTTTTAGTTGTATCTGTACCAATATGCAGACAATCACACACCAGAAAGCAGTTGAAATAACACTAATAATATGGCCATGTCTCAGCGTTCTGTTGTTGTAACACAATCCTGCTGTTTCCACATATTTTTATTGATCATTGTTTTGTTTTTAGTGTTTAATTTCAGGAGACACCACCCCCACCCTCTCTTCTCTCCAACAAACAAGACGCACCTGATTTAGAAGCTGGATAGATTTATATGACGTGATGACTTTTGACTTTTTGCACACGTTCTTGACCTAAACGGGGAACTTTGCTGGTACGACAGATAACATGAGGCGCGTGGCTTTGCGAGGAGAAACATTAGTCCAGAGTCAGTCTCATTTGGAGGATTATGGGCAGATGTGTGACAAGTTCATTCAATGACTTTAATCTTTTGGAGAGCAGCTCAAAAAACTCTCTTGCTTCCTACATAATGGCCTGAGAGATACAGTATAACGGCGTATGATGCAGGTTTCTTTTTTAGCTTGCAAAATCTGATATCAAATCTGGTCATGTGTCTTGTTTCTCAATTCATTCATTCATTTTACAGACAGAGAAAAGCCTGAATGCATTTTTCACTGCGCAAAGGTCAGAATTCATCGTCGCGATCTATCCAGCACTAGATCAGCGGGTCCTGTGTTTGTTGGACTAAACATGGCAAAAAAAAAAAGATTTTCTTTATTTTTTCTCACACCTGCCTCCCATTACCTTCTTTTTTTCTAATTCATTAATAAATTGACATTTTCTATTTTACCATTTTCCCTTTTTTTCAAACTATATTCCTTTTTAAACCCTTTATTAAGATGCTGCTCTCATGTTTCCCTATTTTAGAGATAAGATATTGTTTTAATCCGGTTGTAGCACCTCAGACTGCAGTGCATTTACTTTTTACGCAATATAATATTACTTTATACACTATAGACCCTTCCAGCAGTCATCAGAGTTCATGTTATTGTCAAGATAAGAGTTTGTGGTGATAAAGCTAAAGGTACATCTGTAGAGTGTTATGTCCCACTATATTTGCAATTTTTTTGGCCACTAATCACTGCTAAACGGCACTAATGTTTTCTGACGAGGCTTTGACGTTACTCGCCTGTGTCCGGGTGGTTGTCAGTGGCCAAAATAGTCTTGATTAGTCATAGTTTGGTGGCTAAAATGGCGCCTAAGGCTTGAGTTGGCACATAGTATCGCCAGAATGATCACACACAGTTACAAGCTCTATAACTCTATAACTAACTAAATACACAACAAAAATATTGCATGATTAAAACCTCAACTTAGGAAGAGCTACTTCAGCCCATTTTGAATTAAATGAAAAAAAAATGCTATGTATAATGCAAAATATTGTATTTTCAAGTCAATAACTATAAAATAAGCCTTTAGAGTGGACATGTCATGCATATGGAGCCTAAACATAGACTTTAAACATTATTTTGGAGCGCCTCAGCTCTGCTATTTTCCGTTTTATAAGTTGAAAATATGCCTCTGTTAGAATTAAAGCAATGCTAAGCAACTTGTTTACCTTAATAAATCCTTTTCATAGTCCCTGAGGGAGTAGTACAAGTGTTTATGGGATGATTGGAGGGTCTTTCACGAAGGAGAAGCTAACAGGCTAACGGGTAAAGCTAACTGCATGCTAGCGCCACTTTAAACAGTATTTGCAGCCAAGTTTGAGTGAAAAAAATGATTTCCATTGTGTAATTGGATGCACAATATCCCTCTTTCCCTTTGTCTTTTCTATCAGCGTAGTATTTACTCTCACGGACAATTAATACGTTAAAAAACTGCAGTGAAACAATGAAATGCAGGAGAAAGAGCTGGTGAAGATCTTGACTAGGGCTCCTCCTGCTGGCCGCTAAAAAAAATACCTTCTAGGTTGGATATGGCGTGGTTAGCACCTCCAACAGTGTGCGATAAACACGCTTCGCGCACAGAACGGCTCAGGGTCAATAATGTTGGATTATGGGTTTGAACAATGACGTGATTGTAATCAGGAAGTACAGAACGAGGCGCTGACACCGTAGAAGAAGAAACTGCTCAATTTAACAGCTTTGCCCAAGGATTAACGAAATATGTCCACTTGAAATTATGATCAATGACTCTTGATCACAGTCATTTTAACAGACTCTGGGGTTGCTCTTTCATTTTCAGTGCCTACTTTAACTTACAATAAAAAAAGTTCTGTCCACAGACATTGGAAGGGTCTATACAGATTTCTTACACTGTATTTTCGTAACTATGCAAAGTTTAATGAGTAAAATTTATGGAAAACACTATTCTAACTATTTTTTGCTGTAAAATATGCACACAGTAAACCTCCGTAATTGCACTGCTACTATTAAAAATATATATATTCGACTGAGACACACGTCTTGAACCCTGGGCTGCTTTTCTAGACCTAACCTCAACATCTTTTTCCAAACACAGCCTCTTGCTCTCCCGCAGCTGCCTGTTTTAGCCTCTTCTCTGTCTCCTATCTTCCCCTTTAGGCCATGTTTGCCAGCTACGTCCCTGAAATCATAGAGTTAATAGGCAACCGCAAGAAATACGGCGGTTCCTATAGTGCCGTTAATGGTCGAAAGTAAGTATTTCGGGGGCGCTTCCCTCCGGAGAGCCCCCTGTGCATGCCTTGTTTTGTTTCTGTTTATGCATGTAGGCCATGTTTGCTCGCTACGTGCCCGAAATCGCGGCCCTCATCCTAAATCGGAAGAAATACGGAGGGAGTTATAACTCGACCCGAGGCAGGAAGTAAGTGAATGATACAAAAGCATTACGGTGTGGTGTTGTGTGACTCAGGTTAGTTTAAATGGAAACAGGATAGGAGGTATTTACGGAGATGTAAAAGGTCTCATAAAGTCACACTGTGGCTGAAGAATAGGCCATTGTGGTTGTGTTATCGCTGCTTCATCACTGCTTACTGTGAGGATCAGTCAATGTGCACTGGGAAAATCTCAATGAGAAGGTATTTTGTCCAGAAAGAATTTCAAACGGCAGAAAGAAACAAACACAAAACAAAAAATCTCAACTCAAAGGCACGCTCATAATGGTTGGCTAGACACAGAACATTTCAGTGGGTAATTAAAGAATGGATTTGGCTGAGGATCTAACCTACTCTAAACTCATATTTGGCTGCCTTTTGTTGACATCTCCATGGAGACGAGCTGGAGATGTCCCTCTCCCAAGAAAGTCACAGTCAGGTCTGAGGGTAGCTGAGCCACTCACAGCAATAAACGCTTGCATTGTGACTTTAAACTTTAAAAAATGTTAAAATTAAGTATTTTCCTCCCCCTACATGTTCCAGCCATGTCCTAATGTGTAGAATGAGCCCAGACCTGTTCACCACAACTGCCTCTAAAATCCTGCACTTTCACTCAAAAAGGTGTTAATTCGGGTACGAAGTGCCGTCATGCACGAGCTTAATATAGAAGGTGCAGTTAGACGTATGACCTGAGGTGGCAGTAGTGAGTATAAATGGCTGACTTGCATCTAGCCCCTTTAAAGGAATAGGCCACTGTTTTTCCATACTGAGATATGTTCTTACTAAGGTAATAACAAGCATTAGTAATTAGGGTTACAGTTAGGAACAGCCATGAATAAGCTTATTATTAAGGGCCTATTCATATGTTCATAGTAATAGTATAATAAGCACTTGATATGTCAATATGATGATGTCACCGGACCCAACGGGGGGCAGGAGACAGTTTTCCTATTAACAGCATTACACTTCCTCAAGTTGTAGCTAAAAAGAAAATGTATGGATTAGAAAAATGATCATTAATATCAGTCTCTCTGTACAAGACCAAAAATGTCCTCAAAGACAAAATAATCTTTCCTCTATATAATAGTATAGGCCTTTAGAATGTTGTGATGTGACCTGAACCCAGCTTCTTCTTCTCTCTACTTCACAAGCACATCTTAATATAAAACGTTTGAACATTTAGCTTGGCTCCTATTGTACATATTTTAAACACACAAGGAAAACTCGAGCAACCAGAGTAAACCTTGACAAAGTGAATGGAGTCATATTTGTTGCTTATTTCACTAAATCCAATTTGTCAACTGGTATTGACACATTTGATGCACTAAACAAAATCAAAGAAGAGATGTACTCAGAAATGAAAGTAAGTTGGCTCTACAAATTACATGTGGCATTCATACAACTGAAGCATAAACAGTAATGTCAACAATGTCGTAAATGTTGAATTACAAAGGACCTTCTATGAAAGTGAAATATTTATAAACTAAACTTACAGAGACAAATACCTTCACAACATTAAGATTTTGACAGTGCAGTTACATTGTGTTTTGTGTTGGTGGAACATGAAGGATTTTCATTAAACTACAGTAATGACTTATTTGGCTCTTACATGTTTGATCAATGCCTAAAGTTACAGTTTGTGGAAAATCCTTCATGCTGAATGTTGGTGCATGTTTATATTTTGTGTTGTACATTTCTGATTTTGCACAATTTCTGCAAAACACACACGTCACGTCGCAGTTTGCTCTTTCACATCAGCGTCAAGCGAGTCCACCGCAATTTCAGACTCAAATAAAATGAAATGTGGCTTCCTGTCCATCCAGTCATCACGTCCAGTCCACATTGTCCATCCACAAAATGTAGATACTTTTTACATTAGTTTACATAAATCCCATTCTCATCACCACATCACCTGCCATTTCACCTGCTGCTGGTCTCTCTTGTTTTTCTGAGATCTGGAAAAACTGACTTTGTGCTTCTGCTGCTGCTTTGCTTCTTGGCCTTTCTCTTCAGTCCGACCTACACCTTTAGGAAGATCAGTCCAGGCTTCTGTATACAGTAATATGATAAAAGAAAGTCATTTGAAGATTAGTGTTAAGGTTTAGATTACAGCCCGCAAGTTCCATGTGTAGGTATAGGTAACAAGAAAGTAATTACACATGTAAGTACAGGTAATTAGATACAACATGTATGTGTAACAAAGGGCTAAGGGTGTAATAAAGGTGAACATAGTGTCTCACTACAGCCTCCGTCATGTGAAGTTACACGTTATGAGTTTCCGTGGGGCATTAAAGTCATTAAATTGTGCCAAAATCAAGGCCTTACATGTTAGTAAGCATTCCATTGGATTTAAACTGGCATTAAATCTAAATTCAGCTGAAAATGATGATATTACTCAACAATTTTTACTCAAATTCATCGAAAACACGAAAGCTATGGACTAAAACATTCAGCTACAGTTTTGGCTGGCTTTTGCTCAAAAGTTTCCCGTTTTGAAACATTTCATTACTAATGAAATGTTTGAAATCTTCAGAATGTAGGCGGCACAGTTAGCGCTCGTGCTTCACAGAATTGTGTCCTTGGGCGAGACACATCACCCCTCCTGCCTCCACTGCACACTGGTGTATGAATGAGAGTGAGTGAGAGTTTGTTGCTCTAAAGCACTTTGAGTGCCGAGTATAGGTGGAAAAACATGACATGAATTTAGACCATTCACTGAGGTGGGAGTGGGACCGTTGGCGCTAGGGTGATCATACATCCCAAAAAATTCAGGGATTGTCCCGAATCTGTCCCCGAAAAATATTTTTGGAATGTCAAAAGTGCTGTGTGCGCTCTTTAAATAGAAGAGGGGCCTGATCTGGATGAGCTCTACAACAAGAACTGCGCTCTGAAGAATGTTCTAAAGGGGTCCCCAACCTTTTTCCTGCCCGGGACCGGGGGGAGCGCACTTAGAAACACATGCATGATTTGGGTCCCGTTTTTTAAAGCATGGAGCGCAGCCCTTTGAATGCAGTGCTACTGCAGGACCGCAGCACATTCTCTCCTCTATCTTTCACTCTACTGTTCATTTAACAGCGGGACAAATGCAACTGTCTGCCCTGTGAAAGCGTGAAAGGTTGTGAGGAAAGGTTGTGACGAGCTGAGGGCGAAGGCAAAAGGGAGAGAGATGCTCTGTGGCGCTGGTGACACATTGAGCAGCACAAGGCAGCGCTGATTCTGTCTGTAATAAAACCAGATGAACTCGAGTCCAAAGGATTTCTAGGGCGACTTTCTATCGTGAGTTTCATTACACATCTATGGATGAGCTCATTGGCTTGTGGACAGGCCATAGATAGGACAAAATGCAGTTGTTTATAAAGTTTTTCCTATTTCTCTGCGGCCTAATGCCTGCCTCAAAATGTTTATTTTTGTAATGCATTCCATTAGTTTGATTTGCCGTTGAGCATAATTGTAAGCACATGACACAGATTTCAGGGCAACTCATCTGGTCACCCTAGTTATTCTTCCAAGGAATTGAATATTTTGCTCTTGTGGCATTAAAATGTACATACTTATGGTAATTTCACCCAATTGATGGAACTATTTGATGGCCAAAGCACCTGCAACACCACATACACCTTTATTACACTTTGTATACAGTTGTTACACTTTGTACAGCTTTATTAAGCCTTGCACTTGTAATAACCTGTACTAACATGTGTAATAACATTCTTGTTTCCTGTACCTCCACATGGAACTCGCGGGCTGTGAAGTGTTACCAATATTTGTTTTCATTAGACAGATTTTGTTCAGCGTTTGATTAAAATGGCTTTGCTTTGGCTGGTTTTGTGGGTAGAGGTTGGTGTTTATTTTTTATGATGTCCTGTGTGTCTGTTTCCTTTTATTGTGAAGACGTTTGGGGTAAATCATTATGTTGGGATTATTGCATGGATTCTTGGTCGTAAATGTATGAACGAGCGTCTTCTATGTCGCGTCCAGTTGTTGATGTGGCCACAGAGGTAAGAACCTTCTCATGTTCCTCGATGTCACCGTGTGTGGTCACATGATCTGAACTCAGCCACAAAGTAGGATTTTTTCTGTCTTTTTCTCAAAATATGAACCCAGATAGTTTTCTTTTCAGCTGCCACTTTCTGTCACCTTAACTCACCAGCACTAATTTCAATTCCTATTCTTCCATTTAATACAAGATTCATACTAACTCATTATAAAACGATATATGCTCATAAAAAAATGAATAAAAGTTAAAGTTAATGGAGCTTGTATTTACTAAAAAAGACTCAAAGAATGAGAAGGTAATTAAGTAAGGCAAGACAATAAAACACTTATTTAGAAGATTTGTCTGACACTTTATCGACCAAAAAGTTATTAAAGCATTTAGCTGTTTTCTCAAATGTTTATCTGCTTCAGTTAAAATTATTATGAAGATGTATGTAATAAATCTTGGAATACGCTGATTTTTCTTCCTTTTAAGTTCAAAACTACTGGCAGAAATCAGAATGACTCAAATTAATGTAAAATATTATCAAGATGTCATTTTAGGAGTGAAGCAGCTTTGTGTACAGACCACACCAGAAAGACGACCATCTTAAATGAGAGCTTGAATGAAGGTTCTTTATGTTTTCAATTTGAGATGAGATAACAATGCTAATGCCAATGGAACAAGCATATACTCAATTCTTCTGCTCCTTCTTCTTCTTCTTCTTCTGCTTCTTCATCTCCTTCTTCTCGTCCTCCTTCTTCTTCTCCTCCTTCTCCTCCTCCTCCTTTTCCTTCTCCTCCTTCTTTTACTCCTCCTACTTCTCCTCCTTCTTCTCCTTCCTCTCCTTCTCCTTTTTCTTCTCCTCCTTCTTCTCTTTCTTCTACATCTTCTTATGCTCCTTCGTCTTCTCCTCCTTCTTCTCCTCCTTCTCTTTATTCTTCTGCTCCTTCTCCTCCTCCTTCTTCCTCTTCTTCTCCTGCTTCTTCCCCTCTTCTTCTCCTTCTTCTCCTCCTTCTCCTCCTTCCTCTTCTTCTCTTTCTTCTACATCTCCTTCTCCTGCTCCTTCGTCTTCTCATCCTCCTTTTTCTCACTTCCCCTCCTTCTCCTCCTCCTCCTCTTTATTCTTCTTCTCCTCCTCCTTCTTCTCCTTCTTCTTCTCCTTATTTTCCTTGTCTTCCTTCAAAACACTTAATTCAAGTAGATTTGCATTATTTCTTCTATAAGATAATATTATTTTCCACTGCATGTGTAAAGTTGTCAGGAAAATAATGTTGCAATATCGTACAATTACTTTACTCGAGCAAAGGTAGCTCACTACTACATAAAGTTACTTCATTTCGCCCCTTTACAGACATATAAACGTATAAACAAAAACAAAACAAAAAAAATATCATATATCACCACTGCTCAATGACTCATTCTTAAATCGAGTGTGAATACGTGGAAATGCAGACTATGATCTGATAGGTCTGTGTAATCCACTGTAATCCTTCGTAATCTGTCTAACCTCAATGGCCCTCGCAATCCCGCTCCACACAGCGCCACACGCCGCCGCACAAAACTCACCACGTGCCACATGTTTCACTCCGAGAAGAAGACATGTTTCGGTGTCTTCCAAAGTGTCACTAAACGTTATTGTCGCCCTGATTTTTGTCTTCAAGGCACATCGTTGTCTGCGGCCACATAACGCTGGAAAGTGTCTCCAACTTCCTCAAAGACTTCCTACACAAGGACAGGGATGATGTCAATGTAGAAATTGTTTTTCTCCATAAGTGAGTTCCCGAAATTCCCCGTTGATGTGATTCTGATGGATTAGATTAGATATGGATTAAATGGTGTGGTTTGCCTGCAGTATTTCCCCTAATCTTGAGCTGGAAGCCTTGTTCAAGCGTCACTTCACTCAGGTGGAGTTCTATCAGGGATCTGTCCTCAACCCACACGACCTGGCACGTGTCAAGGTCTGTGCGGCTGCTGAACTATACACTTAGAAATATCCTCCACGAAAACTTACTGTGCAAAGTCACTTCCTGTTTCCGTGTTTCTTTGTTGTGTCTAGATCGAATCGGCCGACGCCTGTTTGATTTTGGCAAATAAATACTGCGCTGACCCTGACGCTGAAGACGCCTCCAACATCATGAGGTGAACTGCACATTCACACACTTCTAATTACAGATCACATGGAGTCATTTTTATCACATGATGAAAGACTATTGACTAAATATTTCCGCCATTTGTTTTAAAGCAGTAATAAGTAACTTGTTTACCTTAAAGGGATATTTCAGGATTTTTGACATAGGGCCTCATTTCCTAGTTACCCAGAGTGCTGCTGATACCTGGAGTTATTTTTGTAATTCATGCAGTTCTTATGTTTGAAGAGTTTCGTGGCGCTAGGCTAGTGCAAGGCTAGCGCATTTCTATGGTATCAGCTAGCCTGCATTAAAAACAGTCTGACCCGCTCCACAGAGCACCTGAGGCAAATCACTTATAACGCCAGACTAACCATATAAATGTCTGTGTCGACAGAATAATTTTAACCATTTTGCATTTAAAATACCTTATATTTGAGTGTATTTGTATAAGCTACGCAGCAGCAGAGTGATCTGCTAGAAAATAGTCCCTTAAAATGCGATCATTCATGTGATGCAAGGTCAGTTATATTCCAAAAATGATTCTTTCGACACAGACATTTATATGGTTAGTCTGGTGTTATAAGTGATTTGCCTCAGGTGCACTGTGGAGCGGGTCAGACTGTTTTTAATGCAGGCTAGCTGATATCATAGACATGCACTAGCCTTGCATTAGCCTAGCGCCACGAAACTCTTCAAACATAAGAACTGCATGAATTACAAAAAAAATATCTCCAGAAATCAGCAACACTCTGGATAACTAGGAAATGAGGCCCTATGTCAAAAATCCTGAAATATCCCTTTAATAAAGCCTTTGCGTAGTCCATCTGGGGGTAATACAAGTGTTAATGGGATGTTTGGGGGTCTTTCATCTCCCCCTGCACAATGTGGCTACGCTAGTTCCTCTGAGCTGAGGTTGTGGGCGCTAGTACTTCCTGTTCGTATTAATTTCCATTAAGATTAGCTTAGACCCGTTCGAATCATCGTATTTCCTACAGATTCTGTGGTGGACAGTGAGTTCCTGGTAGATGATCACTTCCTGCAGGTGAACGAGTTGCTGTACAGTGTAAATATTTCCATAGAGGAGACGCCTATGTTTATAAGGATCAGTGAGTTTGTCTTGAAGCTAAAGGCTAGCATTCATTTCATGCATTATACAACTATAGCATGTTAGCCTTTAGCTTCAAGACAAACTATCAATCCTTTATGATCACAGGTGTCTCCGATCTGAACTCATCCTACATCAAGATTTGAACACACAGTAAATGATCATCTACTAGGAACTCACTGCCCACAACGTAATCTTTAGAAAATATAATTATTATTCCAGGAAAAGAATACAGACAGGAAGTACTGGCACTCACAACTTCAGCTCAGAGAAACTAGCATAGCCATACCGTGCAACAAGCCACTTGCATCCTCGCTGCCTACAGGTCCGAGGCCCCAATACATAGTATTAGAATCACGAAGAAGAAGCTAGCAGGCTAACGGGCAAAGCTAACTGTGGGCTAGCACGACTTAAACAGTATTTACAGCCAAGTTTGAGTGAAAAAAATATCACCATTGTGTAATTGGATGTACAATATCCCTCTCTCCCTTTATCTTTTCTATCAGTGTAGTATTTACTCTCACGGACAATGAATGAGTAAAAAACCCTGTAGATGCTGTGACACCGGAAGTGGCGCTTATGGCCTCTTGGAGTTACTTAGTTCTGCTTTAAAGTTACAAGATGTAAATACGATCAATCTTTTTGTCCTGATCCAGAGTGATCTCCATAAAGAACTACCATCCGAAGATCAGAATCATCACACAGATGCTGCAGTATCACAACAAGGTCAGAATTTACAGTAGTATAAAACAAAAACAATACCCAAAAGCAAGTGTTTGATATGATACCCCTTGTGTAGGCGCATCTCCTGAACATCCCGAGCTGGAACTGGAAGGAGGGCGACGATGCTATCTGTCTGGCGGAGCTGAAGCTGGGGTTCATCGCTCAGAGCTGTTTGGCCCAGGGCCTGTCCACCATGTTGGCCAACCTCTTCTCCATGAGGTCCTTCATCAAGGTACGCACTGCGCTCCCATTAGAACGGTTCAGGATGTCCATGAATCCAAATATAATGAACTTTAAAATAGCATCATATGTTTTGACCTAACACACTACATTGCTCTTTTGGGAAGTCTATCCACAAGGTTTAGGAGTGTGTTTAAGGGGATTTGTTAGATCTTCCAGAAGTGCATTTGTGAAGTCACACTGTTGGCTCTCAGTGTCTAATTCATCCCAAAGGCCAGTCAAGTTCATCCACACCAAACTCATGTCAAATGTCTGGGGCACAATCATGTTGGAACAGGAGACACGATCTCACAAAGTTGGTATAGAATTGTCCAAAATGTCTTGGTGCTAAAGCATTCAGGGTTCCTTTAACTGGAACGGAGTGGCCAAGCCTGGTTCCTGAAAAACCCACACCATAATCCGCCCTCCACCAAATTTTACACTTGACACGTTGTAGTCAGAGAAGTGCTGTTCTCCTGGCAACCAGCAAACCCAGACTCGTCCATCATACTGCCAGATGGAGAGGTGTGATTTGTCACTCCAGAGAACCAGAGAACGTGCTGCTCTAGAGTAGGGCTGGGGACTGTTGCATTTTTTTTTAAATACCAGTACTTTAGCGATACTTGGTTTTCAAAACAGATACCTGAACAATACTTTTTTGATGCCTATACTAAAATATGTGTGATCGAAACGGGCAGAAAAAACACACACAAACCCCCACATTTTCCCTGTTTTTTTTATTTTTTATTTTTTCCAACTTTTCCACTTGTTTTCCCTTTTTTCACACTTTTTTTTTCAAGTTTTCTACATGTTTTTTTTTTTGGAGAAAAATCTATATTTCTGATTTCTTTTTCCCAAAATGTTATAATTTTCCCCCCAAAATGTTCTTCATCTTTTCCACTTGTTTTCACATTTTTCCCACTTTTTCCAAAGTTTTCTACATGTTTTTTTTTACATCGAGAAAAATCTAAATTTCTTCAAATGTTCCCAATTTTTCCCCCCAAATTTTGCCCATTTTTTTTTTCTCACTTTTCTCAATTTTCCCCCTTTGTTTTTCAACTTGTGTGTCACTTTTTTTTTTTTTTTACATTTCTTTTACATTTTGATGACCAACAGCATCAAAACTTGAATATTCTTTTCGGTACCTGCTTTTGATGATTGTATTTTTTCGATACCAGTAGTACCTTCAACACCAGTCTGTTATCGTTTAACGGCACCATGCCCTGCTCTAGAGTCCGGTGTTTTCCACCTGTGCGTCTGACACTTTGCCACTTGGTGCACTCTCTCCTGATATCTGGAAACTTTCGGACTATCATTGTAAATCAAACATGCCTTTCTTCAGATCGAGGAGGACACGTGGCAGAAGTACTACTTGGAGGGCGTGTCCAATGAGATGTACACAGAGTATCTGTCCAGTGCCTTCGTGGGACTGTCCTTCCCTGCCATCTGCGAGTGAGTTCAGACACATTCACAAAACGTCCCACAATATGAATGTCTCTGTGCTTAATAAAGTCCACATGTGTCCCTTGTAGACTGTGTTACGTGAAGCTGAAGCTGCTTCTCATTGCCATCGAATACAAGTCTGATATAAGAGAGAGCAGGTGACACACAATCTACATTAAACTAACATAAAGAGTCAGCACTCCACTAACATGTTTTCTCCTCGTGGCGTTTCTTCGCAGCACTCTGATAAACCCTGGGAACCACGTGAAGATGGAGGAGGGGACTCTGGGATTCTTCATCGCCAGCGACGCCAAAGAGGTCAAGAGGTGAGATGGAAAATAGTGTTGACACGAGTAAATCATGCCATTGTTTTGGGGCTGGGCAATGACGATATTAGACCGTCTTACGATCTCCAGAGCTGACGATCTGTCATTTTTGTGCGATCATTTTATCACGGTTCTAAGTACCGAAGCCGCTAACTTTCTACTGTGCAATGACGGACGCTAGTAATGGGAGCGTTTAGCAGTGCGCATACATGACCAGGCTCCTCAATCTAGAGCTTTAAACTCAGTGTTCTGTCTCTATATCAGCTGTATTTATGTCAGTATCTTTGCCCCCTAGATCACAGTGTGTGTTTATTTACCTGCTGGCACATGTGCGAAGAAGCGAGTGTGTCCTTCATCCTTTCAGTTCTGTCAGGCGCTGCATCCTTCTTGTCTCTTTAACTTAAATCCTGGGCCGTGTTCACAAATGCGCTGTTTATCCATATCTTTGAAAATATAAGACTTGTCCAACTTTGGTGAATGACTTGGTCAAGCAATAACTTATGGTAACAAACTGCTTCCAGTTTGCCTTTTACACAATAAAAGTCACTGGACGCTTTAGTGAGACTCTTATTGTGAAAGGGTCAGACAGCGACAGAGCGTCACTTCACAGCAGCTTGACGTCATGAGAGAGACTCTCAGAAAATATGACAAACAGCAACAGACATTAAAGTGATAGTCTGGTCCCTCCTTCCCGGATCTCGGCAACTGATCAGAGTCTAGTATCCTCCCACGTTGACCAATGAGATGAGCTTTTCCTGTGAACCAGCCTGTCAGGCCCAATCAGGAGGGGAGGGGGAGGAGCTTGATCATTTACATTTGAAAAATCTGTTCCTGTTCTCCTCATTTTGCAAACTAAGAAGGACTTTCTGGTTAAAAAGGGGAGGAATTTTGATAATTTACTTTCAAATTCCACTCTGTCTCTCCTCACTTTGCAAACTTACAGACTATCACTTTAACAACAAGCCTTTACCAAACTTAGTGTTACCTTTTTACTTTTATTTTCTGGAGTTTTATTGTGTTTTTTAATGTATAGAGTTAGTTAAGTCTATTTTTGCTGTATTGATTACCACAAGGTTGAATAAATTAATGATTCAATCTTTTTCTTCTTCAGTGTGTAATTTAAGTCATTTTTGTGATAAATCGAAATCGGGAGTGAATAATTCAAAAATTGTGATATTCTATTTGTGCCATATCGCCCACCCCTATTAATTTCACTTCATTTTTATTTATTCCAAAGGGCATTGTTCTACTGCAAAGCCTGCCACGACGACATCACCGACCCAAAACGCATCAAGAAATGTGGATGCAAGAAATGTAAGTTTAGAAACGTTGGCTAGTAAGTATTTGACTGAATTACTTGTTAGTTTTTCCACATTTTCCATAGAAAGTGCCTTACTTTTTACATGCTCCGGCTCCGGTGATTCTCAAACTTGACAGTAAAGCAGGAACTGGAACACCGTACTGTAAAACCTTCTAACCTTTATTTTTTCCCCCCCTGCTGCATTTTGGACACTCCGTTTGTTTAAATATTAGTGGTTTATTGTGAGTAATGAACGTCCTGAACGCAGCCTGACCCTGAAGTAGCCTGCAGTGAATGCTCAGTAGTGGATGTTGCATGTTTCAAAGCCTGGGGTCTCTTTTGCACGCTGCTAAAACATAACGAATTGTCCATGTTGTTCAAGTAAAATAAATTAGAAGCAACATAGAAGCTACCCAGCATGCAACATGTGTTATGGAATAGAGAATCAGTGCTGTGGGGGAAAAATACAGTAAGATATTTTAATCATGATGCAGTAGGCTGTCTTCGCCACTAGATGTCAGTGCAGTCCTTGTAAAAATGCATAATAACTGCATGCATTATTATTAGGAGAGTTTTTGTGACCCTATTCCTATTTTTTTTTCCACATTATCCAACTCTAAATCAAAAGCATGTCAGCTTGAAGCGTTTTTTTGTGTAATGAGAGGGAGATTTTTAGTGCACGATGTAAGTAGCCATATTAGATTTGGCAAAATGCAAAAAAGAATCTGTGGCTCGGTAGTTTTTACATTAAACGCGTTATACAACTAGAAATAGAAAAAGACAAATGGCCTCGGGACAATGTATTTCTCCTGTTTAGACCCTTTCGCTGCTTACATCATCAGTGACATCAGCTGGAGGCAGGAAGTGATCAAGAGAAATAAACTAAAACTAGTGATTATAAGTGTAAAACTACAACTAAAACATGTGGTCCTGTAGTGGCTTAAGGTGCAAGAACAAGAGGCATTTGAGACAATAAAATAAGTTTTTTCTGATATTTCTGACAACAGTTAGACATTTGATTATTGTCATTATGACAACAGCTACAATGGAAATAGATAGGAATCGAGCTTCCCCCCTCCAAGTAAACAAACAATTAAAGGGTCTATAGCTGTTAGCATTTAGCATTGCAAATTATGAACAATCCAGATGTTCTCCGTTGTTGTCAACCCACTGACCTCTTTTAGGTGATGTCAAAGGTCATTCATGAAATAGTTAATGCAATACATAAAGTGGCTTCTGATCCAAATGTTCAAACTGTTTTTTTCTGCTTATTGTGGATCAGATACACATCAAATGGCATTACATAGGGCCTCATTTCCTAGTTTTCCAGTGTGTTGTTGATTTCAGGAGATATATATTGTTTTTGATTCATGCAGTCCTTATATTTGAAGAGTTTTGTGGTGCTAGGCTAATGCTAGGCTAGTGCGTGTCTATAGTAACTAGTCGCCTGCATTAAAAACAGTCTGACCCAAGCACAGTGCACCTGAGGCAAATCACTTATAACACCAGACTACCCATGTAACTGTGTTGACTGAATAGTTTTTGAAATATAACCATTTTTTCATTTTAAATAACTTTGTTGTAAGCTACACAGCGGCGGACTGATCTGTTTACTACGCGTAGAATTCACAAAGGAGCTTTCTACAAATCAGATATGGCAACGTTTGGAGGACTAGCCAATGTTTTTTAAGAGGTTTTTAATGCAGGCTACTAGTTACCATAGACATTTGCTAGCCTAGCATTAGCCTAGCACTACTAAACTCTTCAAATATGTATATATATAAAAAAAAATCTCCAGAAATCAACAATACTCTGGATAACTAGGAAATTAAGCCCTATGTCAAAAATCCTGACATATCCCTTTAAGCAGTGATTTTATGCGGGACAAAGATAACCTCTCCTAATAATTCTGCATGCAGTGTGTATGTTGGACTTTGACTGACTAGGCAGCTTTATTTTTTAGCAAAGTATACTTTATTTAAGTAAGTTGTATCTTGCATGTAAGCTGATATGCCAATAGCACATGCAGGAAGCCACATGGACACTGATTATAGTCTAAAAAAAAAAGCGCTGTCCAATCCCAAAGTGTTATACCTAGGTCTTCATTGTTAACCTGTGTATTCTCCTCTGGTCTCTGACACACCTGTAGCCAAGATGGCGGCCTCCCACTCAGGGCGCCTGGCCTGTTGCTTTGGCTCAGGGCGGAACTCGTGCTCGTGCATGCCCTCTTGTGGTCGTAGTAGTTCGGACGTCCCGCTCTCTGCTGTCTCTGTTAGCCAGTTCTCGGCCCGTAAGTGGTCGCCCGAAACGCTATACACGACATCTACGGACCTTTGCTCCTCCGTGTCTGTCTCTCTATGGAGTTTAAGAGTCGGCTAGCGCCTTTTTTGGTTCTGGAATTCACATTACCTATTCATTTGTCCCATAGACAAATAAATAACTCATGTAAGATGTTTCATTTTTGTTCAGTATGGAGTGTATTTGTGCTCCATCATTGATTAGTGGAATCTGAAGCCTCCTGGTGGTCATCAAAAGCACTGCAGGGGTTTCCAAAGTTTATCCACATATCTTTCACTGCATTTACATGTCCATTTATGTGGGAATACATTACATTTTCTTTTGAATAGAGTACATTCTTATTACTGGGGGGATCTTTGTATGGTCTACAGGAAAAATGAATGGGTTATTTGAACTTCTGGAACCAAAACCTGTGCCGTTAGCTGCTGCTGGTGTCTGTTGTCGATGTCAATGTGGCTCTATAAATGTTGACTTTTAAATGTTGACTTCTTTCGCAGTTTTGTCCCACGCATGCTTTCGGTACATGACACTTTCACTACTAACCCACAGATTAATGCTGATTTCAAAACTCTCCTTTTTTGACCAAACCAAACTTGTTTGGTCTAAATCTATTTTTACACAGTGGTAGTTATCGTTCTGAGGCTATTTCTCTGATTCCTAACCCTGATTTGAGCCTCTTTCAGGAGTGTTTTATCTGGTGGAAACACACTGCTTGATTTTGTGGACTGGTTTATATCTGTCAGTGCAGAACATTTGCCCGCTGCTAATGTGTTTTTTAGCAGACCCCACTTCGGCTCAGCTCCCAGGGCGTTTCTTCACCCTCGACTTGTCTTTGTTCTCTCCTTATCCGCTCTGACGCGAACACTATGTCTGCGTTTTCATTTGTCTCAGAGATACCGGTTGTTATTAGAGCGGTAGTGACAGTTTGGGATCCAGCAGGCCGGGCTCGCCCCCTCGTCTACCCCAGGACGGAGCTCTGTTTGCGGGCCGTTAGCCCCCTGACTCGACGGGAGCTTTACGATAAAGGCGACAGATGCCAGGACCAGTGTTGGAGCAGTACCTTAATGTTGTCAGGGGACATGCCTGAGTGTAGTGTGGGGAAGATGAAATGCAGACAGATTCACTTTTATTTGGTTCTCCTGCCTTTTGAAATGTGTTTACAGTGAAACTCGCAAAATTAGAATATCGTGAAAAGGTTCATACAACTTTCACACTTAAAATGTTAAACTAATATATGATATAGACTCATGACATGGCTTACAGGCTATTTTACCATCCATAAAGGATGCTTTGCATGATGATTTTAGCTCACAGCTTGAAAAAAACTCAATTCAAAATCTCAGAAGGTTAGAATATTGTGAAAAGGGACTATATTGTAGCTCAAAGTTTCAGCCTTTCATCAGCTAATTCATCCAAAACACCTACAAAGGGTCCCTGAGACTTTAAATGGTCTCATGGGCCCCGGAATGAGCAGATTGGTAAGAGGTCATGATAAGAAGCTTCCGAATTGGGCTGTCAGTTAGGAAGGAGTTAGGAAAAGGAGCCTCAATGCTAACTATCATAGCCACTTTAGCATAGGGACCTCTGGTGCTAACTAACCGGTGATTAGGAGCTATGTGCCATCCCATAAGCCACTGCTTAGAAAAACAGCTGTTGGTGATGTCACTTCCCCTTCCCCTGGGTAAGGACGGTCGAATTGGGCAAATATCTCTGAAGCTCTAGTTCACTAACTGCAGATCTAACAGTTAACCCCATGAAAGGTTAAGGATTAGTTGCTAGTGTTAGTACTTAGAGGCTATAATTTTTTTTTTTTTTTTTTGATCAACTTTTTATTGGTGCGATGCCATTGTTGCAATTTACAATTTTTCCAGTATAGTACACAGGCATAGCACATTTTTTCCCCATCTCTATTCCCCAGTCCCTCTTAAGATGGGCCTCATATCTGTTGAATCATCAAATGATACCCCAAAACAGATACACTGATGGCAGTTCCTTAAGGAGAGATCAACACAGAACAAATGGAAATGAGAGCAAAAGAGAAAGAAAAAAGACAAAAAAAAGACAAAGACAAGACAAAAACAATAGAATAATAATAAAATGAAATAAAATATAATATGACCCTGTCCAGGATATACAACCACAAGTGCATTGGTATGTTATTTGAAATTACAAATTACAAAGTGCTAATTTCCTCCGTCAAAAGACATCTGCGGAAATAGCAAAATATACATAAAGAATATGTACAATATGCAGAGACTATTCACAACAGGATACATACAATTATGTACAATGTACAATAGTATACAGGCAGAAAAAGGAACAAAAAAAGAATCGAATTCAGTTTCTATTCCACAACCAGTGTAGACAGTAGATTGGACCAACAAGTGATATTTTCAGTTTTTGCTCCGTGGATTCGAGCGGCAGAAAGCTCCAACTGAATTATATCTCTATAGGAGACAAGCCATTCCCTCACAGTCAGAGGTTAGAGGCTATAATTTGATGGTTTCAGTGGTTCAGTAGGATTCACCATCATGAGGAAAAACTGCTGACCTGACAGTTGTGCAGAAAACCATCATTGACAAAAGCCTCAAAAGGTAATGGCAAAAGAAGTTGGATGTTCTCAAAGTGCTGTATCAGAGCACATGGAAGAAAAAGGTGCACAAGCCACAGGGATGAGCGTAGTCTGGAGAGGACTGTCAGGAAAAGGCCATTCAAAAGTGTGGAGGACCTTCACAAGGAGGGACTGAGGCTGGAGTCAGAGCATCAAGAGCCTCCACACACACATGGATCCTGGACATGGGCTTCAAATGTCAGATTCCTCTTGTTGAAGCATCCTTGTCTTCCATAACAGCTCAGCAGTGCCACAGGCTGAGAGAATCCATGCCACGCAACCGCATTAAGGCAGTCATTCAAGTAAAAGGGCCCAAACCAATATAAGTACATATACATGATTATAGTTTTCCGAGGGCTGACATTTATATGTTTAAAATCATTTTTTGATTGATTTCATGTAATATTCTAATCTTCTGAGATTTTGAATTTGGGGGTTTTACAAGTTGTAAACCAAAATCATCTAAATTAAAACAAACAAAGGCGATATCATATATTAGTTTCACATTTTAAGTTGAATTGAGTAGACTAGATGTTGTCTTTGGGATGACAATTTTGTTTGTATCGCTCAACAGGGAGAAAAAAACATTAGGTCATGCAAATGTCCAAAACGTTATCATTAATTACATTCCTACCTTACAAGGTTTTTTTGTTCTCCGTACTATGTTGCCAGATCTCAACAGTTTTATGTTTTATTCAGTTGTTTTTGCTCATTCGTGAATGGTGTTTTTCCACCTGTACAGGGCACTCGAAGCACTTTCCCAGCCTTTACCCCAAACTACTCAGGATTACATTACTTTATCACTACATTATAAGTAGCAGAAACTTTTTAACTTTTGTTCTTTTCTTTTTGCAGTAGACACAAAACACTGATTTATTGTTTAAACGACCAATGAATTCCTCAAAACTAACAGCATCTTAAAACCTGTCGCTAACTTTTCTCTCTCGCTCCAGCCCGTGTCGTCTTTCAAAGTGCCTTCAACGCTGTCGCATCAGAAATAATATTTGTGTACAATGATAATGCCTTGTTTTCTAACCTGCATTTGTTTCTCATTGTCCCCTCAGCTAAAAATACTTATAACGGATATATAAAATCAAGTAAGTCTGAGTTTATTCATTTCACTGTCAGCGGTGGCGTTTGTCATCAGTGCGTGTGAGAGAGTGGTGTGCGTGGGTTCGACAGCAGAGGGCGCCATTGTATTGGTGTTTATGAAGGATGGGTAGCACAGTAAGAGAGCTTTTTCTTTTCATATTCTGGTGTACAGATATTTGAAGCAGCTTGACAATACACACAATGAAGGGAGAAAGCACATCTGGATTTCTGTGTGTTGTTTTGGCCACTTTTTCATCACATGCCTGTCACCTTTTTGTTGCTCTTTCGTGGCTTTCCTGTTGATTTTTTGTTGCTTTTTCATCACTCTTTTGTCATGTGTTTTTGTCGCTCTTTTGCCATGTTTTTTATTGCTGAAAAATACCTAAAATAGCTTTCCTAAGAACTGACTTCTTATTTTGCCGGGAGCAGGACGTCTCCATGTCATTAGGAGCATGTTTTGTATTGTTGGCAACAGCATAATCCAAAATGTTACAAAGTGTGCCTTTAAATTATCCTAAAAATGGCATTAAATGTAAATTTCTTTGAAAATATTGATATTGCTCAACTATTTTTGCTGCATAAGTTCATGAGAAAAAGACATTCAGCTGCAGTTTTGGATAAACTGGACACAGTTTTGCCCGTTTTGAATATCGACATTTCCCAATTTTGCTGCAGTGTTGAAGCAAATCTCAACAAATTTAACATGCGCAGATTTTCTTTGCATGTGTGGAACTAAAAATCCAGTATTTTGGCATTAAACCTCTTAGCACATATTCTCCAGTGCTGCTTTGTCCAAATCTACAGCCTACAAGCCAGTGTAGCGCCTCATTTTGTTGTCTGTTTTGTTGCGTTTTTGCCGCTTTTTGTAGATTTTTTTGTAGATTTTTTTGTTGGGTTTTTTTGTAGATTTTTTTGTTGATTTTTCATAATTTTGTTGTTGATTTTTTATTGTTTTTTTGTTGATTTTTCATATTTTTTTGATTGTTTATTAGTTGATTCTTCATGATTTTTTTGTTGATTTTTTGTTTCCCTCTTGTTCGTTTTCATCCTCATTTACATCTCGTTTTTGTCGCTATTTTACGGCTTTTTGTTAAGCTGTAGATTTGGGTAAAGTGGAACTGGAGAAAATGCGCTCGGTTTAGAAAGAGTTCATGAAGCTTGTTAAACTGGACTTGCTGCTGCCTGTGTAAACCTTGTAAACCCTGATCTTGCAGCTTTGGTTTCAGCCACTGTCCACGTAAACTCTATTCAAACTGCATTTAAAAAATCTCTGTTATGGTTCGACTTTTAGAGCAAACTGCGGTTGATTTGTAGTGACACCCTGTTTCATACACACTAATCTAAATCCCAAAATGGCCGTTGTTTTCCCTTGGCTCGTGCCGGTTAATCCGTGCTGTCACCTCTGTGTTCCTCTGGCATAACAATCCCCTCCGAACACCTGAAAGCATACTAACTAATTCATATCTATTATAAATATCAAGGCGAGTGTCAAAGCCGGCATTTCGGTGGACGGCTACAGCAAGTGGGTAAGTGGTCTTTAATAGAAATGAGCGCAATCAATTATTCAGATAATAAGAGTTCTTGTGCCACAAAGAATTAGACAAAAAGAATGTGCAGGTAATGCTAATATGTTTTATTAAGGGGCGTAATGTGGGGCTTTTTATGTCACGGTGGATTAGGGTGGGTCACGTAATGCTGGGGCAACATAAAGGCGCAGGATTGAGTGGATTAGGCTTGATCATGATTAGAGGTTAAGAATAACAAAAGTGTCACCAAAAATATTTAAACAGAAGGACGCCACTGTCCATTCATTGTGAACGAGGAGCAGATAAGTTTTTGCTATTTTGAGAGTCTGTACTTTGACTTTGGGGCTCATCGACATATTTAAGACTCTTATGGCTAATGTAATTGTTTTGTATACCGGAAGATGAAAACAGATCAAGCAACACATAATGAGAACTTTTAAGTAACCATTTTTTTTAAACAATAATAATAATAATGCATTGGTTTTATATAGCACTTTTCTGGACACTCAGAAACGCTTTACATTGTATTATTCATTCACTCCATACTTGGTGGTGGTAAGCTACTATTGTAGCCACAGCTGCCCTGGGGTAGACTGACGGAAGCGAGGCAACCAGTCTGCGCCATCGGCCCCTCCGACCACCACCAACCACTCACTCACTACATTCACCCAGGCTTCCTGGCGTTTCCCAAACGGTCTCCGATCCAAATACTGACCTGGCCCTTCCCTGCTTAGCTTCCGAGATCTGAGCAAAGGCTGTGTGGCCCGTAAACAGAGGTCTTTGCAAAAATACATTGAAATTAGTGTACAAATATTAAACTACTGGACTGCATATACTTTTGATTGATTGTACATCCAAATAATGAATATTGTCATTAAAAAAATATAATTCTGAACATAACTTATGAAGTAACCATGTTCACTTGACATCTTAACATTATGTTTGTGGTACAGCTGTAAATTTTTTTACTTTGTTTTCTCCTATCGACCTATCCACATGAAACAAAAACTGTTACAATGTGCAACGTCTTATTTTTCAGCACATATGAATTAAAGGGACTATACAGAGTTTAAATTTGTTTTAATTATGTATTTTCCTCCCCTACATGTTCCAGCAATGTCCTGTTCATAACAACTGCCTCTAAAATCCTGCACTGTCACTCAGAAAGGTGTCACTTCGGGTCTGAAGTGCCGTCATGCACGAGCTTAATATAGAAGCTGCAGTTACGCGTAAGACCTGAGGTGGCAGTAATGAGTATAAAATGACCAACTTGTATCTAGTCTCTTTAAGGTCAAACTACTGTCTCATAAAGGTGTACAAAAGTGGAGACAATACTGTAAAAAATGTGCTTGATGTTGCAGATTAAAGGACTTTCAGTCATAGGATGAATGTGGCAGGTTTGTGAATCCAGTCACTTCCAAATAATGATCAGGGGAAACATTTGGACATTTTCTGATTGGAGTTTTCTTAACTAAACTGTGTCTCTTCCATTGAGACCACTGCCTTCTAACTGAAATGTCCTGAACCCTTTGGGCTGTAGATTTACTCAAAACTAAAAACACCTTTTATGTATCGTTATGGTTCTTAAGCCCACCCACTGCCACCCACCCACTGTCCAATAAGAAAGCCCACACACAAATGAAAGGTGTAACCCAGCAACTGCCTCCTCCTCAGACCCCGGTGACCCTTCATTCGCTCCGCCCTACCCCTCCGCTCACCTGAACCACAGCAGTGCCCTGGAGAACAGCAGGGGGCAGCAGAGCGCCCCGGAGCTTGTCCCGCTGGTCAACAACCGCAAGGGGAGTCTGCTGCCCCCGCCCCGAAAACGCCACATGGCCCAGGCAGAGAACGGCAAGAGGCTACAGAGAGCTCAGAGCCTCCCGGTCAAATACAGATACCACCCCAGTAACGCCAACCACAGGCAGTGTAAGGAACTGCAGACTAACAGGGGACCGGTCTTGACCCATTGATGCGTTTTGTATTAACCGTCTAACAACAATTTGACTGTCACAGTTATTTTTAAAGGACAATTGGAGGGAATTATGCCATTTCCTGTAATGCCCTGGTGGAATAAAATATTGCCGACAGCTTTATATTGGCCTAAAATCTACTAAAATCTATATTTACTGACCATTATCTGAAGGAAATGAGGTGTCACATTCTTTGAGTAAGTGATTTTGCATTAACGCATTTTTTCAAAATAGGAAATTAAAAAAGTTAAATCTCATATGTTATTTCCCCAAACAGAAGCAGCCCTAGTACAGTCCCTTGGGGTACGCTCTTCACAATTTTTTCACTTTAATGCTCCTAAACAAATTACCTTGCTATTGTTCTTTTTCTGACTTATTTACTTCAGCAGAATAAGATAATATATAAAGAATACCATTATTTTTAGTGTAAACTTTAATTTAAATGATGCTCTAAGGTTATATTGATAATTGTGACGGCCCCTTCACTCAGCTTTTGGTCTGGGGTGAAGCATGTGCAGCGTTTCACTAATGACCTGCTGTCAGCTGTGGACATTAAAAATTTAAACAAGAGAGTTTCTGCCACTGCTGCCCATCACCACTAGGGGAGCTCCTGCACTACTTTTACAAAACATAACCACATGATGCAAAAAATACAGACTCTTGCAAAATAGTTTTTCATGATACTACCATTTGAAAGTGTGATTGTGTGCATGGTTGATAAAAGCATTATTACTGTCCATCACTCATGAGTTTGTGCGGTGTTTATTCCTAACATTCTGTTCGTTTGGGTCATTCCTTGCCTCACATTGCTTTGCTTATGTTTTAGTCGAAGAGGACACGCAGACAGCTTTATCTCCAAAGAAAAAGCAACGCAACGGGAACATGAGAACCTCGCCAAATTCTTCACCCAAGACCATGAGGTAAGTGACTCGCGAAAGCTGGAAATACAGCATGTTCGGGGTAGTGTTTGTCGTGTAATGTAGACACTGTGCAGTACATGTTGTTCATCATGTTGCATTATTGGATTGTTTGTTGTGTAGCTACTCAATATAGAGACTTTGAATAAAAAATGCAGTTAATTCCTGGTATCAATTAGGCAAATATCTGCTAAATCATATAATGCTGCTATGAGGATAAACTCAGTCTTAATGCTCCCTCTAGTGGATGTTTGGTCCTTTGCATTTGCAGTGTTTATCATCCTTTTTTAAGCTTTTAAAGCAGTACTAAGTAACTCATTCCCCTAGAGGCCACAAGCGCCACAGCAGGTGTCGTAGCATGTTACGTTTTTTACTCATTAATTGTCCGTGAGAGTAAATACTACGCTGACAGAAAAGACAAAGGGAGAGGGGGATATTGTACATCCAGTTACACAATGGAGATATTTTTTTTCACTCAAACTTGGCTTTAAATACTGTTCAAGTGGCGCTAGCCCGCAGTTAGCTTTGCCCGTTATCCTGTTAGCTTCTTCTCCGTGATTCTATCAGTGTGTATTGGGGCACCAGGAGAGATGAAAGACCGCCCAGTCATCCCATTAACACATTAACAAGTTACTTAGTACTGCTTTAAATATGTTCCCATTTTTATTGTCCTGTTTAGGTTTGAGTAGTCTTGTTTCCTGTGATTGTTTCTTCTTCTACTGCAGAAGCGCTTTGGATGCAGTATTTCCTTGATTTTGTTGCATAATAAATAGAACCTGGAAGTGTTCTTTTCAAAGCTAATTAAATGTGTTCATTACGGCGTCTTTGATTTGCATGCAGTTGGCCAAAAATGGTGGTTTGAATTGTGTGTGTTGTAAGTCATTACTGGGCTTATGGTTGCAGATATAAATATTTGCAGCTGTCAGTAATAGGCCTCAGAAAGAAGCTGTTTACCAGTGGCTTATTATGATGTTATCAATCATTCACTGTCATGTCAGCCTACATTAGCAATTACTTACAACAGCGGACACTTATGCAGGCTATAGCTCCTCAAATACAAAACCATTTAGGGAATTAACCTCTTTTATCTTGTCAACATGAGGCCGTGTTGTCATATTAAATAAATAGCGTCCTAAGTATCAAGACAGCTGTCAGCTCGCATCGCGTCAAACTCCCCGAACTGCGCCCGGCCTAATGCTAACGCGGCACTTAATGGCCATCAGCATCCTCTTCTCTGTAATAACCTTGCGTTGTTATCTGCCGTCAAACTCAATGGAGGCTAAGCTAATGCCACGGGACAAGATAAAAGCCAGGTACTGTTTAAAATGCCTCTGTAGTGTAGATATGTATAACGCGGATGGCGGGAGCGAGGGGAGAGATGGAGAACGTGCCCCGGGGCGATCCATCCACGCTCTGTCATCAGTGCCAGTCCTGCTTAAGAGCCGCTCTCGCCCCTGTCACTGCAGGACGGCCGTCATCCAGCGCTGGCTGCATCTGCAAGAGGAATTCATCATGGGAGATGTTTCAGAAGACAAGGATTTTAGTGCCCTCTCATGGAACGTTACTTCCTGGTTCTAGCCCAGTTGAATTCAAACTATAGTTGTTTCGATATTAAGGCCCAATAGAATGTGATACTTATGATATGAAGTACCTTTCTGATACAGACCACATGATGAACTATACAAAATATGTAAGTTGCAAGAGCCCTTTCATGAATAGTGCACTGAGCTTTCCTATGGCTGAGGGCCCCCTGCTGTTCTCCTGCTCTTAAAGGAACAGGCCACTGTTTTTCCATACTGTGATATGTTCTTACCTCAACTTAGACAAGATGATGCGTATCTGTCTGGTCTTGATACGTGCCCTTGGAAGAGCTCACTTCCAACTTCACCCCGTTTGGAGCCATAGGAATACATTGGGAGAGGCCAAATGCGAGCAATATCTTTGGTCTTTTTGCGTGACTGTGGGCTCACAGTTCTTCCATACTGTGATATGTTCTTACCTGAGCCTAGACGAGTTGATAAGTACCTGTCTGGTCTTTGTGCGTACCCATGGAAGCGTGTGGTAGCTTCCAACTTCACCCCCGTTTGGAGCTATAGAAATATGCTGGGAGAGGCCAAATGCTAACAACATCTTTGGTTGACCAGACAGGTATGTATCAACTCGTTTAAGCTTAGGTAAGAACATATCTAAGTATGGAAAAACAGTGGCCTGTTCCTTTAAGTTGTATACACATGGGGAAAAAAAGCTTGTGATATTTTGCATTGGTGGTCATCGCAAGTAGGCTCCAAGTTCAATCCAGGGGCCTTTCTGTATATCTTTCAAGCAGGGTTTCCATTAAAAAGCATTGAAAGTCCATTTTTTCTGCTTCTGTGCCATTCAGATATAATATTTGGACATTCAGAATGGCTTTAAGAAGTATTACATTTGACTTGCTTCTGCCTGTATAAACCCTGTCACGGTCCATTTAGTCAGACACGAGGATTAGAGATGTTGAATCCCTCCCTCCTGACACTTTCTCCAGGTGTGGCATAAGGTGTTCGCTCCATCGTCCCGGTTCATAGTTGACGCACGTTTCCTGATCTGTATGACTTCTCTGATCCGGCGGTGATGCTTCTTACTGAGGACCCTGGCATTGTCCCAGTTCATAAAGCGGTTCTCCCTCTTTCCAATGATCCGATATGGCAGATTTGAGATTTTCTTGCAGAGCTGGTACGGGGCCTTTCTCTGTGGATTGTGCATGTTCTCCTCGTGTCTGCAAAGGTTTCTTCTGGGTGCTCAGTTTCCTAGGCTAAGATCAATGATGATACTGTAATGTAAAGAGTCTGTGAAATGTGCAAATAAAGTCCTTCCTTCCATCCAAACACAGCATGACACCTGTAAAATCCATAATGTCCAAAAATACTGATACCTCTGACAACTCTATAAAGCATGTACAGTGAACCATGAAGTATCTGGAGTTGCAATTTTAGTTCGATTAAGATGAACAATAGGTTCTGAGAAGGTTAGTGCCTCCTTTTGAAGCACATTAAGCTATGTCAGGGAGTCAAAACGCTTTAGGTCATTCCCGCTCCGAACATAAAAGGCGCCCGTGCCCTGTAGCCCCGGTGAATACATGTTTATCTATCGGCTAATGCTAATACAGCGCGCAGTACAGGTGGAGATGCCTTTAGCCTGAGGGAAACCGCAGAACAAGCAGAGGAGAAAACATGTGTGTGTGTACAGTGGATCAGACATGATTTTAGAGTGCCCTCCTCCAGGCCGCTGTAAATAAATGATGATGGACAGATTGGATGTGGTTTTGAAGTGTAGGCTTTTGCCAGTTGGAGCGTCAGGGTTGCCAGGTCTCAGCCAAACCCGAAAGGCGGCCCAAAACCCGCGGACATGCGGCGCGACAAGGATGATCATTGTATTGTACTTGTTTACAGAGCACATGTGCTTCTCTGAGGATTCACTCCGGCATTGAAAAAGCAGCTCTAGTTGCCTTGGATTTTAGATTTTCTCATTTGAAATAGTGAGCCTATAGTAAAGCCTATAGTAAAGTAAGGCTGCAACTAACGATTATTTTTCTATCGATTAATCTATCGATTATTTTTTCGATTAATCGATTAATCTATCGATTATTTTTTCGATTAATCTATCGATTATTTTTCATGTTACCGATTATTTTTTCATTTAAAATGAAGAAAAAAACATTGATGTGTCCAAATGGCATGGCTTTTATATATTTATTTACTACAAGTCTATTTTCCCCACTTTTTAAAATAGTAAATGGCAAATGGGCCCATTCTCTCACTTCTGGCCCTGACCCACAGTTTGGGAACCGCTGATTTAAAACTAACTGAAACCTGCACCTGACGGTTATTTCTGTCTGACCACTGAGAATTAGCCTGTGAGTCGCCCAACCCGTTATAGACTATGCACATTCAGAGAACCAGAGTTACTGTAAGTAACTGTGCTCGTGAGAACCATGTGGATTCAACTCCTCTTTGAGACAAAAAGGCCACGGACACGGCTTCACTCTCGTCTATCCATGAAACTACTGTCCTGATTCTCCGCCAGACACGACAACAAGAGAGTTTAAATGAGTGTGTGGCCGATGCCCCGAGTCCGCGCAGAGAAAACATGAGAACAGCGCCCGGGACACGGGGACGGGATGCAGCCGCGCATGAGGGCAGCATGAGGCGAAGCGAGAACCGGGAGACAGACAGCCGAGCGGGGCACGAGCGGAGAAGTAGCCTACTCGCGTGTTGGGAGAGACGGGGAAGGCGGTCGGTCTCTCCTGCTCATTCACTTCAGCAGACTGCTCCGTTTTGGTTTTATATGCGGCAAAGTAGGCGGAGAGTGCGTGCGCGCTGTCAGAGCCTGTCCCCGTAACAACGCGTTGATTAATCAGTGAAACAACACCGTAGTTTGACTGAGATGCGGGGCCCTTGCAGCCGCGGGTGTTTTCGTTTCACATGTTCGTTTATAGCCGTTGTGCTGTAGCCTGGCTAACGCCAGACTAAAATCACAAGTGATATTGCAGTTCGAAATGATTGGAGCGCACACAGCAGTCTGGCGTTAGCCAGGTTAGTTGTGCTGCTGTGATATGACATTTCCGCTCGACACAGTGTGCAAACAACAACATTATTAGGCCGTTTCTGGAAATACTCCCACACTTTTGACGACTTTTGCCATGCTTTTCCCCCCTCGGTCGCAGCGTTTGCATTACGCGCAGCCACGCTGGAAGTGAAATGTAAACAAGCGACGCATCGACGCACAAAAACGGCGTCGACGTATTTACGTAATCGACGACGTCGACGACGTCGACGCGTCGTTGCAGCCTTATAGTAAAGCCTCTTTGTCATATAAAACTGCATGGCCAAAACATGCTAATGGATTTTTTCACCTGTGGCTAGGGCTGGGCACCGTTAATTAATACCAATATGAAAAAACCTAGAGAGGTAGGCTACTTGGTTGCTCTGTTTCATGGTTCTCAATGACAAATATTTTAGTATAAATATTGAAAAAAAAGTATTGTTCAGGTATCGGTATTGTGAAACAAGTATCGTTAACCTCTCAACCGCCGCCTGAACCGAGCGCATTTTGTCCAGTTCTCAAAAAAAATCTAAAAGCTTCTCGATTGGAGCTTACAGTCTATAGGTGTGACGCCTTGTTTGAAAGCTAAGACCTACAATTCTGATGAAAATATTTTTTCCTAGTGTTGCCAGCCTTTTTATATTTCATCTATTTTTTTTCCAGTTTCTTGTTGCCAATTTGTTGCTTTTTTGGGGGGCGTTTCCGTCACAATTTTGCCACTTTCATACTACTACTACTTTCATTGCTTTTTTATCGCATGTTCGTTAATTTACTTTCCTTTATTGTGGCTTTTTTGTTGCGTTTTCATCCTCGTTTTTGTCCCTTTTTTCAAGAAGCTTTTAGATTTGGGCAAAGTCAAAGAAAATGTGCTCGGTTCAGGTGGGGGTTGAGGGGTTAAAGTAGTACTACTGAAATATATACAGCCCTGTCTGCGTCAAGGCATAAAAAAACACCCAATCCTTTAGACCAAGGGGTGTCCAAAGTGCGGTCCACGGGCCAAATGCGGCCCTCAGACCAATTTTTGGCGAATTGTTGTTGAATCGAGATGGTCCTTTTCATTTCCAGTTTAATAATTCTACACAATTCTAACCTAACAGCTAGCATTTTATTGTGAGACAGAGCTGGCATTAAGGTTTTAAGCATAAATAAAGGGTGGGGCATAATTTAAACCTCTGCTACATACACCTAATCAAAACTTTTGCGTCACTAACCCCTGATCTGTGGCCCCTCACCCCATATACACTTCAATATGCGGCACCACATGAAAAAATGTTTGGACACCCCTGCTTTAGGCTATAGGGTTGCCAGGTTGGCTTTTATTATTATATTATTGTTACTTTTTGGACCATTTTCAGCTTATTTCTTGATCAAAATCACTGTTTGAAATGACAAAATCTCAAATCCAAGGCCCTAAAAGCACCTTTTTCAATGAGAGAAGTAGAAAGTTGCAGTTTCTCATAATCGCAGGAGCACATGGGCTCTGTAAACTAGTAAAATCATTGAAAATTCCAACCGCGCTGTATGTCAGTGGGTTTTAGGCGCCTTTTAAAATATTTTTCGGCTGCCGAGACCTGGCAACCCTACCTTAGGAGACGACTATTTTGCTTCAGTTCATGCAGGTTTGAGTAATGCTGCTCACTTTGGTGAATCTGTCTTATCCTGGTAAAGTGTGGGATTGCTGGATTTTAATGCAATTTTGGTTTCACTGGTCTATCATGTCAGTCCCACTGCTGCCTACAAAGGGAGGTCAGCCCTCTCTGTCACTCCTTACTGTTCTCTTTTGCATTATTTCAAATTTGAAAATGTGAAATATCAACAGTGGTGCCCAAAAGAATGATTTTAAGCTTCAATAATGCATGATATGTCCACTTTAAAGCATTCTCACTCTACCACAATACATTTTGAGATTAAAACCCAGCCACCTCCCTCTTTCTCCATCTCTCTCTCCCTCCTAAAGGGCACTTGCAGGTCTCGCCGTGGGGCATGTGGGGCCTAGAGGCAGGCTTTTCTCTGCACCTCGCCCTTAGGCAAGTCCCGCAGTCGGGGGCTGACACTTGCATGCATACTTAACACGTTACTTAAGGTGGAGGCATTCTTCCCCAGCAGATGATTATAGAGATGCCCCACTTGTGCGCAGCAGCAGCGTGGAGGGTTTAAAAGGTTTTGGACAGGCACAGAAGGCGCCTGTCGGACTCACGGCGCACGACGGCGGAGAATGTGACAAAGGCGGTTTAGTTCAAAAGCAGCACGGAGCACTGACGCACTCATGGCAATGTCACTACTGTTTATGTATCGACCGCGGGCTGCAAGTTTAGGAGGAGGATGCAGATGCTCAAATGCATTGTTAAAAAGTTTACAGTAAAAGATATTCAAGGCTAGACTCGTATCAAATGTGTGGTAAAACTTTAACATGATTATTTATTTGAAGAAGGTAGTTACTAATGGTGGCAAAGCTTAAAGTAACTTGTTTACCTTAATAAATCCTTTCCGTAGTCCCTCTGGGGGTAATACAAACGTTAGTGGGATGATTGGGGGTTTTTTCATCTCCCCATGGTGTCTCTGGCCAGAAAATTACATTTGCAACTTTCCCTGCTCCAACCCGGAAGCGCAATACACACTATTAGAATCACGAAGAAGCTAACTGTGGGCTAGCATCACTTTAGCAGTATGTACAGCCAAGTTTGAGTGACAGAAATGATCTCCATTGTGTAATTGGATGCACAATATCTTTGTCTTTTCTGTCAGCGTAGTATTTCCCCTCACGGACAATTAATGAGTTAAAAAACGGCACATGCTACGACACCTGCAGTGGCGCTTATGGCCTTTAGGGGTATGAGTTACTTAGTTCTGCTTTAAAGCTGTACTGAAAAACTCAAGAACTTATTTCATTTATTCATTATGAGCTTTTTATTGGTGAAAAATACCTCAAAAAGCTCGCATCTCCTCAGACCTGACCCGTAACTTTGCAGGGAGCGGGACACCAGCGATTCGCCTCCTTTAAAGATGACAACAGGTTTCCAAACATGAAGTTTAAAGGGACTATACAGAGTTTAAAAATGTTTATATTATGTATTTTCCTGCCCCTACATGTTCCAGCCATGTCCTAATGTGTAGAATGGCCACAACTGCCTCTAAAATCCTGCACTGTCACTCAAAAAGTTGTTACTTCGGGTCTGAAGTGCCGTCATGCACGAGCTTGATATAGAAGCTGCAGTTACATGTATGACCTGAGGTGGCAGTAGTAAGCATAAAATGGCCAACTTGCATCTAGCCCCTTTAAATAACTTAAATGCTCTACTTTTGGCACCATAGATCCACACTGCAAACGTGACATTAGTGCCAGGAAAACAGACCGTGTGCGCTGCTGTTGTGTGTCTAAACATGGCGCATTTCCCTCCAGCGCTAATGAGGAAGTCGGGAGGCGCGGGAGGGTTTGTGAGAGCAACAGCTTAGAGATTTTACTCAACTATCTGCAAATTTCGCAGTTTGTGCATCTTTAGCATTGATGTACATATTTGGGCTATGCTAGCTTAAATTTCGAGTCAATACATAACAGTCGATTTACAAATTTGGACTAGTTTTCAGTTAATACCTCTGAATTCTGTGCCTATTCACTTGAACAGGAACTAAGATGAAAAAGGGGTGGCATTGGTCTTTCTACAGGCACAATTGTTGACACTAAACGACAAAATCACTACGACCTAGTTGGAACTAGCAAGCATCCTTAGTCCATACTAACAATAGCTAAAATGCAGAATAGTCCATTGTGAATGATAACCAGTGTTTTACTTGTCCATTGGTTTATTAATATAGATTGTACCCCTTCTCCCGAGACTTTTTGCCGACACAATCCCGAACTCGTCTGCAAAACAACACATACAGCACAATCAATCGCCGTAACCATACAAGCAGCCTGTTCTTCGTGTTGCAAACAGCTTCCTTCCTCCTCTCGTCGCTGTCAGGCCTCGTTCGTCTCTCTGTCTCACTCAGAGCCCTGTCACTGTGGCTTTAGCTTCACTCGAGCGGAGGAGATTTGACTGGCACCAAACATGAAACACAGCTGCATCTGCCCTGCCCTCGCCGCCTCTCCGTCTGCAGCGTACACAGCCGCGCGGTAAAAGCTCACACTCGCCGCTCTTTAAATATTTCAGCCATTTGCCCGGTCTGATTTGCTTCTCAAAGTGAAGGGCATAAATGTTTGAGGAGAGACAAGGAGGACTAAAAGGCAGCGGCCGCGGAACTGACCACAGGCGACATGTCTTTGGGGTTAACACTGTTCAGGGGAAGTTTAGCTCCGTTACAGAGAGAAGGACTATTGCTATTATCTGAGGAGACATACTGTATCGTGAAAAATCTACTTTTTAGCCAATTTTTACTTTGGTTCTGAGCTGATTCATTCATTTGTTATCATGCCATCGGGTAAAAATGGTGACTTGTACATGGGTAATTCATCCTGCTGCCAGAAGAGGGCTCTCTAAGCATCATTTGAAAATCTGACCAGGATCAGAGTTGTCTTTTCCTTGTGCAGATGATCATATTTGCCGGTTTCCACCTTTGTTTTGACTTCAGTTTGAACCTCTTCCCTAATAACATTGGTAACTGTAGCGGTGAGAGCGGGTGGTGCGCCCTCTGCTGGTGAATAGTTTGTGTAACTGCCTGTTGTAGCATCTTAATTCCGGGAGGTCTTTTGTAAACATGTACGTTTTTTTAACCTCATAACCTCCACCTGAATCAAGCACATTTTTTCCTCTTTGGCTCTACCCAAATCTAAAAGCTTCTTGAAAAAAAATAGTCAAAATAGGGATAAAAATGAGGATGAAAAAACAACAAAAGAGCAACAAAAAAGTGACAAAACAAAGCGGCAAAGAAGCAACAAAAACATGCCAGAGCAGCTACAATAAGACGACATAAAGAGACGAAAAAGTGTCAAAAAAAGTGACAAAAACCCTTAAAAACTGTGACAAAAACGCAGCGACAATGCAACAACTCACTCAGTCATTCAAACCTTTATTTAACTGGGGAAAAAACTCATTGAGATCAAAAATCTCTTTTACAAGAGTGCCTTACAAAATAGTTAGGATCAGTTTTGTCGGCCTTAGCTTTCAAATGAGTAACTGTTGTCCAGTCCAGAAGCCTTTAGATTTGAGTAGTACTTCCAAACGAGAGAAAATGCATTTGCTGGTCAAGGTGGGGGGCAAGAAGTTAAGTTAAACTACAAAAATATCAAGTCTAGGTTGTGCTATAAGTCTGATTAAAGGAATAAGCCACCGTTTTTACATACTGAGATATGTTCTTACCTTGGCTTAGACAAGTTCATTTGTACCTGTCTGGTCTTCACGCGTGCCCTCAGTCACGTAAACACAGCACAGACAGCGTTAGCATTTAGCCTCCTCTCCCCTATAGCTCCGAACAAGGTGAAGATAGAAGCTACCAAGCTCTTCCTTTGGAGCTATGGAGGAGAGGAGGAGAGGCTAAATGCTAACGCTGTCAGAGCTGTGTTTACGTGACTGAGGGCACGCGTGAAGACCAGACAGGTACAAGTGAACTCGTCTAAGCTCAGGTAAGAACATATCTCAGTATGTAAAAACGGTGGCCTATTCCTTTAAAGCATATTATTGGACCTTTAAGAAACAGTATCATGTAAATGTTTCCGTTTTGTTGCAGACACGACCCTCTGTTGATCCCGGGGAGCGAGCCGATCGAGAGCATGGACGAAAACGTGAAGAAATACGACTCGACCGGAATGTTCCACTGGTGTCTGTCCAAGGACATCGAGAGAGTCACACTGGTGGGTCGTAAAACCTTTTAATACAATTGCTTCTATTTGATTTGAATGAAATTTTATTAAGTTTATACACTGCCTGGCCAAAAAAGCACACATTTGGATTCATTTTTCACCAAGTTCTTGTATTGACGATGGGAGAATGTAACCACTGTGCAAAGCCTTCTCCAGCACATCTCAAATATTCTCAATGGGGTTAAGATCTGGATTCAGTGTTTGCCAATACATGTGTGATTGTGTCTCATACTCCCTGAACCACTCTTTCACTATGTGAGCCCAATAAATCCTGACATTGTCATCTTGGACTATGCCCTTTTTGGGAAAAAAACAAAAATAACCTGGTCATTCAATATAAGGGATTCAGTTTACCTTATTTTTGGGGCACGTAACATTGCTGGTTCTTCCATTTTATGTCAGGCAGTGTTAACAAAAAAAGGCATTTACGGAGGCATATTATGAAAAGTCATTTTTTCTTTTATCAAAAGACATACTGTACCTGGAGTAGTATTTCAGTTCATTCACTCACATTTGAGAAATCCAGTTTACTTTTGTTTCTTTGTCTTCTGCAAAAAGTCATCAGATTCGTTTGTCCTGGATTTTGTTGCAAAATAGATAGAACCCAGGAGTAACTTCCAAATGTTTATATTCTTAAAGGGACAATATGGAGTTTAGAAATGTTACAATCAAAAAATTAATATAGAAGCTGCAATTACGTGTAAGACCTGAGGTGGTAGTAGTGAGTAGCCTATATAAATGACCGACTTGCATCTAGTCCCTTTAAAGCATCACTGGGCTCGTTCTCCAACTGTTTTATGGATTTTATTGACATGTTAGCATGATGTTGGATATAAAAAAATAGTGGCTTGTATTTGTTTTGTTTTTTACCATGGTTAACTCTCTCTGATGGCAGCAGAGGGCGCTCCGAGCAACACACGAGATACTAACAGACCAGCTCTTACGTATCAAGAGTCTTTTCCTCACACGTACATTATTTTTAAGTTACAACACGTGAAATATCAAATCTGGAGTGACCAGAAGCAGGTCCATAAACCACAATTATACATGCCTAATTTCCACTTTAATAATGACCACCACACCAAGACTAAAACAGGATTAAAAGGTGCAGTGATGAAGAGAATGTCTGTACCATTTGCTTCTATTACCAGCGTTGGTTGTAATGTTTCGCTTCAGAAGGAACTACTACACAAAGACGCATGTGTTAGGCTCCCTAGATAGGCTGCTACTAGGCTATACTTGATATGCCACTTTTCAAATCATGTCACGTCAGTCAAAGTAGATTCCTCCGAACGAGCAGAGAGCCCTCCTGTCAAGTGTCTATCTCAGTCTGTCAGTATTTTGACATTTCTGCATATCACTGCAAACGTAGACAAATGGCATTTCAGAAATACACAGGAAATTGACATATCTAAATCACAGGAGACAGCGTAAGGCGGGGGCGGAACATGAATTCAAAGCAGTCCTTTATAGATACTATTTGTTCCATAGTGTTGAAAGTACTGCATGCCACGCGTCGGAATGAAAGTTATACTTGGGAAATGTTTATACCTTGGGGTTTATGGTCAATATAGAGTTAATTATAAGAATGGATGACAATGGATGCATCTTGTGATCTTTATCTGGGAACTTACTTAGAGTAAATGGTTGATGGTCGGTACTTGGATGGGAGACTGTTTGGGAAACACCAGGAAGCCTAACAAATGTAGTGTGTGAGTGGTTGGTGGTGGTCGGAGGGGCCGATGGCGCAGACTGGTTGCCTTGCTTCGGTCAGTCTACCCCAGGGCAGCTGTGGGGCGTCTTTGAGTCTCCAGAAAAGCGCTACATAAAACCAATGCATTATTATTATAATGAAGACAGCTGTGCGTCAAGAAGACAGCTGTAGTCCAATTTACAAAATATGAACTGAATATAGTAAACTGATGATTCTTGACTCCTTCTTTCATTATTAGTTTTGGCTTCTGCACGTGTCACTGTTAATGGAACTACAACATAGCAGTGCAGTGAGTTACGGTGCTAGAGGATAAATGAAAAATAGGCAGCAGTCTTGATGTCTTATACAGTGGAAGTTTATTTACCATCGGTACGGGACCCGGAGACATGAACTCGAGACATTGAGCTAGTCCTACCATTCAAGTCTGTCTATGCTTTCACAGAAAAGCGATAAATACCCTCTCGAGCGTCATACTGATACACAAGTAAAGCATTCAGTGGCTGAGAGTCTGAGCACCACAAGTCAAGGCTATGACAGCGATAGTACGACTTTACAGCTTGACCCAGTATAATAAATAGTGATTTAATGTTATCCTCTAACAGATGTAACCTTGTCAATTCCCTGTGATGGTTGTGACTGGTTCGGCCTCAGCCGCCAATCAGTCACTTGCTTACCATGTTTGACAGATAAACTGTAGTCCTACTTACTGTCAATCTATTAAATAAAGATACGGAGACATGAACAGGAGTAAAGTGGCTCAACAGCTCATGAATACTTGAAAAACAAAGACAATGCTAACCAGGAAGCTAGCATTAGCTTCATATTACACATGCTAATGGTAGCTTAAGTGCTGTTTTAACCACTTCTACTGAATAATTTGCTGTGAAAATTTTTCCATATGGTTCTTATATTGACTTGACTATATTTGTGTGTGATAAATATGTGTATTGTCCGACAGAAAACGGCTAAAAAGAGTGAAAAATTTGTTGGTTTTGACATGAAGCCGCATCATGTTTCCTGTGTTGTTAACTGTATTTGCCGCTTGACTCCGCCTCCAGACCCGTAGCGAGGCGGCCATGACGGTGCTGAGCGGGCACGTGGTGGTGTGCATCTTCGGGGACGCGAAGTCGGCGCTGATCGGGGTGAGGAACTTCGTGATGCCTTTGAGAGCGAGTAACTTCCACTACCACGAGCTCAAGCACATCGTGTTCGTGGGGTCGCTCGAGTACCTGAAGAGGGAGTGGGAGACGCTGCACAACTTCCCCAAAGTCTCCATACTGCCCGTGAGTACCGGACACAACTCAGAACTTTAGTCTCCATACTTAAAAATGCTACCCCAAAAATAACCTCCATAAGATTAAAGTACATTGTTCCTTCTTTAAAGCTAGTTCTTCCAGACCAACTATGTCTGCAGAGTCAGTACTGTGGGCCAGGGGTTTTCAACTGGTGGTTCAGGACGCTTAAAGAATGGCTATTTTTTTTTTTTTTAGAGCTTTTTTCCATGTTACAATGTTGTTCTCTCGTCAAAAACATACTAATGGCCTTTATTTAACCAGGTTGGCCCCACAGAGGAACCTATTGTACATGCTTTAGTAGTAGGGGAAACCGGAGTACCAGGAGAAAACCTACACATACAGTACATTTTTCTAATGTAGTACTTTATTTTTTACAGTGTTTCATTCATGTTTATTATTACCTAGCGCTGCAGAAGTTCCCATAAAGCTCCACCTGAGAACCTTTCATCACGGAGTGAAAACACTCGCCATTGCTCACTACAGCCACACGAGTCGAGAGATCTATTTTTAAAATGTTTTTTTCTCTTTTTTGAAAGAGCGGCTATATACACATACATACATACATACATACATGCATTCACAACACATAAGCACATATATGTACATACACATACAAATAAATACACACATATATATACCCATTTGCGTGTACATGCACGTGCACATGCACATATAGACGTATACAATACATATCCGTTCAAATCAAATTCACTTGATTTATTAATTTAACAGTTTGCTGGAAAAATAAATCACCAATTTTTCCTTTTTTTACATTTTGTCACCCACCTCATTTTCACATTTTCAGATTTTTATTTTCAAGTTCTCTCCGCTAATATCTGTGCTGCTAATTGTCTGTTTCAATAGGGTGCATTCCTCACTGTTGCCAGCAGAGGGATTAGTCAAGCAAAAAGAACAAAAACAATACAAAGTGAAAAGTTAGACGATCTTTACACAGAAGTTTTAATATTTGCGGCAATGTCAGTAGTTGCCATACAGATTCTAAATGGGCAGGATGTTGAGCTCCATTGCAAAGGGATGTTAATGTGTTTCAAAAGGCCTGCCCCCCCCTCTCCTCAGGGCACCCCTCTGAGCCGGGCCGATCTCCGCGCGGTGAACATTAACCTGTGCGACATGTGCGTGATCCTGTCGGCCAATCAGAACAACATCGACGACGCCTCGCTGCAGGACAAAGAGTGCATCCTGGCCTCGCTCAACATCAAGTCCATGCTGTTCGACGACAGCATCGGAGTCCTGCAGGCCAACTCACAAGGTATTACCCAAACTAAAACATCCTCCTGCTCGGTTAAAGGAAACTGAGACACAGAATCTCTCTTTCATGGGAGTTCTGGCCCTATTGTACATGTTTTTTGGTTGAGAAAACAACACAGAAAGGTCTCAGAATTGAACCTGGGATCTTGTTGTGGGGCAAGAGTGTAGACTGTTGCCGCCAAGGTTTAGATATTGCCATAAATGGACTTTTGCATTTTGATGAGGAATTCCAATACTTTAACCTGACTGAAGTGGAAAAGGATTCACAAGCAGAACAAGTTCCCTAAGCAGTGGTTCTCAACTTGTGGGTCCGGAACCAACAGTGGAAGTCTTTTCCAGAGGACGTTTCTTTCAATATTTACAGCAAATGTATGAAAACACCACCAGAGTCCATTAAAATGACTGATGCTAAGCTGGTTCGATCATGCTAATGAGTCTGACATTGAGTGAACTATTTGGAAAAGTCCAAAAGCAGATTCAAATTTGGCTGTTATTGGGGGGTTCGAATCCCAGCTCCTGCAGGTGTCCACTGCCGTTGTGTCCTAGGGCAAGACACTTCACCCACCCTGCCTCCAGTGTCTGCTATAGTGGTGTATGAGTGAGAGAGTGAATGGGTGACTGGCTCCTCACTGTAAAGCGCTTAAAGCGCTATATTTTTATTTTTATTGTGCAGCGCGGTAACGCAGTGGTTAGCGCTCTCGCTTCACAGCAAGCAGGTCAAGGGTTCGATTCCCACCTGGACGGGGTTTGCATGTTCTCCCCGTGTCTGCGTAGGTTTCCTCCTGGTACTCCGGTTTGTACAATAGGCCAGGATGAATGATCTGTGTGAATGTATGGTGGTCAGAGGGACCGTTGGTGCAGTCGTGACAGCGCTTCTGTCAGTCAGCTTCTGATGATCTGATTTATTTCAAGGATAGACCCGTTGAGATGAACCATCCCTTTTTCAAGGGGGTCCTGAACACAAAATAACACAACATAGCAAGTCTTGTCACATGCACATAACAATCACAGTCTCATGTCTTGCTCTGTCGATTTCCCTCACTTTTAATGCAATACAATATTAACAATAGGTACAAAGGAAAAAAATAAGAAATAGATTTGAAAAAAAAAAGATATTATATACTGTAAGTTGAGACCATTTACCATTTATATCAGTCTATGTCTAAACTTTTGTAAAAAAAACAAAAAAAAACAACAACAACTCTGATTCCAGGCCCTAAAGGTCATTTTAATTTCCTCTTTACCTGAGCTCGGGCCGGTCATCAGTGTGCACAGCTGACCAAATAATCACCTTTGTATTATGATTGTGTTGTTATACACACTATACAGATATCAGCACGTCAAATGTAATGTTTTGTATGTCATTTTAATGCCCAAATACTGTATTATTTATGTCACAAACGCAAACCCCCCCCTCTGCATATTTCATTCCTTAAGATTTGCAAACTCATCAAATAGAGGAATGAGGCAAAGCTGCAGTTCATGTGTTTGAGATGCTTTATTTTCTTCGTTTGACAAACTTGTGCTGTAAAAACAGTCGAGCAATGCAATAATTTACCAAGAAGTTTTAGATTTACCACCAGTTTGAATCCAATGTAATGCTTTTTAATGAGATGTAAGGCCTTAATATTAGCACAATTAATGGAATCCTTTGTATTGATCCGATAAGGTAAAGATGCATCTCGATTCATCACAAAACGATCCATGTCCCAGTCATAATTTTAGCATAAGGCGCATCTCTTTGTGTATAACTCCATGGTTCGATTCACTCAGTAAATATTCAGCTCCGTGTCGGACAAATTGATGCATCAGCAAAACTAATGGCCCTCCATTCCTCACACACAGACCGCTCGTACATAAATCACCCGACTGTGACCCTCTCGTACATTTGACGCGCCTCAATATTGGCTCTAATAGACCTGACACGCTCCTCGTTTTGTTTTCCTTTACCCCAACATCCTTTTACCTCCAGGAAAAGAAAAAAAAAAAAAAAAATCAAGAAAAAACAGCATCATTCACGATGGCGCCGCCAAATCGAAATAAAGCGACGCGAGATTGAATTTGAATTGACTTGACATCCGCGAGTCGCCGCAGACTGACAAGTAAGCACATTAGATCCGAGGTCGGCGATGTATAATGCATCGCCGCCGCTTTGACGTCCACCGTGCGCCGCGCTGACTCAGGCAAAAAAAAAAGAAAACGCCGGGGTCATACATGTATAAGTGGCGTAATCAGATTGGCAGCCATCTTGCCTCTGTCTGCGAGAGGTCAGAGGTTTCTAAAAAGCACGCGGCTCGATGCGGACGCCGACCGTTACGGCGGCGGCGGAGGAGCGGCGTGGATGATGAATGTCCGGGTTAATTTCATAAACTATAGGCGCGGAGAAGGAGGGATGTAAAAGCTGCAGGCAGGGGTGTCCTTCCGTCGCTCGGGAAAATACTTTTAATAATTTATTCACGAGCAGCAACAAACATGAGCTGAAGCCTGAGAACTGTAAACTTTGATTGAAAAGCAAGTCAAATTTAATGCTTTTTAATGCCATTTTAATACTATATTTAAATGCCACAAACAGAGAAAAAAATGGCTCATATTTAATTTCTTAAGATTTGCAAACGTTTCATCAAACAGAGGAAAGATAATTGGACAAATCTTCAGCCCGAGTTCCATCCATCCATCCATTTTCTTCCGCTTTATCCGGGGCCGGGTCGCGGGGGCAGCAGTCTCAGCAGAGATGCCCAAACTTCCCGATCCACACACAGTTATACAGTAAAAATTGTGGAGCGATGTCATACATTTCTTATAAATTTAGAATTAATGCCATTTGAATCTGATTTAATGCTTTTTAACTCATTGACTGCCAGCAATTTTCAAATCAGAGAGCTCCCCACTGCCAGAGGTTTTTCAGGATTTGTACTGTTTTTTCAAGACCCACAGAAAATTTAGGTCTAGGTCTATGTCAACACGAAACCCATCAAAAGAAAGATTAGACTCTCTTCTTTCATCTAAAAAAATAGTTTGTTCGTCTTTCCATTCTTTAGTAATCGTCGGTAAATAGGTGAAATCACCCAAAATGCTGGTTTCTGACCAAAACATTGACTGTGATCGCATCCAAAGAGCAATACTGCCACCTAGTGACTCAATAAAATTACAACTAAGATCTTAACACCAGACATGCTCAAGGCTTTGCTGCAGCCGTTCCCATTGAAAAACCTAACTGACGTCTATAGACGTCATTGGCAGTCAATGAGTTAATAACACGTAAGGCCTTGATTTTGCCCCCCCAAAATATTTTAGTTTAGTTGGTCTTTAATCCATGGTAAACTGGTCTAAAAAATTAACGCTCAACAACCGAATTATTTGCGCACAATTTCGTTTAAAAATAGAGAAACAAACGCACACAGAAGCGTACTGATGAGTAGCCGCCCGGTGCCGCTCACTGACATGGTCCGAGAAGGCGAAATGTGTGGTTGTAATGTGGGCTTCTGCACCGTGAGCAACAATAAAAAAAACACCCCTGACCTAAAGGCTGCACTTGTATCTACCATGTTACAATTCCACATTAGAATAAAAATGAATTTGCTCATACACATGTTCACATACTTCTGTTCTTTTGTCCCTCCAGGCTTCACTCCTCCGGGGATGGACCGCTCCTCTCCAGAGAACAGTCCGGTCCACGGTTTAGTTCGACAAACTTCAGTCACGACAGGAGCCAATATCCCCATCATCACAGAGCTAGGTAAATGCAACAACTGCTTCTATGTTTTATTTAATTACTAACAAAGCATGTCCAGCTGCAGATTTTGTACTACATTTGTGGATATCTGAGATTTTACTAAACAAATGTGCTCAAGGGCGTTTTCACTCAGAAAAATCTGAAACACGGACTGAAGGTATATTTACAAAGTGACTCTTGCCTGGTAACAAGAAATGCTTTCTGTCAATATATAATATGAATAGATAAGACAAAAGACTTGCTCAAACTTGTCCAAAATTATGGAAGTCTTATACTGTGGAGTTTCACACAATATTGAGCAGAAAGCGCTTAAGACTAAAATGCGTTGTTTAGTGACAGCTGCATGGTTATTTGAGCCTTATACATAATACACACCATAAGGCAGAGGGGGGACACTCGAGTCAAATGACTTGACTTGACATTTTGGGATAAAATTGGGGAAAATGAAAGAAAAAAAAAGGAAATATTTGGAAAAAATAGGAAAATAGGGGATTTTTTTTTCAGCAACAAAGCAATTTATATGAAGATATTTGTATAATTATGATGGCTTGCAAATATGGCAAAATATGGCTTCATCATCGTTATCGAGAAAGTCCCCATAAATATTGAGATGTTATTTTTTGTCAATATGGACCAGCCTGATTCATAATATGTTTGTAGAAGTCTAAACTACAGGATTAGCAGCTTCTAAATTGATAAAAATCCTATGGAGAATTAATTTTCTATTGCTTTCTGAGGACATTATTTTGCCTAAATCAGTCTTTGCTAATTGTGATCATTAAAGGGGCTAGATGCAAGTTGGCCATTTTATACTCACTACTGCCACCTCAGGTCATATATGTAACTGCACCTTCTATATTAAGCTTTGTATTAACCATAATAAGTTAAATCATTTAAGGTATAACTCCAATATTAAAGGGGTTAGATGCAAATTGGCCATTTTATACTCACTACTGCCACCTCAGGTCATATGTGTAACTGCAACTTCTATATTAAGCTCGTGCATGACGGCACTTCAGACCCGAATTAAAAACTTTTTGAGTGACAGTGCAGGATTTTAGAGGCAGTTGTGGTGAATAGGTCTGGGCTCATTCTACACATTGGGACATGGCTTGAACATGGGGAGGAAAATACACAAATTTAACATTTTCAAACTCCGTATAGTCCCTTTAAAGTTGTGATTGCCAGTATTTCTGCTGCCCAAATATCAAACATACCACAGGGATAAATACAGGGGGTTTATGGATACTTCCTGGACCCAGTGCCATAACCCTGGAGTGAAAACGCCCTGGCACCAGCCCCTTCCATGTTCTCTCCTTCATTGTTGACATATAACTATTTCTCCTCAAGCGCCGTTAGCGAAACAGGGCAAAAAGCTGCCAGTGATTTCGTTCAGTCAGGATAAGAGCAGTGGGACGAGCATTCAGATGATCACAGAGCTGGGTAAGACGCACGCCGCATTTTATTGTACGCCTTCTGTACATCACCGCTTTTGGTGTTTGCGCACTTTTTTTCTTGTTGCTGTCTTATCATTGGTTCAAAATCGCCTGTCTTGTTTCGGTCCGCATTTTCTCAAAGCCAAGTCACTGTCTTATATTTTCAATCTTTGATTCAGCAGAAGACTTTTGTGTTTGATCAAAAAAAAAAAAAAAAAAAGAGCTGAGTCCCGAGCCTCCCGCTTCATCTCCACTGGTCGATTTTTGACGCCCTTGAAGCTGCTGCTGCTAAATTTTACATTATTGCGCGTCTCTATCCGAGTTACAGCGCGCGATGGGCCCAGTGATGTGTTCAAAGGAGAGTCTGCAGCTGGAGAAAGTAATTGGAATCTACAGAAGACTTGTATATGTGCAAACAGTGGAGATTTGAAGGAGGCAATGGACAAAATGCATGGTGGCAAAACTGTGTCACACTGGCTGAGGATATGGAGTGTGCTCACTGCAAAAAAGCTTACATTTAAAGCAGAACAAAGTAACTCATGCCCCTAGAGGCCATAAGCGGCACTGCAGGTGTCGTAGGATGTTACGGTTTTTTACTCATTAATTGTCCGTGAAAGTAAATACTACGCTGTCAGAAAAGACAAAGGGAGAGAGGGATATTGTACATCCAATTACAGAATGGAGATCTTTTTTTTTTTTAACTCAAACTTGACCTTAAATGCTGTTTAACCCTTTAATGTTATCCCCACAACCAAGAAAAAAAATATATATATTTTTATTATTATTATTTTTTTTATTATTTTTTTTATTTTTTTTTTTTTATTAATTTATTTTTTTCTATCTAAACCAGCCTAAACTTGATCTAAACCGGTCTAAACTTGATCTAAACCGGTCTAAACTTGAACTAAACCGGTCTAAACTTGATCTAAACCAGTCTAAACTTGATCTAAACCAGTCCAAACTTGATCTAAACCGGTCTAAACTTGATCTAAACCAGTCCAAACTTAATCTGAACCGGTCTAAACTTAATCTAAACCGATCTAAACCAGTCTAAACTTGATCTAAACCAGTCTAAACTTGATCTGAACCGGTCTAAACTTGATCTAAACCGGTCTAAACGAGTTCAAACTTGATCCAAACCAATCCAAACCAGCATAAACCAGTCCAAACTAGTCCAACCCTTGTGTAAACTGGATATTTTGAGTATTACACACTTGGTAGAGAATGGCAGAGAGGCAGAATTAGAAACAACACATGATTCAATAAAGTGTGCTCTACCAAACGGTGGAGCAAACTATTAAAGGGTTAAGTGGCGCTAGCCCGCAGTTAGCTTTGCCCGTTAGCCTGTTAGCTTCTTCTTCGTGATTCCATTAGTGTGTATTGGGGCCTCCGGGTCAGAGCGGGGAAAGTTACAAGGGTGGTTTTCTGGCCAGAGACACCAGGGGGAGATGAAAGACCCCCCCAATCATCTCATTAACACTTGTAATACCTCCAGAGGGACTACGGAAAGGATTTTTTGAGGTAAACAAGTTACTTAGTACTGCTATCTACTATCTACTATCTGTAATATTTAAACTTAACCTGCATCTTTGAAAGAACTATAGTACTGGTAAAAAGTTTGGAAACACTTTTTAAGTATTGTTTTTTCTGCTATTTCAAGACTTTTTACATTGTAGATTCAGTGACCTAATGAAGCTCCATGAGAAAATGCCAAGAATAATTTTGAGGAATTTAACGTATAAAACATATTTTGAGTTATTTCACCCTTTTTTGTTTCCTGCATAATCCCATGTCTTCATTCATAATTTAATACCTTGAATCACACAATGGAAATGATGTTGACAATAAAGAAAAGCCAAAACATAAAAAGTGTTTCCAGACGTTTGACCGGTACAGTAGTTCTCAAGTAAAAGGATTTCGCAAACTTGATTTATGCTCATTTGTATCATAGTGATCTTAATTCAAAATAGTTCATCTAAATTAATCCCTTTGCAACAAAACAACGTCTCAAACGCTCCAAATCCTCTGCTTGTCGATGTTGAGCGCACTTCATGTTTTGTTCTTTCTTCTCTAGAGTTCTGCTGCTGCTGCTTGGCCTCTTGCTTTTTCACGCTTCATCTTTCCTAAAAAAAAAAATGAAAAAAAAAATAAAAAAATGCAACATTCTCTTTAAAGCTCGATGTATTTTCTGCTTTTTCCAGTGAACGACTCCAATGTGCAGTTTCTGGACCAAGACGATGACGACGACCCGGACACGGAGCTGTACCTCACGCAGCCGTTCGCCTGCGGGACCGCCTTCGCCGTCAGCGTCCTCGACTCGCTCATGAGCGCGGTAAGTCAGAGACGCGTGAGCAGTCATGGGGGTCTGAGCGTGAATATGGTCTTCTAATGTTAAAGTAGGAGTTGAGTAAATCCCTTTTGCCATCATCGCAGCATTTGTGAAGATTTTCGATATCGGCCGATAGCCAATATCTGTCTTTTATCGGTCGATATCTCTGGAACTAAAAGTGGAAAGGGTTCAGTCCAGGCTTTAAAGCAGTACTAAGTAACTCATCCCCCTAGAGGCCATAAGCGCAACTGCAGGTGTCGTAGCAAGTTTATTTTTTTTTCTTATTTATTGTCCGGGAGAGTAAATACTACGCTGACACAAAAGGCGAAGGAAGAGAGGGATATTGTACATCCAATTACACAATGGAAATATTTTTTTTCACTCAAACTTGGCTGTAAATACTGTTTCACGTGGTGCTAACCCGCAGTTAGCTTTGCCCGTTAGCCTGTTAGCTTCTTCTTTGTGATTCTGTTAGTGTGTATTGGGTGCTCTTACCTGGTGGCAGTGAAGTTGCAATCGTAGTCACAAGGGGGAGATGAAAGACCCCCCAATCATCTCATTAACACTTGTATTACCCCCAGAGTGACTACGGAAAGGATTTATTAAGGTAAACAAGTTACTTAGTCTTGCTTTAAAATGAGCCCGCCCCTTTTAAAGCATGGGCTACCTACTTAACATGAATATACAGCGCCCCCTGCTGTCACAGTTCAACACTGGTACATTTAGAAGCTTCATACACAGATTATAAGACCAGACATTTTTCAAATAAACCTCAGAAAAAACTGATGGATGGATGGATGGATGGATGGATGGATGGATTTAAACCTTCACTATAATAATAAATGTTTAACTACAGACTATTTGAAAGATAACAAAACAAACATCAAATTAAATTAGTTAAATATCGGCTAATATATCGGCTTTTGGCCATGCCAACCCCCTTCATATCAGTATTGGACCCCAAAAATCCATATCGGTCGGGCCTTACTCACTAATATAAAATGTGACATGTTATCAGTCTGACTTGTGGAGATATTGGCATGATTGTCTTTTTAAAATGCCATTTTAATTGTTTGTCTCGTCCTTTTATTTTATTTTTTAATGGACCATGAGTCCGGAAATAAAGTTGCGTGAAGCCGTCTGCAGCATAATCCCAAAGATTCTCAATGGGGTTAAGGTCTGGACTCTGGTATTGTCATCATGGATTATGCCCGTGCCATCAGGGAAGAACAAATCCATTTACCCAGTCATTCAGGATTCAGGATCTCATTCTTTGGGCATTGTTTGTGTTGCTGAACCCCAGATCATAACAGTTTGTAAAATCCAGCTGGACACTTTTCTTTTTGGTCAGGCAGTGTGTTATTATAATCGATAACTTGACTTTGTGGATCCATCTCTAAAGTCCGCCGCTCGTCAGTAGAGTAAGGGAGGTGACATGATTAGGTCCTGTCTATACTGTCTCCATTTGTCAGCGTTAACAGCACAGACAACAGCAGGAACGGCAGTGTTTTAAATGGACAGGGCTCATCCATCATCACAGTCGATACCTGTCAGTGTGAATGAGCGCCGGCGCCGAAGACGGCAGACGCTATTGACAAGACCTGACAATCCAGGTCACCTCCAATCAGTAACAAGGAGAGTGTACCGTGCAACCAACATGTCAAGCCAGATGTGTTTATTGCAGTAGATTACGTGGTGAACATTTAAATATTTCTTAGAGTTGGAAAAAAATATATCACAAATGATTACACATACGCTAAGTATGAATATGGAAAGATTTCTCACATGTTTGAGCTTTTAACCATGAACACTATTGTTCCCTCGTCCTAAACGTACCTGGAGTTTCTGTTTTCTCCTTTCATCCCATAAACACTGGAGCCATTCTGCTTTCATCAGTGCGCCTTAGATTTGGTAGCATCATCAGCTCGTGCCTCACAGCTTGAAGGTCCCGGGTTTGATTCCAACCTGGACGAGGCCTCTCTGTGTGGAGTTTGCATGTTCTCCCCGTGTCTGCGTAGGTTAGTGGAAAAAAAACATGTGCAATAGGTTAATCCTCCAGTCAGGTGTTACTGAGCCCATGCTGGCAGCTCACTGGTCTACAGGTCGCCCAGCGACATTGAGGATGGGTCAAATGCAGAGAACAAATACAGTTAAGTTATACTGTGTTAATTTCTCTACAGAGATTAATTCAGTATAACTTCACTGAATTTAACTGAACATATTGTTTTTGTGTGGTATATACCATAAGGTTTCCAAAAACATATAGTTTTCATACTCTCTATGAAAATCCCACAACAGTGGAAATCAAAACATGGTGAACAAGAACTATCAGGATATTTGTTGTCCTGAACAAATATCCTCATTAAACTCACAGAAATAGTGAGGTTTTCAAAAAGAAAGGGGAAAAGCAATATTGAAAGTTGTTTGCCTTGAGGTTTCTAAGGTTCTAGGTTGTTGGTCATCTTGAACCCAAGATCAATTTACTACAGTCGATAACATTTTCCCTCTCATCTCCCTCAGACTTACTTCAATGACAACATCCTGACGTTGATCCGGACGCTGGTGACCGGAGGAGCCACCCCGGAGCTGGAGGGGCTGCTGGCCGAAGAGAACGCGCTGAGAGGGGGCTACAGCACGCCCCAAACGCTGGCCAACCGGGACAGGTGCAGGGTGGCACAACTGGCTCTGTACGACGGGCCCTTTGCCGACCTGGGGGTAAGAGATTCAAGAAGACTCAGCGACACACTGGATGAATGAAAAGTGTTCCAAAATTGACTCATCGTCCCTTTCGGTTCATCAATATTACTGCTTGTTTTCAGGATGGTGGTTGCTATGGAGACCTGTTTTGTAAAGCCCTGAAGACGTACAACATGCTGTGCTTTGGGATCTACCGACTACGGGACGCTCACCTAAACTCGCAAAGCCAATGTGCCAAACGGTGAGAGAAGCTGACCGGTCCCGCTGTAACTCAGTACAGAGAGTCGATCACGAAAGTAACCCTCCCCGTCTCCTTCGCCCGCAGATACGTGATCACCAACCCGCCGTACTCGTTCGAGCTGGTGCCCTCAGACCTGATCTTCTGCCTGATGCAGTTCGATCATAACGCGGGGCACTCCCGCAGCAGCCTGTCCCACTCCTCTCACTCCTCCCACTCCTCAAAGAAGAGCTCCTCTGTGCACTCCATACCCACGGCCAACCGCATCAACCGCAACAAGAGCAGGGACAAACAAAAGTACGTGCACGCTGCTTTAAAGAAAAGTCATGATTGTGGATTACGCAAAAAAAGATCAACTAAAACCACAGTATTTCTCACCTCAACAGTTTGAGCATTGTTTAACCTCTTACCCCCCGCCTGAATACATTTTCTCTAGTTCGGCTTTACCCAAATAAAACCTCTTGACCAACATTTGAAAAGAAAACTGATTGTAACTTTTTTGTTGCGTTGTTGGCGCCTTTTTGTCACATTTTTGTTGTATTTTCGTCACATTTTGTTGTGTTTTCATTCTCATTTTTGTCGGCATTTTGACACTTTTTTCAAGAAGCTTGTAGATTTGGGTAAAGCCAAACTGGAGAAAATGTGCTCGGTTAAAGGGATTTTTGACATAGGGCCTCATTTCCTAGTTATCCAGAGTGTTGCTGATTTCTGGAGATATTTTTTTTAATTCATGCAGTTCTTATATTTGAAGAGTTTCGTGGTGCTAGGCTAGTGCTAGGCTAGCTCACGTCTTCGCTATCAGCTAGCCTGCATTAAAAACAGTCTGACCCAAGCACAGTGCACCTGAGGGAAATCACTTAAAACACCAGACTAATCATATAAATGTCTGTCGATAGAATCATTTTTTTAATATGTCTGACCTTGCATCACATGAATGATCGCATTTTGAGGGACTATTTTCTAGCAGATCACTCCGCCGCTGCGTAGCTTATACAACCACAAAGCTGATGCTGCTCAAATATCAGTTACTGTAAAAGCAAAATGGTAAAAATTATTCTATCGACACAGACATATATAGTGTCAGTGTGGTGTTACAAGTGATTTGCCTCAGGTGCACTGTGCTTGGGTCAGACTGTTTTACTGCAGGCTAGCTGATACCGTAGAAATGTGCTAGCCTTGCACTAGCCTAGCGCCACGAAACTCTTCAAATAAAAGGATTGCATGAATAAAAAAAAAATGTCCAGAAATCAACAACACTCTGGATAACTAGGAAATGAGGCCCTATGTCAAAAATCCTGAAATATAACTTTAAGGCAGGAAGTAAGAGGTTAAAGAGGGCATCATGTGAGGGAAATGTCAAAAACTCAGTGGGAGAAAAGAGAAAGCTTAAGTCGAACCACATTGAAGAAGAAATCCAACTCCCTATGACAGACAAGCTGTAGATCAGGGGGGTGCAACCCTCAGACCAATATCTTGTGGTCCTCAGGCTACTGCTTTTTACTACAAGTTGTCTAATTCTATACAATTATCAAAAAGTAACATTTTATTGTGGGAAATAGCTGGTTTTAAAGGAACAGGCCACAGTTTATCCATACTAAGATACAGTATGTTCTTACCTGAGCTGATATTGATATATGTCTGGTCTTCACCCCGTTGGAGCTATAGGAATATACTGGGAGAGGCCAAATGCTAACAACATCTTTGGTCTTTTTGCGTGACTGAGGGCACACCGTTCTTCCATACTTTGATTTGTTCTTACCTGAGCTTAGACAAGTTGATACGTACCTGTCTGGTCTTGGAAGAGCGTGGTCGCTTCTAACTTCACCCCCTTTTGGAGCTATAGGAATATACTGGGAGAGGCTAAATGCTAACAACAGCTTTGGTTGTTTTGCTTGACTGAGGGCACGCACAAAGACCAGACAGGTACACATCAACTCGTCTATGCTCAGGTAAGAACATATCTTAGTATGGCCTGTTCCTTTAAGGTTCCAAGCCTAAATAAAGCGTATAGTCCTTGTTAGAGGTTTGGGGGGGAATATATGGAATATATGAAATGGAAACATTTACTTTGGAGCACGGCAAGGACTGTTGGTTTACATTAACAAATCCATTTCCTTTGTATTAATGCTCTCCTAATCATCTGTATGGCCATTATGTAACAATGTACATTTTTTCAGCTGCTGACTGATCAGCTGAAGGATTATGGTTAGTAATAATTGCAAACTTTCTTTCATAGTAGATTTACAGTTTAGCAATTTTTTTTAAAGAGCTTTCATCAAATGTTTTTTTTTTTTGCCTCTTAACCCCCAGCTGAACCAAGCGCATCTAAAAGCTTCTGGAGCTCACAGCCAATAGGCCAGTGTAACGCCTCATTCGAAAGCTAAGATCTGCAAAACTGATTTATCGTGTCTTCGTCTCATTTTCGCTGCTCTTTTGTTGCTTCTTTGTCGCTTTATTGTTGCGTTTTTGTCACTCTTTTGTAGCTTTTTTGTGGCTCTTTTTTTTGCTATCTCATCCCATTTTAACTTCACTTTATCACTTTTTTTTGTCGCATGTTTTTTGTGTTTTTTGGCACTTTTTTAGTCACATTTTCTCTTGTTTTCATCGCTATTATGACGCTTTTTTCAAGAAGCTTTTAGATTTGCGTAAAGTCAAACTGGAGAAAATGTGCTCGGTTCAGGTGGGGGTTAAGAGGTTTTAACTTCATTCATATACAGCTAATGGACAAACTAAATCAACACGATGATAAATTCAACCAGAAAGCCCGAATGAAGAATATCTCATGCCGCCGATCTTTTGTGTTACTCTTCCGTGACACTGGATTGTCTTTTGAGGCCTTTTTATCTCTGCATTATTGATCTGCATGAACCTCCGTCACCACATGTTCACCTCCTCCATGAGTTCAGAATGATAAAAAACACTGGGAGTATTCACAGTCATAAGGCCTGTCAGCTCTCATACTCAGTCTCTCTGCTTTACTTTTGTTTTGAAGTGCGTCTTGGATGAGTAGAGTGAGCCAAGGTACGGCGGTGACGGCTTCATAACACCCAGACGTGTCTTTGCTGAAGTAACGGAGCCAAGAGTTTAGTGTGAAAACAGAGCATGTTCTAACATCTGCAGATGGACCAGTTTGATGGTGAATGGAGTTAACAGGAGGGCTTTTTAACACAATACTGACAACTGGATGAAAACTAATGCAAAGAGATGAACAAGACTTTTATTGACAATTGGTTTAACCTGGGAAAAGTATGTGATAATGACTTGAATGTAAATTGCAATCCTTACTTGGGAAAAGCGACAAAAAGTGACAAAATGCAGCAAAAAAGCAACCAAAGACTAACAGAAATGAGACGAAAAAGTGACAAAAATGTGACGAAAAAGTGAAAAAAATATGACGAAAAAGTGACAAAAATGTGACGAAAAAGTGCCAAAAAAGTGACGAAAATGTGACGAAAAAGAGACAAAAATATGACGAAAAACTGACCAAAATATGACGAAAAAGTGACAAAAATATGATGAAAAAGTGACGAAAAAAGGACAGAAATTTAATGAAAATGTGACAAAAAAATGATAAAAGTGTGATGGAAAAGTGACAAAAATATTGTGAAAAAGTGATGAAAATTTAACAAAAATGTGACGAAAAAGTGACAAAAATGTGACAAAAATGTGACGAAAATGTGACAAAAATATGACGAAAATGTGAGAAAAATATGACAAAAAAGTGACAAAAATATGACAAAAAAGTAACAAACATGTGACGAAAAAGTGACAAAAATGTGACGAAAAAGTGAAAAAAATATGACAAAAAAGTGACAAAAATGTGACGAAAAAGTGACAAAAATGTGACGAAAATGTGACAAAAATGTGACGAAAATGTGACAAAAATGTGACGAAAATGTGACAAAAATGTGACGAAAAAGTGACAAACATGTGACGAAAAAGTGACAAAAATGTGACGAAAAAGTGAAAAAAAATATGACAAAAAAGTGACGAAAAAGTGACAAAAATGTGACGAAAAAGTGACAAAAATGTGACGAAAATGTGACAAAAATGTGACGAAAATGTGACAAAAATGTGACGAAAAAGTGACAAACATGTGACGAAAAAGTGACAAAAATGTGACGAAAAAGTGAAAAAAAATATGACAAAAAAGTGACGAAAAAGTGACAAAAATGTGACGAAAAAGTGACAAAAATGTGACGAAAATGTGACAAAAAAGAGACAAAAATATGATGAAAAAGTGACAAAATATGATGAAAAATTTACAAAAATGTGACGAAAATATGAAGAAAATATGACGAAAAAATGACCAAAATGTAACGAAAATATGAAAAAAAGTTGATGAAAAAGTGACAAAGGCGACAGAAGAGGAGCAGAAAAGTGGCAAAAATGCGACAAAAGTGAAATGAAAATAAATGTCAAAAAAGTCACTACAACATGGCAACAATGCAAGGAAATAGATCTGTTTAAATGAGTTTTGTGGGTCCTAGCTCCAGTTTCCTCCTCGCACAGTCACACTTCTTGCTATCGGCGAGCAATAGAGGTCATAGCAGAGAACAGACACATCCATCCGAACTACAGCCATGGGCGACCGCAGTGCAGAGCTGGAGGTTTAATCTACTGTGCATGTTTTTGGGTTGAGGGTGTGTCGTGGAGATCAAGGGAATATCTATAAATCTCTTACAGAAACACGCAGAGGGCATTTGTCGTGAAAATCTTACTCTTTTATCCTTTCAATTTTACATCCAATCCAATCAAAGGGTAAACATCGCTCCAACTAACCATGTTTTATCCCTGAAATAACAATTCATTTGACCGCGTTTGCAGCCCTACCCCTCTAATTAACTTCCCTTCCTACCAAGTGATCCCCTGAATCGGTTATTCTCTCTCTTTTTCCCAAACCCAGAAAAGACATGGTTTACAGATGAGCCCGAGAACCTGCACACGAGGACCACCCCGATCAAAACTTCAAACTCCAATCTCAACCACAGCAGCCAATCAAAATCCAGCAGCATCGTCATCCCACCAATCAGAGAGGCAGAAGACGAGTGCTGACGAAGGACTCCCAACATTTCAGCCAGTTTCCCTTGGGCTTTTTACATTTTTTTTTTTTTTTTGGTGAAAGACAATCAAATTAAAGACTCCATGGCTTCCTTTAATGGAGAGGAGGAACTTATATATACATTTTGAGCTTTTTTCTTTTGCAATTGTTGCCTTTTAAACTGTCAATGAACAACTTGTACGTCCTACTTAACTCTGTATAGGCTGTGTAGTACATTACCGAAAATGGCACCAGTGATTCCTTTGCCATTCAAAGCATTTATTCACAACATTTGTGACAGTTTAAAATGGCCAGAGCCTCTAATACAGGCTCCCTGGCTCCAGCCTTATTCTATCTATAGATTGTCTGTTTATACTTGTCTTAGATCTGCCTTTGGAGAGATGTTGTTGTTCAATGTTATTCCGTCAAAGCGGGTTGCGAAGTCCAAAAAGAGAAAGAGAGGAGTTACAAGGGCTGCCCCAGACGAGATATACATGTTTTTTTTTTTATACCTGTGGTTCTTAATGTTAAGGTTCCTGATCAGCATTAACAAATTACGACAAGCTGCGGCTCAAATTATGACTTTGATTTCACATTTTTGGTTACAGGTTACAAACTCATATATTAGTTCCCCTTTCAAGTACAATCAGGCTCAGGTGAAGATAAACTCAAGACTAAACCGACTCTAAAATTGACCAAAAGTGGACTGAGTTATGTCTAAACTGGGTGAAGCTCCCAAACAAACATTACTCTTCACACCTTCTTAGTTATTCTGGATGAGCAAGTCTACGCTGTTGTATGAAATGGGTGTAAACCATGTCTAAAAAGGAAAAACGTCAGAGAATAAGAGCATAGTACATCATCAATTCAAATGCATAAAGTCTAAAACTGCTGGTGTACCGCCTGACGAAGCCTAAGAACCAGTTTGAAAATCGTTTAAAGAAGAACTAAGTCAATTGTTTACCTTAATAAATCCTTTTTGTAGTCCCTCTGGGGGTAATACAAGTGTTAATGGAGTGATTGGGGGGTCTTTCATCTCCCTCTGGTGTCTCTGGCCAGAAAACCACTTTGCTGCCTCCGGGTCTGAGGCCCCAACACACACTAATGGAATCATGAAAAAGCTAACAGGCTAACGAGCAAAGCTAACTATGGGCTAGCGCCACTTTAGCAGGATTTAGAGCCAAGTTTGAGTGACAAAAAATATCTCCATTGTGTAATTGTAAGCCATGTTTCACTTTTACATTCTATCCAAATTATCTTGTCTTTAGACCCACCAACAACCAAGCTTTGTGTCTTTACTTTGGAGCAGCCCTTGTAACTTGTATCTTCTGTGTCGGACCAATAGCCAACAATATGATAGAGCTGTTTTGTTGACAATCATCTATTCACTCATTGCTAACACACAAGCCAAAATATCCCACACAAAATCGCCATATATTTGCAATTTTAAAGTTCTGAAGAAGAAAAAAAGCCACGAATCGCAAAAAAGTGGGTGCCCCTCCTTCAACCTTCAAGTCCTCCGTTGGCTTCAAGCACTGCCCGACACAGGGTTGTCTTGGAGAACTGCATTGTGGGTATGTTCTCCATGATCAATCTCGACACCATTTCATAAAACAAGCAGCTCTATCATATCTAAAATCATGGCTTATCATTTTACTCTGTTAATTACTTTATGGTGTTTTACTGCGTCGACCACATGGCAACATTATGATTTTGGTAAGTGATTACTTTTGGAGTAAAATATGTGCATTCATGATTTTTTTTTGTTCTGTTTACAAATGTATCCATGAATTGTACGTGGTTTGCAACAATATGGTTATAACTGGCACGTGCACCTTTATTTCCACCAAAGTCGACTTGCATGGGCTGAGCTCGTTTATTTTTGAAAGAAAGTGCGGAAAATAATCAAAGGGCTTTGACAAAACTTACCAAATTGTTTGGGATGAACAATTTTCCTGGCACGCTTTGTCAACAAATCACAATAATTGGTCCAGAAGACAGAATCTCTTTAGTGTTTGAGAAGGATCCAGAAATTATCCATAGTTGGAGAGACTGGACTGGGTTTAGGAGTTTCCAGAGTAGACCTCTATCAAACCAAGCCAGTCCAATCAATAACATTCCAACAAACTCTTGAAACCTAAAGGGACTATACAGAGTTCAAAAATTTTAAAATTATCTATTTTCCTCCCCCTACATGTTCCAGCAATGTCCTAAAGTGTAGAATGACACCGCAACGGCCTCTAAAATCCTGCACTGCCACTCTTCGGGTCTGAAGTGCCGTCATCCACGAGCTTAATATAGAAGGTGGAGTTACACGTATGACCTGAGGTGGCAGTAGTGAGTATAAAATGGCCAACTTGCATCTAGCCCCTTTAATATTGGAGTTATATCTTAAGAGATCTAGCTTATTATAGTTTATACAAAGAGGTGTAGTTATCTCCGTTATCAATGCGGATTCAATGGACATGACTGATCCGTCTAATCAAAACAAACACCAGAGTATGAAGAAATTAAACAGAATGAATAAAAAATCACATATAAGACTTAATTTGTTCTGAATGACTGAATACAAATTTGCATCTTGACTTTTGTATTATTGACTAATTCTCTGGCTCTAGTGGAAATGATTAGGTTTAAGGTACTACATCCTTAAACCTTTGTAATGCCAAAACTCATAGATGCAAAACATATGATCTAAACTTAAGCTACACGAAAGAAAAACAAAATATAATTGTTGATAAAATGTTCTACTTTTAATATGAATTAGAAAAAATATTGGAATTTTTAAATCTGCGAACCTCACTGACTAGGATACTAATATCTTTTTCCAGGCAAGTCGGGAGAAGTGTTTTGCCCAGTGACACAATAACAGAAAGCAGATTCCGTGCCGTACCGTCAAACTGGGTTGTGCACATTGTTTCCAAAGGCCCAAGTTAAAATTATTCCCCAAAAAAGGGGTAAGATTCTGAGCCTAGCCCTGTAAAATACTTTGGTGGAGAGAGGGCAACCCTGTGTGTCACCCACGTGCCGGGCAGTGCTTAGGTCAACGGAGGATCCCCCAACACCCACTTCTGCGAAACGTGGCTTCTATTTACTCTTTAAATTCTATATATTTTATTATTACCACTGTATTTCTTTATGTAGAACCAATATATTATATCGAAGACGAGAAGAGAGGATATCCTAATTAGAAGTCTTAATCTATTTTTATGGTTATATTAAAAATTAATGTATCTAAACAAATGTATAAATCTTAATGTTTAATTTCAAGTGTTTTTTTTTTTTTGTGAGTTGGAAAAGGCGTTTAAGGAGAATAATTCCTGCTTTGTTTTGGATACAAATCAAATACCGTGCTATATTTCATCCAATAATAATGAAAAAACGTTAAATGTTTGTACAGAGAGGTTTGTACATAACCTGTACATTGTTTCATTTTGTATTTTCACAGATTAAACGCTTATGTATGGTGCTCAGAGGTGTGTTGGCATTTTATTTTATGTTTTTAAACACTCAACATATGAAGCACCTATCTACCTACATTATGGCTTTATACAGTCATTTGCTCAAGGCCATATTTTGTACAGTTCTAATTTTGTGATTCAACCTTGCACAGAATAGAGCACTTCGACACTTTGGGTACTCAAGGGCTTAGTAGGGGGTACTCAGAAGTATTTGAGATTGAATAGGAATGTGAAATGGAATACTACTTGTATTTTAAAGCAGTACTAAGTAACTTGTTTACCTTAATAAATCATTTTCGTAGTCCATCTGGGGGTAATATAAGTGTTAACGGGATGATTGGGGGGTCTTTCATCTCCCCCTGGTGTCTCTGGCCAGAAAGCCATGTTTGCAACTTGACTGCCACCGGACCGGAGCCACCAATACACACTAATAGAATCACGAAGAAGAAGCTAGCAGGCTAACGGGCAAAGCTAACTGCAGGCAAGCACCACTTTAAACAGTATTTAGAGCCAAGTTTGAGTGAAAAAAAAATATTTCCATGGTGTAATTGGATGTACAATATCCCTCTCTCTCTTCGCCGTTTCTGTCAGCGTAGTATTTACTCTCACGGATAATTAATATGTTAATAAAATCGCAACTTGCTACGACACCTGCAGTTGCGCTTATGGCCTCTCGGGGCAAGAGTTACTTAGTACTGCTTTAACTAGGGCTGTCAAAAGTAATTGAAAATATAATTAATCACAATTGATTAAAATAATCGCATCATATGTTTTGACCAAACACACTTCTGTATCTGAGCCACACATGACGCGAAAGACAAAGCACTTTTATTACATATTGTAAGCCAGGAGTCTCCAATCTTTTCCCATGATGAGGTACTTGTATGAAACAAAAGCAACAAAGAGCCACTTATGCATCAAAAAGGCTTGTCTAATTATGCTATATCCAACAAAAATATTTTAATTTTGTCCTTATACTCTACCTTATTAACCTAAAGGATTGCAGATTCTGTCCAAAATGTTCAGCAGCAAAGAAAATGTGTCTAAAATGTGACTTATCAAGCCTTGGATGAGCGACAAAGAAAAGGCTGGAGAGATTTTTTTCCCATAATTATGAAACTGTGAATATTTAGTTCATGAAATGTGCAATCAATAATAAAATGCTTTAAATTTAAGTGTTTTATGTTGGACAAAAATCGATAGACAGCCCTAAGCTTTCCCATATTTGATGCATTAACATATCAACAATAACAGCTATACCCAGAAAATGCCCCCTACTTGAAAGATTATAAATATAAACTCTGCTTAAATTTCCTCTCTGCATCACTCACCAATCACTCATTCAGACACACACACAAAGGCAAGGTGAGTGAAGTATCATGCCCAAGGGTACAACAACAGCATGCACTTGTTCAGAGCTGGCAGTGCAGAGTCAGACATATCTTAGCTAATCATTTACTAAAACAATCCTCTTTTTGTAGACATTGATTTGACAGATCAATACACACAATGTCCCGTTGATTAGGACGTCCCATCCTCTCCCGACACACAGGCAATAACACACCTCCCACCTCTCTCTCTCTCTCCCCCCTGTCCCTAAAAGCAGCGCATCTATCCTGGACAACGATCCCCTGGCTGCCTATTAGAGCCACAGGGCGGTCTGACCAAAGCAGCTGAGGGAAACTGACCTTGGATTTGTTTGAGTTTGAGGTAAATTGGCAGAAACAGATAAATCTTTAGCTTTGGGCCATTAACACAATTAAACAAGGAAGCCAGGTTTGTTGTGCTGCCTTTTAAAAGTAGGACGCCATTTCCAATGTAGATCACAGGCCTCTGGCGTTACTGTGGATCTATGTCTGCAGCATCAAGGTTTTAGTTTTTTTTTTTTTTTTTAAAGGAACAGGCCACTGTTTTTCAATACTGAGATATGTTCTTACCTGAGCTTAGACGAGTTGATACGTACCTGGTCTGGTCTTTGTGGGTGCGCTCAGTCACGCATAACGAGCAAAGATGTTGTTAGCATTTGGCCTCTCCCAGTATATTCCTATAGCTCCAAACGGGGGTGAAGTTGGAAGCTACCACGCTCTTCCACGGGGACGCACAAAGACCAGACAGGTATGTATCAACTCGTCTAAGCTCAGGTAAGAACATCTCAGTATGGAAAATCGGTGGCCTGTTCCTTTAAGAATACATTTTAATGTTAAAGGAACAGGCCACAGATTTTCCATACTGAGATGTGTGTCTACAGAGGGACGATAGAGAGCATCCTGACCAGCTCCATCACTGTGTGGCATGGCGCCAGCACTACCTCCTGCCAAGGAGCCTCCAGCGCATCGTGAGAGCAGCGGAGAAGATCTGTGGAGCCCCTCTCCCCTCTATTAAGGAGATGTCCTCGACCCGTCTCACCCGTAAAGCCGTCAAAATCACCAGGGACCCTTCACACCCATCACACAGTCTCTTCAAGGTTATGCCGTCAGGGAGGAGACTGCGGACTCTACGGGTCAGTTCCAGTCGTCTGAAAACAGTTCCATACACTTGTTCTGCTTACTGCCCAACTCCTGTTCTGAAAACTGCTGTCCAAAGCATAGTATTGTCTCACCTACATGACTGCACTATAGTGTGGTCCAATGCTACACAAAAGCATCTTCAGAAACTTCAGATTGCTCAGAACAGAGCTGTCCTTTCCACACTAATGTCCGTGAGACGCTCAGGAGACTGTCTTGGTTAACGGTTGAGGCCAAACTACAGGCCAGTCTCCTCATGTTCATGCACAAAGTTTTGATGGACAAACAGCCCAGTTTTTTGTTTAACAAACTCTTATTCAGTGAGTTTTGTCACAGATTTGTGACTCGCCAAGTGACGACAAACTCTTTGGTTGTTCCCAGACCCAAAAGTAACTCAATGAAAAGAACTGTTCTGTACAGAGGAGCAAACGCCGGGAACTCGCTTCCTTTTAATATTAGAAACACTAAAAGTAAACCACACTTCAAGCTGAAAGTAAAAAGTCAATTAGCTCAGTACATGTGAGCATAGTCACCATGTCCTATATATGTCCTATAAGGCTGTATGATTATATGAAATGTGTAACATTCATGTATTCTATTTTAACTGTTTTGTAATTTTATATTGTGTCAGGACCCCAGGAAGACTAGCAACCACTTGTGGGCACTAATGGGGATCCGAATAAAGAATAAAGAATAAAGAATAAAGAATAAAGAATAAGGACTAAAGAATAAAGAATAAAGAATAAAGAATAATACACAAGGCCATCAAGAAGCTGAACTCCCTGAACCTCCCTCCCACCCCTCTTCTTCCTCCACCCGCTCCATAATCAAGGACAAGAGAAACATCATTTTAAACCATTCACATGGTTTGACAAATAAAAAATCTTGAATCTTGCGTTTTAAACCCCCCAAAACAAAGCAAATTACAGATTGTGTTTCATTAATAACAAGCTTATTCAAAAAGTAAACATATCTACAATCCCCTCCAAGCAATTCTTTGTAGCTAAGATGTGACCAAAATAAAATCATAAACTTAAGCTACATCCTTTATTAAGATATTGTATTAAAACTTACACTTTTCCTCTATATTTATGTTGTAATCTACAGAAAAAAGTTTAAATTCTGACGTTTTCTATGTGCATAAATCGTCCTTGTTTGCGGACACACCTCTCAGCCTCCGCCTCCTGCTCCCCCGATATCAAAGGGCCATCCTAATGTAAAATGCAAATATCCTGTGGCGGTAAAGATGGCGCTGCCGCTGTGCTCGGGCTCACACTCTCTTTATATATCTGCGCTGTAAAAGCCCCAAACAGCTGTGCAAACATGTGGCTCTGCTCCTGTCAGCACTGCATCCCCCTCCAGAAGGCAGTATATTCTCCATAATAGCCCTCAGACACATGTCCTCTGCCCCGGGACGCCCTGAGCTGCAGCCGGAGCATCTGAGAAAGAACCTGAAGGTGTTGAGGTTGTATGAGAATGGTGCAGATCTTTAATAATGCATTAGTGTAGATGCACTTAGTAAATTGTTAGTGGCCACTTCTGTTTCTACTACTAAATGTGTCCACATGTATCGCCTGTAGGATATTCACTCACTGTTCAGGATTATGCGGTGGGGTCCCTTAAAGTTTTGGAATTCCCTTAAATGACTTGGAGATGACGCTTTTATAAAGTGGTTCAAATCTCAAAAAACAAACAAACAGATTTTCGTTATTGCGTCCATGGGCAAGACACAGACACACGGACACACAGACATTGCCACAATAGACAATAAACCCCAAATGAATCCAGCACATTTTCTCAAATCTAAAAGCTTGAAAAAAAGCATCAAAATAGCGACGAAAACATGGCAGAAAAGCACCAAAAAAGCAAAAAAAAGAGAATATGCAACAAAAATGCTTAAAACTGTGACAATAGCACAGGGGTGTCGCATATATTGTAAAGGACTGTGACCTCATTAATAACGGGTTACACTTAATGTGCTTCATCAGCCTGTGTCACATGTTTCTCAAAGTGCTACATGAAGTCATTATTCATTACTATTCATTAAGCTACTATTGTAGCCACAGCCGCCCTATAGGGCAGACTGACCAGTTACCACGTGGCTACAATATGCTGTTTGTATCCTGATCTCTTATTATGTCAGCGTCCTCTGCTGGTCACGTGTGGGATTCTTTCCTTTTTTTAAATTTAAGCTGCCCCCTAGTGGCTGGAGTGAGAAAACTGGTTGTTTCTTAAAAAATCCATAACTCCTCACAGGAATGGGCTAGAGACTTACTTTTTTTTTTTTTTGACATACATTTTTGACAGAAATTCATGCTCCTCAAGGCGCCACGCAATAAAAAATGAGACAACGAAGTGCCAAAAACGTGACAAAAATGTGGTGAAAACACAACATAAAATGTGCCGGAAAAGCAAGAAAAAGTGATTATCAAAGAGACGAAATCACAGCAAAAATGTGACAAAATGCGACATGACAGAAAAGTCTTAGCTTTCAAATGAGGCGTTACACTGTTGCTCTCCAGTGGAAATGCTCGGTTCAGGCAGGGGGTAAAAGGTTAAAACTGGTGCGATTTATACTACGAACAAGTAAGAAAAATGCATAAAAATCAAATCACAAGCCTCCGCTGCTGCCTGCTGTCAATCCACCCAGATCTACTGAAGTAAATTACCCAGAATGCCTCGGTTGTAAAACAGCAGCTAAGGTCAGACCTTCCTTTTGTCTTGCCTCTCACCCCCCTGGATGTGTAAATCAACCGTGCTCCGGGCGATATATACCCGTATACGCATCTACAGGGAGATCAATGCATCAAAGAGAAGAGTCAATGGAGGTTAGAGCTTTACCTTCACACAGAATCACAGGAAAGGTCAGGACGAGACCATTTTAATGATACAAAACCGCGTGGGATGATGGTAATTTAATAAATGCATTTAATGTAAGTCGACTGAGGTTGTGGTTTTAAGCTTGGATTGCAGCTCGAGCTTCACTTTTGACCCTTTACGTTTGAATATGGCATAAAACACGGTCTAATGGGATTGAAAACAACAAAGGAATAATGGCTATAGACTTAGATTAGACTATAGATGAGGCTACAGTGTGGCAGAGTGGTTAGCCTGTCAGCAAATAGAGGTTGTGGATTCAAGTCTAACGCCTGGCAGCAAAGAAAAGAGATTAGCGTCATGTCATTTTGCACCCACAATTCAAACTCCTTTATAGTGTCAGAGTTTCAACATACCGTGATTGATTGATTGATTTTTATTAGTGATTTTCTTACCCCGCTGTTCGCTTTACTCTCAGGTGAACTGAAGTGCTGTCCTGGCTCAAAACTATGTTGTGTCTGACTCCTATCTGAACCAGCTGTTCCAGTGTGAATCCCCCTCCAGGTACAGCACATCGCCGCTTCATTCATAAAGCAGGGTAGGCAAGTTTGCTTGATGGAGAGCCAGTTTTCTTCATCGTCAGAAGACAAAGGGTCGAACATCCCAAATATAGCCCGAAGTAAAACAACTCTTTCAACAAATGCCAGTGTTGTGCATACATGACTTAATTGAGTACTTTACCTCTTACTCAAAAGGGTATGAGGTAAAGTACTCTTGAGCATTACAGTGTGACACTTCATTTGGTCCTTTCTACCGTGATTCTGTGAGTATGTATAATCAATTTTTTGCTGTTGTTTCCTTTGTTTTTTTTTCCTTTTGCACTATGTTCCTTTGTATTATTTCACTGCATGGATTTTGGGAGTGGGCGCTTATAAGCTCTTGCTTCAGCCCACTCCTTTGGCAGATAAACAAATAAACTAAACTAAACTAAATTTGAAAGCTAAGACGTACAAAACTAATAGGTACAGACGGCATCTCTGGAATCGCCCATGATGGTCATGTTTGAAAACAGTTAAGGGGGAAACATTTGGAGAAAAATCTAAACTTTCTCTAATTATTCAAAAACTACTTTAACAAAGGCTGAATTATGAATACAGTTTTCTACTGAATAAAAATACAAAGACATGGAGAGGAGAAAAGTGGTTCAACAGCCCATGAATACATGAATAACGGAGAATGCTGATGCTAATGCTAGCTCGCGCTGACTTTCATTTTTTCGCTTCTACTGTTGTGACTGAACATCCATATGGACCCGATGCAGCCTTGACTTTATTTGTATGTGATGAATACGTTGATATTTCACCAGAAAAAGGCTAACAAATGTGAAATAGCTAAACCTGGCTAAATCTCGCACAGTTACACAAAGTTAACCGAGTGTTCCTTAATGTGCACTGTCCTTGTCAGAAACTACACAAGAAACCATTCAGTGAACTGTAGTACCCGTCTTCCTCTCCAAGATGGCGGCACCTGCGACCACACCCAGTCCACATTGGGGCTTGAACTGCACTCTGGGCCTTTCTGAGCCTCCTCCCTTTGTTTGTCGTGTGAGTAATGCTTTCTTTGATGTTTTGCAAATGTAGCAGACCGAGGCAGTAGCCCACTTGTTAACTGCATTGCTTTACAGTGATCACAACGCCACTCTGAATTGTGGGTCAGAGAACCCAGTATTGACTTTACCCCACGCTAAGGTCACACAGGTTCGTTGGACTAGGTAGAACAGAGACAGGTTAATAAGAAAAAATATTGTTTTTATTACTTTGGATTTAAATATATTTTTAGTTCATTTGAGTTGAGAGCAGGTTACATGAGCGGTGCAAATACAAAACTTGCAGATTGAAATTAAAGAAAACAAAAACAGCAGAGAAAACCCATTGCTAGTCAAGTCCTTGCGGAACGGCTGGCGGCCCAGATTCAGCAGCCCCACGTGTCCATCACACCTTTTACCTGGAGTGACGGTCCAGCAATGGATGAGGGGACTGACGAGGGGCGGTGTGAGTCCGAAGCCCTCTGCCCTAACAGACCACTGCTATCAAAGAGGTCTCTGAATTTGGGCTGTGCAGGGTTGCGATGAGGGATCAACATAGCGACGAACAGACTTGCATTTTCTCAGAAGGAAGGAAGGACCCTGTTTGACAAGGTTAAGTTTTAGTTCAACATAAATTCGAAGCTACATACGGTTTGTGAAGCGTCTGCAACAACGTACCGTGGGATAAAAGCGAAGCGCTCACATTACGCACACCTGCGCGACACAGGGCTGCGACCCTCCCCCATGGTGACAGCACCCGGAGAGCAGGACGCGCACTGGACCCCGCGCTAAAAACAACCAGGTTTTAAACTAACATACAAATAAAAGTAAAGGATGTTGTCACTTAACTCACCGAAAGCGCTATTGAATTGCTGGCTTTCCGCGCACAAATTCGGCCACTGAAGCGCATGTTTGGCCCAAGGTAGCCGGCCTAAACAGTGGAAGCCCTCGCTTCCTGTGTTCGGCCACGCAGCGGGTGACGTCAGAGGTGAGAGGTCGGGCTGCGTAACGAACCCTCCTTTTTATAGTGCGCCCTCTCACCTCGTCAGGCACTACGTGCAGGAGCGCAAAGGGCTACCCTGTCACACAAAGTTATGTTTGTACATACATTTGTGAACTTATGTTGAAACTTAGTTTGAAACTGATATTGTTGCAGAACCATGGCAGCTAACTTAAATGTGGAGGAATAAATTAACTATCAACTTAAACTATGATAACCGACTTCTGGTGGTTTGTGGCTCCAGTATGAACTTTAATATCCTACAGTCCTCTCCAAATAAATAAACAAAGCAAAGTATTCTATACTCCCCCTCGGCGAAGCCACGCCTCCTTCTATGACACGATGCTGTCTGTATCTATCTAAGCTTCTTCCTCGTTGTGATTGTCCCGGTTTTGTCCTTTTTGTTTCTGTTTTCATCATGTTTTTGTTGCTTTTTTGGCACGTTTTGGTCACATTATTGTCGGCTTGATCACAGTGAGAAAAAAGTGGCAAAGAATGAGACAAAAAGCAACAAAAATGTGATTAAAAACGTGACAAAAAAGCAACAAAAATGTGATAAAAACGTCATAACAAAAACAACAAAAAAGCTTAGATCACTTTAGCAGGTCTTAGCTTTCAAATGGCCTAGAGTCTGTAAAGTCCAGTTGAGAAGTTTTTAGATTTGGGTAAAACTGGAGAAAATATGCTCGGTTAAGATGGGGGTTAAGGGGTTCAAAAGTCAGTATTAAAATGTGCCAGTCTTTTGAACGACTTTTTTAGATGAACAAATCCCCCATAAACAAACCAAAAGTTTGTAAAAGCACGTCAAGCTTATTTTGTGGTACGTGAAGTAGGCACCACATAGATCATGAGCCGCGGTCGTGCCTTTAAGCTCTAAATGTTTATGTTTTTTTGTCTATAGGGGGAAAAGTCGAAAACAATCTCGCCCGTTGAGCTCCATAACCTTTAACCATCTCTAAATCCTTACTATACCCGGCAAACACTCCGCCATGCCCAATATTCTCAAGGACGCGCGTTGACCTTCAGCATAAACCCAGCCCAGTTCAAAGTGAGTAATTTGGTGGAGGCGGTGGTTAAATCCATCAGATACTGGTTCAGCCTTGAGAGGGTCCGAGCCGCCGTGATGTATCGCTCCTGCCGCTGAAGGCTGGAGGTCGTCTGCTCTACATAATGCATGAGCCCTCACTCTCCCGAACCTTGGGATGAAAATTTGACTAAGTAAATCAGAGCCGGGCCTGGCGTTTCCATTAGAGTCTGTGCGGGGAAGACACATAAATCACCGTAAATAACATGGTAAAGGCGAAAAAAAAGAAACGTGACACTGGGTATTTGTGAAGTGGGGTCAAATAAGAAAACAGTTTCTATAGAACCATCCAAGTCTCTTCTTCACAGGCCAGAGATGTTGAGCTACAAGGTTGTAGAGCGGTTGAATAGTTAAACATTCAAGATAATAAATCCAGTAAATCAACACCGCTGGACGTTATTTAGAAGGCTGCCATCTTTGCCCTGTGAAGAAGCTTTGATAAATCTTCAAATGGTCGAAGTGCATCAGGTTATTAAACACGTTTTCACAAAAAAGGCAGATACAGAATGTCAGATTATTCATCTCGGTTTGGTGGAGTGTCTGTGGCCTCATCCTTGAATAGCCTGTGTAATTTGAAATATTTTTTGTGCGTAATGGACCTGCTGATGTGCTCCATTCACTTAGTTTGGGAATGTCCTGAAACATAGTCATATAATAGAGTGACTTTCCTTCATTTCATCTGGCAAAACATTGAGAACTAACTTACAATGTTAGCCTGAAAGTGCTTGAAATGCCATGGAAAAAACAAAACCATTACAACAAATACAGTAAAAAGTTATATAAATGAGTAAAACATGACTTACGTTAAAACTTACGTTAAAATGTTCTGTGTTTAAAAGCAAATACTGAGTTCTGAAATTAATTTTAATGAATGTAAATTAGGACATGAGGCTAAAGTGGGACATGGTTTTGGAAACAGTGGGCAACATCAGGCCCGGGAGCCAAATCTGGGCCCTCCAGGAAAGAACCTCTGGCCCCTAGGAGGATTTTGAGAGATCATTTTTTCACAAACCCCCTCCTGGAACCGTCGCCTTAACGTGGTGGAGGGGTTTGAGCACCCAAATGATCCTGGGAGCTCTGTTGTCGGGGGCTTGGTGCCCCTGGTAGGGTCTCCCATGGCAAACAGGCCCAAAGAGCGGTTCAGAAGCCCCATAGGGGAGCCATAAGGGGCCGGTGCAATCTGATTTGCGCAGCTTGGGGTTTGTAGTATAAATTATTCCGGTTACTTTGTTTTACTCTACGCTTGATACATTATAAATTTAGTACAATGTTAAGTGCTATGTACAGTAACAATGTGTAATAACTTGTACCAATGTAGTACATACACAATGTAATAAGACATAAGACCCTCACCTTAAAGTGCATATGACAGGTTTTAATGCTTTTGAAAATATGACTTTCTAAGAAGGAAAACATCAGTTGCAAGTTCACCACTTGCATAAGTCTCAGTTTGAATCCGTGTTTAAGCTGCTCAAGATGTTAGCATGCTATCGGCTAGCAACTGTCATTGGCTTCAACACGATAAACACATGTGTGGCTTACATCTATGACACTGAGGAAATACTACAGTGACAGCTCTGACCTCTGTCACATGTTGTAGCCAAGGCGAGATGTTTGTGGTTCAGGGCTTTGGAGAGGTCGGCGCTGAGATGTTGAAGCTAAATGCAAACCAGTAGCATGCTAACCCACTGGTTTATAATAAACGTGCGTCTCCGGGGCCGTGTTTGTACTCTTATCTTCTTGAGCAATGATTACGAGTACATAGAAATGCCACTGTCAATCAGCTGTCTTCTTTTATATGCTGACTAGAGATATTATTGTTACATGTTGTAGTACTGCATAATTCTACTTTGGTATTCAAAATGGCCGCCATAACAACAAAAGTCACATGACTGAAAGGCCTGTATATTGCTTTATTAAATTGGATGTAAAATAAAATTCACTGGGGCAGCACTAAAATGCACTAAATTATAGGAAATAAATGTGCAGTCTTGCTCAGTGCATTTAAATGAGCCCTTTGTGGTAAATGTCCGTGCTTTAATGGGTTATTTTTTAACTATAAAACTGTGGGGGGCCCAGTCATTTGTTTTCTTTCAGAACCCCGAACAGCGCCCCTGTCTATAGGCGCCTAATTTTGACTCATTATGTCACAAATTATTTCTCGCTCTCAAAGCACTGATTAAATAACTTGGCGCCGTAGTTTCTTCTGATTTACCGTCCAATAAAACATCCCCCACAAATAAATCTCCCCCGCGCTCCCGCCGCGTCTCCCGTTACGAGCGCTCCATATGCCGCCGAACCATATGTCGAATGGCTCCCGCTCCGTCTGAATCTGAATCTTCGTGACAGGGAAATAAAGAGGTTTTCAGAGCCGGTCCATTCGAATAGGATCATTATGGGGGTTATTGATGACGTTAATTGCCACATTATGGACTGGCTGTCTCGTCTCCTCGGGGTCTGCGGTCTGAAGTGAGCCGACAGGATCGTTATAACGTGTGTCCTCCATGATGAATGCCACTGTGCGGGGATAGAGCCGTCTGCTTTCTCCACTCCAGAGGCTAATGTCTTACACTGCCACGACTACTGTTTATTTAGCCTTTATTCAGTTAAAGGAAATATATGAGACGCTGTTTCCTCGACACTGGTTTTCTTCTAAATTGGTTTGGGAAATGCAAAATATGAGCCCTAAAGGGACAGGCCACCATTTTCCCATACTGAGATATGTTCTTGCCTGAGCTTAGACGAGTTGATGTGTACCTGTCTGGTCTGTGCGTGCCCTCAGTCACGCAAAACGACCAAAGATGTTGTTAGCATTTGACCTCTCCCAATGTACTATAGCTCCAAACGGGGGTGAAGTTGGAAGCGACCGCGCTCTTCCACGGGCACGCACTGTTTTGGTTACAGCCCGGAGCGCTGGTTGATGGGAAATCCTAGCACGGAAGATGACGCACCATTAACTCCCGCCTCCCGTGCTATGATTGGCTCGTTTTGGTTTTGCCAGTCAGCGAGATTCAAATCACACAATTCCAGACTGTAGCCCCATGTATCTCTTAAAGGGGCTAGATGCAAGTTGGCCCATTTATACTCACTACTGCCACCTCAGGTCATACGTGTAACTGCACCTTCTATATTAAGCTCCTGCATGACGGCACTTCTGACCAGAAGTAAAACTTTTTGATTGACAGTGCAGGATTTTAGAGGCAGTTGTGGTGAACAGGTCTGGGCTCATTCCACACATAAGGACATGGCTGGAACATTTAGGGGGAGTAAAATACTTCATTTTAACATTTTTAAAGTCTGTATAGTCCCTTTAACATAGAGGATCAGTCTGGCTCGTGCCAGGCTAGGTCAGTCACCTCTAGTATTCTTTGCCAAAAACGTAGACTAAAAATAAGCTTTGGCAACATAACATAGTCCATGGTTCTTTTGTCAAGAACATACTATAAGTATTAATTATAGGTACAACAGGCATGTCCAAATATGGAAAAAAAACTAACTGATGATGATCAAATACAGTGCCTGCTTAGCACAATAATTCGCCAATAAAATGTGTGAGTTTCATCACCTTACCAGGGTTAGTTTGCAAGTTATGTAAAGAAATGCACCATGAATTTAGCCAGACTTGAGTCTTTTTCAGACTTCAGAGAAAACAAGAAGTTGAGAGCGACCGGTCTCTACTGATTGGTCGAATGCCACAGTAGTGGGATCTGTGATATAGGGTGATCTCTACATGCAAATAGTCATAACACAATTGCAATGATGAAGTTAAAAGGTAAAAAATCTAGAACTGACAATGGATTTGATTGTATTACTCAAAGCGACCAACAGTGAGCAGTGAATGTTGCCGCTCTTCCCCAACTCCCCCTTTAATGAAGCTGCTTACAGATTCTGCTTCTCTTCAGTGGGACGTTGAGGGCGATTGGAGCTGACACGTACCAAACTCGGGATGTCCCAGAGCCATTTTGAGAGGCTGTGCTCCTGTCTGCTCCTCCCCGTCACTCCTCTGTCCCGCCATCACTGAGACACATGTCACAAACCCTTAAGTGTCTGCTCTTTTCTGTCTGCAGCCGAGCAATGGGAACGGAATTGATTTATGGGTTTTAGGAGCTTCGACTTTATTGTCCCCTCAAGGAAATTCCACCCTAAAAATTGAGCACTGGTTTTAGTATTGATCACTCGTTCTATGTCTTTTACTTCATTCTTGAATTCCACATTCTATTTTCAGCTGATTGGTCCTGCTATCATTTAATGTGAGCTTTTTATAATTAAACTCTCTAACGTTTTTGAATTTAGAGTGAACTGTCATCCTTGGAGTAACATATTTGCGAGAGAAATCCCCAACATCAGTGCTATAGCAAAAAGAAAATGTATCTGATATTTTTTTTTTATTAACCAACTTTTGAGATGCTAACGACAAATTCAAATGTTTAGCTGAGTTAAGCGCTAATCAGTGATAAAATACCGTTTTTATTTGATGCTATTGAAATCCCACCTTTACAACATTAAAACCACATGAACACAAACTGTGTTCATAGTTACCATAGTTACCACAATAGATTTTTTATGTGCACCAACTCCATTTTAAATCATCTGAGCTGACTCTGCCAGAGAAATTTAATTATTCTGGATGGCTTCTAGAATAACAATAAGTAAAAAGGAGCTAGTATTTTGAGCGGCTCTTTGAAATGACCCCCAAAGACCCATTTGTTTTTTGTTTTCTAAGCAAACAAACAGCTAGCTTATGAGCTTAAGACATTTGAGACAAATTTCTTCTCCTGAAACACTGCAAGTGGCACTACAACAAAAAAGGGGACAAATGATGGGGTATCTGGGAAAAATTGAGTTGGTGCAGGTAAAAATTCTATTCTGGTAAGTAAGGTTATAGACTGGGAAGCTTGTTTTCCTCGAGATAATGTGGCTTTTCATCAAATAAAAGCCACACAAGCCTTCTATCCATACTATTGTTCTGACTAATGTTTGTTCACTGGAGAAAAAGACTGATTATATCCGTCTACTACGCTCTTCACCATCTTCTGGTGAAAGGCTGTTGTGGAGCTGAGCGGACCAGTGCCGGACACCACGCTCTGGAACAGGGACAGTCCCAGGAGGCGGTGCATTGTGTCAGAGGATCACTGAAGCCAGTCCTCTGGTGCCCCCGGCCTCGAAAAACACGCTGGTCAGGTTGGCCCAAAATGGCAGCTCGCTCAGTCGCAGTGGCTCAGGACTAACCCAACACCTGAACGCAATTATCTGATTGTACAATGACAAATAAAGCACTTACTTATGAAGAACCAAAAATCCCATCACAAGCACTCCCTGGCTGATGTCATGATGGATTTACTGGACTTCCATCCATCCATCCATCCATCCATCCATCCATCCATTTTCTTCCGCTTTATCCGGGGCCGGGTCGCAGGGGCAGCAGTCTCAGCAGAGATGCCCAGACTTCCCGATCTACGCACACCTCCTCCAGGTGTTGTGGAGGGACCCCGAGGCGACACCAGGCCAGCTCGGAGACATAGTCCCACCACCGTGTCCTGGGCCTTCCACGAGGCCTCCTCCCAATAGGACATGCCTGGAACACCTCCCGCAGGAGGCAACCAGGAGGCATCTAAAACAGATGCCCCACCTCAGCTGGCTCCTTTCGACATGAAGGAGCAGCGACTCTACTTTGAGCTCCTCCCAGGTAACTGAAATCCTCACCCGATCTCAAAGCCCAGCCACCCTGCGAAGGAAACTCATTTTGCGATCTTGTCCTTTTGGTCATTACCCAAATCTCATGACCACAGGTGAGGGTGGGAACGTAGATCGATCTGTAAATCGAGAGCTTTGCCTCCGATTCAGCTCCCTCTTCACCACGACAGACCGGTACAGCGACCTCATCACTGCTGATGCCGCACCGATCCGGCTATCGATCTCACGCTCCATCCATCCCTCACTCGTGAACCTGAGATAGTTGAACTCCTCCACTTGAGGCAAGGACTTCCCACCGACCTAAAGAGGGGAAACCACCTTTTTCCAGTGGAGAACAATGTTTTTAGCTTAATTCAAACTGCTTCATTGACATCTCTGGTGCATCGAAGCGTCCAAAAGCATCATGCCTAAGATAGTATAAAACCTGTAACTGGACTTTAGCTGCATGACTTAAGCTTTTGAAAATATATAGATCAACATTACTCTTCTTCTCCTCTTGCTCCGGTCTCTCTTCTTCAGGTGTGGACTGTGGCAGCTGCTCTCAGACTCTGGAGTGTGTTTACTGTGAGCTGCACTTTATCACTCGGACATCTGAACATCTGCCTGCTTTACTACCGCTGCAGATCCTCTCTTATGCCCTGGGACTTACTTACTGCTTTTCAGGATGGCTCAAACTCAGGATTTCAGCAGAGCCGTATCGTTGCTGCAATCGTTAATGCGCCACAGAAAACGGCTGATAAACTTATTCTTCATATCCGGTGATGGATTTTGTCAGTGTGATTTAGTGCAAATTGCGGCCTGTGTTTTGCTTTTGTGACTAAACAGGGACCATCTGTGCGGTTTCAAATCCAGACTCCTCGATCAAAGACTTCAACATCTGCGGAGTCTCACTGGGACCGAAAGAGATTAATGTTCGGCTGTGTTAATATTTGACTGAAAACCAGAAGGAATCAGCCCGCACAAAACACATTATTTATGATGTAAAGGAGGAAAATGTCCGCCTTTATTGTGGCGTGTTGACAAAGTGATACAAATCTCACAGATAGAAGGTCCCTGGTTTTGTTTCCTGGGAAAAGCTGGGGACTGCAGTTTGCAATGTTCTCACAGCTTGTGCCTGTTAATCCTTTTTAAACAATAAAGTATATCCTACTTGGCCTTGTTATTGCTGAAATGATGGATTTAAGACTTTTGGGTCCCTTGATGACAGCAAATAGTTAACTCAAATGTATAAATTTTGCTGCAAATTTCAACTCATTTAGCCCTGAGTGTGCTATCTTGTATCCCGAAGCTTTGGATCAGCAGTCCATGACAAATTGTAAACGAAAAGACACCAAAATGGGTGTTGCAACGACTAGCGCTAGTGCTTCACAGCTAGAAGGTGCGGGTTCAGTCTGGAAGGGCCATTCTAGATTAGGGTTTGGGTTAGGGGCCCTAACCTTAGGATTAGGGTGTGGGTCATACATTATGTCTATGAGTGTCCTCATTAAGTACAAGAAGTTCCTTCAGTGCATAAAAGCTAAGGTTGAAGCAGAACTAAGTAACTCTTGCCCCTAGAGGCCATAAGCAACACTGCAGGTGTTGCGGTTTTTTACTCATTACTTGTCCGAGAGAGAAATACTACGCTGACAGAAGAGACAATGGGAGAGAGGGATATCCAATTACACAATGGAGATAATTTTTTTCACTCAAATTTGGCTGTAAATGCTGTTTAAGTGGCGCTAGCCCGCAGTTGGCTTCGCCCGTTAGCCTGCTAGCTTCTTCGTGATTCAATTAGTGTGTATTGGTGACTCCGACCTGTAGGCAGAAAAGTTGCAAATGTGTTTTTCTGGCCAGAGACACCAGGGGGAGATGAAAGACACCCCCAATCATCCCATCAACACTTGTATTACCCCCAGAGGGACTACGGAAAGGATTTATTAAGGTAAACAAGTTACTTAGTACTGCTTTAAGCCCGTGTATAGCAGCCAGTACTAACCTGACGCGCTAGCTCACTGATTCATTCATTCTTCGAGTGTCAATAGACGTCTCCAAGGCAAGATTATCGTTAAAAGCATTCCTTTATCATAACAAAAAGTCTAAAATCTGACCATGCAGTGCAATTAGATTCATATTCAACAATAAAAACCTCATTCCCGGTGCTGCAAAGCGGTCAACAAACATATGAGCCCGCCCGTCCTAGCAACTCTATGCAGGTAGCAAAGGTCACCAGCTATATCCTGTGCGCACTTGTCCTGCAGTGACCCCTAGCGGACGTTTACTTGGAGACTACTGGCTCCTACACGGTGCATTTGAAATGTTGAAAGACCATGAAGAAATCACATTGCTGCAAGCTGAATTTTTGCCGTTCACACACAACAACACTGGAGTCCATCTTGTGCAGCTGATCGGTTTGAATTAACCGAATTAACCAGGGTACATACTTTAGAAACACACATAACATTTCTCAAAGATAAATATGAAATGGATTTGCGGTGTGCTTGATCCAATCAAAGTGCCTCGTCTCCAGGAACGATTCAAGCCGGAGCGATCCCAGATTAATATCAGAGCTAATGTTTTTGGCATAATATCTATCGGGTTCTCGCCAGGTTAATGTGGAAATCCAGATGAGGAGAAGATGCAACATCCGATCAGAAAAGTCCAACATGATCAGGGAACAGAACCCAGAGTCCTTTTATGTGAGTTATGTGTTTCATATGTAACAATACAAGCTAACTTTGTGTTATTTTGGTGCAAAAGTGATGCTCATTTAGACATACAAAAACAGACTTAAATCTTTCCAATAACACATTTCAAATGAGAGAAAATTACACAACCCCCCTTCATGTGCTATCTAGTATCCGGAGGCTTTAGGTCAGCTGTCTATTAAATCATCAAAGCAAAGAAGCCAACTCTAAAATCCCTTCAGTGAATAAAACCTGTCAGGCGCTGCGGTGATTTCTGTAAAAAATGGAGTAGGATTATGACGAGATCTTCAACGAAGCGTGGTCCAAATGACTGTCCTCTTATCTCAGGGCTACAGAGGCATTTTATGGGATGTAGGGTCTCCAACGAGATCGAATGGATGTCATTGAAATTATTTAATCTTGCGTAAATTAGCGGCACCCGTCTGAATTTATGTACCTCTCCGATCTCAATTTCCCCTTCGCAAAGATATGGCTTTTATCGGCTGTAGGTATTCGCTGGCCTCGAATAATGACCTGTCACCTATTTCACGAGTTGGAAGTGTTTAAGGGGGGAACAGAACGAATGGAGCGTGACTATGTGACCACTGACGGCTAAAGTAAATACCACAGATTGTCGTCTGGTGGGCTCGGCATTAAGAGCACTTGTTTGAAGCGGGGAAATGGGTAAAGGGCCTATCTCATTGGAATAGTAACTAAGTAAGTAAGTAAGTAAGCAAGTCAAGTTTATTTATAAAGCACAATCAATCCTGAATTTTACAGGGAGCCAATGGAGAGCTTACAAGATATGAGAACTTCGAAGAGCCCCTGTTAAAAGTCTAGCAGGAGGCATTGCAGAGACATTGCCGTGACTGGTAGTCTCCGCAATGTCTCAGCAACTCGGATTGATTGTGCGCATACAAAGGGTCTATCTCACCGGCTTGGATACTAGTTGGAGACTAGTTAGAGACTCGAGTTGCCACTGGTCACACAGATGTCTCCGAGATGTTCCCTGGAGCTGATTTCAGTGGAGTCTCAGCATGGTCTCCGAGAGGTCTACGCCATCTCAACCGAGCCGTGTCTGATACAAAGGAGAGACCCATATGCCTCTTTGAGATCTCCTTGGTATGCGGCATGTCCCGGAGACATTGCAGGGACGCCACAGAAAAGTCTCACAGGTTGAGGACACACAGCTTGAGATGAACATGGAGCTGAAATTGAACATGTTTGTTTTCACCGAGACCACCTGGAGACTTGCCTAACCTCCAGCGAACGTCATCAGCAGCAACTCGAGTCTCCAACTAGTCTCCAAGCCAGTGACATAGACCCTGTACAGACAAATGGGATTCATTGCAACAATTTATTATTTATAATGATATAAATACATATATTTTTCTACATAATTTGATAGTCACAGTCACTTTCAAGGGATTTCTCTGGCATCAAGTGGGATTCTTATACAAATGTTTCGGCCACATTGGGGAAACCAGACCAGAGCACTCGGGGGAAAATCTACGCAGCCAATCAATCCAATGAAAAATATAATTTTGTAAAGTACTAAATCACAACAGCAGCCAATAGAGGAACAGTCTGAAGAACAACAAAAAGACAGACATATCAAACGGTGAAGCAGACGAGCAAATGTAATCTCCAAGTGTTGAACATCCAACAGTCGACTGTGCCGCTCTTGAAAACTAAGCTATAACTCAATTTGTCAGAGCAATGTTTGAAAGGAACGTGCGACCAGTCAATCTTCTCATAAAGTACTCAATTCTTTTCTCTTGTTCAGAGTAATTTCTTTAACAAATTCTTATTTAATAGGCGACTGATTTGGTCAATTGGTCAGTGAAGTCAAACTGGGTGCTTTTTAGAGAGGTTTAAACCGCTCCCCACACCTTTGCTCAGGAGAGGAACCATAATGCCAGCTGTGTCGCAGGATAAAAAGCTAGTTTTTGAGGTTAATTGTGTGGAATCATCAAACGTGCAGTAAAAAGTACCATCAGATGACAGAAGCCATATTGTTTACATCCACTATGACTACGCTTTGCCTATTCTCTGCCCACCTAACTGTCTTCTCCGTCCCTCGCTTTACTTAACAATTCCCTACCTGCGGGGCTCGCGACGTCCTCTCTAAACAATAATTTGATGTGGCACAGAGACGGCAAACAACGGAGACAAGCGGCGCCACCGAAATAAATGAACAAGCGATCAAAATAACCGCGCCATACTGCCTCAGCCCATCAATGCTCATCAGCGAGACAAGTGTCATCTCGCTCAGGCCGATGCTTCCTTTGACTGGAGTACGTCAATCACGCGCGGGGGTAACCCGGTGGGACGTCCAGAGAGGGGACAGGGCGCACCTCTGGCTGCTTGTTAAGCTGCGTCATTGTCAGGGAAACTGTCGGAGGTTGGATTGAGATATGGGGCGGGGTTGGGAGAGCGGAGACATGTTGACAGGGATGAAACGGCGAGGATGGTCGTAGATACTGTTGACGGACACAATGTCAGACATGTAAAACAACATTAAGCATCTTTGCGTTTGACCCATCCAGGAAAACCATTGGACAGATCTGGGCCAGGTTCTGGTCACTATCGTGGGAGGAAAAGGCAGCTTTGAGTTTAAAAAAAAAAATCAGATTATTGAGAGAATTCCACACACAAAAGCTCCACATTGTATAGGAAAAGTGCAGCAATAGTGTTTGTGAGCCAACCTTTTTGTGACCATGCTTATTCGGGAAATTCACTATCCTTTTGTGATTTGTGATTTATTTATTTTCACATAAATAACTACAGAAATTAAAACGTGATGGAGTGTGACAGAAATCCCAAAGGGCTTATACTTCATGTCACACCCCTAAACAAATTACAGATCTCACGTTGAGAGAGAGAGAACATGAACATTTCCTTCTGGTCAAATACAAAACAGATGAAAAATCAATATAAATGAATCATTAATTGATGACGACATGATTCAACAGTCGATCATCACAAATATTTTAATCACATGCTTAAAGTAAAAATACTGTGAACTGTATTTAAAAAAAATATATATATATTTCTATTGTGATTGAGTATCAAGGCTTATATTTAGTGAGCATTAGATTTTTTAGGCTCTTTTTGCTGTTAGTTGTCACAACTCTCCATACTCATTCCATAGTTTTGCTCCACGATATCGAAAAGAAAATTGCACTAGTTTCTTTTTGCACAGTGGAAGATGTAGTGTCAGTGCCTGTCTGGTTTACAACAATGAACTTGACGTTTTTCAACAAAATAATCGCTGAAGTAGGAAGGAGATTTTCCCTGTCTTATCATTTGGGCAAATGTACAGATTTGATAAATATTTATATCATAAATCTTTGACAATTGTAACTTTGTGAAAAGAGGAGCACTTGGTTGACTATAATCTGAAAACGTTGCTACGCGAACAAAAGCCTTTTGCAAGAGTAGAATTTGTTTAAGGTAACTTGGAAAAGTACTTGCTCAGACAATATTGCAGTAGGAATTACTTTGGGATTACTGCAATATCAACTGATTGGAGTGATCGTTCTGTTTGTTTATGAGGATAGGCCAGTGAGCTGTTAGTAAGTTTTCCGTACAAATGTCGCTCGTTTCGTCCATTGTCGTCCAAGAAGATGCTAACCTTGCCAGAAAGCTGAAATCTCATGGTATTTGTGGGGTCGGCCCATTAATCCGACAACCAATTAATCTGATTATTCCGAAAATGACCCATTGAGTAGGGGAGCCAATAGTCCGACATCTCTTTAGTCAGAAAAAAACTGACCCATTGGTCCGAAGTCCTGTTGGTCCTACCATAAATAGCTTCTTCACATGACATTAATTTTATTTAACACTAAAACTGCCGCAGCTCGTTTGATTGTTTGTAATGCCAATTAATATTAGGGTTAGGGTGTTTATGGTCGGACCAACGGGACTTCGGACCAATGGGACTGTTTTTTTCTGACTTAAGAGATCTCAGACTAATGGCACCTCTGCTCAGTGGTCAGAATAATGAGACGTCGGACTAATGGGTTGTCGGACCAAATGGCATGGTAAGGTCACATGATATTTGTGAGTTTACAAACACACGAGAATCCATCTTGAACCGCTCCTGCCTTCACCGTATGGAACTAGACCAAAATTGATTTGGGCAAAAAGATACTAATTAACAACGCACCAATGACAGAAAGTATGAGGTTTGCTGCAACACATAACCCCATCACACAAACCTTTTTTTCAAAACTAGACATTGAATGGATTTGCGGTGTTCTTGGACTATATCCACACAAAGACAAAACGCTTATCATGTCAGAAACTTTCTCTGTAAACCTGGAGCTAGCTCAGTCTGCGTCCACATGAAGCCACCCACGCGTGCTAAACCGCTGCGATTCATCTGCCAGGCCTGTGTGAGGCGCTGTGACGCTACCACAGATAACAGAACAAGATGGAAATAGAGCATGCCGAGTAAACTTTTGGGTTAGTGCTAGATCGTATGCTCCGGAGGGACAGTCTGCAGTGAAAACGTGAGATATCATGACACAAATTAAGGTTAGGGCCAGGGAAATGGTTAACCTCTTAACTCCCGCCTGAACCGAGAGGATCTTTTTCCTCAAGTCATCAGATTTTTTTCCCAACATTTTTTTGTTGGGTATTCAACTCATTTTTGTAACTTTTTTGTCATTTTTTATCACATTTTTGTCATTTTTCCGTCCATTTTTGATCAACTTTTTTGTCACTTTTTTTGTCACTTTTTTGTCACTTTTTGGTCACTTTTTTGTATTTTTTTATCACATTTTTGTAATTTTTTTGTCAATTTTTCGTCCATTTTTTATCAATTTTTTTGTCAATTTCTTTAATTGTTTTGTTGCTATTTTCACAGCTTTTTTCCAGAAGCTTTTGGACTGGGGTAAAGCCAAACTGGAGAAAATGTGCTCGGTTCAGGTGGGAGTTAAGGGGTTAACCTTAAGGATTAGGATTATTTGTATTTTTTAGACAAACCAACTCATAGATCTATACAAACTCACAGCAGACGTCCCTCCGGAGCATACGATCTAGCACTAACCAAACTTTTGTGGTATGTAAACAGTGAAATTGAAAGGAACTCATGGATTTACGATTTTGTTACAGAATACTGAATACTTGCCCTTAAGAGTATTTTGTAACGTATTCCATTACTTTGTCCAATCAGAGCATGTGATATTCTGAATACTTAGAATACTGTTGATTTGAATAATACTCATCCATAAAAGTGGCATATGATACAAAAAAATATGTAGCTACACTACATTGCATGTTATGAACTTATTTGCCATTATTAGGATGCCCACAACCCAGAATGATGTAGGGCTAAACTTTTCCCTGGCTGTTTTGACTTTCTCTTTCTTATTGTTATGAATAGGAATCTGAAATGTAATGATTGAGTACTTCAATGTATTCCTGTGCTATGTGGAAAGTAACTGTATTCTAAATACCCTAAAATGAGTTTTCTAATTACGTATTCGGAATACAAGTATTCAGTTACAACCCAACACTGTGTACGATCTACAGAACAGACGAAGAGGCGAGTTTATTCTTCAGATGTAACGGGACTAAAGCACAAATACTGTCCGTGACTTTTAGTGTCAGTCCACAAACACAGACTGAACGGAGGGTAACTCTGCCGTGTTTTCCGTGTCACCTGTGGCTTATGGACCGCGGTGGAGGATAGAGGAGCGCAGTAAAACTCATTATAAGGTCAGTAAATTATCGATAACGGACACAACTCTGGGGCTGCGATGTCATCGTTTTGTTAAAAGCTGTAGAGACGCCGTCCCGATGGAGATCTTTCCACTCTGGGACCTGGTTTACAGACCCCCAAAGCGCTGGTCTTGTCTTCTCGGGGACCGGCCCTTGATCAGCAGCTCCAAACATGTGACCTCTCACCAAACAATCCAAGCCGGCGCGGTCCCAGATTGATGTCAGTGCAAATGCAACCACTCCCCCTGACCGGCACAAGGCCTTCTCCAGCACATCCCAAAGGTTCTCAATTGTGTTAAGATCTGGACTCTGGGGCGGCCAATCCATGTGAACCACTCTCTCACAATGACTGTCATCTTGGAATATGACCGTGCCATCGGGGAAGATGAAAAATGTTCCTCTAAATCTCCGCGACACTTTATTTAAGCTCCATTGCCGTACTGACTAAAAGAGGAGATCGAGTTTGCACTTGTAGGTCGCTCTGATATGAAGACGTATTGTCATGGTATCTGCACGAGGGTTGTCGGGACGAGGTCTGACAGAGATTATTATAATAGGACATGATACACAGAGCGCAGAGGATTACATGCTTCACTGCCTGAGAGAGTACGAGAGGGGGGAGAGGGACAGACCGAAGAAAAGGAAGGAGGTAGAATGAGGTTTTACTGATGTTATTCTAATCTTTTCTCTGCTTGAGTGGCAGTAGCTCAGGTGGTGCAGAGCTGCTCCTTTACATATGGAAGGTTGGAGGTTCAATCAGTTCTTGCCAAACCATAGAAATCACAGAAATGCCATCTGACACTGTTCCTACAAATGTGTACATCTGTTTGCCAACGGCTTCCTGGACCCGTTTGAATTGAGAAGCCATACAAATGAAGAGTGAAGCCAGTCCCTATAGGGTGACATGTTCGTGTCATGGCACTTATATCATTTATGTGATGAAAAAAATCAGTAACATATTATAAGATGATGTTTAGTGGCTATTGGATGTGTATCCGACGCCACAAAAATCGGAATATGACTTAACATTTAGTTCACAGGCCACTTTTATACACTAGTTCTCATCAAGTAAAATCTATTGAGGATTTCCAACTGGGATTTGACCTCACCTAAATGTGGTAGATGGTAGATGGTAAATGGACTCAACTTATATAGTGCTTTTCTACTTTTATCAGGCCCAAAGTGCTTTACAGTAAGGAACCAGTCACCCATTCACTCTCTCATTCATACTCTACCGTAAGCAGGCATTGGAGGCACAACAACAGTGCACACCTTCGGCAGGCGGGATTCGAACAATGATGATAGTTGAAAGCAGCTGAAAACATCTGGATCTTTCACAATTCGAACTGTCTACGATGCCGTCGGACAGTTCCCAGCTATTTCACTGTCACACGTGTTTGATATGGACAATATCTCACTGGTTAAGGTTAAGGCCAGGAGTGGCAAAACACTTAAAGGAACAGGCCACTGTTTTTTCATACTGTGATATGTTCTTACCTGAGCTTAGACGAGTTGATACATACCTGTCTGGTCTTTGTGCACGTGAAAGAGCGTGGTCGCTTCCAACTTCACCTCCATTTGGAGCTATGGGAATATGTTGGGAGAAGCCAAATTTAAACAACATCTTTTGTCGTTTTGCGTGACTGAGGGCACGCACAAAGACCAGACAGGTACGCATCAACTCGTCTAAGCTCAGGTAAGAACAAATCCCAGTTTGTAAAAATAGTGGCCTGTTCCTTTAAAGAGGGGGTACTATGCTTTTTCAATCACATAGCACCAGTCTATATCACACTACAATGATGACGAAACCTTCTGTTGGTCTGTAAATGCAGTAAATTAGAATAACTGCCTTGTATAAAATTGCTCTCTCAAAATGGCTGTAGTGAATGTCTTGAAATAGGCCTCTGTCTCTTTAAGAACCTCTGACCCTTTCCGACACACCCCCTCCACACGCTGTCTGTGGCATCAGTGGGAAGGGGGTTCTGCTGAGGGGCAGTGGTTGGTTACTCGGCTGGTGACGAAAGCTCGGAGGCGTCTCCAGGAGGTGGGGGCGTTCCTAGGAGGACTCAGGCAAACCTATCCCTAAAATGGCCGCCATCAGAGTTTTTACAGATGACTCAAAAATACGCGAATGTGCCAAGGCAACACTTCAGGCATGTTTTTAATGAGGGAATGACATAATAACATGATGTAAAACTTGAAAAAGTCAATTTTGCATAATACCCCCCCCTTTAACAATGTATTGTGAACCATCACCAAGTGCATCAAATTAACAAATAAACGTGTTGATCTGTTCAAGGTAAAAGGTGGAGTGAACCTTGGTTACTGGACGGCCAAATAGCAAAGAGTTCGGACGGTTCTATAGACACTGCCTTCATAATTAGCGATGTTTGATGGCTAACGCTAACAGCTACAGAAAAAATACATGGTTTGATCAAACTTGTAGATTAACTTTAGGCCTTACTTATGTATAGAACCATCATATTCTCCTTGTGAGTCAGTTTTCATTAGCACAGACGACAGCGCCTTAAGAAGAGCCGTGTTAAATAGGGTCGAGCTGAAGTAATGGGCGGCAGATGAGTTGTAAAAATAGTCATCTTCTGTTGAACCAGTGAATACGCGAGAGATTTAAGAGCTGCTGGAGCGATGAATCAGAGGAAATTACATTCAAACATTATTAAGATAAGGTGAACGCTATACTGGAGTCCGTAAAGTCACTCCGGTATAGGCCACTTTTTCTTTCTTTCTCAATTTTTACATTAGCAATATTTAAGTAAGTCTTTTTGGGTTGTACATGAACATTTCATGAATGAGGCTCAATGACTTTATAGATCCCACTTTAGGAACCACTGCCTTAGCGCTTCTATCATGACACAGACAAACATCTCATAAAACTCAGGGTAGGTCTCTTTTATAAATGTAGCTTTCACATGCAAACCGTCTTTCCCACCTCTCCGTCTCTGTCCAAAGATCGTGAAAACATCTGGAGCATTATTGGCGGATAAATCTTGGTGATAAATACCGGAGTCTCCGCAGACAGAGGGGAGAAATGAGCGCTGAAACATCTTGGCTTCACTACAGACAGCTGAGAAACAGAATACATCTATAACAGGAGCCTGAGGGACCACAAATCACAAAGTCCATGAAGAAGGCATCCATCTCCTCCTCCTCACTCTCCGTTTCTGCTCAGACTCTTGGCAAAAGGGACGTGGGAAGTTGATCAATTTGAGCCTGTGAATCTGACAGATTTGTTGCAGGTGAATGGTTCTTGAAGGTCCTGTATATGATCCATTATTCAACACATTTGCTGCAGCATAAGGATTCGTTTATGCTTCAAATCGCCTCAATTTGTTGTCTCAGAGGGGAATTTATCTTTTGCATTTAACCCATCCTTCAACCAGCGCTTCAAGGCAACCTTTCAGGACCTATCTTGAGATTTTGAGTTTGCTTTTTGGTCAGAAATACCCACTGTATAGCTTGAAGTTTTAGCCTTTATTGTGCATGTTTTTGAGCTGGAAACTGGAGCAATGTCACAAACAGTGATGGGAATAACGTGTTGGCTAGCAGAAGGTTTTGTTTTTTATTTTTTTGTTTCTTTCTACAGGGAGTTTTTGTTAGTTTTGGGTCATCCACAGGTTGTCATGCACGTACAGTTAAACTGCTCTGGGGCAGTTTGCAGCCAAGTGTTGGAACGGCCGGGATGAGGATCAGCACCTCCAAATCCGAGGCCATGGCCGGGAAAAAGTGTCTTCCTCTCTTCCAGTCGGTGGAGAGTCGGGGTTCTAGTATGTCGGGGTCTTGTTCATGAGTGAGGGACGGATGGAGCGTGAGATCGATAGATGGATCGGTGCAGCGTCAGCAGTGATGCAGTCACTGTATCGGACTGTCGTGGTGAAGAGGGAGCTGAGTCGGGGGCAAAGCTCTCGATTTATCGATTGATCTATGTTCCCATATAGTCATGAGATTTGGGTAATGACCGAAAGGACAAGATTTGCGGATACAAGGGGCCAAAATGAGTTTCCTTCGCAGGGTGGCTGGGCGCACCCTTCGAGATCGGGTGAGGAGCTCAGTTACCCGGGAGGAGCTCGGAGTAGAGACACTGCTCCTTCATGTCGAAAGGAGCAGCTGAGGTGGCTCGGGCATCTGTCTCGGATGCTCCTGGTCGCCTCCTGCGGGAGGTGTTCCAGGCATGTCCTAGTGGGACAAGGCCTCGTGGAACCCCAAGGACACGCTGGAGGGACTATGTCTCCGAGCTGGCCTGGTGTCGCCTCGGGGTCCCTCCACAACACCTGGAGGAGGTGTGCGTGGATCGGGATGTCTGGGCATCTCTGCTGAGACTGCTGCCCCCGCGAACCGGCCCCGGATAAAGCGGAAAGAAAATCGATTGATGGAAATACAAAGCACTTCTTGTTTATTAAGTGCAGCTGTTTGGATGATCCTGAAATTATTGTTTATTGATGATAATGCAGTTGTTTACGTGGTTTAGCTTCTACAGCTCGTCTTGTATAGAGAATAAGCATCGGACCTGCAAATAAAGGCTATATACAGATGTTTGTCATTGGTAACGCAAGAGCACTAAACGTGTTCAACATTGGCAGATAAACGTTCTATCTGAAGAATGGAAAGTGTCTAGACTCTGGTGATGAAGAGCAGAGTTCCTTTATAAATGCATGCCGTTTTTTCGCCTGAATTATGAAACATCTCCAAAATGTAGGCTACACGTTTCTTGAAATTACTCCCAGTCTTTTTCTTTGGCATTTTACAAATTGGATCCGATATTTCCCCCCAAAGCCGCTTCCTGTTTGTCCAAGCAATTAGCAGCCCCACAAATGAGTGTATAAACCAAGCCATACATCATTTCAAATTGCCAATACGCGTTAAATGAATCCCGCATTAGCCGCTAACTGCAGTCTGTTTCCAAACGCCTCGGTATTGAAAACGCACACTATTGGGCCCCATTGTTTACTCGCGACAATTAAAATGAATTAGCACGGATTAAGTCCAACGCATTGTCGTCGTCTGCTGGCGTTAACTCGACTCGACAGGCCATTTTTCATGATTTGGTAAAAAAAACAAAAAACTATAGTGTTTAATTAAGAGGTTTTGTGCGGACAGATGCTTGCTGTTTTTCGCACAATGATTTCTGATGGAAACGATGCCAAATGTCAATGAGAGCAAGAGGCGTGAGTCTCTCTGGAGTCTACCGGACATTGATATTTAGACCGGCTTCAGTCCGTGGACGGGGGAATGGTGTAGAAGATTGATTACACTGGTTTACAACAAATGTGGCGTCTTCGTTTTGTGAGCTGATTTAGAGGATTTTGATGCTGAATCCAAAAATCACATTGGTTTCGCTCAATCAGGTCCTATCGACTTATCATCCAATAAATTAAAGAAAAACAATGTCATTTTAGGATCAATCATTATCTTCAGTACATTTATTTAAATTTTTCCATAATTTTCATCCTATTTTTGTAATAGTTTAACCATTTTATTGAAGAAAATAGTGTTTTGGTTGAGTTTCATGTTATTCAAAATCGTGTGTTATAAAGCAGGGGTTCCTTAACGGGACTATACATGGTTTAAAAATGTGAAAACTAAGTATTTTCCTCCCTCTTCATGTTCCAGCCATGTCCTAGAATGAGCTCAGACCTGTTCACAACTGCCTCTAAAATCCTGCACTGTCACTCAAAAACATGTTACTTTAGGTCCGAATAAGATCCGTCATGCACGAGCTTAATATAGAAGGTGCAGTTGCACTTATGACCTGAGGTGGCAGTAGTGAGTATAAAATGGCAAACTTGCATCTAGCCCCTTTAATATAGAAGGCGCAGTTACACGTATGACCTGCGGTGGCAGTAGTGAGTATAAAATGGCAAACTTGTATCTAGCCCCCTTAATATAGAAGGTGCAGTTACACGTATGACCTGAGGTGGCAGTAGTGAGTATAAAATGGCAAACTTGCATCTAGCCCCTTTAATATAGAAGGTGCAGTTACATATATGACCTGAGGTGGCAGTAGTGAGTATAAAATGGCAAACTTGCATCTAGCCCCTTTAATATAGAAGGCGCAGTTACACGTATGACCTGAGGTGGCAGTAGTGAGTATAAAATGGCCAACTTGCATTGAGCCCCTTTAAGTTTTTTGGCTGGGACCCCAAAAATGAACACAACTCTGGACCCCCAATGCATAAAGTACTATTTGAAAGGATTTCACAAATGATGTGCTGTTTTACATAAAAAAAAACTATAGCCTATTCCTTTAAAATGACATGACAGTGAGTGATGTTTTTTTTTCTTTTCTTTTTTTTTGTACTAATTATGGCACAAAATCACATTAAAAATCTGTTCCAGTGTAGTTTAAATGAATTAAGGGGTGTCTCTGTCAGCGATCAGGAACCACTACAATGAAGATATAACTGGCAGAATAAACAGCTCTACAGAATTAGCTCCTGGCTGTGAAATACAGCCTAACAGACCGACATTGCCACTGCTCACATCCTGAATGAAACTGAAAACTTGAAAGAGGATTTCAAAAGGTCAAACAGCTGCTGGATTTTTGGCTATGATGTTTAAAAGATCCAACAGGGGGCAGAGCAGTCCACTGTCCTGTCAGACCTCACTCAGGGCTGCAAGACTGAGAATGCACTAAAACTACTTCAGAATGGAACAGCACAAGGACAGGTTTATCACTGGTTTGGGTCATAAGATTTGGCGACTCTCTGGGCTTTCTGATCGGACAGTGAGGAACTTAAAATATGTGAGTCTAAGTGTACAAGATTGTACATCATTACTTGATTTGAATATGTTTACAACCTCCCCCCCCCGCCTAAACTGAGTGCATTTTGTCCAGTTGGGCTTTACCCGAATCTAAAAGCGCTTCTCAAATGGAGAGCAACAGTTTAGCGCCCCCTTAAAAAAAACAACTATGCACAACATTTTCTTTGGACAATAAAAAAAGAAAATTAAATACGCTCAAGTTTCTAAACTAATCCTCTATTGAGAGATGCCTGTCCCCTGCTGGTCATCCCTCACACCTGTCCAAGCAAACAGAGCCAAGCGGCCTGATGACATCATCACACAGCGTTAATGTTTTTTTTTGCTTTTTTCTCATGTTTTTGTTGCTTTTTTGTCGTGTTTTTGTTGCTATTTTTTATCATGTTTTTGTCGTTTTGTTGCCATGTTTTTGTCGCCTTTTCTCATGTTTTTGTTGCGTTTTTGTTGCTTTTTTTTCCTCATGTTTTTGTCGCTTTTTTTTCATGTAATTCTTGCTTTTTTATCATGTTTTTGTTACTTTTTCCTCATTTTTCTGTGGCTTTTTTGTCGTGTTTTTGTTCCATTTCTGTTGCTTTGCCGGCATGTTTTTTGCTGCTTATGTGTCGCCTTTTTGTTGCGTGTTCATGACTTTTTTTGCCACTTTTTTGTAGCATTCTCATCCTTGTTTTTCATCGCTCTCTCGATTTATTTATTTAAGCTTTTAGATTTGGGTAAAGCCAAACTGGAGAAATTGTGCTCGGTTCAGGTTACGGTCTTGTATGAGGTCAGAGTTGGTCGCATTAAGACACAATTCTTCATTATTTAGTTTAAACATTATTTAGCTAAAACCGACTTTGTGCCGCCCTCATTGCGGTTGTGCGTTCCTCCTCCCTGTCAAAGCCGTTTTCAGCCCCTCCTCCAAAGGTGTTTTTAGCCCCTCCTCCCTGTCAAAGGCGTTTTTAGCCCCTCCTCCTCTGTCAAAGGCGTTTTTCGCGATCACCTTTTCGCCTCTTAAGAATGTCAACAATGCTCTGCCCACTTCGCCACCTGGTTTAAAGACCCTTCATTTCCCGGTGGTAAAGAGGCAGCTTTAGTGGCGTGCTCCGTCTAATTTCCTCTGAGCCTGACAGATCACAGGACGTCCCGCCCCTCACGCCCCTCCTCTTCTCAAAAAAGACCCCCCCTTTAATCCCGTTTCGCCATTAATCTTCCCTTTAGTCACATTATTAGCGGAGCCACCCACGAGCAGAGGATGCACTTAAAGGGGCCAGGAAAGCCCCCTTCACCTCAGCCCCGCACGGGACAAGGGAAGCGCTGTCCGTCAAAGAGGGGATTTTTTTAAACTAATATCAGGTTTAAGAGGTTTAGGAGCTGGTCACTGATCAAACACTGACCCCTGCCCCCCTCCCGAGCTTGTATTTATGAGGATTGTCAACCTATTTGAGTGAATTACGTTAATGATGGAAACCAAACAAGTTATTTTATTGAAGTTTTTTTAGTAAACTGTAGTTCTGAACTCTAAATGTGATAATATTGGTTATACAAAGAGAGTAATCAATTAAAGGTCATATTGAAATTGGTGTTTGGAAGATAAGTCAATTTACAATATCGAGTTTAAATTCAATGTTAAGAAATGTGGGGGGGGGGGGAAAGTGAAAAAAAAAAGTCAAAATGGGGAAAAATTGGGTACAAAAAAATTTAAAATAAAAAGGGGAAACAAATGGGTGAAAATGTTGATAAAATGGGGAAACATTTGGAGAGTGTTTTTTTCTGCCCTTTTCATCGTCTGTTCAAGACAATTATCTATAAGCGACAAAGCGAACTACATTTATTATTTATTTATTTTTTCCTTCAAAAGTGACAATTAAATATGTACAACATGAATAAGAAATATGACATATACAGGTGAAACTCAGAAAATTCAAATTCAAAAGTTCATTTATTTCTGCCCAGGGACCCATCTCCAGATGTGCAGCCAGGCTGATGGTCAGAAACACCTGGCTGGAGGTTTCACCTATTGTACATGTTTGTTAGTAGTAGGGGAAACCGGAGTACTCAAAGGAAACCTACGCAGACACGGGAGAACATGCAAACTCCAGGCCCCGTCTAGGTGATGAGTGTGTATCATATTTTACATTTTCACATTTTAAAGGGACTATACGGAGTTTAAAAATGTCAAAATTATGTATTTTCCTCCCCCTACATGTTCCAGCCATGTCCAAAGGGTTAGAATGAGCCCAAACCTGTTCACCACAACTGCCTCTAAAATCCTGCACTGTCACTCAAAAAGGTGTTAATTCGGGTCCGAAGTGCCGTCATGCACGAGCTTAATATAGAAGGTGCAGTTACACATATGACCTGAGGTGGCAGTAGTGAGTACAAAATGGCGAACTTGCATCTAGCCCCACTCAAATGTGACTTAAAGGGGCTAAATGCGAGTTAGCCATTTTATACTCACTACTGCCACCTCAGGTCTTATGTTTAGCTGCAGCTTCTATGCAGTTGTGGTGAACAGGTCTGGGCTCATTCTACACATTAGGACATGGCTGGAACATGTAAGGGGAGGAAAATACTTACTTTTGACATTTTTAAACTCTGTATAGTCCCTTTAAAATGTGAAAATGTAAAATATGATACAGACTCATCACCTTTGACGGGGCCTGGAGTTTGCATGTTCTCCCGTGTCTGTGTAGGTTTCCTCCGAGTACTCCGGTTTCCCCTACTACTAACAAACATGTACAATAGGTGAAACCTCCAGCCAGGTGCTTCTGACCATCAGCCTGGCTCCACATCCGGAGATGGGTCCCTGGGCGCCCACTGCTTCTTACGGGTTGCCCCAGTGAAATCCGAATTTCTATGGGGACCATAAAAGTATTAGCCATTAGGAGTACAAGCCATTATTTGTTATAATTTTTGATGATTATGGCTTACAGTCCATTTTCAAAATTCTAATTTTCTGAGATTTTTTATTTGTTTTTTTATTTCCAAGCTGAGCCATAATAAATGATAACAAATAAGGCTATACATCTCACTTTCCATGCAATGAGTCGATCATATATTAGTTTCACAGTTTAAGTTGAGAAATGAGTGCACTTTTTAACAATATTTTTAATGTTTTAATTTTAATTTTTAATTGTGCTGTGTGGATCTATTCTCTGATATCAAGGAGCTTTCAGTATTGGAAAACCTCATCGACACTTATAGCTTCTTATTATTGGTAACATGAAAGTAATCTAACAGGCAACTTTCATAATACAGCCGTGCAGTGATGTAATGAGTTAGTTTTCCAGAGGAGTAATGACTTATTGTTACTATTTAAAGTATCTCATGAAACAGCACATGACGGACACACTCACAGATCAAATCTATATCTGTGTTGGAAAATGTCTTGATTCTGAGGCCATTATCTGGTGCTGGAAAGAGCTAAGAGCTGAGCATAATGAGCTGCTTCATGAAAGATGTATTAGAATATATTGAGGTGAGCTGTCCAAAAGCTGAACACTGGAGGAAGTGTCAGGAAGACCTGGAACGTCCCGGCACAAACGTCCGTCAGCGCTTTGAAATGCCAGGCGTGCTGAGCGGTGTGTGTCAGCCCTTAAGACCCTCTCCTTTGGTGGCATTTGGCACCAAAGTCCTGCCACCTCTGCCCCCCTGAGCCGCCCTGAGTGGGTCAAACGCCATTGTGTGTCGGACAATGGCCGCGGCCTGTTTCCACGCCTGACCAGAAACATCAAGAGGGGCTTTAGGTCTAAATCTGCAGCTCACAGCGAGGAGGCAGGGGCAGCTTAGCAGAGGGACGTCCCGTAAGAGAATAGAAGACTCAACAAGAGGTGAGATGTTGTGAGAAAAGCATTAAGCTTTTTATGGCAGCTTCATATCACTTTAACATGAGGCAACAAGTCAAAACAGCTTGTTCATTTATGTAATTTCCTTGCAGTGTCTTGTTAATCGGGACAGTCCTTTAGAAGATCCACCTTTTACAATCTTTTGGAGTATAGGCTTTATTTGACAGGATACTTGTTTGTGGGGGGAAATATGGAGAATAGTGGGAACATTAAAGGGGCTAGATGCAAGCTAGCCATTTTATACTCACTACTGCCACCTCAGGTCATACGTGTAACTGCAGCTTTTATATTGAGCTCGTGCATGACGGCACTTCGGACCCGAAGTAACAACTTTTTGAGAGACAGTGCAGGATTTTAGAGGCAGTTGTGGTGAACAGGTCTGAGCTCATTCTACACAATAGGACATGGCTGGAACGTGGAGGGGGAAAAATACATAATTTGAACATTTTTAAACTCTGTATAGTCAATTTAAAGCCACACCGCGTAGAATTTTACCCAATAAATAAAATTGAAATACAAGCATTTATTTCATTACAGATATTTTCATCATTGAAAAATATCTCATAAATGTACAAACAAACATTTATGAGGCTCACCCCTCCTATGATATGGCTGTAAACTTTACTGGGAGTGGGTACGTCTCCAGCTCGTCTCCATGGAGATGTGACGAAAGGCAGTAATAATAATAATAATGCATTGGTTTTATAAAGCGCTTTTCTGGACGCTCAAAGACGCTTTACATTGCACTATTCATTCACTTCATACTCGGTGGTGGCAAGCTACTATTGTAGCCACAGCTGCCCTGGGGAAGACTGACGGAAGCGAGGCAACCAGTCTGCGCCATCGGCCCCTCCGACCACCACCAACCACTCACTCACTCACTCACGCATTACATTCGCTAGACTTCCTGATGTTCCCAAATGGTCTCCCATCCAAGTACCGACCAGGCCCTTTCCTGCTTAGCTTCCAAGGTCTGACGGGATTGGGCAGAGCAAAGGTGGTATGGCCACAGTAGAATATGAGATTTAAACAGGTTAGTTTCTCATTCTTTTATTACACACTGCAGTAACAGCATTTTCTGTGTCATTAGGAGCATGTTTTGTTTTTCCGCAACAGTATAGTCCAAAATGTTACGCAGTGTACCTTTAAGTGTAATCTTAAGTAAACAGATCTCTTGCAAATGAGTCTCAAGGGACAGTCCTGTATAAATAAAGAATGACAAAATAATATGACATTTGTGTTAAGTATGTTTTAGCAATAATTGTGTATATTGTGTCATATGCACTTTAAAGGTACTGTAGAAAGTGCCAAATCCATAAGGAGCCTGAGGGCCAACAGAAATGGGTCTGATTGCTGCATTTTGGCCTCCTTTGGGCACCTCTGTTCAAAACAATGCCACAGTTAATGAGGTCACTCGCCATGACGGACACAATCTCAAATCTCCCACTGGAAATTCAAATGAACGAGGTCTCTTTCTGGTCAGCAAACAGAAGCCGCCCAGCGCCCCCTAACCGGCTCTGACGCGGCCGCTTAGACGTCAAATCTGAACTAATCCACTCGCTCAGACCTCCTGCCATGATCCTCGCGCCTCACATCACCTGAAGAATCATGAGCCGCACGATTTAATCGCGGCGAAAAAGGAAAAAGTGTAAACACTGGAGCCTTTCATCCCTTTAAGAGCGCGGACAAAGTGTTGAAGGGAGCGACACTTCAAAGGGACCGGGCCGGGGCTGAGGCTGAGGCTGAGGCGGCTTATGGAGCCCAGGAATGTGGCTGCTGCTGTGTGCAAACCTAACAAGAGGATCAGTCGTTCAGGGTCTGACAAAGAACAAGAGGGGGACTCAAAGTGTTGATTTGGTAATAGGTCAATATTTATCAGGGTTTGTGCCAAAATCTAAGGCATTAACCTTGATAGGGCACTCCTTGAAATCCTAAATCATTTCAACTTAAGCAACAATTATATTCATGGCATCCTAATGTTAGTGGGGGACATAACAAGTTTAATTCTGTTAGAAAATGTTTCTAATCTTTTCAATATCATGCAGAAAATTAATGTGAGTGAAGATACCATATTTGGTTCCTTGCCTGTAAGTGGTACAAAAAATACTGCAAACAATTTAGTTAATTGCCCTTTAAGTGGTTAAAAAACATACAAAAAGTTTCTATCTGCTCTGCCCAATCCCGTCAGACCTTGGAAGCTAAGCAGGGAAGGGCCTGGTCCGTACTTGGATGGGAGACCGAAGCCTGGGTGAATGGAGTGAGTGAGTAAGTCGTGGTCCGAGGGGCCGATGGCGCAGATTGGTTGCGTCACTTCCGTCAGTCTACCCCAGGGCAGCTGTGGCTACAATAGTAACTTACCACCACCAAGTATGGAGTGAATGAATAATGCAATGTAAAGCGTCTTTCAGTGTCCAGAAAGGCGCTATATAAAACCAATGCATTATTATTATTGTGCATTATTACTAGTGTTCACCTCAACAATAAACTGGACTGGTCCCACAACACCAACTCCCTGTACAAGAAGGGCCAAAGTCGCCTCCACCTTCTGAGGAGACTGAGGTCCTTCAGAGTGAGCAGGCCTCTGCTCAGGACTTTTTATGACTCTGTGGTCGCCTCTGCTCTCCACTACCCCGGGCCCAGCACACGGACAAGAACAGACTGAACAAGCTGGTCAGGAGGGCCAGCTCCGTCCTGGGCTGCCCCCTGGACTCTGTGGAGGAGGTGAGGGACAGGAGGGTGTTAGCCAAGCTCACCTCCATCATGGACAACACCTCCCACCCACTGCACGGGACTGTAGAGGAGCTGAGCAGCTCTCTCAGTGGCTGAGACACCCTCAGTGCAGGACGAAGCGCTACCGCAAAGCCTTCATCCCCACTGCTGTCAGACTGTACAATAAGACTGTGAAGTAACATGTGCAATAATCTCTGTATCAGCTGCACTTTATTAACTCTGAGTGATCTTCTTGAACGCCGATTGTAACAAGTGAATTTCTCCTTTGTGAGATCAATAAAAGGATTACTGTGAAGTACTTGTGGACGTTGCATTTTGTGATATTGATGTTTGAATGATTATACATGTCACAGGCAGGAGCTTTTGTCATGTGCAGTGGGAGGGTTCCGTCACCTCCAGTATTATTTCCTAAATAAATTACTAAAAGTAGCCCATGGCAACACAAAAACACAGTCCTAAGGTTTATTGGTTATTTTGTCGAAAAAATACTGTAAGTTTGAATAATAGGTGCAACAGGCATGTCCAATTAACTTGAGGTTTAAGGGAACCTCAAGTTGATCAAATATGGTGCCTGCCTTTTTCTGTAATTTCACTCATTTCACTACGTCCTCCAAAACCAACACATATATCATCGCTTAGCAAAATTATTCACCAATAAAACGTGTGAGTTCCATCAACTTATCATGGTTAGTTTTCAAATTATGTCCAGAAATGTAACATTGAATGTAGCCAGACTTGGGTCTTTTTCAGACTTCAGAGAAAACAGGAAGTTGAGAGCGCGACCGGTCTCTGCTGATTGGTCAAATGGCACAGAGGTGGGATCTGTGATGTAGAGGGATCTCTTCTGATTGGCTGAGTGAGGACTACATGCTTCTTTGCCTCACTGATGTGCAGCAGGGAGGCCATATATAAAGTGTGGAGTATGAAATGACCAAAAATACTGTTTTGTCCAATTCTCTTTCCTCTGTTTGATGAAATGTTTGCAAATCCTAAGAAATGAAATTGTGCCATTTTTCCCCTAACACAAAACACAAAAGGTGAACGAGATGACGCTATGATCCAAATATGGCAATTTCCTCATGCAGCAACATCTCCACTTTAGTAACTCCACTTACTCCAAACTTTCCAGCCTTGGACTTAACTCTCTGAACATTTTGAAGGTTTTTTCATGTTGATATCACTAAATTATTACTTTTACCCTATTCACCTGCAGTGGAGGTTATGGCAGCAGGTGTGGTGGTTGAAGCCATGGCTGCCCTGGGGTAGATTGACGGAAGCTGCTCCATCGGCCCCTTTCACCACCAAAATGGAAGGAAGTACTTCAAGAACCGGTACTTTTTTCTCGGTGTGTATAGCTGTACTTTTCCCACCCTCGCCTTGTCCGTCAGTACTTTGACGTGTTGAGAAATTAAAGTTTGAAAGTAAGCCATAGTAAGTACTGCATGTCCCCTAGTCTTGACAGGAAGAGGAAGTGAAGGGTGACCTCTTTGTAACTGTGTGTAATCCGCATAGTCCTCATAACAACAGCCAAATCCTGATCCCCCTAAAGTCCGGACCTAAAACCCGAACCGTCAAATCAGCTTTTTTTTTTTTTTCCGAGGCCTCAGCGAGAGATGAAAGAGAAACTGTGGAGAGGATTACACGGCGAACAATCGGGCATTATTGTAATAAAAGGAACAGGATGGAATCGGCTTTGCTCATTAACAATTACGGCTACTTCTGACGGCAAAGGAAAAACGGCTAAAAGTCGACTTGAGATTTAGGGTCCAATCACCGCGTGTACAAATCGCTACATTTATAGGGATTAAAACCCTGGCCATCAAAGCCGTAAGGGCTTAAGGGACACATAATACCGGCTTTGGCCACTAGAGGCTGGCTTCGACATATTTCAATTGAAGAGTTTGATGCCTCGACAGCCATCTACGTAATTTGCGCTGATAAATTATGTGTGCACTATGGCTCCATCTGGTCACTATCACATGTAGTCAGTGATTTCATGGTGATGTTAGGCCTCACCGAACTTTACCTTTGCTTATTGAGAGTCAATACAATTGTTTTAAAAAGGGCACATGTTTCAAAATTGACTTTCTTGAGCTTTCAATCATGGTAAAACGCGGTTCCCTCATCTATAACATGCTCAGAGAAGTATTTCACTTCATTCACAAAAGCAGAAATTGCGCTGGACTTCGAGTAATGTAGATACAGTGTCATACAAGGGGGCGTGGCCTAGTCCAGGGGGGTGAAACCTTTCATGGGAATCACAATTGGGTCCAAATGGATGTTTTTTCCCAGCAGCAGTAGAAGTGAAAGACGGCACTTGTTGCTAACGTTAGCATATGTAGCATGGAGCTAACGTAGCTTCCTGGTTAGCATTGCCTGTTTTGTAAGTATTTATGGGCTGTTGAACCACTTTGCCCCTCTCCATGTCTCTGTATCTTTGTTTAGTCGAAAAATATATTCATAATTCAGCATTTGTTTAAGTAACGGTGGAACAATAGGAGAATGTTCAGTTTTTTACCCCTCTGGCTGCTTCGAACATGACCGTTTATGGGCAATTCAAAGATGCCGTCTGCATCTATGCTCAACCTTCCAGGATGACAAGTATCAGAGTACGATTAATCGATACAGGTTGAGGTGTGCACTGATGAGTGTCGCCGCCCACTTTGCCGTCCTGTGGGTTTCAGTCACAAACAATGGCTCTGAAGAAGGGATCTGTTCAATTTCGGGCACGTCACACATTTTATTGTGCAATAGATATCATTTTAAAGTTGAATTAGTTCTGAGCCTTTCTACCGCCTTAGCTCAAAGGTGAAAGCTTGTATTTACCATTTCATCAGGCGTTTATTCCATTGCTGCCAACAGAGGGTGCTCCAGGCCAATTTTGAATATAGTGATCAGTCCGAATGTGTGTTTTCCACTTAAAATATCAATGCAGAGGCACCAAAAGTCACAATCATGCCTGATGTGTGCACTTCAAATGAGAAAATAGTGTCTCTATAAACCAAGTCATGGGCGTTCTTTCAAACGGCTCCACATCTCATCCATTATCTGTTGTCTAGCTCGATCACAGTCACAGTTTGGTGTCAAAGAGGACTCTTCCTCTAAGCAGGTTCACCAGATTCTCCTCACGTTTTGGTCAGAAGTTTGTTCGCAACGTTTCAAAGGCAAATGGTTCACAGACGGTCGAAGCATCCATTTTTACAAAAACACTGAAGAACTTAACAAAGACATCTCTTATACGAGTTACCTATAGCAGTTGTGGTAGACATTATATTTGACAGGAGCGGGAATCAATCTGCGTTCGTGCTTTACTTGTCTATTTAAAGGATTATCCCGATTGTGTTACACTTTTCAAATGTCAGCTTTAGTCTTTGATTTTGAATGGCAGGTAAAGGTAGAAATAAATGGCCTCAAAGGAAACTGTCATAAGTGACTGTAGCGGGAGAACAATGAACAGGATTATCCGTGTTTAAACAATATGGTTTCCTTTTACATCGATGGCTGGATTATTGTCTTTATGTCGGAGGTAAAGATCGGATTAGGGGATGTTTGACAAAAAGTGACAGTTTTTGTATTGTATGTTTCTTACACCCGTGCAATGTTATTTAATGCTCTTTAAGGGGAGAAACTGCAGGCAACCTGGAGACAAATAATCTTAAAGTGTTTAATTATTACACTGATTCAAAGCTTGTTCATGGATGTAGATGGGAATAGTTCCTTCCAGATTCAATTCCCTCAAGACATTTCTAACATCGTAGTGACAAGATCTCCACAAGTAGAGAGACCCCAAACTTCTCACACTTCTAATAAACAATTTTTTTCAGTTTTTTTGAGAGGGATTTTTTAAATTATAAATTCTTACCGAGATTTATTGAGTTTTGAATAAATAATAATAAAAAAGCAAGGTCAAATTCTCATTTTTACAGATTTTTTCACCACAGTAATACCTAAATTTATATATTTTTCTATTTAATTGCAACGTACAGAAGACCAGCTGCTGTTACACGAAAAAAACCCAAACACAATTAATTGTAACTTTCTGGGAGCGTGACGTCATCAAACACAAGGTTTAAAATCTTGAGGTCCTCTTCCAAAAGCTTCAGTTTGTTAATCCACTACAAAGAGAATACAAAAATGAACTTTCTTCCATTTCTCCACCTTTACTTTAAAGCAGTACTAAGTAACTTGTTTACCTTAATAAATCCTTTTCGCAGTCCCTCCGGGGGTAATATAACGGGCCAGGCTAACTGCGGGCTAGCAGTTAGCGTAGTATTTACTCTCACGGACAATAATGAGTAAAAAACGTAACATGCTACGGCACCTGCAGTGGCGCTTATGGCCTCTAGGGGCATGAGTTACCTAGTTCTGCTTAAAAAAATGCTGAGTTATCAATATATTATCTACAGAATAAAGATACAGAGACATGGAGAGGAGCAAAATCATTCAAGCCAATAAATACTTTAAAAAAACGGACAATGCTAACCAGGAAGCTAATGTTAGTTTCACGCTACATGCTAACGTTAGCAACATGTGCTGTTTTTCACTTCTACTGAACAATCGCTATGAGAAAACATCCATATGGACCCTGTTTTGGCTTGACTTTATGTGTGTGTGATAAATCTGTTTATGCTGTTCCAGAAAACGGATAAAATGTGGGGAAAAATGTGATTCTCATGAGTGTTAGTGTTGTTATTTTTTTAGTTTTGCCTGTTTAATTGCTCTGGCAACATATAGCAACATATCTGTAAACATCTACAGTGCCACTTTAAAAAAGCAGACCCCATCCCCTCCAGCTCTCCACTATTTTTTTCTTACAGCAACTAGCCTGTACTATATCACTGTCTTTCCAGGTCAACCCGTCTCACTAGTCACTGCAGACAGATCCTTAAAATGCTTAAAACCAGCAGTCCTCACTCCGCACTCCGAATCAAAACAAGCCTCATGTTTTCATTTCCATAACCCCCCCTCCTCCTCCTCCACCGGTGTCTTTTGTTCTGGCCCGGATAAGATGTATAAATTATGAGCCGCTGACACAGTGAAGGGGGGGGGAGGCCCGGGGCGAACCATCCGTCATACTCAGGCTGTCAGCAGGTAAGTGATGGGGGCCCTACAGGCACAAAAACCCCCCGTTTTAAAACCAAAGAGAGGGAGAGAGAGAGGGAGAGAGAGAGTGGGATTACGGAAACGCCGCAGCTGACTCATATTTAAATGGATTTTTAAAGAAGGCTGGGCTTTGAGACACGGCCAATGCTGTACTTGCCAATAATGGAGATGATTACAGCCAATTAGAAGTCCCTACAGAAAATCAACTCATTTTTATTTTAGCTGAGAGTCGTAGTGTTATGTCCATATCCCCTCAATACACTCAATTTGACTTTCACTCCTCAGGGCAAAGGGGTTTAGGGAGTTTCTTGTCTAATGGTGTTTGGAATGCTCAACAATCACAATGCTTTTAACATACCATCATTTTAAGCTCTCTGTAAAAACTGTATAAGAGACCGACTGAAGGTGTAAAGAGGCAGGGTCGCAGCCGATGATGAGAAATCTGCCCCGTTCTCCCTCTCTTATTGAAAAAGGAGGCCTCCGAGTCTAGGAATTGAGATTTTGTCATTCAAAATAGTGATTTTGATCAAGAAATATGATATAAACAGCCCAGTTTACATTGAAAACAGCAAGAAACAAGAAGCAAAAAAACATGGAATGTTTTCATCAAGCACCAAGACTTAAAGCAGAACTAAGTAACTCAGCGCCACTGCAGGTGTTGTAGCATCATGCAGGGTTTGTTGCTCATTAATTGTCCGTGAGAGTAGATACTACGCTGACAGAAAAGACAAAGGGAGAGAGGGATATTGTACATCCAATCACACAATGGAGATGTGGACATGATGGACATTTTTTTCAGTCGAACTTGGCTGTAAATACTGTTTAAGTGGTGCTAGCCCGCAGTTAGTTTTACCCGTTAGCCTGTTAGCTTCTTCTTCGTTATTCTCTTAGTGTGTATTGGTGCTCCGGGTCGTAGCAGGGCAGTTGCAAGTGTGGTTTTCTGGCCAGAGACACCAGGGGGAGATGAAAGACCCCCCAATCATCCCATTAACACTTGTCTTACCCCCAGAGGGACTACGGAAAGATTTATTTTTAATATTTAGATGGTACTGCTTTAAAAATCCGCCAATTTCCGTGACCTGGCAACCCTGTTGACAGATTTAGAAGTCCTGGATAATGCCCAATACAGTAACATTGGATTAATATTACGTTACTGTAATGTTAAATTCCAGTTGAATGATATGGAAAACACTCAATTAATGATTTTGTTACTGTTTTTCTTTGTAAAGTGCTTTATAGGCTAAATAAATTGTATAAATGTATTGGTTGAGGGAGCCTTATCATATTCAGACACTTAAGTGTGTTAGAAGTGACCAAGTTGTTTCCTTTTTTATATTGTTTTGGCTTGTATTACTCCTGGTATTATTCTACAGGGACAATGCAATCAGTCAAAGTTACAAAATGCACCATGGTTCAAAGCCAGTGGTGGTTTTCAACTCCTGTCCCTGATTGGGCCTCTCTGCACGATATATTTACAACACTAGATTACTTTCCAAAATGCTCAATAGATAATATTCGATCCTGGACTAACCTAGTACCGCTTAAAAATTGATTGCTAGACATTTCATGTTCCTTTAAAAACTCCTTCAAGAACTCTGTCATACTCTATTGATCATTTACAATACACATCAAACAGGAGATGGACAAATAGGCAGAAAAGACCACCCAAGCGCCGGTTAAAAAAAAAAAAAAAAGCGGGCTCCCGGGCGACAGATCAAGAACAAAGTGTGAAAGAGCACAGGGGACGTTAATGCGGACAGGTCTTGGACGGGGAAACAGGCTGTTCTCTGAGAGTCCTTGGCCCCCGTGCTGAGAGGAGCCGTACCAAGAAACATGTTGTTCTGAGGCTGATTCACTTCACAGCTGTGGGCATGTGTGGTGCTTTCGAGTGCAGCGGAGTGGCCGGGACAATGGAGCCCTGGGGAGATGCGATTAGAATTTATAGTGTTATTACTGCTGCAGCCAACAAACACTTAAAACTGGCTCTTCTTCAACTAACAAGGCTATTACGACGACTACTACATCGACTGCGACGACTCAAAACTCAAGTCAAGGAAGCTCAGCCAAAGTACTTGAGACGATGAGACTGATGTCCATGGCTAAAACCAGTTTGCAATAAATATTATTTACGGGACTAACTGCAATCCCAGCCTCCTCTCGATGCAAAACTCCAGATGGCTCCAGATCGCTGTCCCCTGGAGTTGAGAAAGGAACAAGGCCTGATCCGATTTCACCAAGACAAACTCTGGAGAAAGGAGAAACGTCACACCTACATTTGGGTCAGACAGGTGCCTTATACTGTATTGAATGAAGACAATGTGAATCCCTTAATAGGCCGCGATACCGGGAAAAGACACTGACGCTGGTGAGATGTAAAATAATACGGCTTATCTGCGATGGCCAGGAGGAAGATGTGTCCAAATCTGGGCACTTTTCCACGTCGAGTCATTCAAGTCGAAGGCTCAAAGACATCTCGGATTACGCTCAAGGCAAAACATGGACAAAAATATCGGAAGGATAGAAAGTGAGACGCTGTATTAGCCTCGAGGTGTTTGAAATGACAGAAATATCTGAAATAATTGCAACATTTTGGCGAAATGATCAAGAGTGCCGAAAATGGACTGAAATGCAGAACTATAGACATTCGATAAATCAGAATGTGAAATCATCTGTGTGTTGCAACTTACTGTATCAAGTGAAGCCGACATCCATAATGTAACAGATTCGTTATCAAAAGGTTGCTAACAAGTGCATCTTCATGAATGGGTTGAGTGAGAATTCAAGATTAAAGATCAGGCTCTTCCTCCAGGGCAGTTTGTTTGCTGTAAACTCAGCGCAGAGGAATAATGGCCTTCAACATTTGTCAACCAAAGCCCTTTGAGAGTGTTGTAGAGAACACACACATCCTTCTGACGCTGTGAGATTATAAAAACAATGTATGATGTTAAAGGAGGAAGTGATGATGCGTCTGCAAAGGGGAAGGAGCAGCTTTAGTGCCGCAGGTGAATATGGAAAACATTTTAATTTACAGATATCCATTTGAAACTTTTGCTGTAGATTACTGGCATAAATGTGAGAAAAAAATACATTGCAAGTTTTCTGTCATTTCATGTTTTCATATAAAAACAAGAAAATGACCCAGAATTTCAGTTTATGGTTTTATTTGTTTGATAAATGAGTTATCAAGAGGGATTTTGGATATCAGTTTTAAAAAATAGTCAATAAATCAGGCTTGGAATTATAGGTATTAAAAAATCCCTCTGTTCAGTCCAAGGCTGGAAAATTTCAAGTCTTTAGTGGCTACTGATGTAGAGATAGTGTCGCCACAATGATAGAAAAATGTGTTTTGAGAAAAAGGCCCTTGAAATTGCGTTGTCCTATATAAATCAATGGGGAAACATTGAATAATAATTGCAATATTTAAACATGCTATTGTGAAGATTAGGTTTTTTTTTTTGTTTCCAGGTGAAAGCTAATATGTTCAGAGACTAGTTTGGCCCAAACCCTGAGAAAATTGAGTCTTGCCTGTATAGTGTCTCCCCTTAAAGTGATAGTCTGAAAGATTGCAAAGTGAGAAGAGAGTGAGAAAGTAAATAATGGTGTTCCTTCCCTTCCTGATTAGACAAAAAAGCCACTCCTTGTTTGCAAACTTTCAAGCTCCCCCCCCCCTCCCCCCTGATTGGACCTGACAGGCTGGTTCACAGGAAAGCTCGTCTCATTGGTCAAAGTGATGGCTTGTGGATTCTTGTTAGTGTATGATACAGACGGCATTTCTGCAATTGTCCTTACATGGTCATGTTTGAAAACAGTTAAGGGGGAAAAAATATTTGAGAAAAATCTAAACTTTCTCTAATTATTCAAAAACTACTTTAAAAAATGCTGAATTATGAATATAGTTTTCTACACAATAACAATACAAAGACATGGGGAGGAGCAAAGTGGTTCAACAGCCCATAAATACATAAAAAAAAGGAGAAAGCTAACATGATGCTACATGTTAGCATCGTGCTAATGCTAACACTAGCTATGACTTCGGTTTCTTGGCTTCAAAACATCAATATGGACCCGATTTAGAGTTGACTTTATTTGTATGTGATAAATAAGTTTAGATTTTGCCAGAAAATGGCCTAAAAGAGTGAAAATTGTGTTTCCCTAAAGATTCTTTTTTCCCCTTTGAAGAGGCCACACCCCCTTCTATGACGGGATGCTGTCTGTATCTATGGAATCAGCAAAGGAAGGGACTTCAGAATTGTTTTTTGTATTACAACCCCGGCGCTCAATTATGCACAATCTATTCAATTTGTAAAAATTTAAACTTAAAGACGAGCACTTTAAGATCCAAGCTGCGCTGATTTTGTCAATTATACTTCAGAGATCAAATGTAAAAAACGTGGGCTCTGATTGGATCGGACACAGCCCACGTCCTCGTTCTGGACCAAAGCCGTACATGCACAGATGGGCATATTCCTCACCAGGTATGTAAATTAGCGTGATCGGCGATAAAAGTGATCGACAGATGCCAAACGAAGGCCCTTCAATAACACCAGCTGTCAATCCCCTCGCTCGATACATCAACGTGAAACGGCACATTACCACTTAAGGGCAGCACCGACACGTGGCCTTAAAACACAATTACCAAACTGCCTGCATTAAACTGATGAATGAGAGTTTAAAGGAAACGCTGCTCCTGAAACATTAATGCATTTCTCATTAGAAGCCACGGGGTCTGGTCGCACCAATGTCCTTCTTTTGTTTAGTCGAAAGGAGTCAGCACAATCCGAACAAAAAGTTGGTTAAGGTCAACGACTGTAAGAACTTCATGGGGAAACTTTTCAACTTTGTTTGATTAATTCCTTGCTCAGGATTGAAAGGTTAACTGCGGCATGGATGAGATTGTGCAACTTTAGCGGTCACAAAGGCTGCAAATATTAAGGATTTAAAAATTAGAAATCCCTCAGTCCTAATTAAGCTGGTGAGGATTGTGTAATATTGATGAGCCATTCTGGTCGGAAGAACCCTCTATCACCACTGGCAGTTTTAATTTGGCCATTTTCACTCATTTGTGAGATCAAGTACATGTGAGACAACATTCTGTTTTTCATATCAAGGACTTTTCCAGTGTCATTCCTTGTATTTTACTGCATTCACGCAGTATTTTCTGAACTATAAGATCATACTCACACACCTATACTCTTATACTTGCTATTTTCACACTGACAGCTGCTAGAGGGTTTGTGCACCAGTATCTGCTACTCCTGTACAGCTGAAGATTTAAAAACGGTAATTGAGCAGCAGAAAGAAAGTTTAGAGTGAGTGAGAAACTTGTGAGAGACTGGCAAAACGTGGAGGGTACTCTTACTGCAATGCAGGAAACAAAAAAAAGCTAATTGCGAGGCTAAAAGCTAGATGGCCACAGCTAGAGGAATGAGTTCACAGATGAGAGGTTGAACAACGTGCTGCCGGGAGAGGCTTGTCAATGGTGCAGTTACCCCTCCGTGCCCAGGTAGTTACCAAGGCTGGAATCAGAAAAATCCACTAGGGGGCCCTACAGTACTCATCCCAAGGCTGTTCGACGGAAAGCAAACCTATTTACAGTCAAAAACAGTTACACACAGTAGTGCTGGGCAGACGGGGAACATAATGACCTCAATGTGGGCCCTGTCCCACTGTGTAAGCACCACTAACCATTTGCCACTGTCAGATTGGACGACACTAGGCTATTTTCCCCACTTTTTAAAATGGAAAATTTGCTACTTGCGCAATACCATAATGCATTGCGCCTTGGGGGGTTTGCTGCTGGAAACAATATGGCGCTGCGAGCTGTCATCGAAGAGATATATATATATTAACCTTCCAAATACCTTAAAAAACTCAAATTCCACTAAACCAAAGCTTAAGAAAATCTGTACCTTTTTAACTGTAGCTTCACTCACACTCAAAGACCTCCAGGTCGTAGCTACCCCCCAAGGCGCAAAGCATTATGGGTTATGTGCAAGTAGCGAATGGTCACCTTTCACCTTTGGTCCCTGACCCACAGTTTGGGAACCCCTGATGGTTAATTCTGTCTTACCACTGAGAATAAGTCTGACAGTAATTCGTTTTACACCAAGGACATTCAGAGAACGTGAGTTATTAAACGTAACTGTGCTTACAAGAGCCATGTGGATTCAACTCTTCTTTACAGAACATCCTTTTTTTTCTCCCTTTTTCCTTCTTCATTATGCATATTTTGGCTGGTGCGACTTATACTCCGGTATTATATCAATAAAGGTTTATCTTATCTTATCTTATCTTATTGCCTTTTTGCCTGATAGAGGAAGCTATCGATCACTTAACAGCTCAAGCTAAAGGTCAGCAGCTAAAGGTCAGCAGCTAACGTTAGCAACTTTCACTTTATAGTAGTAGTATTATGCATGAAAAATTTAGTTCAAAGGCTGCTCCTCTGACTCTCACAATGCATTGTGGTCTATATTGACCCGTCTAGTGACCATCGCTGCTCACTGCTTTTCAGAATCCGTTGTGGAAACTTTTGAGGGCTCTACTTTTTCCTCTCTGGACATTTGGACAGCACATGGTGTGACCACAATATAATGCTCTATACAGGGAACAGTGTGGACATTCGGACACAGCCACTGTCTTTCCCTTCAAATTATAAAATGTAAAACATCAGCTCCAGAAAGAATGTTTCTACGACTCAATTATGCACGACATGTCCATTTTAATAAAAGCATAACTGACAACCTGGGTGTTTACGTGTCAGTGCAGCCACTCGCTACAGCAGGCTGGAACATAATCTTTCATTACAGACACCGGGTACACAGTGTAACCTATCAGGCTGCCTATCTACATGACGGATCGCAGTCACAGGAGGAGAGTGACACAAAGGGGGGAAAAGAGTTTTGTTTGAACAAAGAGCCAAGCGTTCCGTCTGCCATAGAAAGTGGTGATTAATGCGCTGTTGTTGAGTAATCCCACACTTCAGGGCAAATGAGTGGGGGATCTGTCATCAGCAAGGAGCGCAGCGATCCAAGGGCCTGCGAACAGTTTAGTTTTGCTCGGCTACATGTTTCTGAAAAGTGTGACAGCTTTGTGAAAGCTCGGTTGAGGGCCGCAATTTAAACATACAGACCCGGAGTTGGACTGCATGTTTAAAATGTGGTTAAGGATCATTTACAAAGCTGGGAACGAGCAAGGATTCAAGTTATTACACAACAACTAAAGATGATTCTTGTAGATGAAATTTAAGAATGTTTAAGCTACGTTAAACGCTGCGTGTAACTGTAATCTATCAATCTTTTGAAAACACTGGTCTACAACACATTTAGTGGCTAACTTTTTGTGAGTTGATTTAGGACCGGGGTAGGCAAGTTTGCTCGGTGGAGGGCCGATTTGCTTCATTGTAAAAAGACCTGAAAATTTTAGCCAAAAGTTAAGCTTACAAATGCCAGTGCTGTGCATAATATATGACCTAATTTGGTGTTCTGTTTGGACATTTTTAAGTAATTGACAGTATTTCTCACATCTTTACAGTACACAACCCCTTTAGAGAACGCATTTTCTCCAGTTCGACCTTTCCCAAATCTAAAAAGCTTCTTGAAAAAAAAAGCACCAAAGATTGCCAAAAACTCAAAAACTCAAAAAAAAAAAAAAAGCAACAAAAAAGCAACATAACAAGAAAAGCAACAAAATGCAACAAAAACCTTGAAGACAAGGCGGCGGCAATGTGAGGAAAAATCGCAGATCAGTTTTAACGGTCTTAGCTTTCAAATGAGTCGTTACTCCTATAGATTTGGGTAAAGCCAAACTGGAGAAAATGTGCTCGGTTAAGGCAGGGGTTAAGAGGTTAAACTCTATTTAGTGCAATTTTGATGTGCTGAATCCAAAAATAACATTGGTTTTGCTCAATTCTCGACCCCTCGGCCAATTTTGCCAAAGAGCATTGTCTTTATACTGTTTTCCGTGAAACATCATTTGAATTTGTTCGTATATTTTGGTACAAAGCAGCTCTCAGATACATAAAGGCACTTTTATTATTTGATACGCAAGTTCACTTCTTAGAAATGCCAAAAATATGCTATAATTTGGTTACATCGTTACATTCCTAACAGTCGGTTGTAACAGTATTACAGAAAGTAAAAACCATGTGCCACATGATAGAGAGATTGGGAAAATGCCCTTAGACCTGATAAAATGGATGTCATTCATTCAGATTGGGCGTTGCCAAAATGATCTAAATCAATTGAAAATTTTGGCCCTGGTGTTTGGAGCCATTGAATGAGTTATCCATCCGAAAATTCAAACCGATTCTTTCAGTGTTGTCTCAAACCAGGGCTGACGCGTTGCTGAAATTGGGGCTATAAATACTAGAGGTGGTCAAAGAACTTGATTTCATTACTTGAGTAAAAGTACAGATACTACTGGTCAAATATTATCCCAATACAAGTTTCTCCCATTCAACTCATACCCCTAGAGGCCATAAGCGCCACTGCACGTGTCGTAGCATGTTACGTTTTTTTACACATTAATTGTCAGTGAGAGTAAATACTACGCTGACAGAAAAAACAAAGGGAGAGAGGGATATTGTACATCCAATTACACAATGGAGATATTTTTTTCACTCAAACCTGGCTGTAAATACTGTTTAATTGGCGCTAGCCTGCTGTCAGCTTTGCCTGTTAGCTTGCTAGCTTCTTCTTTTCGTGACTCCATTAGTGTGTATTGCGCCTCCGACCTGTTGCAGGGAAAGTTGCAAGTGTGGTTTTTTGGCCAGAGACACCAGGGGGAAATGAAAGACCCCCCCAATCATCCCATTAACGCTTGTATTACCCCCAGAGGGACAGCAAAGAGGATTTATTAAGGTAAACAAGTTACTTAGTTCTTCTTACACACAATGATTGTACCCTAAAATCACCCTTTGTACGGCAACACGACAGGGACAAACCTTCTTCCTTGTTGTGAGTCACTGGCATTTGACTGTACATCTGCACAGCGCCATCTACTGTTCATAGAGTGTGCTTTATTAGGCTTTTAAAATAGACAAATGGCCAAATACAGTTTTTACTTTGACGCCCTTTTAAAGAAATGTAGTGGAGTAAACTGGAGTAAAGTGCAGATCCTCAAAAACTCTAGTACGAGACCAAAAGTAAATAAACTTTGTGAATGACCACCTCAGACTATAACCACCTCTACTTTAGTTCCACCTAAAGCAGTCCACACGCCACAAATGGAAAAAACAAAACGTCGGCTTGAATCTAATTTAATAAGAGAAAGAAAGAAAATCAGCTTCCTCTGCACTGAACAAAAGGGAAACCATGGGGAATGTTTGTGTTTTGAAATTGACTGCACTAAAATAAATCTCCTCTTGTGTTCACATTAGTCAAATCCTGTCTCGCTCCTATTGTTTCGACCGACGGAGCAGTGGAATGAGCCAATTATACTGTACACATAACAAAAGGCGCGCTCGTCACCTCATAATGGCAGCTGTAATGTGTTTTCAATACAAGTCATAACTCAGAAGGCATAATATACGGCTATTGTTTCTGAAAATAAATGGAACAGTTTGAAGCAGCCGGCCCACCGTTTCAGAAGATCTTGTTCGCGCAGCAAGTGGGAGATATGAACACACGGGCAACTTCAGGGGGTGGAGAGGGTCCGGTGGAAGTGGGGAGTCTACGTCGAAGTTCCACTCTATACTGTTTTACCCATCCTTCATAGCAGATGGTGCAGCCTGTCAGGAGCAGTAGGCGATCACAGAGCAGCACCTGGAGACCCATCTCCAGATCTTGAGCAATAGGCTCAGTCAAGAGTTCCTTGCTGTTGGATTAACCTGTTGTAAAAGCTCTAGGTTCATGGAGGAAAACGGAGCATTAGAAGCAACCAACCCAGACAAGGGGAGAACATAGGGCTGCTCGATTATTGAAAAAAAAATAATCTCGATTTTTTTTTGTCATAATTGAAATGAAAAAAAAAAGTCTTTATTTTATTTATATATTTATTAATTAAAAAAACGATGCTGAATATTTTCTGTTTTCTGAACTGTCATAAAAGTACAAATGATTTCAAGTTTGCCTCGATTAAGGAGAGGTCTCTGTTTCACACCCGCCCCCTGCTGGCCAACCCTCACACCTGCGCAAGTAAACTGAGCAGCGCGGCCTGATGACATCATCACACAGCGCTGTTTGTTTTTACGTCAGGAAAAAGCATGAGCCATGGCACGTGAAATGCGAAGGGAAAATAATCCCAGCGCCATGAAATAATGCAAGTGTGCTTTGCAAAAAAATAAATAAATAAAAAATCAAAATCAAAAAAAAGTTTTTTTTAGATTCTGCTAATTTTGTAATCGTTTAGTGTAATAATCAAAATCATAATCAAATTTCGATTAATTGCACAGCCCTAGGAGAACATGCAAACTCAGATAGGCCAACATGGTCTGGGAATCAAACTCGGAACCTACTTGCTTTGAGGCAAGAGCGCAAACCACTCTGCCCTCTTGCCACAAGGATTGAATTGAATATGCCAATTAGAGGTCGACATGTTTATCAATATGTTTATCTGGTCTTTGTGTCCATGAAAGAGCTTGGTCGCTTCTAACTTTCCCACATTTGGAGCTATAGGAATACATTGGGAGAGGCCAAATGCTAAAAACATCTTTGGTCGTTTTGCGTGACTGAGGGCACGCACAAAGACCAGACAGGTACGTATCAACTCGTCTAAGCTCAGGTAAGAACATATCTCAGTATGGAAAAACGGTGGCCTGTTCATTTAAGGCCGATGCCAAAATGCTGTGGCCGATTTAAAAAAAATTCTCGTCTATAATCCTGTGTATGGGTCATACGGCTGATTTATTCAAGACATTAATGTTTAGTAGATACTTCAGAGGGAGCTCGTTAGACAGACAGAAATCAGCAGATTCCAAAACATAAAGGGTAAATCTCTATTTTATGATTACGAAATTATAAGCCAAAGTCTGCAACATAAAATATATAAAATAGGTGTTCAAACTTGTGACCGATTCCCACTGCGATGTTTCTCAGCTTCTCAAAGGTCTAGGAAGTTGCGGAAGGGCTCATTATAAGGACCTGAGTGAGCAGGAAGTATCCATTCAGTTCCGGAGATATCGGCCAAATATTGCCTTAAAGCCGATATTGTCAAATACGCAGATATCGACCGGCTTGTAATGCCAATGTGCTTTGAACTTTTAGCAGGAAGATGCCAGATGTGAGCTGTTATAGAAATCTGAACCATTAACGGTTTATTCCTCTCATCATGTCACACATGCTTTATGGACATTTCACCATTACATACAGTGAGCATTACCTCATTTGTTCCTTCAAGAAAACTTCATTTGCTCTTTGGACAACCAGTCATCTAATCTATAGAGATGCCCGTGTCCATGGCGTCTTATGTATCTGCTGTTTCTGTGCATTTCATCTTTGCATCTCAACAATGTAAGACTACTTTGACCATTACATCATTGGCTACACCATTGGTCCACTCTGATCGTATGATCTTATACAGTCTGTTTGTATAAATACCATGTCCTGGCTCTGGACTGACAGAGCATCTTTGTACAACCTGTGCAAAATGTCTCTCCATATGCATATGTTAAATAAACCTGCACGCTTGATTCATGACAACTTCTCTCCGGTTTTCATTTAATATAGTCTCAATGTTTACCATAGCAGAGCCTCAGTGTGTGGAGTTTCCATTGTTCTCTCCTTGACCTTTTAGCTTTTCCCCATCAACCCAAAACATGCACAACAGGCCAATCTGACTCCAGAACAGACTGACTGAGGCTGCATTTGAGCTTTGTATGGGTGCAAATAGAGATTCTAGCCTTAAAATATATTGTGATGCCACTAAAACGGTGCCAAAATGCCAAAATGAGGTGGCAGTGCCCCCTTTTGCAGCCCCGTAGATCCGGGCCTGATCGCTTGTCTTTGGTGGAGGTCACTAGGTCACACTAGATGCATCAACAACACCTGTGTGGATATTTACCCTTTTAACTAAAGTATGTCAGCCTTTTCACGTAACCGCTTGTACAACTATATGAACTCAATCCGCTAAACAAGACACAGGTCAAACCCAGGACACAATTATCCCAACGATCCAGCCGTTCTGCCAACACCACTTCATAAAACATCCCATAACTTTTAAAGCGAGTGTGATTATTTCAAATTGCTCCAGAAATTGATTTATTTGCGCGGCGTGTGTTAGTCATATGACCTCCAGCCAAAAGCAATAGCCACAGATTTCCCCCGTATCCAGAGCAGATGTTCACGAGTGTTGTATCAGCGCCGTAATTGGAACAGGCACAAAACCCGATTGAATTAAAAGGCGCTGAGGACGGACAGCTGCGGTGCATTTGGACGCAGTTTCTCCGCTCTTTTGTGCTAACGTTCGAACATACTCGTGTTGATGACGGATGAGGGAAGATGGTGAAATGTTCCGCAGCTCATCTGGGATAAAGTACAATCATATTCTGCAAACCAAAGTGGGCTTTTTACACCATTAATCTTACTTACTTACTGCGCTGTAATAACTTGTAATAACATTTGTTTCTTCTCAAACAAAAGTGCTAGTGTTGGATAATTAAGATTGTTTTAAGGGGAGAACAAAAGCCCCACCACTTTGTGAATACAATTTACTTCTACCACGTACTCTGCCTGCTGTGGCTCTGTTTCAACAAGCTTCTGCGATGTCAGAGGAGCCAGTGTCGCCTTGATTTTCCACCAAGATGCTTCCACTGCGTGAAGCCTTCTCCTGCACATCCCAAAGACTCTCGATGGGGTTAAGAGCTGGACTCTATGGCAGCCACTACATGTGTGGCAAAAGATTAAAAACACTTTCTTATTCCAATGTTGGCCTGAAAGTGCTTAGTGTGCACATTCATTAGCTACTATTGCAACAACACATCATCAGTTAACCAAACCTGCCTCACAACGGTCTAAACCAGACATGGGCAAAATACGGGGCATACGTAGGGCATAAATTCATAAGTATGTCAAAAAAAAAGTAAGTCTGCAGCCCATTCCTGTGCAGAGTTATGATTTTTTTTTAAAGAAATTACCAGAATGCTCACTTCAGCCACTAGCGGGCAGCTTATATAAAAATTAAAGGAAATAATTCCACAGGTGTCCAGCAGAGGGCACTGACATAATGAGAGAAGGAATACAAACAACACATTGTAGTCAAGTGGGAAATGGACAGTCTGCCCCGGGCAGCTGTAGCTATAGTAGCTTACTATCACGGAGTGTGGAGTGAATATTGAGACTTGTGACACAGGCTTGTAAAGTGCAATAAGTGAAAGCTGTTTTTATGAGGCTACAGTCCTATCAGGCTCATTATTATTTTAGTTAGTTAGTTAATTTATTTTCTTCAGTCATTATGAACATTTAAATCACATGTCACATGTTTCCCAAAGATCTTAGACATTTTACAATAAGAAACCACATACATTAAGAATTTAATCTAAATGATGCCTGACCGAAAGGGGTTTAGGCTGAAGCCAAGACTTGTTCTGCCTAAACCCTTTTACAACTGTGACTCTGTGTCCAAAGATGACACATTATACACTTTCTCTAATACCAACGATGGTAACACTCAAGCACAAAACTTAAACTTCAACAATCAGAAATTATGCTATGTATCCTCGATCGACTTCTTTTCTAATGGTTTTCATTCAAGTGTTCTATACTTCTCTATCATGTTTAACTTATACATTTTCTTAAATGCTTTAATAGTTTTGGAGCCCTTAAGTTGAATAGATAAACCGTTCCATAGATCAACGCCTTTAACTGATAAACACCTCCTCTTAGTATTACTGTGTGCCATAGGTTTTTGTAGCAGATCAGTTCCTCTAAGGTTGTATATAGATTCTCTAGTTTGAAACATCTCCTGTAAACACTGAGGGAGCATGAGATTGTGAGCTTTGTACATCACAACTGCTGTGTAAACATCAACAAGATCATGCAATTTTAAGATATTTAGTCTAATAAATTATTCATTTATTGAAAAAAAGTTTCCTCAATAGTATTTTCCCAATGAATTTTTTTATTTTGGAGCTTTCGTTTATGGACCCCGGCGATACACTCCCCATATATTTTAGACCCAGGGAAATGTACTTGGAGACCCTGCTATAGAGCATCGCTCAAACTCTGTTTGAAGGAAGCACAGAGGTGTTTTCAGTGCGATGGTTGAAGTTAACAAGCTTCTTAATGCTGTCCTTCAGTCTGCTGGACCTGGCGCAGATTGAGACTCTACTGTCCACTCCCTGGATGGACATTAACAAGACACAAAAAACACTTAATTTTGGTAGAAAAGCTGCAGCAAACACAAAAGTAAATGCACGTTATCACAGCTCTACATGTCTCTCCCCTCTGCAACTCTTAAAGAGGTTTTTTTTTAAAAAGTGATGTGACGTAGTGACAAACAGGAAGTACGCGAGCTTGGCCAGAGATAAGTCGGTCAGTTGAAAGGTCAGCGCTGCACCCTGCTCAGGAGAATGAAGTTTGTTTTTCTAAACCGCATCGCAGTCAGGTTTATTATTGAAAGCATGTCACAAAGACGGTGCCAGGACCTTATGACACTGTGCCCATTGTGACCAAGGCTTTTCTAAACAGGAGCTCTGCCATTCGCAAGACGCCACCTGCAAGTGACATAAGCACAATCCTCTGCACATAACATAACATAACACATCCTGCCTCTGTGGATCTTGCGTAGAACTTGCAAACGCTCTGCAAACCTATGGAATTGGTTTTCTCTCAAGGATTATCGCCCCTAGATGTCTTTAAAATGAACACAATCACATTTTTTTCTCTTTTTAGCACTTTTCTGGCAGACTATAAACATATTTTTCACACTCCAATAAAGTTAAGCCAAAATCAAGTTCATATGGATGTTTTTTCCACTGCTAATTTTTCAGTAGAAGCAAGAACGGCACTCGCTAATGTTAGCATACAGATGCTCATGAATTAGAATATCATGAAAAAGTGCATTTATTTCTGTAACTTAAAAATTCAACTTAAAATGTGAAACTTATATATGATATAGACTCATTACATGCAGAGAGACATCTGTCAAGCCTTTGTTATAATTTTGATGATTATGGCTTACAGTCCATTTTTAAAATATTGTAATTTCCTGAGATTTTTAATTTGGGATTTTTACAAGCTGAGCCATAATCATCAACATGAACAAATAAAGGCTAAACATATCTCACTTTGCATGTAATGATTCTATCATATATTAGTGTCACAGTTTAAGTTGAATAAAGAAAGTAAAAGCACTTTTTCATGATATTCTAATTGTATGACGAGCACCTGTATGTAGCATGAAGCTAACACTAGCTTCCTGGTTAGCATTGCTAGTTTTTAAGTATTTATGGCTGTCGAACAACTTTTCTCCTCTCAATGTCTCTAAACCTTCATTTAGCAGAAATATATATTCATTATTGCTTAAGATTAAGGTGTTCTCATTAAATATTAATGAGCATTCGTAATCATTTTAGGGTTAGGGTAAGGGTTAGGGTTAGGGTTAGGTAAAGGGTTGGCTATGAATAAGCGTATTATTAATGGCCTATTAGAGTGTTAACAGATAAAAGTATCATAAGCAGTGTGCTAATACTTTACAAGCATGTTATTAATGCTAATTAATACCTTATTAATACTTAACAAGCACACCTTAAAGGGGCTGGATGCAAGTTGGCCATTTTATACTCACTACTGCCACCTCAGGCCATATGTGTAACTGCAGCTTCTATATTAAGCTCGTGCATGACGGCAATTCGGACCCGAAGTAACACCTTTTTCAGTGACAGTGCAGGATTTTAGAGCCAGTTGTGGTGAACAGGTCTGGGCTCATTCTACACATTAGGACATGGCTGGAACATGTAGGGGGAGGAAAATACATAATTTTAACATTTTTAAACTCCCTATAGTCCCTATAATATAAAGCGTTACCCATAATTCAGCATTTGTCAAATTAATCGTGGAGAAATGGGACAAAGTTTAGTGTTTTCCTCCTTGTTTTCCCCCTCTGGCACCTTCAAACATATATGGACAGTTCCAAACACACCGTCTGTATCTCTGAAGTTAATCTTGATTTTAAGACATAAACTGGAAACATCATTGCTCTGAATCAGCCCGATGCTCCACGGATGAAGCGCTTTGTCTCCGGTGTCACTTCAGTTTCCGCGCTCCCCGTCACTGCCACAATGTCAGCGTTGCACATTGTCCGTACACGTAAGAACACATTGTTAAAGCCAGTCATTCAGGCTAAATTATGCCGGTACGAAAATAGCAGGCCGGGGCGAGGGAAAGTCACCACCAACAATCTGTTTTGTTACAGCTGCTCCACTTTTTAATCAGCAGAAATTAAAGGGCAATTAGAGAAATGGGCCACCGCCGCGGGACTGCGCTTTACCTCCCTAAAGATTACACTTAAAAACATGCTGTTTGCCAGACGAGAAAGAGAGGGGAAAACCTGTGCGGGGAATAACGCCGGGAGTGGGGCAGGTGTTGCTCCGTTTACAAGGGTCGGACTGTAAAAGTTTGTCGTTTTTCGTACGATCCAGATGAAGCGGTACCTCAGGCGACAATGGAATAATGTGTATTAGTACTTTGGAGGTACATGATGTAATAAGACATAAGACCCTTAGTGTTAGTGATAGAGTTTGGGTCTTATGTCTGATTACATTATGTACCACCAACATACTAATACACTATGTCAGTGGTTCCTGATTGAAGTGGGGGTCAGGACCCCTCGGGGGGTCACGAGGCCTTGAACGGGGGTCCCCAGATGATTGCAAGATGAAATAAAAAGATAATGCTCCTGTTTGTAGTATAATTTGGGGTGTAAAAAAGCATATAATTTGAGAAATCCTTTCAAATATCTAAAATAAACAGCTAAAATACAAATTAACTTGATTTTAAAATGTGTGTTTGGTTATATTTTTGCCTTAAAAGGAACAGGCCAGACCTTTTTTCCATACTGAGATATGTTCTTGCCAGAGCTTAGACGACTTGATACGTACCTGTCTGGTCTTTGTGCGTGCGCTCAGTCACGCAAAAAACAACCAAAGATGTTGTTAGCATTTGGCCTCTCCCAATGTATTCCAATAGCCCCAAACGTGGCGAAGTTAGAAGCGACCAAGCTCTTCCACGGGCAGTCGGGCACGCATGGTATGGAAAAACGGTGGCCTGCTCCTTTAAAGTAGCATAAGAGGGAATAACTTTATGTAATGGGGGTCCCGGTTGGGTTTGTACATTTTTGGGGTACCAGCCAATAAACATTACACATTACATTGTACTTAATTTGGCAGGTACAATGTGTCAAGGGTTGTGCAAAATAAACTGATCTTTTCTGTTGCTCTTTTGTGGCATTTTTGTTGCTTTTTTTTGTCACAAATTTGATCACTTTTTCTGTTATTCTTCGGTTGTCTTTTTGCCTTTTGAAGCTTTAAGAAGCTTTTAGATTTGGATAAAGCCTAACTGGAGAAAATGTGGTTGGTTCAGGAGGGGGTTGAGAGGTTAATGTAGATAATGTTTTAACAGGTTACAGGTTAAACTACCACTCACTGAGAGCATCATCCTCAGCTAATCACCAATGTGTGTCTTGCTCGTTGAGACAAAAATAGTATGAACCGGTTGGAGCTGGAAGATTTATGAATACAGGAGGACCGCTCAACAACCTGAGCCACAGTTTCCCCAAAGTGCAGCAGCTGAGAAGAGAAATGAAGAGGAATGTAAACAACTGGTGATTTTCAGTGAAAAAAGGCTGATTCAACTGGCAGATGTTTTACCGAAGTCAAAATAAGTCACATTAGGGTGAAATACTCCTCATTTGAGTCACTAAAATGTATCATAATGTACTTTTTTCTTCCCCCGTCATCAAAGGCCAAACAATTTCCTCACAAACCGCTCCACTGTGGTGAACATATGAACAACATGTGCTTGGTCAGACAAAAGATCAATGGTACAGGTTTGTGGATCCTATCGAATAACGATCATGTTCAGTTTTGCACATTTTCCATTTGGCGATTTCTTTCTGCCACATAACAGTATGAAACACATGCATTGACCAACATTGACCTGTTCTTTCCACCTCCTACAAGCACGAAATCACATGAACACAATTATTAATACATGCAATTACATCAAAGACTCCCAGTGAGACCGAAGCTTGAGTTAATCAATCATCACCCGTTTCCCCCTGGGGCATATTGTACAGTTTTCCGCTAATATCAGGTCACAACAAGGTAAAACTCATTAAGCAATTACAAGTTGCATGTGTGTGTAGCTTGTCATTCCGATGTGGAGATCTGTCAACCGTGGAAACGCCACTCGGATGCACGCCGTCTACTTTGATATGGACTTCAGCAGCAGAAATGAGGTCTTAGGTTTAGTGTCAGTGGATTTACATCTAGTCTACTGAATAGAGAGGTTATATATATAGGTGCATATGCAGATTCAAGGACTTTTCTTTACACTCTTTGAACAACATCTCTACTTTAGGAGCTTCTATAGACTAGTCTATAGTCTGGTGACTGTGGAATCTACAACACCTGTCGCTTGAAGTGTGGCACCACCCAATCTACCGTCTGATGGGACTCAACAGCTTTGGCCCTTTGAAGAAGAGAATTGGATGATTCTCGAAACGGTGGGCAACTCTGTCAAAACATGTCCAGTTGAATGGATTTAGTTTTGTGTATCTGGATGATGTCAATCCATGTTAGAATTTCCAATCATGTAATTAAAGCAGTACTAAGCAACTCTTGCCCCTAGAGGCCGTAAGCGCAACTGCAGGTGTCGTAGCAAGCTGCAGTTTTTTAACTTATTAATTGTCTTGGAGAGTCAATATTACGCTGACAGAAAAGACAAAGGGAGAGAGGGATATTGTACATCCAATTGTGAAATAGAAATATTTTTTTTCACTCAAACTTGGCTGTAAATACTGTTTAAAGTGACGTTAGCCCGCAGTTAGCTTTGCCCGTTAGCCTGTTAATATATATATATAACTTCTTCTTCGTGATTCTATTCGTGTTTTGGTCGCTCTGGTCCGGTGGCAGTTAAGTTGCAAGCATGGTTTTCTGGCCAGAGACACCAGGGGGAGATGATCATCCCATAAACACTTGTATTACCCCCAGAGGGACTACGAAAAGGATTTATTAAGGCAAACACGTTACTTAGTACTGCTTTAACAATATTTTCCAAAGTCTTTGCAGAAGGATTCCTTAAATATCTTAATTCCTTGCCTGATATATTGAGTTTTGAACCACAAGAAAATAAAGCAAGATATTATTTTTTGCAGATTTTGTCACTTTGGTAACGTTAAATATTAAGGGGTGCCTGTTAAAGGAACAGGCCACCGTTTTTCCATACTCCATAGTGTTCTTACCTGAGTTTAGACGAGTTGATACGTACCTGTCTGGTCTCTGTGCCCGTGGAAGAGCGTGGTAGCTTCCAACTTCACCCCTGTTTGGAGCTATAGGCATATACTGGGAGAGGTCAAATGCTAGCAACATCTTTGGTCGTTTTGCGTGACTGAGGGCACACACAAAGACCAGACAGGTACACATCAAGTCGTTTAAGCTCAGGTAAGAACATATCTCAGTATGTAAAAACAGTGGCCTGTTCCTTTAAGTATTCATATATAATATAACACATAAGTATTCATAAGCTTTAGTAATCAATAGACCATTAATAATATGCTTGTAAATATATTAATAAGCCGCTCATTATATCATTATCAACTACCATGTTTATAAGACATGAATAATGTGTTTATACATAGCCTACCCTAAACAAAATCCTAATCCTGACTTTAACCCTATACCTAAACAGATTACTAATGCTTATTAAACCTTACTTATACTTAACAGCACCCTTTATACAAAGTGATACCATTACTTTTAACTACCTTGTTTGAATCTAGATAAACAAGTTTTTTGTTACTAATTATACTAAGTAAGACCATCAATTTAAATGAAAATATTATACAATAAATTTTTTTCCCTCATATGTCAGTAATCTACAGCAAATTGATGTGTGTTTTTCCCTTCCCTATTTGTCTCTTCTCCTGTTGACGAGTTCACTGCAAGAAGACAATCACTGACCCTCTGAAAGAAAATGAATAATTCCATTATTACATCAAATGCACAATTTCAGAAATGTAATTTACATCCCAGCAGTAGCAAATATGTAAAATAATGTATATAAATGAATAAATCTTCATATTTGCATACATAGGTTTCCACTTATAGAACCACAGCTTTAATGCCAGGTGTAAAAGCATAAACGATTCCACTGGTGCTTAATGGAAACAAAAGCGTTGTAGCTTCAACAGATTTGCCCTGACACCTATTAACATGACACAGGCCCATCCATTTTTAATGCTATTATTTTGCATTATGGGGCCCTGTATGTACTCGGGTAAGTGTTCAGAGTGTTTTAAATAATATACAATCAGTGTCAGGGCCGTTTTATGTCACGCTTTGACGTAGAAATCAATATGTGTCTCTGTGGGGAGAAGGGAGTGAGGTTTAGAGCGACAGAGCGCTGTGACGGGGACGGAGTCGATTGCATCAGTTTTTATTATTGTAAGTGCGTCAGGCGTGAGGCTGTGTTATGGCCGTCATGTCCGACAACGAAGAAGAGAAGTGTGGTTTAGCCTTCAGGCAAGTGCGTCTATAGTATTAGAGAATCGCTGGTTCAGAGTGGAAAAGTGAAGAAACTAATGAGCCAGGAGGAAACAAACCAACAAAACCTGTGCTTCCTTCAGTCTCCTCTGATCCTCTGAAACAGTGCACCGCCTCCTGGGTTTGTTCCTGTTTCAGAGCATGGTGTCCTGCATGGTCAGCTGTCAGCTCCTCCACCTCCTCCTTCGTCTTCCTCTTGCGCAGCTCCCTCCGCTCAACAACACTCTATCACCATCTTCCAGGAAGATCTTAATCTGTTTTATTCTCCAGTGAACGTCCTATATCCAGAACAATAGAAGAGTCTTGCCCGGATACCTCCTCGTTAGTCCCTTTTTTGTTTCCTGTAGCTCCTCTTGTGACGCCTCCACTGTGCTGCAGGTGTGAAGGCTCTTGATACCTCTTTAGCGTTTCAGAAGAAGACATGTGTAGGTCTCAAATGTCTTTAGCTCATAAGCTAGCTGTTTGTTTACTTCTAAAAGGCTGCTTTCTTTCTGGACCATAATGGACTCTGCAGTAAAAAAAGAAAAAAAAATCGTACAAAAGCTTCCAGTAAAACAATGTGGAACACAGAAACCACAAATGCAGTTTGCAGAAAAAGGCAAAAAAACACAGCTGCACCAAGAGAGAGGGAGGTTGCTGCTTGTTTCTATGTTTCTATCAAAGGCTGTAAGACCCACTGGGGTTCTCGAATGATCCAGACAGGTCCTTTTCTCCCCCTCGCACAGAAAGATCAGCACTGGAGGACTCAGGTTTGGGAATTTGTCATTCAAACTAGGGATTTTTATTTCAAACATCCGACTATGTATTTTTTCACCTTCAGAAATGCCCAAATGCACAGAAACCTGGTACTTTTGGTTTGTTTTTCTGTCTTTGACTCTTAAAAACAAAAGTATCCAACTTCTTCCAAACCTCTTCTTAAAAAAAGTGAGGAAACGCACGAGGAAAAAGATCTGTTTACATCAGTTTTGTAGGGTTTAGTTTTCAAATGAGCTCTAATCAAGAAGCACTTGGTTAATGCGGGGGGTACGAGGTTCACTTTGTCCTCACACTCGCAGACAGATGCGTGACAGGCTGGTTTTCGGGCAAGAGTGGAGTATCCGCCTGTGTTTGTGGCGACTTCCTTTGGGACGAGGGCGAAACTCGGGGACATTAGAGCGTTGACAAAGTGATGGATGAAGTGAGCAAACGCTAAAGCAGTTAACGATTGCGAAAGGTTCTGCTAATCACAAACAAATTACCACTTCACAATGAATCCATCAGGGCCTGTCTTTAACTCAATACACTCTCCGAACACTGCGGACGACAGCAGGTTTAGACAAAATCTCAACCAGGACTTAAACCAAGATTATCAGGACTAAACCAAGGCTGATCCAGGGGCCAAATAATAACGATTATAGAAGAGATGAAGAGAAACGAATGACTTTGATGAAGGAAAACAGTAATTGCTGCTGTTGATGTGAGGAAGAAGCACAAAACACCCATAATTTGTCGGCATCTTTGCTACAATGAAAATGTACAAATAGGCACAGAAAGGCGTGTCATGTTGGTGTAAAATGAATCACTGCCTGATTCAAAAAAAGTCACCACAAAAAGTATTTTAGCTTTTATTCTCGTTCTCTGTGGCATTGCCTCAGTATAAGGTCAATGTCCAACGATCCAGTGTTGCCTATAATATCTTCACTTTACTTTACTGCCAAACTACTCCTGGTATTATTACGCCTCACAATGTAGTTCCCCCTTTAATCCGCTTAGAAAATCCACATTGTTTGATTTTGTGTAATTATACTTTATAGCAGGGGTAGGCAAGTTTGCGTCGTGGAGGGCCGATTTTCATCACTGCCAAAACACCCAAGGGCCGAACCTCAACATTGTAGCCTAAAGTAAAGAACTGTTTTCTGTTTTACATCAGCCGTTCTCAGGTGGCAGGGCTTTGGGACGCACCTTTCCCCTCGGATGACAAGCCGAGGCCCCAAATAAAACTGCAATTTGTCATATATCGTATAAAATATTGTATTTTCCACACAAGTATTTTTTTTGAAAAAGCATAGATTTCCCATTAAGACTGAAATTATGATCAAAACAACCCAATAACATTCATTTTAACAGACACAGTTAATGTTTCCGTGCAGTTTCAGATGGAAAATATTAAATAAAAGTTCCCTATGGACTCGCAACCCATTGAAAATGGTTCCGTGACCCACTTTTGGGTCCCGACCCACCAGTAGAGAATCACTGTTTATCATTATATATGACCAAGCGGGATGTTCTAACAGGACATTAAAATACTGACACTACTTCTCGCATTTTAAGAGTACTTCAACAGGTATTTGATCTTATTTGCATATTAATATTTCTCAAAATTAGCTTGGGGGCCAGAGGTTCCGTGCTGGAGGGCCAGATTTGGCCCCCCGGGCCTGATGTTGCCTACCCTGCTTTGTAGTGTAACACTTCACATAACCATATTTAAATCGGGAAAACGTGGAAGAGCTTGGTAGCTTCTATCTTAACCTCGTTTGGAGCTATAGGGAGAGGAGGAGAGGCTAAATGCTAACGGCGTCTGTGCTGTGTTTACGTGACTGAGGGCACGGGTGGAGACCAGACAGGTACAAATGAACTCGTCTAAGCTAAGGTAAGAACATATGTCAGTATGTAAAAACTGTGGCCTATTCCTTTAATATTAATATTTTGAAAAAATCAATACAAGTCTATTTCTAACATCTTGTAAACATAAAGCTATGGTATATATTGCACGTTGACCCTCTCACACTGGCAACACAAAGGATGCCGGTCTCTTAACGACTGACCAAAATAACGCAGTATTTATCACTGTCGGCTGCCGTCAGGGTCTGGCCTCATGTGACCCCTCCTCCGTTCCTGAAGATAAATTCTCTTTCACTGCCCCCCATCGTCCCGGGACGCCAATTCAGCCCATCATCCATCATCCCACAGAGCACCTATAATGTACCCCCACAACATAAGGCCTCCGGATGAAATCATGGGGGGGGGGGGGGCTGCTTTACATGACAAAGCATTTGATACTAAATAACAGCGATGGTACTTGAATAAAATTGTCGAGAAATTGCCCTCACACAGATGTCTATTTAGAAGTTTAGTTGTAGGAGTATTCGCACTGCCGTTTATTAATGTTTAATTTGCTTATTTATAGAAAAATATTTTGCTACCCGGTAACTTAGCTTACTGCTACTGCTAACAACAACAACATCCAACTTTCATTCTAAATGATTGAAAACACAGTGAAAAGGTAAGTAATTTGCCATCCATAAATCGTCATATTCTCCAGAACTTAAAAGTAAAGGTTGTAGCATTACATTTAGTGTCACTACATTGAAAACAATAGAAGCTATTGAAGAGTAATATCCATAAATTGTTATATTTTGGTATGGATTTCAAAATAAAGGACCTTAAAAATAAAGGTTGTAGTAAATTGCTGGTATAATAACTAATAACTGGTACCAAATTAGTGCCATTCCAGTAATAATTGTAGAAACTATTAATTAATTAAATATTAATATCGATACATTTTCTTATTATGACATATATTTCAAAATAAATGTCCAGATCTGAAAAATAAAGGTTGTAGTTGCTAGTGTGACAATTGGTAACTAGTGTAAATTTGGTGCCACCACAGTAAAAAAATGTAGAAGGTATTGCAGATTATCCATATTTCTGCATACATTTCAAAATAAAGGTCCAGACCTCAAAGCTAAAGGTTGTAGTAAGTTGCTAGTACAATAATTCGTAACTTGTGTAAATTTAGTGTCACTACATTGAAAAAGCTATTGAAGAGTAATATCCATAAATTACTATATTTTGGTATGGATTTCAAAATAAAGGCTCAGACCTAAAAAATAAAGGTTGTAGTAAGTTGCTAGTACTATAATTGGAAAATTCCGTGCCACTACAGTGAAAAATGTAGAAGTTATTGAAGATTATCCATAAATTGTCATATTTGTGCATACATTTCAAAATAAAGGTCCTGAAAGATGCACAAAATGACAACGATATACAAAAAATATATCGCGATAACAATACCTGCACCTACACATGGAACTCGCAGGCTGTAATCTAAAGTGTTACCAAAACTCTTTCCCTGAAATGATTTCTTTCAGCCGATAAAGCTTAAGCAACTGAAAAGCAAAATGAAGGATCAAATACCGGTTAAAGTACTATTCTAAAAAGATTGTAAATACCTTTGAGATTTCCTAGCGGCCCCCCAAACCCATCTCTTGGTCGTATATTATTTACAATACTGGGATTTGAAGAAAGTGGTGCTTTACTTTTTATTTGGATGTTCAGCCCTTGGTCTTTCGACAAGGAAGAAAATGGTCCTGCCACAAAACAAACTTACCCATATTATTTTAGGCTTGTAAAATATGTTAGTGACCTAGAGCTTAAAGTAATCAAAGGGTAGATTGCCCCAGAGCGGGAATGTGTGAGCCACTGGTGCAACTTCTACCATTATGCGAATGAGAGATGTATTTTATGGCATAGTTTATTAACGGCGCGGCGGAATAGCCCTGCGTACATCTCCACGTCGCCATTATTGTTGTCAAATGCCTTGATCCGGCCCTCCCCTTTTGGAAAAGCTCGCAGGCGATTGGACGCATGATTGAGTGTGACATTAACAGCGGCCGCGGGTCCATACAAAGTTCAACCCGCGCTACAGTTATTTGTTTCCTCCAAAATGGCCGCCTCCGACAGCCTCGTATGATAATGTGGCCACTGTACATCAACCTAATTGACACTTAAATCTGTCACGGGGCTTACAAATGGCGACCTTCTTTGGGAACAAATGCTTTTTAGCGTGAGCGATGGCGCGCGAGAGGAAAGAGGAGGGAGAGAGCGTGTGGGAGGCTTGAGGAGGAAGTAGAAAGGAGATAAAGGCCCGACCTGATTTTGTGTCTTTTTGTATATAGGGTAGCATCATTTGTGCATCAGAAATGTGTTTTCATCAGGGTGGTCAAAGTGAAAGTTCAAATATCACCCGTATACAAGTAATAGTTGTTCAGCTAAATTATTATTTCAATGTACACGGAAGTAGCCTATTTAGAAAGTAGGAATGCTCCGGTTGTTAAAGGGACTAAGCGGAGTTTAAAAATGTTAAGATTAAGTATTTTCCTCCCCCTACATGTTCATGTCCTAATGTGTAGAATGAGCTCAGACCTGTTCGCCAAAATCCTACACTGTCACTCAAATAGTTGTTAATTCGGGTCCGTAGTGCCGTCATGCACGAGCTTAATATAGAAGCTGCAGTTACGCATAAGGCCTGAGGTGGCAGTAGTGAGCATAAAATCACAAACTTGCATCTAGCCCCTTTAAAGACTAATTTCCCCGTCATGACAAAATCAATATTCTATTCTATTTTATAGGGCCCATGTGATTTCCGCCTGGACAATAACATCGGTGCTGTCTTTTCTCTCCCCTATCTCTTACATTTACAATACGAAGGATTCCACACAAATGAAGCCATAGCTCACGATTTCATAAAAGTAAAAGTTCAGATGTGACTGGAGCAGGTTAAAAACATGACGTGAGACGGAACGACTTCCCAGGAGGAAACCTCCGTGTTCATAACGGTGGGTGTGGTTGTCTTGCTAACACAACATTAAAACTAGTGTTCAACGAGCCTGCGCTGAAAAGAATCAGCCTGTTAGTAGTTTACATTTTACTGACTTGTTATTTAGCCCCTTAACCCCCACCAGAACCGAGCTACAGTTCGGCTTTACCCAAATCTAAAAGCTCCGTGAAAAAATCCTAGTTTGTGAACCTGTTCTCAAACAATGGCAAGAAATACAATTCTATTCTGAAAAAAGTGACAGAAACAAGACGAAAATGAAGATGAAAACTCAACAAAAAAAATTACAAAAAGCAAAAAAGAAATTTAAAGTAAAATCACCAAAAAAGCAAAAAAAATAACAAAATGAAATGACAAAAAGCAACGTAAAAATGTACAAATAAATAGGACGAAAAAGTGACGACAACACAATACGGCAACAACACGAGGCAAAATCTTAGATGAGTTTTGTAGGTCTTAGCTTTCAAATCAAGTGTTACTCTGGCCTATAGGCTGTAAACCTTTAGATTTGGATAAAGCCAAACTGGAGAAAATGCACTCGGTTAAGGCTGGGGTCAAGTGGTTAAAGGAACAGGCCACCATGTTTCCATACTGAGATATGTTCTTGCCAGAGCTTAGACGAGTTGATGCATATCTGTCTGGTCTTTGTGCGTGCCCTCAGTCACGCACAAAAACTAAATCACTTTATTAGTTTGGGACCCTGTAAAGGAAAACATGGAAGGGCTTGGTAGTTTTTATCTTCACCTCGTTCGGAGCTATAGAGGAGGAGAGGCTAAATGCTAACGCCGTCTGTGCTGTGTTTACATGACTGAGGGCACGCGTGAAGACCAGACAGGTACACATGAACTCGTCTAAGCTCAGGTAAGAACATATCTCAGTATGTAAAAACAGTGGCTTACTCCTTTAAAGCCAGAAGGCACTGAATTCAATTCTCACAGCAGGACACACCTCACTGTACCACTTGTATTTATAACAAAATTCTAATAGAGACAGAGCTAGTAAGTTAGAAACAACCACAAATGGAAGCAAATGTAAACAAATTGCTATTTTCCACTTCTGATATACTTAATATAAATCGACTTGCCCTGTATTTTTATGGGTATACTCATTAATAACACAAAAAAAAAACAGTGGCTATCTATAAATTGCAAAAGCACAGCGCTAATTGTCATACGGCCAATTTGCAATTTTACAAAACACTATTAAAAAAAAACACAAGCCAATTCCCCTCTGCGACTCTAAGACATTATATCTGTGTACGGCATTATTAAGTTTAACCTGCGCCCGTGGCCGTCCTCCGGGGATTCCTTATTAGTTGTTTTGGTGTCATTGCTGCCGTGTGCACTCGGTGATTTAATCAGCTAAACTCACCACCGGGGGAGCCGTGTCCGCCCCACTCAGACAATATAGGTGTAAAAAAAAAAAGAAAATCATGTATGGGTAATGAAGCTGTCATTAGTCGTTTCTCCTATAGAAGATTGAACTTGCGCATGATCGGAACAATGGGATGAGGCAGCGATGCTAATTTGATTTACTGATTGTGCACTTGTCGTAAAACATAGGCCTATAGCCAGGATGAGATAATGGTTTCTGACAAGGCCGTTCATTTTACCGAGAAATTATGAATGGTGCTGTTATTTAAAGGCAGGAGACCGGACGAGAAGAGGACGTGAAATAAATCTATTAGTAGATTCTTCGGGAAGATTTACAATGCACTAAATAAGGAAGGAGGCAAATGATGTAATCTGTGGGATGTACATACAGCTTTGTGTTATGCAATGAATGCATTTATCTATATCAACAATTTAATTCTTTGATATTTAAAATGGATTGGATATGTTACTGGCTCATAATACCATATCAATCATGGAATGGCAGCATTATTATCCCAGCTTTACAATAGGGCGATAATATTATTATTGCATGGCTTATTCCTGGTTTATTTGTGCTTTTTATGGCCTTTAACACATTAAAGTGATAGTTTGTAAGTTTGCAAAGTGATGAGATAGAAAGAGAAATTAGAAAGTAGACAATCAAACTCCTACCCTCTTTAACCAGAAAGCTCTTCTTAGTTTGCAAAATGAGGAGAGCAGGAACAGGATAATCAAAAGTAAACGATCAAGCTCCCCGTCCCCCTGATTGGACCTGACAGGCTGGTTCACAAGAAAAGCTCGTCTCATTGGTCAACGCGGGAGGATACTAGACTCTGATTAGATGCTGGAATCTGAGAACGAGGGACTTGACAAAAAATAATAACCAAAAAAAGTCACATACTTCATCATTAACTTTTCATTGTTTCAACAAGCTTCTGCAATGTCAAAAGATCCAGTGTTGCAGTAATTTCCCCCAAGATCTTGTGTTGATGATGGGAGCATGTGACCACTGTGCAAAGGCTTCTCTAGCACATCCCAAAGATTCTCAACTGTTAAAGGGGTATTTCAGGGCCTCATTTCCCAATTATCCAGAGTGTTGTGTTGATTTTTATAGAGACTTTTATTCATGTAGGCTTATATTTGAAGACTTTAGTGGTGCTAGGCTAGTGCAAGTCTATGGTAACTAGTAGCCTGCATTAAAAACCTCTTCAAAATCATGGGGTCGTCCGCCAAACGTTGCCATATCTGATTTATAGAAAGCTCCTTTGTGAATTCCACGTGTAGTAATGCAGCCGCAGGTAAACAAACTACAGTAGGTCCGGTAACCGAGCAGATCACTCCGCCGCTGCGTAGCTTACAACCAGGAAGCTGATGCTGCTCAAATATAAGTTATTTTAAATGCAAAATGGATATATTTTTTAAAAATTATTCAGTCAACACAGACATTTATATGGGTAGTCTGGTGTTATAAGTGATTTGCCTCAGGTGCACTGTGCTTGGGTCAGACTGTTTTTAATGCAGGCTACAAGTTACCATAGACATGTGCTAGCCTAGCACTAGCCTAGCACCACTAAACTCTTCAAATATGAAGTCTGCATGAGTTAAAAATATATATATATAAAATACACTCACTACGCAACACTCTGGATAACAAGGAAATAAGGCCCTATGTCAGAAATCCTGAAAAATGCCATTGTTATGTATGCTTTATTAAAATGTATTTCCACATAAGGCCCAAAAACGCTGACAAATTCAGAAGGTTTAGGCGTCAAACTTTTGGAAAGCTTTTTGTTTGCACCTTAAAGTCATAGTCTGAAAGTCCTCCTGGATCTCAGCAACAAATCAGAGTCTATTATCCGACCAATGAGACTAGCTTTTCCTGTGGACTAGCATGTCAGGTCCAATCAGGAGGAAGGGGGAGGAGCTTGATCATTTACTTTTCAAAACTTTCTTCCTGTTCACCTAATTTTGCAAACGATGGGCTTTCTGATTAAAGAGGGCAGGAATTAGATTATTTTCTTTCAATAAAATTTCACTGCATCTCTCCTCACTTTTCAAACTTACAGACTATCACTTTAAAGGCCTTGTACCTGCGTGTTTTTTGTCTTTTAGTGGAATTAAATGAGTTTCATCCTCCTCCAGTACGTTTGCTGTGAAGAATGCAGTATTTCAAGCAATTTTCTTCATCATAAACTTTCAGGCTTGTTGTTGTTTACATTATTGTGACAGTAAAGCTCCACTTTGCTCCCTGAAAGTGAAGAAACAAGCTTATAAACTACAATATCAGGATGTTATAATAGCGTTAGGAAAGTTAGCGATAAGTTTGGCCCACTTGTATTGTTTGTAATCATAAAAATCAGGTACAGGGCCTTTAAATATGGCGCTGTCCATCTCCCCAGTTAAAACCATTACCTCCACTGCTGACGTTTGAGGCGACCTTTATATTATCCCCATGACTCCTATTCCCTGCTTTAGCTTCATAACGACCCGAGTGCAGTGCGTGGCTCCTACAGTCGCAGGCAGCATCTTGTTTGGTCCAATCCTCCGTGGACCACCACCCCTCCACGGGCCACAAGGGACCTGCTCTATCTGCTCCTAGACCCAGAACCAAGCCACTTTCCCGGGCCTTCAAATGGACTGTGGCACTCTGGGCAATTAGCTGGGGGCTTGTTACCGACACGGGCAGGGCACAGAGCGGCTCCCTGGACAGAAGATGTGCGCGTCTGTCTGTTAATGAAGACAGCGGTGATGACAGGGGTGTCACAAATAAAAACACGGAGGTGCTGAAGCGGCCTGACACCGGGGGATAATGATATAACACCTCTGACACTTATGGGCTGCACACGCTGTGGACTGCTGGGTCATCATGGAGGGGAAAAAGATAAAAACATGATTTAACAAGCTCACGGTGTTGTGATATTGTCGACGCATCCACTCAAAGTGGACATGCAGCATAATAAGCGTAATTGCATGCATAATTGAGGGTTTTGGGGCATTGATATTTTACATTTTATCACTGTGATACATGCATGCATGGAAAATAGAGTCTAGTCTTTTAGGGATTACGTATGATGCTTGCACCACCCTCCAATGATAGCAGGGGGGAAACGAAATACAAGCCTATGGTATGTTCTGACCTAATGCGTCTAAACTTTCTGACCATCTGACCTAAAAAGAATAAATACATGTAGCTGATTCATGAACTTAGACATATCCTTTATTTATAGATAGATAGATAGATAGATAGATAGATAGATAGATAGATAGATAGATAGATAGATAGATAGATAGATAGATAGATAGATAGATAGATAGATAGATAGATAGATAGATAGATAGATAGATAGATAGATAATCATTGCTCAAGAAGATAACAGTAAAAACACGGCCCCAGAGACGTACATTCATGTGAAGAAATCAGTGAGTCAGTGTTTAAGATGCTCTAGACGTTAGCATGCTACCGGTTAGCATCTTGCTTCAACAACTCAGCTCTGACCTCTCTAAGAGAAAGCCCTGAACCACACTCCAAACCTTGGCTACAACATGTGGCAGAGGTCAGAGCTGAGCTGTTACTGTAGTATTTCCTCAGTGTTCATGCATGTGAGCCACACATGTGTTTATCGTGTTGAAGAATTGACAGTTACCGTTTATATGCTAACGTCTAGAGCTTAAACACTGGCTCAGACTCTGTTGACATGACAAACTGTAAAAATCACAGAGAAAGGTTTTCTGTTTCCTCTTCGATGTGTTAATTTAGTCTGAGGAGTGAGGCAGACCTTTAGTAAATCCTGATATAACCATGATTTAACATTTGTATAATAATAGTAAGATAAGATAAGATAATCCTCTATTTCTTTCTTTCTTTAACAGTGAAGTTGAATGCATTAATATCACTTTTTAGGTTCATTTTGTCAGACACTAAGGTTAGAGATATTAAAGATCTTTTACCTTTACATGTTTCAGCCGCCATCTGCAGGTCGTCATCAGAATGGCAGATGGCAGATGGCGGCTGAAACATGTAAAGGTAAAAGATCTTTAACATCTCTAACCTTAGTGTCTGACAAAACGAACCTAAAAAGTGATACTAGAACACAAGTAGACACAATGAACGTTGCGAAGTTGAATGTATTAATCTCTGAATGGGGAACTGGGGGTGGGATTAAATAAATTATCTTCTTCCCTCTCCCTTTCAGGTAGAAATGGATACTGTACATACTGTATACTGCCTACTGTATTTTCTGCGTCATTGCCTGAAATAAATGAATACATGAAAATGAATGAATGAATGCTGTAGCTCAAAAGACAGAGCTGCTACACATTTGCTGGTTTTATCACATACACATGCGCTCTATAGAGCCATGTACTCTTGCCACTGTCAATCAGTTGTCTCTCATTTTCATCCTGAGTCAAGACATTGTTACATGTTGTAGTACTGCATAATTCTACTTCGGCATTCAAAATGGCCGCCGGAACTATGCGCGATGTCATTGGAAACAAATAACGTTAAATGTAAAATGTATTACAGATAAAATGTACCATCATTATTTATCATTATATTAATACATGTTCCATCTATCCCTCTTAGGACAAAAGGGAACATCTTAACCTTATCACAGTGCAAGTCATCCAATCAGAAAGCAACAAACTGAGTAAACATTTCTTCACCAATAGAGTCCACAACACCTTTCCTCTCTTCTCGTCTGAATGACAACGGACAACACTGGTGATGTAGAGGCGTCCCGACAGAGATGGATGGGTGCACAGTTCGCCCCATATGCAGAGGACAGGCCTATAGATAAACCTCTACTGACAACACCCACGACACTTAGACCCCATAGCTGTTTGTGCCACTCAGCCGAGCCCATTAGTTTGCATGCATTTCAGCTCGGATGTCCTCAACCTGTGACCAAAGCGGGGCAGGGGGCACGCCGCGAGGACCCAAACATGCCAGGACGATTCCTTGTCACTCTTGTCGGAGGAAATGGGTGCGCCTGTCAGTCGCCGCGTCAGCTCGGCGGCGTGTGACAGGAGACGAGGCGGCCCGGGGTATGACAGTGATATATGAGCAACTGGAGAAGCTGGAGATGAAGTACACGCACTTTCATCTGTCAAATGTGGCTTTAGAAAACACCACATCCCATATTTTAGTTCGTCTTGTTTGTGCGTGTCAACCAAAACTCAAAGTCTGTTACGTCCTTGAGCACTGGAGAGAGGAATTAAATAATGAACAGAATTGTGAAGTGCTACTGCGTTGTTTTAGACAGCTTTTATAGCCTTTCCTTTACAGTTTAAAATCTCATTAGTGTCAATTGTCAGCGAAGATAAAATAAAGAAATGAGACGGTAATCAGTGTGCCTTCAATAGTACTACAATATCACATCTCACAAACAGATGTTAAAATGGATGTTTCCAACAGCATTGTCTTATATGGACAATCCCCTAATGCACACAGCTGGCCATGACTAATATGCCCCAACCCCCTGTTTAAACTCCGCTTAATCTATTTAACTTTGCACCATCTTCATCTTTTTAGCTTTCCATATTTCAAAGCCAGGCCTGATCCATTGCAGTTTTGCGTGCAAGGGATCAGTTCAGTCTGAAGTTTTGTTTTCAGAGAGGGGAGCATCTACAGTACGTTTAAAGTGGAAAATCCCTTAATAAAGGAGACATCACTAAAGATTAAAGACCGTGTTCCTGCTGAGATAATCACTTTATACAGACTATTCCCTGAATGAACAAAATCCCCATCTCAATAACATCTTCCGCCAGCTAGGCTTCTCGAACAGTTTGAAGATGAAGAAACTTTATTTAGGTATGTAGCACCTTACACAGCGAAAATCATGAATTGCATCAAGAGCAAGACAGGAAATGTGAATAAAAGCCTATGTTTCCTATGTTCCTCGGGTCCTATGTTCCCCAGGTGCGATTTTTTTTTCGTAGGTGAGTTGGTACATCAACCAGTCACAAGTCATGAGAGTGAAACGTCATACATATATCAATCAGCTTAACCCTGACTATGCCCTTGCCACTAGCCTTAAAGGGATGTTTCAGGATTTTTGACATAGGACCTAATTTCCTAGTTATCCACAGTGTTGTTGATTTCTGGAGATATTTCTTTTTTGTAATTCATGTAATTCTTATATTTGAAGAGTAAAGTGGCGCTAGGCTAGTGCATGTCTATGGTATCAGCTAGCCTGCATTAAAAACAGTTTGACCCACTCCACAGTGCACCTGAGGCAAATCACTTATAACACCAGACTCACCATATAAATGTCTGTGTCCATAGAATATTTTTTGGAATAAAACTGACCTTGCATCACATGAATGATCGCATTTTGAGGGACTATTTTCTAGCAGATCACTCCGCCGCCGCATAGCTTATACAACGAAGCTGATGCTGCTAAAATATATCTTATTTTAAATGCAAAATGGCCAAAATTATTCTTATAAGTGATTTGCCTCAGTTGCACTGTGGAGTGGGTCACACTGTTTTTAATGCAGGCTAGCTGATACCATAGACATGCACTAGCCTAGCGCCACTTAACTCTTCAAATATAAGAACTGCATGAATTACAAATAAAAGTGTCTTCAGCTGCTTTTTAAAAGAATCGTCCACAGAGTTGGCCACTTGAAGAGACAGAGGCAGTAGAACCACTTGTGGCTAACTCATTAACCTGCGCTAACGCTAACCTGCTCGTTTCAGCGAAAGCGTCTTGTCCAGGGACTAAACAAGCCTACACCTGCGTCGTCCTCCTCCGGGGCCCATTATAAACAGGACCTATTAGCCGATGACTCAGCAGAACAAAAACGTTAGCATGTCTTTGATCCGCACCGCTGACACAAATCTGGCAGGCAGCGTTCCTGTGCTAAGCTAATTAGCTGTAATTAAAAGGTCTCCAGCTGCCTTATGTGTGCTTCCTGGCTTTGTGCTCGCAGGTGTCTCCAGCGCATTCCTCACAGCACACGATCAAAGACGGTGGTGCCATTGTTAAAGATGAGAGCGGAGCGACATACTCAACTTATTATCAATGAGGCAGTGTTAAAGGATCCTATAGCCCACTGACACAGAAGGGGAGAAGCATTCAAGGAACTTCAGAAAGCACTTAGCAATGGCTTTATATGACATCTTGGGTGCTTTTAAAGTTGTGTCACACTTTTCTGGACACTCAAAGTTGCTTTACATTTTCTCACATTATTCTTTCAATCCACTTTCACACGTAGTGGTTGTGAGCTGTGGCTGGAACAAAACACTGAAACTGCAACCTTTGAGTTTGTGGACCAATGGTCTACCACAAACTCACTGTCCCAGCATAGACTGTAAAAACACCTCACACCTCCCCGTTTGCCATAATGACCACGTTCAAAAGGGGGTCTATGGCGGATTTACAGACTCCTCCTACCCAGCACTCCAAAAGCATGTTCCTAAAACGGGCAAAAGGGCGGGATCTTCACTGTAGACTCGCCATTAGCTCTAATGCTAACGGCCTGTCAATCAAAGTCCGGCCCTCATTAATACACGAGATTTCTAAAATGTTCCTCACGAAACACCCCGATATTCTACTTATATAAACTGCTCTAATTTTTATCCTATTTTTATTTATTATTATTCCCTTATTGTTATAACTCCGCTAACTCCCCTAAGATTTTTGCTTTGTACATAAGATACCTCGTTTTCTACTATTGAACTGTTTGCACATTTCCTGTCTGTTTTTGCACACTCTGAGTGATCTTATTGAATGCCGATTGCAACAAGTGAATTTCTCCTTTGTGAGATCAATGAAGGATTATCTTATCTTATCTTAAACCCAGCCTGGTTTCTTTAATTGTAACTAACCCAGCGTTATCACAGGAGCAATATCTAGCTAGAAAGTTCCAAAAAATTAGAAACCAGGCTTTACAGCTGCTTAGAACGTGTGTAAAATGTAATGCTTTCTAATGGAAAACTAGCTTGTTTTGCCGCCCACATATGGAGGTACTACAGGAATGGCGTACTACAGCGGTGCGGTCACAAAAAGAGCTACAAGCGGCCATTGTTTCCCAAAGAATTCCTTGGCTTGGTCGGTCAGTCACTGCTACGTTCTGTTTAAAATGAGGAGTATCTGTGACCCGACTCTCAGCAAATGATTTTCTCCGATAATTTCTTCATCATTCCAATCAAAGGACTGGTTTGTAACGAGTCACTAAAATCCGGAAGACTACCCTTAGTCTCCAGTGTCTCAAAGCCCTCCGCACTGTGTTGCCTTCAAGGAGGAGATTGCGGAGTCTATGGGCCAGGGCCAGCCGGCTGAAGAGTTGTATCCACCAGACTGCCAGGAAAATGGACTCCCTTCGCTCCCAACTGCCGTCACAAACTGTGGTCCACTCCAGCCCCTCAAAGACACTGAACTCTACTGCAATCTGCTCCAAGGGTTTGAGAAGGGTGGGAGAACAAAATAATCTTCATCTCAAATCCTGTGTAGTTGGTCTGGCTGGTCAGGCTAAAGAGATACCAATGTCATAATAGAAAAGAAAACACTTCAAACACCTAAATTTGCTTTACGGGACCTTCAAACTTTCCACTACAGTCCTTCAAACAAAGCTTCTCATAAAGATGCCCTTTTGATACCGCATGAATTCAACTTTGTGTCTAAACTATTCCACTCGAGACTAAAACATCGCACTCCTTTCATTGACAAACATAAAAAATATGTTCAAATAGCTTACTGTTTCAAGTCCTTCAAAAGGTTCATATCTTGCTAATGCTGCCAACGCGTTGATGAAAGCATTGTTAGCCTCTTAGGAATTCGAAATATTCTGCGTCTGACATCTCAAACAAGCGAATCCTATTGGTTTTGACGCATGCTTTGATTCAATAATGGCCCATTGAGAATCAGTAACCCTTTCAATCAGGCATTTTAACCTTTTCGCCTCAAATTGCTACGTCTTCAAAGTTAATTCAAACAGGCATTTTCTCAACAAGTCTGGTCCCTTGTCTCACTCAATGGAAGATTTTCGAAACATCTCCAAAACGTGGTCTCGAAGGAGGTCCTTGTGCGCAGCTTTCACCAGCGCTTTCTTCCTGTACGCGTCGGAAAGCATTTCAAGTGCCCTTATTGTGAAATGTACTGTTTGAAGAGCTTTTATTGTGGAGGAAGACGCGAAGACAGCCACTCCAAACGCTCTTTAGAGCTCTTTGGGCTGCGCTGAAGTGTTGAAAAGGGATTGAACGCTGCGTCTTAAATGACTGTATTGTTTATGTGCTTCTGAAGTTGAAAAGGTGCCATAAAAGTAAAGCAGGGTTAAAGTAGTGACGCAAAAGTGTTGAAGTATAGTTTGAAATGTTTTGATTGTAGGGATGAAGATTAGGTCTTGTGAGCCAGAGCTGGGATTATGCACGTAAAAGTGAGATTGTGTTGGATATACACTTAACACGATACTTTTACATTTCAATCTTCATTTTGTGGCGTTTATATCTCACTAACTTTCCAAGATACAACCTCAGGCTTAAATTTGGCCTTTTACTTTACTTTGACAGTTTCTTTTAAGCTCTAGTGAAGATGTAGGGTAGGGCTGAAAGATATATCGTTATCGTATTGATATCGAGATATGAACATTCAAAACATTAAAATCGAAAAAAGCAAGATATAAACGACATAGATTTTCATCACCCCTCCTGGAACCGCCACCTTAGCGTGGTGGAGGGGTTTGAGCACCCGAATGATCCTGGGAGCTCTGTTGCCGGGGGCTTCGTGTCCCTGGTAGGGTCTCCCATGGCAAACAGGTCCTAGGTGACGGGTCAGACAAAGAGCGGTTCAGAAGCCCCTTATGAGAGACCAACAGGCCCGGTTAGAACCATGAGGCAGTCCTTCTGTGGACCCACCACCTGCAGGAGGAGCCATAGGGGCTGGTGCAATGTGATTTGGGCAACTCGATCGGTTGCCCCATGACCTGGCAACGGACAAGTGGAAGAAAATGGATGGATGGATTGATTTCCATCACTAAAACTGCACTCTTTATTATCATGCTTTATTTTTTGGAAAAATGCTTGGTTTTCACCTAACCCATAGCGCTATCATATAGTATTGATATCGAGATATCTGGCATGAATATCGAGATATGAAATTTTTTCCATATCGTTATTTTCCGAGTGGCGAAGCTGTTGCGCTATGTGCCTGTGCCACTTGCGAGAAGGCGTCGCTTATAAAAAGAGTCAACTGAGGCGTGGTTTATTACAAGCAACACTGATAGCGGTGCTCTGGTGGCAGCCTCACATTCATTTCCTTGTTTTATCGCGTCGCCTTGTGTTCTTCCTAAAGCATTATGGGCTCTCACAGGTCAAACCAAAAACTTTAATAACCCCCTTGTGATTTAAACTATGCTTGTGTCCTGAGAGAAAGAGATGGGTCGGCACTCGCTCAGCCGTAATTGCGCTATCGTGATCAAAACAAAAGCACATCTTCAGCCCCCACTCCCCCACAATCCCTCCCCCTTACCGCGGAGTCTGATTGGAGGAAAAGGCTGTTGTGCAGAACATTGCCACCAAGTCTTGGAGCTGCAAGATTTCAAAGTGCGCCCCTACTAAGCGCAAAATATTACGCTACAGTCTGCGTTTAGAAACACAAGATCTTAATGTTACAGCACAGAAAAGGTACCTAAAAGAATAACATTGTAATTATGGCAATTATTGTCCTCCCAACAAGAGGACATCTATATTAGTTCAAGGCAAAATGGTAGATCACATACCATAACCTTATATGAAGACTGTAAATTAAGAAACATGGCTAGTGTTTTCTTGATAATAATATGAAAACAAGGGTACAAAATGCATCATGCCGTTATTCCCAGCATGTGGTACTGAGGTCATTGATTGACTGACAAATTCATTCTGCAATTTCCACCATTTCGCCATCTTGTCCCATTGACTTATACTGGGGCTTACTCAGCAATTGTTCTGCATAATTTTTTCTACTAAATTTGGAATTCTGCCCCATTAATTTGCATGGAAAGGTATCCCCACTCATTTTTTATTGGATTTCAAATACAGTTAAGTTTGAGCAATTTCAGCTATTTTTTTTACATCACCATATTCTGCAGTCAATCAGAAGTTTCTTGTTCAGTCATTTATAATCATATGATTTATTCTTAGGACGTTAAAAGGGTGGTTTCAATGTTCATGATTAGATAAAGTGACATATGAGAGAATAAAAAGTAGAGGTTTCTGTGGAATTGCTGTTGGATTGCTTCTCTGGATTTTCTGTGTGTGAATCACTTGGACAAACTACCTCTGAATCCGTCAAAAGAACCAGTGTTGAGTAATCCGCTGTCTCCCCAGGTGGTCTTTCAATCCCCCCACAAGCCTGACTCACTCACTCTGAAGACCTGCACTTCTTTATGACCTATTCTTCAAAACCAGTCTAGTGTCATTTGCCCTGAGCTTTGGAGGTTCAGTCTCATCATCAGCAGGAGGTGCTGCTGTGGAGCTCCCAAACAAACGTCACAAAAGAAACCTTAAATGCATGATACTTACCACGTCTCACCCTGCAGGCAGCAACGTCCAGGAAGGCGTTTTAAAAATATAAAAGTGTAAACTAATGGCCATGGAACAACTGTTTTAAGTCCTGCATTTGTCTCTTTATTCATCAGAATAAACTTTGACTGAATGTTAGGAATCTGTAACCTATTTTCCCATGTGAGCTACTTTTATGCAACAAAAATGCTTTGAACACACTCGAAGATGTACAGTAACTATGCCACTTGAGTAGAGTTTATTCTAGTCCAGGTATATTTCCAAACTTTGACTTGGAAAACATCCTGGAAAGCCATTTAACACATTGAGTGCCAAAAACAGAAAAACTCGTTTTTGCTGTGTTTTTTTGTGTTATTACGAAACTAGACACTCTAATACACCTTATGTGTGATTTTGGTAGCTCTGTGATGAACAGAAGTGAATAAATGACAATCAAAAACTTTTATATATATTATGGTGTTTCTTTTCTCTTTTTTTTTAGTCCGAGTGTTGCGTAGCAAACAGCTGTAAAGCCAACACTTCTCTCTCGTTCTCTGGAGCGCGTTGGACAAAGCAGAGCAGCTTCCCATGTACAGATACGGATTTTAAGATTTCTCAGAGTTTTTAAATGGTCAAAATCGGTCAAAGGACAACTGAGAAACATCCTGTTAAAGTCTTCAATCCGAGAACCAGGCTGTTTAAATGCACACAAAGCAAAATTGACTTGAAACTGAGATATTTACGTACTTGCTTCTTCTCATAACATTAGTGTCCATCCAGAGAGGAGAGAGGAGGGGAGAGAAGTTAATCAGAAAGGAGAGTGTTGCATAAAACCCCTGTTATCTCCGTTTCTAGAAAAAAAATCACTGATTTGTATCCAAATTAGCCTCTGTTTAGCTTAGATTTCTAAGGAACCGAGACACAGAATGAAACCGTTTTCACCTACGGAGAGCTTCGAGTATCACCTTTTAAACAGCATAGCATGTGTCCATAGCTATAACATAGAATACGTTGTGGTGCTACAAATATCATGAAAAATTATATTTGTACATGCAGTATGAGCTGAATACAACAACGACGGCCCCCAAGAGCATCTGAATAATGACATCGCTGCATCAATGGTGTGAACCTTTGTTTTAGGTCACAATCCATTTCATTAGCATTTCATTTCCTAACTGTTATAGCGCTGGCCTTGTTGTTACCTGCAAGTTTATTCAGCTGGAACGCTCTGAGGTCAAAAAACTTAACTTTCGAGTGGGAAACATCTGTGACTGTGCGGTTTCTCTTATACTTTTCTATATCTACCCAATGTTATGCATCAAGCACATGTAGAACTGTAGAAACTCTTTGGGGAACTGCTTGGAAAGCTTCTCAAATAACAGGAAGGTCACGTGACTGAAACTCACCAAGAGAATGTTGTGATGTCTTTTGAAACCTCGCAATGAGCTTAACGTTAACGATTAATCCAAACAATTGTGTTCAAAGCGACATCTATTTCCAGGGCATTACCTTGCGGGCCCACAGGTCAAAAGAAAGGCACGTCGCACCACATGATGACAAATTGGACATGACAAGCTCACAAAGCTACCCTGCATGCATTTCTTCAGCTGACGGGAAGGAGAAAGAGAGGTCAGAGGTGAAGGGGATTTGAATCAAAGATCACAGTGTTGTTTAGAAGAGAGACAAAAACAAAAATGCCTGAATTAGACGCTCTCAAGTGATCAAACGAGGATCCGGGAACCGGGAAGAGGGAGATTCTTGGAAATGACGCGATGACTATTGATCTGTGAGAAGAGCAACAATGGACTTTGGTCAAAATTGTTAAGTAGAAAACAAATACATAGATCAGTAAAAGCTATAATTGTAAATATCTTTTTATTTTTATGAAGAGGTTTGGAGTCCTAAGGCACTACATTTGCCCACTGCTCCTGATGGGTTGGTATCTGAGAGATCGTGATGTCGCCACATTCACATATGTTCACAAATAGGGCATTGCTTCCATTGTGCTGTGATAGAACAGTTAAATTTACAAAAACAGCGATAAGAGGCCTGGATACATCAGCTATTTGCCGACCACTCACCAAAATATACGGTGAATGGAGCGGAATTAAACAATGATCACTCGTTCTGAAGGACGGGTCTCGTAGTCTTCTCTGTTTGTTTATCTATTTTATTTATTTACGTTTATTTGAATAGGGACACTGCTACAACAAGCTAATTCTCAATGTACGTCCCTAGTTTGGCTTTTACATAAAAAATAAACAATACATAATTAAAAATACATCACAACACAATAGAAACTGTCTTAATTTCAATTACCCCAACAATTATTAAAGTTAGGATTTTGTGTTTTGGCACTGCATTGTAGTTGTGTCTGGGCAATTAATCTGAATTGAAAGGAATTTGAAATATCAATTTTGGTCATATCTCAACAATCGTCATGGGTCTTTATAATCATCAGGTTTACAACCATTTCTTTGGCAGAAAAGGTTTTTGACTTTGGATGAGACAATGGGACATGTACATGTATTTATTTTACGATGAAATAATAAAATCTTATCGAAATTGATCAATATGAGAAAAAAAATCTTTATTTTTTTATTTTTTATTTTTGCCATATCATCCAGACCTAGTCTGTAAAGTGAGATTTCAATTGAATCGAATTATATGGTTCAAATGAAGGGGACAAATGTTCCTATGGGGCACTATTTCCAGATATAGAGTTCAGGAAAAATCCAGTAACCATGGAGATCCGCCATGTTTGCAGCTGTTAGCATACATTTTCCATAGTCTAACATTAGCTAAAAACTGTATAAAAAGTGGAGAAAAAAAGCCGTTACTGCTGGTGAATACATACTCACTGTGGTGTCCAAGTGTTTAAATGTGAACATTTACTCCAGTATTTTAACTTTTAAAATCTCCATTTGTTTATAATTGCTGCTAATCCCATGATGCTTAGCGATATGACATCACATTCCTGAACTCTATTGAGAGCACCTGGTCAGCTTATTGGGCATGGGTTAATGAGGGAAACAGCACCCGGCACATGATGTATATTAGAAATGGTTAATTCAGTTATTACTATATGTGTTCCAATGGAAGCATTAAGATAACTTTAAAACAATATATATTTTAATTTGTCTGCAAGCTGAACGCTGAGTGGATATGATCAAGCATAAATAACTAAGCACAAAAGATGTTTCTGTTGACAACACTACCAAAGCACGAGGACAATTACAAGCCATCTGCACTTATCTGTTTCTGCAAATGAACTCTTAATTTGCTACACAACATTCAAAGCAAAACGAACAAACTCTTTTATTAACAACTCCAGTCCAGTCCAAAATGCTCGCTTGGATCAGTCAAGCTAATGCGTGTGTTATAGTCATTGAGAAGTTAGTTAAAATTCACTCCACTTTGGCGCCATTATCGTGCATCAACATAACGAATGGGCCCTTCAGACGCTGGTAATTATAATTTGATAAATCATCAGCAGAAAATTAAGTCGACGTCAAAACATTCGTTGGGAGGGAGACGGATGGAGGGAGATCTCGGTGATGAATCGCGGTAATCTGTGCGCCATGTATCCACGGAAACGCTAAACAGAAAGAGATGGATGGTGAGCGCGGCGGCAAGGTCAGAGCAAAGCTGCGGGCGGAATAACAAGAGAGACATACCAACGGGCCGTGGAAGGAGTTTAGTGGGGTGAAGTTTAGCTTGTGTAGCATTTGGCACTGAAAGCATTGCCTTTTCCATTTCAATTTGACTAAAGCTGCGCAATGTGAGAAAATACAGCTTGTGATAACAGTATTATTGTGATATTTTACTCTCAATGGCGTCGCTGACTAAATGGAGATAATTTTACAAACTGTAACTGTGTTACTCCGCTCATGGGCTGGACTGGCAGAAAACATCGGCCAGAGACTTTTGGGTCTAGACCGGCCCTCTATAAAATCAGCCATACCATAGATGCTGATTTATGTTATTCCCAGAAGGGTGGGGGTCAGGATCGATCTTACAAACTCGTGGTTATGAGCCTGGCGCTCTACCTATGGAGCTAAACGAGCGGAGCATTAGTCTGACACCACACGTAAATTAATGTTATGAACCGCCCCGAAAACTGGAGCGCAATTGTTTGCTAATGACAATTGCAAACCGGAATTTGCAATTTTCCAGTTTGCTAATGTCATTAGCAAAAACTGTCATTAGCTCCAGTTTCCTAATGACAATTGCAATACAAAAATTGTATTGCAATTGTCATTAGCAATACAATATGCCCCAAGAACTAAACCAGTAAAAGCTACAAAACCGAGGACAATAGCTGCATGTTGTTTCAGCCCAATTTGAGTTAAAGCATCAGAGCACTCACTGTATTAATCTTGTTGTTTGCAACTTGCTGCAACATGTGTAAAACTTCTAAACAATCTTAAAATTTGCGTCCTGTTAAGAAGGTTTCTCTCGCGACTATGACATATGTCCAATGGCCAGTCCAGCCCTGCCTTCACTCCATGATGCGATCCTTCCTGATTGTTGAAGTGCACTTATGTCTCAATGCAAAAAAATCCAGTGTCAAGCCACAACAAGCTACTTATTTGTGGGGAGGGAAAAAAAGTGCTTCTTTTTAGGGGCTAAGAATTCCATATTGGGAAAAAAAAAGTCCACTGACCAATTTGATATCTGTAGGTGCTACTAAGTGGAGATTCTGCAAGAGTGTATAAACAAGCTCCAAAATTGTAATGCACTATCAGATACAGTCGCATACACCCTCATACTTTCGTGGTTGGTGCCTTCCACAAAGGAAATGCTCTTGGTAGGAGTGCACTTTAAGATCTTAGTGCATGTAAGTGGGAAGTGCGTGGGGTGGAGAATTTGCCATGGCCGAGAAGGGGTGAGGGAGAGGGGCTGTGGGAGTGTAGGAGGTAAAACATGTGCTTTTGTTTTGGTCACGATTACGGCCAAGCGAGTGCCGATCCGCACCACAGCGGGACCGACATAGGCGATATCTCTTTCTCTCGAGACACAAGATCTGGCCCCATATCTCTGATTTAAGGGAGGAAACTAGCTAAAAACTTCAAAATGTGTGCATACATGTGTTAATGATAGGTCAAATGCAGATTTCAAGTTCCCCTCTGAAGAAGTGACTTGGACGTCTGAGAGTTCCTGTTTCTGTATGTGTGATTAAAAGCCAAAAATCCCCGCATCGCCTCATCATCTCTGCCACTGTCATTTATAATCCCGGTCTCTCTCCTCTCAGGGCTGGGACAGGGGGGGCAGAGAGGGGCGCTCCTGACACCCTCCCCTCATTCATCAGCGCCTCCATAGGAACACGTCACTGACACCGGGGGACACACTCACACTCATCCATCACACCCACCCCACGGCCGCTCCACTGACCCACACCGAGATGCCTGAGCGGGGATTCAGAGGAGGAGGGGGAGGGAGGGAGAGGGGGGCGGGGCTCTAAATCTCCCCACATTAGGGCTATTAGATGGGGATGGACCAAGGTTTTATGTATGAGTCATGCTTTTAGGTGTAATATGTAAGTATGAGGTAATTCATCGGTGGCACTCTGCTGGATTACAATCCCAACATGTGTGTCAGGATCTTCTGTATTTTATTAGAAGAGATTGATAGTGACGGTGACCTGCCCTGGAGCATGGACTCTTTGGCTTTTCAAGTAGGAACACGACCAAAGTAAACATCACCAGAACTAAACACAGTGTAGGGAGTTGCTTCAGGACCTTTAACCTGACCAAAAAAATAGTTCAAATATTTGGTTGGACTTCCTGTAGCTTTGATTACAGCATGCATTTACTGCAGCTTTGTTTCCTCTTCTGCATTCATAATGCATTTGCAAAAAATCATCAAACAGGAAAGACAAAAAAATAGTTATTCAAATGCAAATTGGATACAACAGGCAACTTTTAAGAAAGAAAAAAAAACTGAATACTGAAAACTGAGTTCTGAATTTCAGCATAACCTGATGTTATAGAGCATTATTATGTATCATCTGTGAACTTATGGAGTAAAAAAGTAAATAAAAAATATATTTATTAAATGATTAAATTGTTGTTGTTTTATTAATTTCAAACAAATATACGTATATAGTCCGGCGTGGAGAGTATGAAAATTATATATTTTTGGAAACCATATGGTGATAGCAATGAGAAAACAACGTTTCCATTTGCCCTTGTCATTTGGTAAAATTTGCAATTATACCATTTTTCCATTAGAGTAAATGGGGAGTTCTGGTCATCGCTACGGCAACTCCATGAAAAATAGGACAAGGGTTTCATTGACTTTTTGATTGGAATGACCAAATGGAATTTTCTGCCAAATTTCGTAAATTTCCGCCAAACTGTGTTTTTTACTATGTTATTATTGCTATTGTCGCACTTTTATTTTATTTTATTTTTTAAATAAATATCAGAGCAAATGGAAACATTGTTTTTCTGATTGCTTATTTAATCAAGTTTCAAAAATGTTCACTTTTGATGCTCTCCACAAACATCCGGCAATATTACATAGTGAACCGGACTATTAATTCCATTTGGAATCCGACTAAATGCTTTTTAACTTCTTTAAGGATTTTCTCCAGTTCGGCTTTACCCAAATCTAAAAGCTTCTCCCCTGGAGCTTGCAGCCAATGGGCCAATATAACGCCTCATTTGAAAGCATTCATCACATTTTTGCCACATTCTTGTTGCTTTTTTATTGCCTTTTATGGCACATTTTTTGTTGAATTCTTCACAGGGACAAGTTTATATAGGCATATTCCACAATTTGCAAGTTCACTTTTACAGAAATGCTTGAAAACGAGCATGCAAGTTCTTGATATTGAAAAACTAATTTTGCTCCAATACCTGAAATAATACCTGAGAAGAAGCTAACAGGCTAACGGGCAAAGCTAACTGTCTTAAACAGTACAGCCAAGTTTGAGGGGAAAAAATGATCTGCATTGTGTAATTGGATGTACAATATCCCTCTCTCCCTTTGTCTTTTCTGTCAGTGTCGTATTTACTCTCATGGACAATTAATGAGTAAAAAACCACAACATGCTACGACACCTGCAGTGGCGCTTATGGCCTCTAGGGGCACGAGTTACTTAGTACTGCTTTAAATTAGGTTTTGCAGGCTAATCATACAGCTATTATAGTTTTTGACCATAAATCTAGTCCAAGATCTGGCCGTGGATCCCTGGGTGCTATGTGTTTGACCTCCTGACAGCTTTGGCATAAAGATGGGTCAAATGCAGAGGAGACATTTCCCGATTGGAGGACAATAAATAACTTGACTTTTTCTAACCTTACTCATAGCCGGAACTTGACAACCATTATCTCGCTCTGCACCATCAACTGGACACGAGCTCCGAGTATAACAGAAACTAAATCACTGCCTTGACAGATGAATGGTTGCGCCTTGGAAACTCCTCGCCCATTTCTCTCAAGTCGGCGAGAAGAAAGCAAAAAAAACATCTGACCTTTTTCTAGCAGCCGACAGCGGAGATTAAGCGCCTCTGATGTTGTATGTATGGGCTGTTTCCAAATTATGAGAGTTATTAATGTCTTTAGCAGAGCGCCTCTTTTATCTGGTGCCAAGTTTTAGTCATGGATTTTACCTTGGACTCCGCTCCGTTACAGATGGTTCCACAAAAACAGGAAGTGGGCTTTAAGTCTCCGCGGCGACGGACGGGAAGTGTGTGGGAAGAGAGAGGGACGGCCATTATTGAGCTGACAGAATCTCTCCCTGAGGTGGGACTGTGTGATAACAGCGTTTAAGAAAGAGCGACAGGGAGATGTTTGGGCTTTCATGCGAGATTGTTTTGCGTTGAAAAGCCGTGTGAATTACGAAAATATAGATATCATTTTTGAAGTACACATCAAGCCAAAATCCAATCGACTTTATTTATGGAGCACGGTTAAAAGAGTGACTATAAAAATAAGTTTCCATAAGCTTCGGCAAATGACAAAAGATCCGGTGTTGCATTCATTTTTCACCAAGATCTTGTATCGATTTTGGGAGAGTGTGACCACAGTGCAAAACCTTCTCCAGCACATCCCAAAGATTCTCAATGGGGTAAAGATCTGGACCCTGTGGCGGCCAATCCATGTGTGAAAATTATGTCTCATGCTCCCTAAACCGCTGTTTCACATTCTTTAATCCTCGCATTGTCATCTTGGAATATCAGGGAAGAAGAAACCCATTGATTGAAATAACCTGGTCTTTCAGGATGCTCAGGTTGTCAGATGATCCATCCATCCATTTTCTTACGCTTTATCCGGGGCTGGGTCGCGGGGGCAGCAGTCTCAGCAGAGATGCCCAAACTTCCCGATCCACACACACTTCCTCCAGCTGTTCTTGGGGGACCCCGAGGCACCAGGCCAGCTCGGAGACATAGTCCCACCAGCGTGTCCTGGGTCTTCCACATGGCCTTGTCCCACTAGCCTGAAACACCTCCCGCAGGAGGTGACCAGGAGGCATCCGAAACAGATGCCCTAGCCACCTCAGCTGGCCCCTTTCGACGTGAAGGAGCAGCGACTCTACTCCGAGCTCCTGCCGGGTAACTGAGCTCCTCACCCGATCTCGAAGGGTGCGCCCAGCCACCCTGCGAAGGAAACTCATTTCGGCCGCTTGTATTTGCGATCTTGTCCTTTCGGTCATTACCCAAATCTCATGACCATAGGTGAGGGTGGGAACGTAGATCGATCGGTAAATCGAGAGCTTTGCCCCGACTCAGCTCCCTCTTCACCACGACAGATGACAACTGATCTAATTCTTTATTTATTTATTGGTTTATTTGGTCGGGACAGTGCATGTTCATGAACATACATGGGTCTCATGCATGTAAACACACCACATTGGATTGTAGCCTTGGGCGAATAAACAAATTAATGTAGATCCGGTAAGCTAGCAGATCACTCCGCCACTGCCTAGCTTACAACCAGGAAGCTGATGCTGCTCAGATATAAGTTATTTTAAATGCAAAATGGTTATATTACAAAAGTTACTCAGTCAACGCCGACATTTATATGGGTAGTCTGGTGTTTTAAGTGATTGGCCTCTGGTGCACTGTGGTTGGGTCAGACTGTTTTAATGCAGGCTACTAGTTACCATAGACATGCACTAGCCTAGCCTGGGTTATGATTTTTACTACCTTTTTTTAACATGGATGTGACATACAATTAAATTCCATAAATTATAAACAATAAAATTCTCCATAAAACTAATTCAAAACCGCACAACAGTAAAGTGTTTCAGGTCTTTTGGGATTAGACAAAGCGATTTAGGCATTAGACATATTATTTCCCAGTACACAAATCTATAGAAATAAATGTACTTTTTGACACAAACTTGTCATGTTATAGTTGTGACAATGCCCACTATAGTTTTACACCTACATGTATGTGTGAATAAATGTGGTAGTTTAAAAGCCTGGCAACAACAACAGCCTCTCACTTTCACAACCCAATCCATCATCGTTTGCGCTAAACCAGGATTAATATGGCTGTTGTTCTTGCAGGAGTGTGACTTTGGAGCGGGGGTGGCAGAAAGCGGGTCTCCCCTGAAGTCGGCGCATCTGCAGGTAAACGCCATTTCTCTCACCCGGGCTTCAGATCAGGTCTACGGCCCGAAGACGACCCCAGTCGCAGCCCCGTGACGGCAAAGTAAATCATAAACACCGACGTCTGACCCCGTGAACTGTGCACCCGGGCCACATGACTTCACTGTGAGTAAGTGCGCTTGCCCATTTGCACCAGAGTGAAAGAAGTGTATAAGGATGTCAGGGTAAGAAGGCCCTTTTTGAGATGAATGAGAGAGCAATCCTTTATATGGTTATGCCACTGTGAGGCGAGAAGCTGTACATTACACTTTCAAAGTTACAATGACAGAAAAGGCACCAATTAGCTTGGAATGTGTTGGATTGCTTCTCAAAGCTTGGCTGCTTTGGGAATTGTTAAAATGATCACACGAGGGATTTTTTTTTTGCAGTGGCTTTTTAACAAATCGATAGAATAAGAACAATAGTTTGAGTGTAGAGCAGCAGAGCACATCTGTAATAAGAAGGCTTTAGTGGTAGATAAAGGAATTACCAATTTAAAGAGATTAATGAAACCTGAATGAGGCAAGAAGACTTCTCCATGTTTTTGACAGGGAAACGTTGGCTCCAAAAAGTCGGTTTTGCCTGATACATGCCCTTGATTTCCAGATACTATCAGTTAGAGCTGTCAAAGTTCAAGTAAAAAATAATAAGAAGTGCAATCATGAATTAATCACATCATATATGTTTTGACCAAGCACACACATTACCTAAAGGACGAAGCACTTGTATTAATTGTAATTGGCCAGGGGTCTCCACCCTTTGTTACCTGATGGGCTGACTTCATTTGTTTTGTTTGTTGCTGGTTTGCTGGACCCATCTCCAGATGTGGAGCCAGCCTGGTGGTCAGAACCACCTGGCTGGAGGATTTACCTATTGCACATGTTTTTTGTGGTAGGGGAAACCGCAGTAACCGGAGGAAACCTACGCAGATACGGGGAGAACATGCAAACACCACACAGAATGGCCCGGTCCTGAAAACGAACCCCTTCTAGCTTCTAGCTTGCCTTCTAGCTTTGAAGCACAAACGCTACTGTGCGCCGATTTTTATTTTTTTATGTAATAAAAGCGACAGAGAGCTACTTATGCATCAGAGAGACTCATCTGTTACGACAGACTTGAATTTTGTCCTTACACTCTTACATAAATACATATATATTGTGAATAATCAAGCTTAAAGGGGCTAGATGCAAGTTAGCCATTTTATACTCACTACTGCCACCTCAGGTCATACGTGTAACTGCACCTTCTATATTCAGCTCATGCATGACAAAACTTCGGACCCGAATTAACACCTTTTTGAGCGACAGTGCAGGATTTTAGAGGCAGTTGTGGTGAACAGGTCTGGGCTTATTCTACACATTAGGACATTGTTGAAACATGTAGGGGGAGGAAAATACTTAATTTTAACATTTTTAAACTCTGTATAGTCCCTTTAAAGGGTCAGGCCTCCGTTTATACATACTGAGATATGTTCTTACCTGAGCTTAGACGAGTTGATGCGTGCCTGTCTGATCTTTGTGCGTGCCCTCAGTCACAAAGATGTTGTTAGCATTTAGCCTCTCCCAGCATATTCCTATAGCTCCAAATGGCTCTTTCACGGGCACAAGACCAGACAGGTACGTATCAACTCGTCTAAGCTCAGGTAAGAACATAATCTCAGAATGGAAAAAGGTGGCCTGTCCCCAAGAAAAGGCTGGTGAAAAATCACATTTCAAAAGTGCAATTAATTAAAAAAATAAAATAAAAAAAAGAATTGATTGACGTTCTATCAATGCATGCTATCAATGAACCAGAACATCCAGAGCAAACCTTCAGAACAGGCAAATTTCACTTGGATCTTTGACACTGCCTCCCAAATGGCCAATAATCAAGTAAAAGTCATTGAAGACATACATAACACCGCTCGTATTTGTCTTTTTAAACTCCTGACAAAACCGTTTTCACACCTCTCTCCCCTCCTTCCCTTTGATCAGTGTGGATATAACCATCAGTGTGCCCAATCCATTGTGTTCCTCTCCGCTCTCGTTACGTAACCCTCCTCTTCTCCTCCGTCCTTGGCATTCAGTCCAGATCCATACTCCGGGACTCTCTCGTTCTCCCTCCCCGGTGGATTCCCAAACTTCATTAACAACTTCACTCCGCGGCGACTCTGTATCCACCCTCCATACATCACCGAGACTTCACCACACCGGACCCTTCGCGACCTTGGCATTTCCCCGAGACTATTGATAGGTTTCTGGCAGTGCGGCCGCAGCTCGTTTGTCATAATTATTGCTGAGTTCTTTGGCTGTCGTGGTAGCGCCCGGATCGATGCCTGTCTACTTCCCTCTTTGTCATATTGGCGGTGCAAATGACCCTTCCTTTTTCCAAATGAGGCTCTATCTATTAGCTGTCGGTGGCATCAGGCCGCTCACTCCATCGGTAGGTCAGTCTATACATCATAACTAAGACTAGAAGTTAGCAGCGAGCAGGAGAGATGGGAATTAGATGATTGTGAAGCAGCAAAGGACCCCACAACTTACAACTGGGTCTAAAAGCAGATGATTCATGGATGTTTAAAGAGCGCCAGTGTTTTATTTAAACATTTCATTAACGATAAACATTTCATTCCTTTTCCTTTCATTTAACTTCTTTTGCATTTGGATTATTTGTTTGAGGTGAAACAGCCAAGAAACTTCCTTTAATGACAAAAGGGTAAAGTTCTTCCAATTTTTCAACTTTTTCCCCAATTGTTCCAAATGTTTTGTTTTTTTTCGTGTTTTTTTTTCAAATTTCCACAGATTTTTCCAATTCGTTTCCAAAATGTTCACATTTATGAATTTTCCCCCATTTCACCCCCCATTTCCCCCCAGTAAAAAAAACATGTTTCCCCAATTTTTCCAATTTCCCCCCAAATTTTCCAAATGTTTTTTCCTTTTTTCCCCCCAAATTTCCCCCATTTTTCCCCCCAATTTGTCCCCCAAATTTTCCTAAATGATTCCCCCCCCCCATGTAAACAATAAATAAATAATGTTTCCCCAATTTTTTGTATTTGTTTCCAAAATGTTCCAATTTTTTTGATTTTTTCCCCCATCTCGTCCCATATTCCATCCATTCCGTACATCTTTGAGTAATCTTTGACTCTTTCCCAGAGGCTGTTCTTAGCACTCACCATGGCTTCACTACCGCCACACGGACCACACAACTCTTTTCCACCCTCTTTCTTCATTGAAACAGCTGCACAGCGAAGGGGAGCAAGAGGAGGAGCATATGGGGAGATTTCTTGAAAAGCAGGAAGTGAAACTACTGGATATTTTGATTCAGTTGTTTAAAATACAATACGGTGGTGGCAGTGGTCAGGGTCCTTGGCTGGATTTGCTGGATTTTCCAAGGCTTTATTCCCAAGAAAACACTTTTGTGTTTTTGGTTTTTGCAGGAGCTAGAAACGAGTTAACATCCCTCCGCTGTCACTCTTTGAGAATGGGTGAAAGGTGCAGGCCCCGGTTCTTCGGTTGCTTTTTTAAATGAACTCCACATTGTTGAAACAAATCATACACTTCCTTCAAGGCGCAGCGGTCCGTTTCAAGGTCGTCTGTGCAAAGATAACAGACTCGGCTGAATTACGAGACGACACTTTGAGTTGCATTCGTAATGAAGCCGCGCTGACAATCCAATCCCTCAAGTGTCACGGATCTGGTGTAACGGGGCCAGACGTGTCAAACTGATTAATGTGTTGTCAAAGCAGAGGGGACCGCACCAAACCACCACTGGCTCACTTTTACCTGTGGATTTGGAGTCTCTTCATCTTCACCAGCGTCCTATTCATAGTTTTTTGTTACATCACTTGAAGGATGGCAATCGAGACGGCATGTTTACACAAAATCCAACAATTCATGAAAGCCTTGGACTCTCCACTTGACTTTATCTTTATTAAAGCAAGGGTCATTATCCTTTATACAAGTATTTGGTCACATCTTGATCACTGTCTTCCATTTTGTTAATTTGAAATTGCTGCATCGATCTAAAGTGGCTTGTTCAAAGTCTCCCTTGACTTGTTTTGTGGTCTCACATGTGTTGCTTTGGTAGTGTTTTTGACTCTTACGAGATAAGGTTGATTGATAAGGAAAGCGCTTCCTGGTTATGTCGGGGTGCAGGTGGAGCGGGGGAAGATTAAACATCATTCACACAAACGTGTGTGAATGGCACTACCCAAGGACCCGATCTTCTATATGCTATATAAGTTGAGACCATTTACCATTTACCATGTGGGCATTTCATTAAGTGATGTGGGCGTGTCATGAAGTGACGGGGGCGTGTCTTTAAGTGATGTGGGCGTGTCATGAAGTGATGTGGGCGTGTCTTGAAGTGATGTGGGCGTGTCGTGAAGTGATGTGGGCGTGTCGTGAAGTGATGTGGGCGTGTCTTGAAGTGATGTGGGCATGTCTTGAAGTGATGTGGGCGTGTCATGAAGTGATGTGGGCGTGTCATGAAGTGATGTGGGCGTGTCGTGAAGTGATGTGGGCGTGTCTTGAAGTGATGTGGGCGTGTCGTGAAGTGATGTGGGCGTGTCGTGAAGTGATGTGGGCGTGTCTTGAAGTGATGTGGGCATGTCTTGAAGTGATGTGGGCGTGTCATGAAGTGATGTGGGCGTGTCGTGAAGTGATGTGGGCGTGTCGTGAAGTGATGTGGGCGTGTCTCGAAGTGATGTGGGCCTGTCGTGAAGTAGGTGGGTCGTGAAGTAGGTGGGTCGTGAAATGATGGGGCGTGTCTTGAAGTGATGTGGGCGTGTCTTGAGTCACATGTGTTTGTTATGGATATAGGGATTTGGATTAGGTCCAGGAGTTAGGGAAATACTTGAAGGAACAGGCCACCGTTTTTCCATAGATATGTTCTTACCTGAGCTTAGACGAGTTGATGTGTACCTGTCTGGTCTTTGTGCATGCCCTCAGTCACACAAAAAGACTAAAGATGTTGTTAGTATTTGGCCTCTCCCAGTATATTCCTATAGCTCCAAACGGGGTGAAGTTAGAAGCGATCAAGCTCTTCCACGGGCACAAAGACCAGACAGGTACACATCAACTCGTCTAAACTCAGGTAAAAACATATCACAGCATGGAAAAACGGTGGCCTGTTCCTTTAAGTTTGGGGACATGGTTTGGACTTCAAACAATGGTAATCATTGTTTTTTCTTTCAGACTGTTAGGCTTACCACTACTACCTTCTTCTATAGACAGTGCCTCAAAATTATGACTTCTTTGCCTCGATTAGGGCGAAGTGAAGTCGTCTTTTATGTCCTAGCGGGGTAAGATTTGTTCTCTACGTTTACCACCACCACCTCGCTGTTGTTGTTGTAATCACTAAACAGACAGGGCGTCGGGTGCAGCGCGTGAGGACAGGAGTAACTGACATCTCCGCTAACACGACTTGTCCTGTTCCTGTGAGAAGACTGACGGCTTTGAAAATGTGGACTGAAGCTGGAGCTGTGTCCCTCCCTATAATTATACCCTCAGAGCTAATGACCAGGGAAGAGAAAGACAGAGGGGTATGGGAGCAGCATCTGTGTGTCTCCCGGGAATGTCCTGGCCCGGGCTGAGAGGTGTGAGGGCCGTCCCCTAACGTCCGCAGACACCTTGGCCCCAGAGCCCTGTGCGCCCCGTGATGGAGGCGAGGGAGAGGGGACGGGGGCGGTGATGGGGCAAGGACAGGTTAAAGCCAGACAGACACTTGCTGATGCCCTGCCGTGAGAGCTAACACGCGAACAGCAGACATGGACAAACTTGTGATCTGATAGACCGACCAAATGTTTATTATTCACTCGTCCAGAGAAATGAATGTGTGGAAAGAACCAATAGAACCAAAACAGTGAAGAGAGACGGACTGTCCATTGCCTCGAGGTGGATATTTTGGAATCAAATGTTATAAATTTCCCTACGAGGATTAATAAAGTACCTCTTACCGAGCGCATTTTCTCCAGTCCTGCTTTACCTAAATCTTAAAGGAACAGGCCACCGTTTTTCCACACTGAGATATGTTCTTACCTGAGCTTAGACGAGTTGATGCGTACCTGTCTGGTCTTTGTGCCCATGGAAGAGCTTGGTCGCTTCTAACTTCACTTTGTTTGGAGCTATAGGAATACATTGGGAGAGGCCAAATGCTATCAACATCTTTAGTCGTTTTGCGTGACTGAGCGCACGCACAAAGACCAGACAGGTACCCATCAACTCGTCTAAGCTCAGGTAAGAACATCTCAGTATGGAAAAATGGTGGCCTGTTCCTTTAAAGCTTCCCGACTTGAGGCTATAGGCTTGTGTAGCGCCTCATATGAAAGCTAAGACCTACAAAACTGATCTAAGGAGATATTTTTTTCAAGAAGCTTTTGGATTTGGGTAAAGCCAAACTGAAAAAAAAATGCTCATTTCAGGTGGGAGTTAAAAGGTTAAAAATTATCTCCAAAATCTGCCAACAAATAAAAGATTTTACGTAGTTCGTATTATTATGTATGTTTTACGATATTCTCCTTCAATTGTTTCACTTATTTACTGTATCTGCTTTAATTCTTTTTAGCAGTGGAGATAATTTGCAGTGGAGATAATTTGCACTTATTCATTGTGTTTACGATCTTATGTGCAGCACTTTGGAAACGTTTCTGTTGTTTATTAAAGTGGATCGGATTGAAGATTACATTTACTGTGAGTTCATTGCAGTTCTCACGGTTGCCAAGTCTGCGGTAATCCTGTGAAGTTGAGCGTATCCGCGGGTAAAGAAGACTGCCAACAGAGGCTGTGTCTTTTCCCATCTCTTCTTATGATACAAAAAAAAAAAAACATCCAGTGACCCACAGTTCACTGAGCTTTTTGACTTTGGTTAGACTCTTAAGACTTTCAAGTTTTGTCCACTCTGTTTTTTGACAGATTTGACATGTAATGCTAAATGAATCTAACCAAAAGTATTTTCTTATCCAAATCACATCCCTGTCCTTAAACAAAACTCTTCCCCACAGGGATGGACTGGCCATCAGGAGAGCCAAGAGTTTTCTTGGTAGGCCGACGTACTTTTGGGCCAGACCAGGTGCAGGACTGTACTGCATGCATCGGCCCACAATAGAAACTGCAAGTTCCATTGATGTTCAGATAATGAATAGGATGCAATCACACAACTCATCCACCAGGTGTATCTGACTTCATTTTATCCCCCTTCGTTGGTGCTTTCTTGAGTTATGGTTCCCAGGTAATCTAGTACATAATGAGCAATGGGCCTATCGGATACAACATAACCCCTCACTTTATATTTGCCAATATAAGTGAAAAGACTGAACTATACCATCGAAGAACGAAACTATACCATCGAGGAGAGCAAGAACTAAACTACACCATTGAGGAGAGCAAGAACTAAACTACACCATCGAGGAGAGTCAGAACTAAACTACACCATTGAGGAGAGCAAGAACTAAACTACACCATCGAGGAGAGTCAGAACTAAACTCCACCATCGAGGGGAGTCAGAACAAAACTACACCATTGAGGAGAGCAAGAACTAAACTACACCATCGAGGAGAGCAAGAACTAAACTACACCATCGAGGAGAGCAAGAACTAAACTACACCATCGAGGAGAGCAAGAACTAAACTACACCATCGAGGAGAGCAAGAACTAAACTACACCATCGAGGAGAGCAAGAACTAAACTACACCATCGAGGAGAGTCAGAACTAAACTACACCATCGAGGAGAGCAAGAACTAAACTACACCATCGAGGAGAGTAAGAACTAAACTACACCATCGAGGAGAGTAAGAACTAAACTACACCATCGAGGAGAGCAAGAACTAAACTACACCATCGAGGAGAGTCAGAACTAAACTCCACCATCGAGGAGAGTCAGAACTAAACTACACCATTGGGGAGAGTCAGAACTAAACTACACCATTGAGGAGAGCAAGAACTAAACTATACCATCGAGGAGAGTCAGAACTAAACTCCACCATCGAGGAGAGTCAGAACTAAACTCCACCATCGAGGAGAATCAGAACTAAACTATATACCAGGACCCAGAGAACCTCAGACCTCGAATTTCATACCTTTCAGAAAAATGTATGCAAGAAGTGCATGTTAGGAGTTGACGGGTGACTCCTCACCTCCCTAACTCCGCGGTGAGTTTTACCATTTAATTACCTAACTCTAAATTGTTGTAAGTTCTAATTGAGAAGATTACAGTCGTGAGTCCAGGAATTCGGCAAAAAAACAGATGCCTATTGTCCTCGGTTTTGGAGCTTATACTTTTTTAGCTCAAGGGCTTATTGTATTGCTAATGGCCTCAATCATTGCATTGAATTTGACAGATTTTTTTTAGAGGGCCGTCTTGACCCAAAAGTCCTGGGCCGATCATTTTCTGCAAGTCCAGCCCTGCTTCCCTGACTTCTAGCCAGGATCTAAACCAGACCCTCCCGATCAAACATGTGACGGTGAAACAGCTGGGGACCGTCCTATGGCAACACAGACACTTAAATAAAACTGCTATTTATGGATCAACTCCTAATGTACTTGACTAAAGGGAGTAGGTCAGAGTCGGGCATGGTTGTAAATAAATCTGTCTTTTGGCCGGGATTGGCTGCTGAAACCTGGCAGCGCCCGGCAGTTATGGCAACGCAATCTCGAACCTTTGAAAGATTACATTAATAAATTTAGCAGCACCTCCGCAACAACATCCGACTGTGAACACACGGTCTGCAGCAGATGTCCCGAAGTCCACGTCCTCCGTCACCTCCTCTCCCCGTCCCGAGCGTCAGCCAGCTGCTGCTAACACGAGAGTCCCAGGCCGCCGATCGTCTGTTTATTGGTCATCATTAGCATTAGCGCTTTATAGATCACGTCGGACGGGTCTGGGCGCTTTTCACAGACGCTGAAGACAGGAAACAGCCTGCTCCGGTTGACAGTGCGTTAGCTGTCGTCTCCGTGAAAACCCAACGGGGAAATGGATGGATCACAGTGCCCTCTAAATCTGAGGCGGAACAGCTGCAGAACATCTGCAGCACCTGGATGTTTGGGGCCGTCCGTCGTCGTTTCAAACCAGGAAGAGAGGTTTAATATCGGAGCAACTGGGACACAGAGGAGGCATTAAACACTCCAATGGAAAGAAACAGGAACTTTTTCTTTTATAAGAGTTCTCACTAGATCAAATGAAGCTTTTACAGTGAAGCAACCAAACACTTGGGTTCATGATCATCAATCAGGAAGTGCATCACACATTTTATAGTCACCTCGAAAATGACTGTGAAACACGTTATCATGTGGTCATCTGTTCTGGCGGTTTTATGCATGTACTTTTGTAAATGGAAATTGTATTGTATGTTGCATGACTAAATCTAAATTTATTCAACTTTATATTGAGAATATTTAGTATAATCATATTAAATCAAGGTCCTCTGCTTTTGTTTTCCACATGGACAAAGCACAGAGCTGTTCCTTTGGCAGTGAATCTAAATCATATGAGGCTCTTTCAAATGAGCACTGTACGTTTTGATGATTTTAGTCTCTTCTTTTCATATTTATGTAATCATATATCAGCCAATTTTACTCAGCAAAAAACAGACTTTGAATGACAAAATTAACACTGACCGCAAGAGGCTTTGTCAGCAACTGCTCATTTCTAGCATCAGACTGGAATCTGACTATACTGTTTTAGTCCCTATGCTGCAAAAAACACCTGCAAAAATCACGAAGAAGAAGCTAACAGGCTAGCGGGCAAAGCTAACTGTGGGCTAGCTCCACTTAAACAGTATTTACAGCCAAGTTTGATTGAAAAAAATATATTTTATGTAAATGTAAATGTAATTGGATGTACAATATATCTCTCTCCTTTTGTCTTTTCTGTCAGCGTAGCATTTACTCTCACGGACAATTAAATAAAACTGTAACATGCTACAACACCTGCAGTGGCGCTTATGGCCTCTAGGGGCACGAGTTAATGCTTTGAACAAACGTAAGTACACAGAGATCAAATGCCTGTTTAAGAACTCTAAAATGCAGATTCTGTGAAAGTTTTCTTGCAAAACACCCTATTAGATCTTAATATGTGCCGCGCTGGCCTTTGTAGAAAGTGGTTCTTTACTTTGGGCTACAATTAGGAGAAGCTGCAATTGGTGTTTTGAAAATTGGCAATCCACCAAGCAAACTTACGCCCTCCCCTGCTCTAGGTCTTTAAAGGTGTGAAAACCTGTCAGCAGCATCAAACAATTAGGCGAATCCTGTTTTAGACTGACGAGGGAAACTCCACAGCCCCGCCTCATCCAGGAAACCAAACCGGAAACCTTCTTACTGTGAGGCAACCGTGCCGCCGATACAGTAGATATCCATGCCTTCCTCTGCGTTGTATACAGTGTGCGGTTCAGCGGCTTATGAGCTCTGTCAGGACGAGTCAATCGCGGCGGCAGGAGGTGAAGCTGTCAGTGCGTTAGTCGCCTCTGAGTGATGTGACAGAGAGAGAGAGAGAAAGAGAGAGAGAGAGAAAGGCACTGAAGTGTTGTAAAGGCACTGAGAGAGGAAATATAGACAGCACAGTGTCAGCTGCTCTGCCATTGATGTGACACTATCTGACAGGAGCGGGAGAGAGGGAGAGGGGAGGGCGATGGGTAGTAGTCAGTCAGTCCTGAGTCAGTCACCTTGGCTCTGATGCAATGTCCCGAAAGCTCAGTCCATTATTGTGGAGGCACATTAGTTAAACTCACACAGGCTGGATGTCACGCAAGGGAGACGCTCAGACCCGACTAAAGACTTCTCAGCCCCAGGGTATTGATCGAACACCTCCGTACAAGCATAATGTGTATTTTCCTTTACATGAAATGGTCAGGTTTTTATCACACATGAATTTGACTGACTCAGCTGGAGCGACCCTTCAGCAGCGAGCGACCGGGAACTGAGGAAACGTTGTGACTGCTATAAAATATTAAACTGCTGCGCCCGTTTCAGAGAGATGTTTTCTCTCTGCTCCGGCAAATCGGCAGCCGACAGTCTATTTATGTCATGTCTAGAACCAGCTCGGCTCAGGAGGGAAGACAGACGGCTCTGAAATTGTACATGGATCACGTTACACAATGCACAAATGTACCAGGGTGTGTGTGTTAAGGAGAGGGCGGTTCCATTGTGTCCATGTTCTACTCCCGATTGGACGGGGTTTTCTCCTGGAAATCCTGGAATCCCTCCATTGAGCTAAAAGGTGCATACTGGAACAGGCCAATCCTCCTGATTTTGAGGATCTTGCACTGCGGTGTTTACATATTGTCCCAGGAGCATCGATGGATAGGTCAAATGCGGAAGACAAAGTTGAGAATGCCCAGAGAAAATGTTGCCATTTTCCAAATAAAGAGAGGGAAAAAGTACACATAAAGTCTGAAATGGAATAGGCAGAGGACTGACTGCGCCCATCCCAGTGTCATTTCACAAAACAGAAACAGCTGCCTTTGTCTCACACATGCAGTTTATAGTGCTAAAAAAAAACTCCATCATATCATTTTGCATCGTTAGCATCCATTCTCAACATATGTTTTCGGAATTAATCAACAGAGTTTTAAAATAAATGGAAGTTTAACAGTCTTTTAGCGCTCGGTCCAACTTACTCTATACAGGAATCCCATCAAAAATGCAATGCTGCTTTGCACTCGTTCTTACGCTTTGTTTTGTTTTTTTGGGTGGGGGGAGTTCCCTGGATATGCACAGGTAGCATGTTCAGCTTCTACAATGTCAAAAGATCCAGTGTTGTTTTCATTTTTCACCAAGATCTTGTAGTGATGACGGGAGAGCACAAAGCAAAGCCTTCTCCAGCACATCCCAAAAATTCTCAATGGGGTTGAAGCAGTGCTAAGTAACTTGTTTACCTTGATAAAGCCTTTTCGTGGGGGTAATACAAGTGTTAATGGGATGATTGGGGGGGGGGGGTCTTTCATCTCCCGCTGATGTCTCTGGCCAGAAAACCACCATTGTAACTTTCCTGCCTCCGGGTCAGAGCCCCAATGCACCCTAATGGAATCACGAAGAAGAAGCTAACTGCGGGGAAGTGCCACTTTGAACAGTATTTACAGCCGAGTTTGAGTGAAAAAAATGATCTCCATTGTGTAATTGGACGTACAATATCCCTCTCCCCCTTTGTCTTTTCTGTCAGCGTAGTATTTATTTACTCTCACGGACAATTAATGAGTAAAAAAAAAAACGCAACGACACCTGCAGTGGCGCTTATGGCCTCTAGGGGCATGAGTTACTTAGTTCTGTGTTAAGATCTGGACTCTGTGGCAGCCAATCCATGTGTGAAAATGAGGTTTCCTGCTCCCTGAACCTTTCACAATGTGAGCTCGATGAAGAATCCCGGCATTGACATCTTGGAATATGCCTGTGCCATCAGGGAAGTAAAAATCCATTGACGGAATAACCTGGTCATTCAGGATGTTCAAGTAGTCGGATTATCTCATTCTTTGGGCACATGTGCTGCTAAACCTAGATCTTTTTTTTTGGGCTGTAGACAGAGGTTTTATACAGTGGTTCATGGGTATCATTCACAAATATAGACGACCTTTCACCATCCAGAATATATTTTGCTAATCGCTACAACCACAATCCTAATCTTTCATCGCCTTGAGAGCCGTGAGGACAGACACCGCACGTGAAAACACAAACAGGCCGTGTGTATAGCAAGCCAAGTGAACTTTATCTGCCACTCTGTGATTTGTGCGCCGTCTTTGCACTCTAATATCCCTGTCTGCGGAGTTTGCAGAGGCATTACAATGCTTTATGCGCGGCCCTAAACCCTGTGCATTGGATCGTCCCGTCCCTAACTCCGCTGTTTACTGTGGCCATTCCTCCTGAACCCGTTTTTATTGCATCTTAATCTGGGTCTTTTGTAGCCCTCCTCTCCGCGACGTTAAATAATGCCCCGCTGCCACTGCTTTCCTCAATCTCTATTTGTTTTATAGTAATACGCATTTTAACCTTCAGTGGGGTTCGTAATGCCGGGGAGGAGAGGTAATTTTTCTAACAAACGCGGCGGCAATGTGACCCGGTTTATCTCGGCTCCCCGTAATGTGCGGTATTAATCTGCAGGCGGAGCACGAGCCATTACTGCCGCAAGCCCATAACTCACTCCTATTGTTTAGCAGTGCCTTTGAGATCCTCCTCACGGCTGCTGCTGCTGCTGCTGCTGCTGCTGCTGAGGTGGCGCGACTCGGTTCCAGCACAGTTTAGATTAAAGTGGAGAAATCATTTCCGATTGTGGCTTTTGGGCGTCTCAGCGTTGACATTTTATCATTGAAAATACATTAGGGCGGTTCTTGTGCGCTGCTTAGAGCACCCTCTGCTGGCAGTATGGGGAAATCGCCATAGTAACCGCGATAAGAAGCCTCGGTTGATCGCCAGCGGCATGCTAATAAATGTATGGTGCCATGATAAGCGCTCAGAAAAACGTCCGGTGATGGTTTGTTGGCTTTGAAAATGTATAAATCCTCAAAAGATTAATCCAAAATAGGTGGAGATTTTTCGCACTCCATCAGGAGAAGTTTCCTCAAGTCATTGGATATTGGCTTGGATTAAGACCAAAGATTTAGATGATAAATGATAGAGATCAGCTGACGACCTGGACATCCCACAAGGGTCTAAAGTTAAACGCAGCCGATGGAGAGTCGCGTGATCAGTGGAGCTTCAGATCTCCACAGGAAATGACGTCAGCTCCACTATGTTCCTGCAAAATATATTGAAATGAATCTCTTAAACGGCCATCTTAACGTGGTGGAGGGGTTTGAGAACCCGAATGATATGATGATGCTTCGTGGCCCTAGTAGGGTCTCCCATGGCAAAGAGGTCCTAAGTGACGGGTCAGGCAAAGAGCGGTTCAGAAGCCCCTTATGAGAGACCAACAGGCCCAGTTAGAATCGTGAGGATGTTCTCCCGTGGACCCAACACCTGCAGGAGGAGCCATAAGGGGCTGGTGCAATTTGATTTGGACCCAGGAAGGGATAAGTGGAAGAAAATGGATGGATGAAATGGATGAATCTCAATAAAAAGGTTTTCGTAAATTCCGCTATCCTTAAGGTTAGGTTTAGGGTTAGTTTGGATTAGTTTAAGCTAGCGTTGTCCTGCGGCAGCTCCACTGATCACGCGCCCCTCCATCGGACATCCTGAATGACCAGGTTATTCCATCAATGGATTTCTTCTTCCATGATGGCACAGGCATAATTCCAACATGGCAATACCAAGCTCATGTTGTGAAAGAGGGGTTCAGGGAGCATGAGACATCATTTTTACACATGGATTGGCCACCACAGAGCCAAATCTAAACCCCATTGAGAATATTTGGGCTTTACCCAGGGGTCACATTCTCCCATCATCAATACAAGAAGATAGACACTGGATCTTTTGACATTGGAGCGTATTGAAACAGCACCACAGTGTCCTGTAATCAAAGCTAAAGCCGATCCAACAAAGAGTGTAGATGCTGTTGTTACAATAATTAGCCTTATAAGCATCGGTAAATGCTTTGGTTGTTCCAAATCAAAGCTCAACTATTACATCACAAATCAAACATTTAAAAAGGTCCCGGGTCTGTAGATCAAACCCGGGACCTTCTGTGGCCTTTCTGTGTGGAGTTTTGCATCTTTGGATCCTTCGGGTGCTCTGGTTTCCCCTAACACTAATGCCAATGGATGCGAATGAGTGATAAAATATGAAAGAAAAGCCACAAACTGTGTCCCTGGAAAGCAAAAAATATGTCCTTATTAGTCAAAATGTCTGGGGAAAAATATGCCTCAGACAAGAATGTATGTATGTGAATCTACATCTAACTTAATCTTTTACCACTTTAATACGCCACCATGTCTGTTTTTTGTTTTGTTTTAGATATCTTACCAGTCGGTCCACGCAAAACAAATTTACATAATTGGAAGTGGCAAAAATTCTGCATGAATAAAAGCCAATTTAAATGTCTAAAAATCCAAACTATCCCGAATAAACCTCACGCTTGACCTTTCCCTTCCTCTTTGCCCGTCGTTTAGAGTAATGCCACCGCTTGTCACCGCTAAACCTTTAATTACGCCGGACTGCGGCGGTGTTTTCTGACAAAATAAATCACTCGTGGCTTTGTAGGAGACTCCAGACGTTTTCCACATCGACCCGAGCTCAAAAGCTGCCATCATTTGTCCACCGGGGGCAGTAAGACGCAGGATTTACACCGCGCTTGTCAATAGCCCTGTCGATAAAAAGACACTTAGCATCCATCATCCCCAGAATCAATGGCCTTTTTTTTCTGCCATGAATCCTGGACAATGATAGCTTTCAAATAACGGGTGGGAGGAGAAACACGATGCCGCTCCGGGGAGGCTCAAGCGATTTGGCCGGTCTCAATTTTCAAATCGTTTGGGGCTTTCGGTTCAATGCAAAAGGCCCGGAGATGTTACACGCCGAGGTAAAAGGCGGATAGGCTCTCTGGGGACTTGCTAAGACCTGGGCTTATGGCGTCTCTTGACATCTCCATCAATAGGTGAAAGATGTGCAGCTAATGAAAAGGCCAAACACTGACAGCGTCGTGCAAAATCTGTGCTAAACACGTGCTCGATACCTTCTCTCGATGACCCATATTACACATTAGTAAACGCTAAACACAGGGAAAATACAGAGGTCACTGTAGCCAACGTGTCGTCCATCTTGTGTAAAACAGTGCAGATACCGTTGCTGTTTGTGGAGTCATGATACCACAGGGAGGTCCTTCAATCTTTGTTCTTTGCCTGAGAGTTAAATATAAAAATAACTTTCGAGGAACTAGGCTTTGAAGTTTTGTAATCCTCTGGAGACTTTGACGTTGAGTAGCGGACTGAGTGATACGACGAATACAAAGCTTGTCATGTTTACGTGAATGGGGATGTTAGGGATGTCGGGGGTGTTTGTGGAAGTCTCAGCGCGTTAAACAAAAGTTCAGGCTAAGATGTGCTCATGTCGCAATGGTTACCACTGTAAACATCACAAAGTAGTACATTTGGGCTTCAAAAGAGAGACAGTCATTCATTTTATCAGGCAAAACAATAAGACAAAAGAAAGTCTTATTTACTGGAAAAAGTGCCATTGTATCTTAGATAAATGGCTTTAAACGTGCTTGAATTAAGACAATTAATTTTGATTTTGAGTGAGTTCGGACTGTCTTCAAATAATATTGCCAATGGAACGAGCATTCATTCACTTAAAATAAGAGAAATTAACTTGAACGTTGAAAATAAGAAATAATCCTTGAAATGATAGAACAAAGTCAAGAAAAAAATATTCTTGTTCCAGCGGCAATAATACATAAAGTCCAAACCAAAATGAGCACAAACTCCCATAATTGTCTGAGATAAGATATCATTTTGCTAACACTAATGCACTTAAAGGGACAGAGAATGAGATACAAAACAAACACTTTCAACCACAGAGTATAGAAGACGACGACGAAGCTTCATTGAAGACGGACAACTCCTGCACGACTTAGACTCTATCCACACGAAGACAAAACGCTTATGTTTTCAGAAACTTTTCTCTCAACTCAGGTCTGTGCAAACGGCGCAATTCATCTTCCAGGCCTGTGTGAGGCGCTGTGACGCTAACACAGATAATAGAACAAGTTGTAGAGGCGCATGTGCAGTAAACTTTTGTGGAATGTTAACAGTGAAAATGAAACTGATTAAAGGATTAAGGATCTACAGAAGAGACGAGGAGCGAGTTTATTCTTCAGACGTAACGGGACTAAAGCAGAAAAACCTGTCAGTGACTTTTACGGTCAATCCAAAACACAGACTGACTCGGCCGTGTTTTTCTACTTGTCACCTGTGGCTTGTGGACGGCAGTGGAGCAAAGAGGAGCGGAGTCAAACCATCAAAGATCCATGAGTCAAACTCATCATAAGGTCCGTAGATTATGGATAACAGACACCACTCTGGAGCTGTGACGTCATCGTTTTAGTAAAAGTTACTAGACATGGACCACTTTAAAAATCAATGAAAGCTTTTGACATCTTGTACCAATATCGGTTTTGGCCCCTGGACTTAGCCAGTGGAATGTGGCAAATCTGTTGTGATTTCTACCCAAAAAAAGTCATCAAAGCATCATGAAATAAAGAAATGGTGCTAATTAAACTAACTAAAGGGTGATTTTTCTTTGACATTGAAGAAAAGATGTTCAGGGAGAAAGTCTAGCATATAAATCAACATGCCCTGTATTTACCACCGCGTGAAAAATCAATGTTTTCACCCGCCATGTCCCTCCTTAATGATGTTTATTAATGTGCGCTGTCCCTTTTCAACCGCCCCATCACCACATCATTACAAAAAACCCACTGACACGACAGATTTCAGCCTCTCTCCTCTCTCTCCCCCACCCCCCCCTCTCTCCTCCTCTCTCTCCCTGACAGTTGTGAAGCCACTGACAGCTCATAAATCACAGCTTTAGCCCGGAGCGGCGACACTTAATCTTACGACGGTATCCTCTCCTCCCTCGCTTCCACCGCGGCGCGGCTCGTAACGGCGGAAAATAAAATGATTTGTAGGCATCAATCACTCAGAGCGTCGGTCAGAGAGGGCAGCGCCTGACAGAAGGAGTTGATTAAAAGAGGAGGATCACTAACCTTCAGCGCTCGGGGAGATTGTCACTCAGAGTTATTTTATCCGCGGCCGGTTCAAGGCGACGACGCTGGCGTTGCAAATAGACACGCGGGGAGGTTTAGCCGCGGACAGGAAAGTTAACGAGTTATTGTCTCCGGAGTGTTGACAAGAGAGTGTTACACAGCTGTGGTTCTCAAAGTTTTCACACCAAGCATCAATGAAAATACCTGGATTTAACTATGGGTGTATTCAGACCTGCACTGTTTGGTCCACTTTAAAGCAGTGCTAAGTAACTTGTTTACCTTAATACATCCTTTCCGTAGTCCCTCTGGGGGTAATACAAGTGTTAATGGGATGATTGGGGGGTCTTTCATCTCCCTCTGTCTCTGGCCAGAAACCCACAATAACACATACCAATACACACATACAATAGAATCACGAAGAAGAAGCTAACAGGCAAAGCTAACTGTGGGCTAGCGCCACTTTAAACAGTATTTACAGCCAAGTTTGAGTGAAAAAAGTTATTTCCATTGTTTAATTGTATGTACTATATCCCTCTCTCCCTTCGCCTTTTCTGGCAGCGTAGTATTTCCTCTCACGGACAATTAATAAGTTAAAAATCGCAACATGCTACGACCACCTCCTGGAACCGCCATCTTAACGTGGTGGAGGGGTTTGAGTGCCTGAATGATCCTGGAGCTCTGTTGCCGGGGGCTTCGTGCCCCTGTTAGGGTCTCCCATGGCAAACAGGTCCTGGGTGAGAACCATGAGACCAACAGGCCTGGTTAGAACCATGAGTCCGTCCTCCCGTGGACCCACCACCTGCAGGAGGAGCCATTGGGGCTGGTGCAATGTGATTTGGGCAGCTCCAACAGCTGCCCCCACGACCCGGCAACGGAAAAGTGGAAGAAAATGGATGGATGGATGGATGGATGGATGGATGGATGGATGGATGGATGGATGGATGGATGGACCATGCTACGACACTTGCAGTTGCGCTTATGGCCTCTAGGGGCAAGAGTTACTTAGTGCTGCTTTAAACCAGCATTTGAAACGAACCATGGCCCGGACCTTTTATGCAGGTGTGAATACAACAAACGAATCCTGGTGTGGATCAAAGAAGCGGACCGAGACTTGAAAAAGTTGGTCTCGGTCCGCTTCTTTGATCCAAACATACTCTGGTGCGGTTCACTTCAGGTGTGAATACAAACCACTGTTGATCTGAAACAACTCAAGGGTACATGCGCCTTTCTGGGCTTAACAAGCCACCGTAGCAAAGCCCCGTGGGAAGAATTAGCCCTTCACTGCTGCTAACGCTAATACTGGATGGATGCTAGAAACAATGGGCCGTGGACAGACCTGGAGCAACGAGGAGACACTGAGCCTCCTGGATATTTGGGCAGATGCACCAACCCAACTGCTAGAAAAGACACACAAAAATGCAAGATGACAAATACATTGTGGGATACACTCTTGGGATGTGCTGGAGGAGGCTTTGCGCAGTGGTCACACTCTTCCATCATCAATACAAGATCAAGGCAACACTGGATCTTTTCACATTGCAGAAGCTTATTGAAACAATCAAATCAAAAGCACCACATTTTAGAGTGTGTGATTTTTTTTCTGTTCAGTTTTAAGTACTGATCAGTTTAGTCATGAGTATAACAGAGCCACACACTGTAGGAATTGGTTTGCGTCAACTCAGAAACCAGATAAAAATTGAACTTCTCATTTTATTTTCTTACGTTGTCATGCTGTTTGTGGGCATCTACGTAAAATCTATAGGAAAAACAAACTAAAATCAATTTGTTTTGTACTTCTATTGACGTCCATATGAACTCTTGGTCCTGGCTATTCATTATATTCACAGCAAAGACGGGAATACACTAAACACTCCCACTCAACTTAAGTCATATATTTTAAAGCTACACCTACTGCTGGTCACTGCGTGGATCGTATCCCAGAATTCTCAGCAGGACAAACCACAAACGCCGGAGCGGATCGAGTTTCCTGCCAGGAACTATTGAACTTTCCTCTGAATGGGTCACAGTGACAGGGCAAGAAGACAAAAGGCAACAGAAGGTCTGCTTAAAATCTATAAAACTGAAATGAAAAGCATGAGCAGTTAATACTTTAAACCCCCCGAGAGTCATCACTTTTTGATACTTAATATAATTGTTGATATCCATTGTGTAAATCAGCAGTTTCACCAATACTTTGTCAATCGGTTGATGCTCATCTGCATTTTTCAGGACAGTCAGCATCATTCTGATTTAACGTGGCCAAGGACTGATAAAACTTTGCATTTGCAGTTTTCTGGTCAGCTCTAATACCACATGCTCAAAAGGTTTCAGTCCCAGCATTTTTCATAAGCTGGAAGACAACAATTATGTTAGACCTGTAAAGGGCCTTTCTCACTGGCCTGGAGACTAGTTGGAGACTGGAATTGCTGCTGGTCTTGGATATGAACTCTTTTACAAGTCTTCATGCAGACTCCATGTGTGAGTGGTCTTAAGCAGTTGTGCCGCAAACACTATCTGTTGTCCTCAACCTGTGAGACATTTCTGTGATGTCCCTGCAAGAGACCTGTCGGATACCAAGGACATCTCAAAGAGACGTATGGAGTCTCTTTGAGAGTCTCCTTGGTGTACGGTCTGGGAGACGTTGCAGGGACATCACAGAAATGTCCGGATAACAAAAAGTGTTCACAATGTTGCCACAGTTGCTTGAGACCACGTAGACCTCTCGACAGGGGCGGACTGGGACTTAAAAACAGCCCAGGACTCTGACCAGTTTGGCCCAAATTAGAGTAAATGTGCACTTCGACAAAGACATATGTTAACCTCTTACCACCCGCCTTAACTGACCGAATGTATTTTCTCCAGTTCTGCTTTACCCAAATCTAAAAGCTCCTCAACTGGAGAGCAACAGTGCAACGCCTCATTAGAAAGCTAAGACCTCCAAAAATAATTGTAATTTTTTTGTCACGTTGTGGCCGCGTTTTTGTCACATTATTGTCACGTTTTTTTTTTTTTTTTGTGGCTTTTTTCATTGCTTTGTTGCTGTGTTTTTGTCTCTTTTTTGTCATGTTTTTGTTGGAAGTTTTGTTACATTTTTGTCGCTTTTCTGGCACATTTTGGTTCTGTTTTCATCTTCGTTTTTGTCGCTATTTTGATGCTTTTCTTTTAAGCTTTTAGATTCGGGTAAAGCAAAGAAAATTGAGAGTACCGACCGGTGACCCTAGAGCAGGGGTTTCCAACCTTTTTTACCCAGCAAGCTACTTTTACACAACCAGAACGTCGGAGAGCAACTTATGTTCAAAAACACTAGTGTAAAATGTGGAGAATTAGTAGCCAAGATAGTATTCCAAAGAAAATGACTTTGAGTTTAGTGCTTATACTTTACAATATTGACACAACTGTTCACAGATTGTGTTCAGCAAATTCAGAACAAACAGAAAATGCATCTAAAAGTTAAGTTATCATGCGCATAGTGATGTAGAAAGTCTTTGGGGAACCACCTAGAAAGGCCTGGTGAGCTACTGGTAGCTCCCGTGATACTGGTTGGAGATCCCTGTACTAGAGCCAGTGGCCCTCCTGTGCTCTTCCAGAATGGACATAATATGACCAGTCCGACCCTGCCTCTCGGAGACTATGCGGAGACTCCACTGAAATCGAACTGGTTCATTTTCACAGAGACTACCTGGAGACTCTCCTAATATCCAGGGTCTCCAACTAGTCTCTAGGCCGGTGAGACAGGCCCTTTGTATGAACACAATCAATCCGAAGACATTGCGGAGACAGCCAGTCACAGCTAGATCCACATTAAAATACATAATCGCCACAAAATACGACCTTTGTAAAAGCTGTGACTGCTTTTACAAAGGGATTTTCTGCAGTACTATGGACGATTGATCGAAAAGGAGACCGGTCTGAGGGGACTTTACTCTCTGCAGATCTTTCAATACATCCATGCTTAAATCATTAACAAATATCATTCAGGTTGCTGTTTTCTAAAGATGCATCCAAAGTTCTTTTATCATTCGTTAAAATCCCAGCTAAACTGCCATCGAAAGCTCCTGATACTGAAGTCTTGAAGTTGTCAGGACTCGGCGTAGGAGAGACTTGGGGGGGTGGCGTGCATCCTTCCTTTCAAGGGGAAACACCCATCTCGGACAAAAGCCCCCCGCACTCCTCCGTGTGTGTTTATTTTTACTCAAAACACACACTACAATTGAAACGTTGGGGTCAAGGTGAGGGCAAAGGAACAACAAACACGTGGGCTTTGATGATGATTACAGAGAGGGGAGAACGCAGCGCAGGGCGGCCCAGGATAGAGCTCTCCCGGCGGGTAAGACCGGAGTGAGCAGCAGCCCCTCTTTGAAGCTCCAGGGCGGTGGTTAAGAGCGAGTGAAGGGAGTTTGGGGGATGTTGTGAAGCTCAGTGAAAAAGATGGTGCTATTGGGATTGTTGCTTCTTTTTGTAATAAATAATAGTTTGTTTGTTTTTAACCAGGAAATACGATTATAAGCTTGTGTTTGGAAATATCTTTCCTAGTTCTAATTTTCACTTCAGTTGTTCTTCTTTTAAGATTCATCCAAACTTGCTCGTACTTTCTGTCTCCTGTCTGTCACTGTCAACTGCCAACTACAGCCTGCTCCCTTTGTTTCTTCTATCTATCTGCCGGTACATCATCGCAGCAGCAGAACAAAAGCCTCCTCAGCAACAATTCAAAATGTATCTATTCATTGCGACCTGTATTTGTGGTTTCTGTGTTCCACATTGTTTTACTGGATACCTTTGTATATCTTTGCCGTGTTTTTGTGAGGTTCGGTGGATTATTATTTATTTGTTTATGCAGTGAGTCCATAATGGTCCTAGAGAAAGCAGCTTTTTTAAAGTAAATAGCAGCTTATCAAAAAAAAACATTTGAGACCTACACATTTCTTCTTCTGAAACACTGAAGCACAGTGGAGGCGACACAAGAGGAGCTACAGGAAACAAGGAAGGGACAGACGAGGAGAAGATGGTGAAAGACTGTTGTGGAGCGGGGGGAGCTGCAGGAGGAAGAGGAAGGAGGAGGTGGAGCTGACCAGTGCAGGACACCATGCTTTGAAACAGGGACAAACCCAGGTGCACCGTTTCATAGGATCAGAGGAGGCAGCCAGCCGGGTTCCTCCGGGTGCTACGGTTTAAGATAAGATAAGATAAACCTTTATTAATCTCACAAAGGAGAAATTCACTTGTTACAGTCGGCGTTACTTCACAGTCTTATTGTACAGTCTGACCTCCTGCTGGTCAGGTTGACCCACAGTGGTGGCACGGCTCAGTCGCAGCGGCTCAGGACTAACACGTGAACAATATTCCGTTGTACGACAAATAAAGCACTTACTTACGAATAAAAGCTTTTCGGGTAAAAAAAAAATCTGGATGGTCCTTTCCTGCAAAATACTACTGCAGATTGTCACTCATATCCATATTATGGTCAGTGTTGGGTAGTCACTGAATACAAGTATTTAGAATACTCATTCTAAATACATTAACTGTACCTGAACACAGTTACTCTTTCATTTGAGGGTCTTTAGAATACAGTGACTTTCTTAAAATCAAAGGAATACATCACAGTACTCATTAAATATCAGTTTCATAATTAATAAGAAAGATCAAAACAGCCGGGAAAAGCTGAGCTCTGTCCTTCTGGGCTGTGCAAAGTTTTCAACGTGAAAGTATTCTAAGTATTCAGAATACAGTACTTTGATTGGACAAGTAATGGAATACATTAGAAATGACTATCCTGTAAGTAAATACAATTTCAAAGTATTCTCCCCAACACTGATTATGGCTTTACTTTTTCATCTATTACAGAGACAATGACTCAAGAACCTTCATCTCTTGAGATAGTACAGTTTCCTCTGCTTTACGATTATAAGGTTCTATCAATCCTTAGACGATGAATCTAAAAAGGAAAATTCGTCACGTTCCAGGCCATGATCTACAAACGCACCTGATCTACTGTCACAAACAGCTCTCCTCCGGTTTCAGTTTGGGACAGTTCGCGCCGCGGTCCTACGTTTCGCACGAGCATTTGAAGTGACTCTGTGTCCACGGTGAGACCTGATGCATCGCTCCGGGGCGTTCGCGGACCCTCGACAGACCACGGGAAAGTGAGCGCCGCACAAGTCAGCGAAATCTCGTCCGTCACTCAAGTCAATTAGCGGAGGGCCGAGAGAAGTGGCACTCGGTCTCAACGGGGGGGCGTCCAGAGTTCAGGAGAGCGGGGATGTCTTACATAAAGAGGAAAAAAGTGACGACTAAGTTAACTGGGTTTGAGTATGGACAACAAGAAGCAGCTTAGAGATATCATTTCTAAATTGATTATGTTTCCCTATTCACCTGCAGCGTCTCAGTTTTAATTAAAAATCCCCAAACTGCCCCGACCTGTCATTTTAACAGTGTCATTTCTCAGAGGCCGGGACAAAGACACACTTCCTAAGAGACTGTAATGACACTGTAACACGTGTGAGTCCTGAGGGAGGGAGCAGCTGGGATCTGCTCCACCTGTAAAACATGTGGGAGAAAGTGCACTGATCCACTATATAAGAGATATTCACCACCATGTATTTTTACTCATGGTTCAAGCTATAGTGGGGAGACCTGGGCCTGTTTGACTGTTGGATGTGTTTATCCCAATTGTGATCGTGAAATTTCAGGCCGGAAATCAAAGACTGGTCTGAGCAGAGAGGGTGTTTTTATCTAGTGATGGTCATCGGACAAATGATGACTAATGACTATTGAAATCAGACAGAAAGAAAGAATGACAGAATGACAGAAAGAAAGGAAAGAGAGAAAAAAGCAAAAAAAAGAGAGAAAAAGAGAAAAAAGGAAAAAAGAAAGATAGAAAAAAGGGAAAAAGAGAGAAAAAAGAAAGAAAAGAAGGAAAAAGGAAAGAAAAAATAAAGAGAAAAGAGATAGAAAAAGGAAAAGAAAGGAAAAAAGAAAGAAGAAATAGAGAAAGATAGAAAAGAAAGAGAACAAAGAAAGAAAAAGAAAGGAAGAAGAAAAAAGAAAGAGAAAAGAAAGAAGAGAGAAAGAAAGAGAAAAAAGGAAAAAAGAAAGAAAAACGAAAGAAAAAAAGAAAAAAGAGAGAAAAAAGAAAGAAAAGAAAGAAAAAAGAAAGAAAGAAAGAAAGAGAAACAAGGAAAAAAGATAGTAAAAGAAGGAAAAGAAAGGAAAAAAGAAAGAAGAAAAAAGAAAGAAAGAAAGAAAGAGAGAAAAGAAAGAAGAAAGAAAGAGATAAAAGGAAAAAAGAAATATAGAAAAAAGGAAAGAAAGAAAGAAAGAAAGAAAGAAAGAAAGAAAGAAAGAAAGAAAGAAAGAAAGAAAAGAAGAGAAAAAGAAGAAACAAACAAACAAACAAACAAACAAACAAACAAAGGGCGACCAATGTATAGAAAGTGCAATTTTTCCTTTGGTATAGCTCAAAGCTGACTGTGGAGCAGTGTCAGGCCCAGATTGTGACGGTAACGGCCCGTGTGAAAAGAGAAAGTGTTGGAACTGATCCTACGATCTTTAATTATCAAAGCTAACGCCCTATGAGGTGAGCTAAACCCCCCGGGGGCAAGAGGGCCGTTTCAATGATAAAACTCCCAGGCAGAAATTAGATCATTTGCAGAGAGTTTTTTTCTTTAAACTCTCTGCAAATGAATTTCCTCAAGAGGACAATAAATGATCTACTGCTACGAATCGAGGCTTTTTCCAATAAATAATGAACGGGACCTCATGCAGATTTATGTAGGTCTCTAAAACAGATCTCTATTGCTTTACCGCAGTGGGACAACTACTAGGACTGCCACTTCTACCACCTACTACTACTACTACCACTACTCCTGTTACCGCTGCCAATCTCTCTTCTTTTGCATGCAACGCTTCGCAAAGCCGAGTTGCAGACTGACAGTTTTACAAATGAGTGCAATTCAGCGGTACGTGGGACCATTGTGCTCCGCGCTGTTCGTCTGGAAACTGGAAGGACTCCAAGCCATCTGTGTTTATCGAATGGAGATGGGTTGCTAATGTGCAAAAACAAATAGAGCTATCCGGAGTATTTAAGAGGGGGGGAGTGACGGGGGAGCGTTTTGTTTCGCACCGCCCCCGAGACGAGACGAGACGGGGGGGGGAAACGCTCGCTGAAGGATTACTGTATACAAACGACATGAAACGAGGCGACTTGTGAGGGATTTAGGACGGCTGAGAACAAACAAGAGCCAGTCAGTCAGGGAGAAGGACTTCCCAGCACCGGAGGAGAGCGAGAGGGTGAATGAATACAAAAGAGGAGCTGCATAGTTATGAGCGGATCCTGAAGTACTGTTACTAATGATTGAGATATATAATTTCACCTCTACTGTATTAAAGTTTGCAAATTCTATAAAATGTTAAAGGGATATTTCAGGATTTTTGACATAGGGCCTCATTTCCTAGTTATCCAGAGTGTTGCTGATTTCTGGGGATTTTTTTTTGTAATTCAGGCAGTTCTTATATTTGAAGAGTTATGTGGCGCTAGGCTAGTGCAAGGCTAGCGCATTTCTACAATATCACTAGCCTGCATAAAAAACAGTCTGACCCGCTCCACAGTGCACCTGAGGCAAATCACTTATAACACCAGACTAACCATATAAATGTCTGTGTCGATTTTGCATTTAAAATACCTTATTTTTGAGCAGCATTAGCTTCGTGGCTGTATAAGCTACGCAGCGGCGGTTATTAAACTAAACCAAAAAACTAAAGTTTATTACTCAAGAAGACATAATGAATGTAATAAAAAGAACAAGGTCAGTCATATTCCAAAAAATATTCTCAAGTTCCTTTGGCAGTGAATTTAAAAGCAACTGTGTCACTGAAAGTTCATATGTCATTGTCCCTTCTTTGTATTTATATAGGTTGATATTTTATCAAGAAACTATAGTTTTTTTTTGTGGGATTTAGGGTTAGGGTTATAGGGTAGCATTAGGGTTTGGGTTTGCGCTGACGGGGTTGGGGGCCTACAATTCAGTTTAAGCCCTGGGGCCTATGGGTACATTAAGGTGGGCCTGGTGGTCTCCCTTTTTTTCTGTCTTATCTTGTTTGGAGTTCCTGGGCGCGGCCTCTGCTCCTGTAGCTGACATTTTTGTTCTCTATTTACTTATTTGTTGTACCGGAACTCACCTGAAACCCATGGTCCTGCCTCGTCTCCAACTTCTAACTCAAATACTGTTGGTCTACGTCTGCTTTTGGGTCCTCCTGGTTCAAGTGTGATATACTTTTAGTGTTGATTAAGTCTAACTTTAGCAAAAATATAAGTCACATGATCACATATCCTCCGGTCGCCTGCACAATTTTAGATAAAAAACAAACAAACAAACAAATATCCAAAGAGTTGTTGCAATGATTAATCAACGTGTTGTTTCGGGCCTATTTTTCTAAGGGTCTTTTTTTTTTCTAAGAAAAGATAAGATAAGATGATGATTTATTGATCTCACAGATGGAGATAGGAGTTGAATCCACATGGTTCTCATGAGCAGTCCCTTACAGTAACTCTGGTTCTCTGAATGTGCAGTCTATAACAAATTGGACTACTCACAGGCTAATTCTCCGTGATAACCGTCAGGTGCAGGTTTCAGTTCAGGGTCAGGGACCAGAGGTGAGAGAATGGGACCATTTGCCATTTACCATTTTAAAAAGTTGGGAAATAGACTAGTGGTAATCCTAAATCCCAGTCTGACAGTGGCTTAGTGGTTAGTGGTTCTCACACAGGGGGCAGGGCCTGAATTAAGGTCATTATTTTCCACTTCTGCCCTGCTCTACTGCACAGTGGAACTGTTTTTGACCGCAAATAGGTTCGCTCTTCGTGGAATAGCCATAGGATGCGAACTGTAGGGCCCCCGTGTGGATTTTTGCTTAGGGCCCCAGAAGGGCCAGCACCGGCTCTGTGTTTGCCTCACACATAAACTGCCTAAATATTTGCGTGCAACCCATGTCCTCCAGCTCCTGTGTTCCCTCCTATGATCCTGTAATCTTTCAAACCGCACCGGCTCTTGTATGTGCTCCACGGAAACAAGATGGCGGCGGATGCGAGGTGGTCATTCTCCTTGAATACAGCTCCTCCCGACGCCTCATAAATCTCCTGTATCCATCTCCTCTGTCCGTCTCATTCACGTGTCTATCAGCCTGCTGCCGCGCGCCCTTGAGCAAAGATTACTGATGCCCTCCCGGTGATGTACGACCCTTCATGTGCGGCCTGTGAATTAAACTCGCGGAGAGGGGGGAGAGAGATGGAGGAGGTTATGAGCGAACGGTTCATTTGTGAAGTCTTATCTGACCTCCACAGCTCTCATGGCTTCTTATCGCGCCGTGTCACTTAAATAAAGGCTGAAATACTGGCTGTGGTATTACAAGCTTGATATTAATTTTTAGATGAAATGTCTCCAGCGGTTCAATTACATTTTTATGTTGTAGCTGAAATGCTTTATGAAAAAAACCTGACCTTAATGTGCCCGTATTTAACTTGAAGCCGCGGCGCGCAGCATTTCACCAGATAAACGGAATAAAATACAAGAATGAACGTCAGTAGAGGTGACAAGATCGTATCCTTCTGACAAGTTTGACAAAAAATGCCTGCTTCACTTTTTTGGTGTTCACTTATGGTCTAGAACAAACTAATGTTTGTTCACTGGAGAATAAGACGGATTTTATTCATCTGCTAAACTAGGGGTAGGCAACGTCAGGCCCGGGGGCCAAATCCGGCCCTCCTGCACAGAACCTCTGGCCCCCAAGATGAATTTGCTCACACACCTGCCAAAGTTGGGGAAGATGAGCCACTTTTGCTTTGGTTGTTATTTTTGTATAAACAGTATAATAAAAATAGAAAATGTTGCTGTTTACATATGTTTTTAACCTCTTAACTCCCACCTGAACTAAGCACATTTTCCCTTGTTTGGCTTTACCCAAACCTAAAAGCTTCTTGAAAAGAAAGCATCAAAATGGCATCGAAACACAACAAAGTGACGAAAAAGCGACATAAACACAACAAAAGAATGACTAAAACATGCCAGAAAAGCAACAATAATACAACAAAAAAAGTGACTAAAGAGCGAGAAAAAAGTGAAGAGAAAAAAGGACAAAAATACTTTTAAAAGCCCACAATAAAAACTTCAAAGACGCTTCAGAAATTTGACAAAAGAGCGGCAACAAAAAGTTACAATTAGTTTTGCCAGCCTTAGCTTTCAATTTCACTGTTGCTTTGCAGCTTTTAGATTTGGGTAAAGCCGAACTGGAGGTAAAAAAAAGACATTTTTAAACAAATATACAGTATGATGTGTTTTGAGGTGAGGTCCCTTTATGGTGGTCAAAGCTCCAACACAAAGCTCTCGATCTACTAAAGGCCATGAGATCTGGGTCATGACTGAAAGCACAAAAGTGTGGATACTAGCAGTTGAAATGAGTTTCTATTGTGGGGTGGCAGGGTGCACCCATAAAGGAGCTCGAACTAGACCTGCTGCTCCTTCACGTCGAGCGTAGCCAGCTGAAGTGGCTTGGGCATCTATCTGAATGCTTCCTGGTCACCTTCCAGTGGAGGTGTTCCGGACATGTCCCATTGGGAGGAGGGACTGTGTCACTCTGTGGCCTTGGAACACCTCGGAGAGAAGAGCTTGAAGAATTGTGCTTCGATTGGGAAGTCTGGGCATCTTTTCTGATGTTGCCAACCCGGAATTATTAAGAACTAAAGGAAGCTTCTGGAGATAGAAGCGAAACATCCTCAGCTCAACAAACGCTGAGTTGGCATTACATGAAAGTCTCTACAATACCTGAGAGCCCTCAAAAACACTTTTAAAGTATTGAGTAAAACAAAAACCAAAAACTTGCTCAAATTGAACCATTTTGCAGCGTAACTACTCTGGCCGATTGTCCGCTGCCGCCTCATTGCGGGGAATAACGAGAGGAAGTTTTCCTAAAGTGCGAGCGAAACAAGGAGCAAATAGGGGTGAGAGAGGAGGGGGCGAGGTCACGGACAGGACAGCGCCTTAAATCAGCGCAGAGATCGGCCCAGTGTCAGACGGAGAGAGTTGGAGATGATTACTTGAACATTAGCAGCTGGGTTATAACACATGTCGGGGTCAGGCCTCTCTCGGTCTAAAGTCACTGCAGCTGTTCCCAAAAAACAATTAAGCACCCTGTCAGCTTTACCAGGAAATGCCAAGTATGTCCTCAAGCTTCTGAGAAATGTTTTGTTTTTTTCTACTAAGAGTGAATTGAACATATGGGACAAAAGTCAAACCAGACACTTGTACAGTAGATAATGCCAATACATGACTGATGACATGGGGTTCCACGGACGACTGGAGACTTGAATTTCAATGACGGCATAAAAGAAAATGATTTGGAGATGGAATTGGTAACATTTGGTTAAAGTGGGGGGTAAGAGGTTAAACAATGCTTATTTAACAATACTTTGTGAGGATATTACTGTATTTTAGATTCTCTTTTACAAGTTCAAGTTCTTATTTGGGTCGTGGCTTGTCATTCCAGGGTGATGGTGGGTCCAGAGGCTATACCAGTGGAGAAGCTCTGGTTAAGACTGTCTCTAGACCTGGTGGCCCTTGGAGAAGGGGCAGAATTGTTCAGTTGAAGCCACGAAGAAGCCACTCCATGTTTAAACTGCAGTATTGGTGTGTTTAAACGTAAACTTTTAGGTTCAAACTGGCTTGTTTAGGGAGATTTGGGAGTGTGCTTTAGGGGCGTGACTTTGTCTGTGTGTATTTACATACTGGGTAAACACCCAGGGTTGAGGCGTGACCAGTCTGACGGTCCCAACAGGTCCGACAGACTGGCCATAGAAATTAGGAAATGGAGCACCGACACCATCAACCGTGACGAAGGAGCGTTTCTCCTGTCCCACACCTGGGACACCCTCCTCCAATGATTACGCCCCCTGTCGCCCTGAATCCACCGGGCGGCAAGGGGCGTGACCAGTCTGTCGGACCTGTTGGGACCGTCAGACTGGTCACGCCTCGGAAGTAAGAACAGCTGATAAGTGACACGTCACCGCACGCCGGTGATACTTCTGATGACGGCCTGCAGATGGCGGCTGAAACATGTAAAGGTAAAAGATCTTTAACATCTCTAACCTTAGTGTCCAACAAAACAAACCTAAAATGTGATACATGGACGTTACAACGAACATGTTTGGAAGTGGATTTATTAATCACGGATTATGTGGCGCCGCTTCCTCATGAAGAGCCTCCAACAGAGACACTGCTTTGCTCCCCAGACAGGACCACACTTTCCCCACGGCAGCTTCAGAGTTAAAAAAAAGCGTATTTTTATTCCAGTGGATTTTGCGTTTGAGTGGATCTCTGATGTCTCTCTCTGTTTTCTGTTTCCACGTTAGAATACGCTCGTCTCCTGTTTCCTTTTGTTGTTTGGGGAGGAGGCACCGCTGTTTTGGTTTGGGCAGTTTTATACAAACGCCTATTATGGATCAGTTTATGTGCGTTTGAGTGAGTGAACTCTGAAACCCCATGACTCGACAGGGGGAGCTTTACAGCGATAAGGCTTTTCTAAATGAGATGTAAATGAGCCTTATTGTCACCCCGAGAGAAGTGAGAACAGCCCAAAAGTTTAGAGGCCGATTCCTCTCTTTGACATATTTCCAGTTCCTACATTCAACTTGCCACATCTTCTCCAAATATTATCAGATTTCCAAGTGTTAGACGTTGTTGGAACACTTTCACAAGCTATGTCCTGTTAGAAGATTCCAGGCATGTCCAAGTCTATTATTTAAAGGTTCACATTTGCAAGAAGGGGTCACTATTAGTCTTCACTCCTATTTGAATACAATACTAAGAATGCTTCCTATTTGTCTGCCGAAAGCTAGAACCTTTAAACCATTCTGTGCCTTTGAACCCATCTGCTGCAATACTTCCCTCCCCTAACACCACATATCAATCCTTAACCTTTTTATGTGATTTTTATCTCCTTCGCCTTGTAATGATAAGCACATTCTGAACAGTGTACCTTCCTTGGGATCAAAGGATACGAGTGGAAAAGCTTAGGCAAACACTCAAGACAATACCTCGCCTCGGTGCCATGTTTAATTGTACAGGACGGCATTACGCTGTTTAATCTATAACACAGGGCACAAATTGTTATCGGGACAGTCCGCTCTGCCTTTCAGTGACTCATGGGGGAAATAAAACTCAACTTTTCCCATTGTATGACATGATTGGGCGAATAAATTGCTTCCATCCTGACTAACCCTAACCCCGCTTGACATTTGGAGTAGGATCAGTTCTAATTGCCTTCATTCCCTCACGAACAGAGGGGTTTCCTGGTTTTCAAGACGGACCGTGCCAGAGTAAATAAAGTTTGTTTTGTCATCGGCTTATGAGAATGGACGACTCGGAGGGATATCGTCTCACAATGACAGGCTGAGAGATAATCAGTGGAAATATCAATGAGATATTAGCTACTGTCATGCAGGATTATGCCTTGAGTTTAGATAATGCATTAATCTTATGAATCGCTTTTTCCAGACGCTCAAAGTTGCTTCATAATTCGTGCATTATTGATTCACTCCAAACTTGGTGGTGAGATGCTATGATACATGTAGACTGACGGAATCTGCAATCGGCCTTTTCGACAACCACTCACGCACCATTCACTCATCCAAGCCACAGTGAAACGGAACCTGAGACCTTCTTGCTATGCTATGCCCGATAATCCCGAAAATGATGATAATGCTGATGACAATGCAAATGTTAATGCTGCTAATGCTATTGACAATGCAGATAACATTATTAGAAGCATTATTAGCAGCATTATCAGTGTTATCAGCATTATTATCAGCATTATTATCAATATTATCAGCATCATCATCAGCATAATCAACATTATTATCAGCATTATCAATACATTATCAATAATAATGCTGATAATATTGCTAATAATACTGATGATAATGCTGGTAATGCTAATGCTAGTAATGATAATATTGGTTATGCTATTAACGCTAATGTTTTTAATGATAATGGTATTAATGCTAATGCTGTTAATGCAAATGATAATAATGATAATGCTGATCATGCTATTAATGCTATTTATGTTAATGCTATTAATGATAATGGTATTAATGCTAATTCTGTTAATGCAAATGATAACATTGATATTGCTGATAATGCTATTAATGCTAATGCTATCAATGATAATGCTGGTAATGCTAATAATGCTGATGATAATGCCGATAACGTTGATAAAGCTGATAATAATATCCCTGAACATAGACTGTTTAAACATGTCATCCCATTCCTGTTTTTCTGGCCATAATAGTTTAGTTTTTGTTTATTGAAGTATTTTTATATAAATGTTATGTGTTTTATTTAAAGCAAACATTTACACCCAGTGGTTTACTAAATGGGCAGATCTGCCTATTTGTATTTTCATCTTGTTGTTGCATGTACAATCAAGTACAAAGGCAGACATTTTGGACTACCTTGTATGTAAGTGTAAGTGCAAACACTCAAATGGCCAATGTAGCTAATGGGAGCCAAAACAATAATAGACCCGTATTTTATTGGATATAGTGTTAATATCAAGTCTTGGCAGGGTTTTTGCAGCTGCCCTAGGACTGACTGATGGATTGATGGCAGCTAATGGCCTCTCTAATCACTCCAGAACACAGATTTACATGGAAACTTTAGAGCTGAGATTAAACCATCAACCCAGTTTTTGTCAGCCCATTGTGTAAACCAAAGGCCTAACCAAATGCTGTGTCTGCAGGGCTCATGGGCACAAATACAGTGCTTAAATGATTCCACATTTGGAGAAACAGATTCCAAGACTTCTCACTTAGTTTCTTTATCCTTTGCCTGTACTATTTTGTAGAGTCCGGCAAAGATTTCAGATGATCCGAAAGTATTTTTAATAGACTTGCACCCAGTTGCAGCTGCGAATTCACACCATTTTCCACTGCAAATGAGAAAGATCTTTGCCACTGACTTATTGACATGCAATCCATCCTATATATCTGAGACCGGTGGGGACAAAGGCAGGGCATAAATCACCGTTTCCCAGTCCAAACGTGGGAGTGAGCGCAGCTGGTAAACATTTGGCTTAAAGTGAATGATTTACGGAGCTCTGACCTGGAGACAGAGTTTCTATATCGGCAGCTCTCTCATGGATCATCCCCATTGATTTCTTCATGGCCAGTTGATAAGGACAGGCTTGAAAATGCAGATAAATGAGTTCTGAAAGGGGTCTAGGGAATAATGAGCGGACAGGACCGTTTGACAACTCAATAAAGAAGTTTGACATTCTGGCATTCAGATCCCAGTCTATTGTTTAGCAGTAGATTTACCTGACAAAAAAATTAAGTGTTACGATCTGGGGTGGCTGCAGTTGGTCAGGTGCCCAAAGAAAAAGATCAGCTGACGACATGAACATCCTGAATGACCAGGTTATTCCATCAATGGATTTCTTGTTCCCTGATGACAAAGGCATATTCCAAGATGACAATGCCAGGATCCATCGGGCTCACATTGTGAAAGAGTGGATCAGGGAGCACGAGACATCATTTTCACACATGGATTGTCCGCCACAGAGTCCAGATCTTAAAGGAATATACCTGTCTGGTCTTTGTGCGTGCCCGTGGAAGAGCTTGGCCGCTTCTAACTTCACCTCGTTTGGAGCCATAGGAATATACTGGGAGAGGCCAAATGCTAACAACATCTTTGGTCTTTTTGCGTGACTAAGGGCACACAGTTCTTCCATACTGTGATATGTTCTTACCTGAGCTTAGACAAGTTGATACATACTTGTCTGGTCTTTGTGCCTGTGGAAGAGTGTGGTAGCTTCCAACTTCACCCCTGTTTGGTGCCATAGGAATATACTGGAACATCTTTGGTCTTTGTGCGTGACTGAGCACATGCACAAAGACCAGACAGGTACGTATCAACTAGTCTTAGCTCAGGTAAGAACATATCTCAGTATGGAAAAACGGTGGCCTGCTCCTTTAACTCTCTTTGGGACTCTTTGGGTTGTGCTGGAGCAGGCTTTGTGCGGTGGTCACACTCTTCCATCATCAATCAATACAAGATCTTGGTGAAAAATAACAACATTGGATCTTTTGACATTGCGGGAGCTTATTGAAACACACACAGCAATTGCATGCTGTAATCGAAGCTAAAGGTGCTACAACAAAATATTAGAGCATGTGACCTTTTTTGTGGTTTTATTTCAAAACAATGAAAGATGGACAGCATGAATACAGAATTGTTGGTTGTAGTTCTAACTCTAACATCCCGTTTTTTCAGCGATAAGTTTATGCGCATGTTCTATAACTTGCAGTTCAGTGAGCAATACTTTTACAACAACAACTAACTGCTAGTTCATAATACAGCAGCTATAGTTCAGGATACATAAAAAGGCTTTATATTGAGATAATAGCAACAAACTGGATAACACAAACAGGTTTAGAGCCTATAAGAGCAAAAAATATTAATAATTTGAACATTTTCAATATCAAAACTATCAAAACAAAGGAACATGTATGTATAACAGTGGTATGAATGCATTGAAGAGACACAATTTTTCCACGTCTTCGGCTCCGTTTCCACTCCTTTATTATTTATGACCCTGCGAAACATCTTAAAGTCAAGGTTACCCGTGTCAGCTCGCCCACACGAGGCCATAGAAACAATCTGCCACGGCCTAAATCCGACTAAACCAGCCTGTGCTTCTCAATTAGCACCTGTCAAACCGCCGCACCTCGTTTTAGTCACACCCAACGGCGTCTCACCGCCGCCGCCACCACCACCGGGGAGCATCCTCTCAGCGGAGCCCGCGGTCTGTAAACATCCCCGGCTGCAGCGCCCCATAAATCGTGGTTGCGTCGCGGGGCTATCGCTTCCTTGGCTCGACCTTGAAGCGCGCAGCTCTGGGTGGCGGCGGGGAAAAAGGCGAAGTGATGAACGAGACAGGGGGAGCGCAGGGGCAGTAGATCACGGAGGAGCGGAGATTAGCCGAGGAGCTCTCTCTGTGTGAGAGGCATTAGGAACACAAAGTATATCACGGAGAAAGAGCTGATAAGCAAGTCCAGATGAAGTTACTATAAGTCAAATGTTTATTACTGTTAGATGTTATTGAAACGCTGTAGCAGGGCTTGTCTGGGTGAACAGGAATAGAGATACTCGCACAAATGACAACAGATTTCCAAAAACTACTTCACAAATGACTGCTCTGTCTTACAATTATTTGTTCATTTTTGAGGTTCTAATTATGTGGAATTGTTTAACTTGCAGTAAAAAAGACTATCTCAACCACAAGAGTGAGGGCCACACTTTGGGCACCCCTGGTATTAATGATGTATGAATGAAAGTGTGAATGGGTGAGTGGTTTCTTGATGTAGAGCGGTTTGAGAAGATCTCCAAAGCTTCCGGGAAGGTTTTGGATGCGGTGTTTTATGAGAAGAGCAAAATGTCCATGTTGTTTAATGTAGCATGTGGGAAGAAATAGCTTTTGTCGATGCTGCTGCTTAGTCTGAGACAGGGCTGGCAACGCAAATTAATATAAGGATTGTTCTTAACATTGGATGTCATTATTATCTGTCCGTCACATAGACATAATAAATACTAAACTCTGTCTCCTCACTCCTCCCCGTTTGCCATAATCACCACGTTCAAAAGGGAAATCATGCCGGATTTACAGACTCCTCCATCCCAGTTCTGACAGAGCATGTAGACTGTAGACTTGGCCAGGCCCACCTCATGTACCCATAGGCCCCGGTGCTGAAACAGAATTGTAGGCCTGCTACTCCTACATGTATCCCTCTCGGCCAGGTAGGGCGGGCCTACTCCAGGTACACACATAGGAGCGCAGTGAAACCATCTCATACGGTTAGTCATGTTAGTCATGCCGCAAAGTGAAGTGATTGACATGAAAATCAACAAATCATCATCACATTTTTTTCCCATAATTCTGATAGGCCTTTGACTATGGTGGGCTCCAGCCCCTGGTAGCCCATTGGATAAGGTGGCTCTGGAGTTGTTTAGCCCGTGCCATTAGCGCTAATGCTAACGGCCTGTCAATCAAAGTCTGGCCCTCATTAGCATACCACATTTCTAAGATGTTCCTTATGAAAATCAGCCTGGTTTCTTTAATTGTAACTTACTCAGTGTTATCACAGGAGCAATATCTAGCTTTAGAAAGCTTCAAAAAAATTGAAACCATGCTCTACAGTTGCTTAAAACGTGTCTAAAGTGCAATGCTACCTAATGGAAAGCTAGCTTGTTTTGCCGCCCATATGGAGGTATGAAAGCAATGGCGGACAATGGCCCCAGCATCGTGGTTCCATTGGCCATTGGTCCGTCCGTACGAATGGGCGAGGGACATGTTTTCTCGTCGTTCCTCATGGCCAAGAGCTGATATTCCTGCAAGACCACCCCCCGATGGCCGGGGCCGACACCAAAAGACACGTTTTAAAACAGATTCCAATGGAGTCTTTGCACCTCACAAACACTGCTCAAAAGCCTGGCTCCAAAGACTTTGTTTTTTTCTGATAAAAAATGCTGTGACCCATGTGACAACGCTGGGCAAGGTGTCATATTTTTATCAAAAAGTTTAAGTCTGAGTCTTTCATTGACCGGCTCTGGAGCCCCGAAGAGCCTTGTTGCTGCTCAGCTCGTCTCAAGGGGGCAGAGTTTCCAGCCTTTATGTCCTTTTTTGGAACATGCTCTGTAGGCGGATCACGGATTCTCTCTTGAAACTCTGTTATTAACGTAAACGGGGAAGAGTGAGGTTAATATCTCTGTTGTCTCTATGTCTTTGGTCAGTACAAAGTCAGTACAAAATGAGTGCATTACTGACTTTGCTTCTCCAGTGTGAATATCCAGAAGAATTCCCAACGTCCTACAAAGACCTACAGACACCTGAACTCATGATGATAAACTGGTTTCTTTCGGTCTCTGCTTGTCCTTGCTGTGTTACTGTGTGTTGCTTGTGTGCTGTTGTACTCTACTGGATGGGTGCTAACCGGAGCCTCTGACGGGGTGCTGCCCTGCCCCTTGTTCAGTCAGGACGGTCCCGACAGACTGCTTCCCCCCCTCCCTCTGACGCACCAACACTCTGATTAATGAGGGGACTGGTAATCGCACTTCCAGGGGCCGACCGCATTCGTCTTCATCCCCCGCGCCTCACATACACACCCACACACACACACACACACACACACACACACACACACACACACACACACACACCCTGCCCCCGTCCCGCTCCGGCTCTGACATTTAATGCAGTCCCGGAGCAGCGCTAACGAGAATTCACTCCCCAATGAGAGGCACCGCTCTGGCCCCAAACACGGAGCAAGCGCAGGGAAGCGGGGGGTTACTATAGTCCTCCTTTTGTATTTAAACTATAAATGAGTGATTCAAAGGTGTTACTGTTAATAAAATGATGTACAAGTCATGTTAAATCCCATCCAATTGTTCTCCTCGTAGTAAAAATTCAATTTATTTTATATTTACCCCATTGAGAGTCTTTGGGATGTGCTGGGGCAGGCTTTGCACGGTGGTCACACTCGCCCAACATCAGTACAAGAGCTGGGTGAAGAATGAACGACACGCTGGATCTTTTGACATTGCCGCAGCAAAACTAAAAAACGCTAAAGGTGGTCCAATGACATATTAAAGTGTGTGACCAAATGTTTTTTGGAGACTTTTACACTGCGTTCCAAATTATTATGCAAATTGGATTTTTGTGTCAAAAAGGTAAAAAAAAAAACAATAATAATGAAACTCATGGATGGTATCGTGTCTTGGGGCTCTATGAATCACTGACATAAATCTCAGAGACCTGGGATGATTAGTTTTCAGGTTAAGCCCAGTTAAGGGAAAAACTACTGAAAAAGGGTGTTCCACTTTATTATGCAGATCATCATTTTCAAGCAATATGGTAAAGAAAAAGGGACTTTCTGCTGATGAAAAGTGTGAAATAGTTGAATGCCTTGGTCTAGGTATGAAAACCTACGATATTTCATGAAAGATTAAGCTTAATCATCATACAGATAAGAGATTTGTGGATGATTCAGAGCACACTCCGTTTTGTGCCGATAAAGGCACAATATGGACGGTTTCTGCAAGACAAACACATCAGATTATGAGAACAGATGCTACAAAGCAGCATACAGGTATTTGAAGCTGCTGGTGCCTCTGGAGTGTCCCAAACATCAAGGTGTAGGACCCTCCAGAGGCTGCAGTTGTGCATAAACCTTCTATCCGGGCCTCCCCTAAACTGTTAATTGAATGCTGATGAACAGAATCGGCTGCAGTGGCTCAGAAATACATGAGGACTCAGTCTTGTTCACTGATGAGCGCCGTGTAACTCTGGATGGTTAACTCAATGGAGTAGTGAATGGTTGGTGAATGACCACAATTTCCCAACAAGGCTGTGACGTCAGTAAAGAGGTGGCGGAGTCATGTTTTGGGCCAGAATCATGGGGAGAGAGCTGGTCGGCCCCTTTAGGCCCTTTTAGGCTCCCTGAAGGTGTGAAAATGACCTTTGAAAAATATGTGGAGTTTCTGACTGACCACTGTCTTCTATGCTACAAAGAGAAGAGCCGTGCTTTCCCGAACAAAATCCTCTTCATGCATGACAACGCACCATGTCATACTGTAAAGAAAACCTCTGCATCACTGGCTGCTATGGGCATAAAAGGAGAGAAACTCATGATGTGGACCCCCTCCTCCCCTGACTTCAACCCTATTGAGAACCTTTGGAGCCTCAACAAAAAAAACATCTATGAGGGTGGGAGGCAGTTTTCATCCAAACAGCAGCTCTGGGAGGCTATTCTAACATCCTGCAAAGAAATCCAAGCAGAAACTGTCCAAAAACTCACATGTTTAATGGATTTAAGAATTTTGAAGCTGCTATCACACAAGGGCTCCTACGTTAAAATATAACTTGACCTTGATTGAAATGTCTTTTGATTTCAGTAAATATGACCTCCTAATGCTACAAATACAACAAATGACCATTTTCAGTTAATTACGAGCTTTAAAATGTATTGAAACTATGAGTTGCATAATAACTTGGAACAGTGGATTTTGAGGTTTTTACTATATTTATTTTTGAAAAAAATACTGTTATCACTAGGAAATTTTTTCCACCACATTTAAATGATCCTCTACCAGTTAAAGACTTAAAAAATATGCTGACTCTCATTTGAGTTGACAATTTAGAAAATCTTAGAAAAATGTCATTTGCATAATAATTTGGAACGCAGTGTAATTGGCCGGGCAGAATACATTGAAATGTTTTTACTGTATAACTTTCTTGGCTTATAAAAGTTTCAGATAACTCTTCACGGGCTATCTCAAAGAGGATTGACCTTCATACAGTAATTCCCTTAAATCTCTTAATACCTTTTTGAAAGATCTAAGGGAAAAATGAATTTACTTCTGAAACCAGAGCGGGTTTCAATGTGGGCGGGACAGTATAGCTGAGTACATTTCAGTCTGAGGCCAATCTTTTAAAGGATCTATATCATGCTATTTTAGCCATCCCAAAATAAAGTATAGGCACTTATATGGTATATTGTACCTCTACCACTATGGAGTACTATTTTTTGTGAGAAATATAAGTATTAACAGTTAACTCTGCCCCCTCTCTCCGAGCTAATCCGCCCATGCAACATTAGCAGTAAGAAATATAAATATATTATAGCAATAAGTGAAGTTACTTCACAATGCAGTTATAAGGAGTTGACATCTGCAACACAGCTTCATAAATGGCTAACACGCGTTTTGATTGACTCACCGCTCTGGTCCATGGGGTGTTTACATTATGGGACTCGCATTGGTTATGAAAGTTAATCCACTTTGATTCTGGCGAAGGTTCATCAAGCATCCATCAAGTGACAGTTACAGAAAAACACTATTTTGGCTGATAGTTGCTGAACCCCGGAAAGAAATTCCAACTTCTTACGATAAGTAAGAAAAAAGAACAGGCGTGTCCAGAGTAGGTTAGAAAGAGCTCTTTCTTTCTTAATAATGAAAAAGCGGTTAAAATCAAGCCGTAAGGCACTACATTACAGACGTCGGGCTCTTCCTGTTTGACACTATGACGCAAAAAACGTCAGAGTGTCACAAGTCAGTGGTTTTCCAGGAGAGGATTCAAAAGGATTGCTTAGAACTGCATGAAGCCAGAAAACACTCTGAGTATTTTTTTTTAATAAGGAAATAGCATTAAAACAAAAGCTCCAGAAAGTCGATTTTGCATGATATAGGACTTCTAAAACCGTAGCTTACCTGAGAGACTCTTTTGGCTGGAAATGTTTAGAGCAGTTTTATTGCTTAACATAGTATTTTGTTACATCGCACAACATTAATCAAGCATTTGTCATTTCTTAGTTGAGCCAATTATTCTTTCGTGGCTACAAACATCCCAATGTTTTACCTTTTGGGGATTGCTAAAATAATTTGCATGTGGACTTCATTTGTTCTTGAGTAATACATTGTGTATTCTTTACACCCAGTTCAGACACATTTTTAGTCAGTTTTAGATTTGGTCTGGCGGTACTTGATAAAATATGAATTTATCTATCCTGTACTGTATGTGTATGTGCCTAAAGCCATTTGCCTCCTGCATTCATCTGCCTGCGTGCATTAGGAGCAGCCCGGCGAAACCCTTGTAACTTAAATGCACCTCGGCGACATCAACAATCCTGCGTTGGCCCGGGCTGAATTGCTGTGGGATTTGTGTCAGCGGCGCCGCGTTAGCCGAAATACCTCTTTGTCTTTCATTTGCCTTGTTTTTAAAGTACACCCCCTCTGCGCTCCCTTCACTCCGCCCCGGCCGCCGTTCTTGTCCATCCATCACCGCAGTGCACTTTGTCAGCACCGACTAGCGTCCCGCAGACCTGCAATCGCGCTAGACGGCCACCGGGGAGCGTTTTCGCCTCCCATTTACGGCCGCGATATCTGCTGAGTGGGACGACGGACTCCCAGTGCAACGCTTTCCCTCTATTGCACAGGCAAGCACAAACATCCACTGCCGATCGGAGCGACGAGGAGTGAGATTGAGGGAGGCAGCCGGCTAAAGGATCGGGCGCATTGGTCAGGCGCGACTCCATTCGGGCTGAGCTTTAGCGTCAATAATGTCACAGTGAGAAAAGAGAACGGGAATGTGCTGATAATTGGACTTTGACTAGGAGAATGTGCAACATATCTTGACTGCAAGGTGCCACAATATATTACAAAATCACTGAGAAAATGTGGTACCTTTAAAAAATTGCAAGTGTACTGTTTAAATCAGGATTTTTATACTTTTGTTCATTCATTTTAGCCTGGTTTTGACTCATTTGAAGCGGGCTGCATATGCCGTGTGTTGCTCTATAGCAGGGGTAGGCAACGTCAGGCCCAGGGACCAAATCCGGCTTCCAGCACAGAACCTCTGGCCCCAAGATGATTTTGAGAAATATTGTTATGCAAATAAGAGAGCAAATACCTGTTAAAGTACCCTAAAAATGTGAGAAATATTGTAGAAATGTCCTGGCAGAGCGTCCCACTTGGTCGTTTTATAGTATGATGTAAAACGGGGATTCTAGACCCAAAAGTGGGTCACGGAACCATTTTCAGTGGGTCGCGAGTCTAAAGGGAACTTGTATTCAATATTTTCCTTCTGAAACTGCATGGGAACACTAACAGAGTTTGTTATTGGGTTGTTTTGATCATAATTTCAGTCTTGTTCAACAAGAACTTGTGTGGGCTTAATGTTGGGTCCCGAAGCCGCTAAAAGGGGCGAGATGCAAGTTAGCCATTTTATGCTCGCTACTGCCACCTCAGGTCATACGTGTAACTGCATCTTCTATATTAAGCTCATGCATGACGGCACTTCGGACCTGAATTAACACCTTTCTGAGTGACAGTGCAGGATTTTAGAGGCAGTTGTGGTGAACAGGTCTGGGCTCATTCTACACATTAGGACATGGCTGGAACATGTAGGGGGATGAAAATACATAATTTTGACATTTTTAAACCCTGATTCTTTGCTTTTGGCTACAATGGTGAGGTTCGGCCCCTGGTGTTTTGGCGAAGATGAAAATGGGCCCTCCACCACGCAAACTGCTCTGTAGTTTCTGTGGATGTTTTTGCACTTGTGACAAAAGGATAAGCTTTGGAAAAATGTGTGTGAATAAAATCTTGCGCCACATCTAGTGCATTTAGTTTCTACTTTAGTGTATTCAGCCTGATCCACTGTTGGGCTGATTCTTGTGTTCATTCGGGTTAGTTCTGGGTAAAATTGACTGAAAAAAAGATCTGTATCTTTTCATATTTCAGATCCGGTTCGAACCGTTCACCTTAAAGAGCCGGTCCAAAAAGCTCTAAAAAAAAGTCTCCCTTTACTCCGGGCCTACTCAATAGGCAGCCCGTGGGCCAGTTCTGGCCCGGCAAACAATTCAATCAATTTAATTAGGCCTTTGGTCTGGTTTATGGGATTTAGTCCTGCCATAGCCCTGATAGATCATGTTTTGCCTTGGTTTAACCCGGGTTTAGTTCGGAGTAGTCCTAGTTTATTATTTGCTCTTTATTATTCGGTATTAATATGTTATTGCAATGTTTTAAAGCCTTAAAGGGGCTAGATGCAAGTTTGTGACTTTCTCAGGCCTTATGCATAACGGGTCTGAGCTCATTCTACACATTGCTGGAACATGAAGGGGGATGAAAATACATAATTTTAACATTTTTAAACTCCGTATAGTCCCTTTAAAATGCTGGAATATAATACAACTATTGTTTAGGCCCAATTCTATTCAAGCATTGATGATAATGAAATTCTAATTTATTTATTCTAATTTATTTATTAATATGAATATGTTTGGTGGCGGTGGTAGGCTCACCGACTGACCGGCCCAGTGGCCAATGACCTTCGACAAATCTGGCCCAGTTAAGCCACTGTTTCGCTTGGAAAGACTGGCAGCAGTGCGGTTCCCAGTCTGTTCCTTTAAATTCATATTGTGCATCCATGCAGGCAACGTGAGTGTTTGCATTTGTCCAGTGACACGATACAAAATGCTCCAAGGTGGGATTGAATCATTAACTTTTCAACAGACAGTATGGGACTGCAGCAGCAGATTAAATGCCCCATAATCCATAATAATCTCATCAGTTAGGGCACAATCGTTCTTCAGAGCCTCGGTGACGTGAGCATTTAGAATGAGCGCGTCTCGTTTGTGTCGGGCAGAGCTAATTACACAGTGACAGGGGGTTATTAATGAGCGGGACGTCCCACATTGACCGCGTTATAAATGGGCCCCGTCGCAGTCTCCAAATGAGGTTCCTCGCTCGACTGCACTGCCCCCAAAACAACACACCGCTCTGTCGCCAGGTATGATGCAACAACAGGGCTGCAAAACACGGTGAAGAAGACGACGGTCTACAAGAACTGCAACAACTCTTTTTGCAGTGTGCATGCAAGAGAGAAGAAGCTAAATGGCCCCGGCAGACAATGTGAGATGCAAAGATTGAGCAACCATGAACATTTCTGGATAACACAGTTCAAGTGCAGAGAAAAAGCATCACATGAACCCATTTTTAGAGCAGATCTTAAAGCAACTCTGCAGAACACTCCAGTCCACGTTAAATGAGTGTTTCAAATGTAGTCAAACTCATCACATAATGTAAATGTTAACTTTGGATGTAGTGAAAGAAAAGCAGCAATTTCTCCCTGGAGACGAGCTGGTGACGTTTCTCTTTAAGAAAAGTCATGAGTCAGGACTGAGGAGAGACGGACCCCAAATAAAAGCCTCTGTAATAGACTGTGTTCACGTCACAACTTTCTAAACTGGCTAGAATCTCAAATTGAGTTGGTTCAGCACAGAAGTCTATTGCTGGTAACAGCTGGTAACTCAAAGTTTTTGGTGGTCATTGTATACGTAGGTTTGGTGTTACTATTTGTGGGGACACTTTCTATCTTTGTATGCAAAAATAATCCCTCCAGACTTGTCAAACATCGTCACTTACCAAAATATATGTGTCTCTATGAGTCTCTGATCTCCCCGTGCTGCCCCTCCCCTCACTGCTGCGCTCAAAGCTTCTGTTCTGTAGCGCTTCTGTTCCATACTCAACATGGAACAGAAACAACCATTTCCTGATCATGGTTGAGTGAAACATCCGATATAAATAAACGAGAAACATCTTGTGTTTCCGGCATACACGTAAATGCAGCTCACATAATATGGCTCCATAAACAGAGAGAAGCTCCGTTGCAACCCGACAATATGAATATCTCTGCAAATATTCGACCAATCAACGCAAAACGTGCCGATCGTCCTCTCTCAAGCCTAAAGTGTGCCACATCTGAGTCAAGTCTTTGTGAAAGATCGCATAATGTGAAGATCTCCACATGAAGTTGGTGGAAACAACTTGGCCATCCTGAAATATTAGTGGGGACAAGTGAATTTCTCCATTGTGAGATCAATAAAGGCTATTTTATCTTATCTTATCTTAACTTATCTTAACTTATCTTATCTTATCTTGTGTTTCTAAACAATGGCTTTCGCGCTGACAGGTGTGGCCATAGACTGTATATATAAATAGACAGCTCCTCCTCACTCCTCCCCGTTTACCACCATGACCACGTTCAAGGGGGACGAAGCATGTTCCTAAAAAGGACATAAGGGCGGGATCTTCACTGTAGACTCAGACCTTGTGTGACGTGTAGTTCGCGCAGCTCCAATGCTAACAATCCGGCCCTCATTGGTACAAGATTTCTAAAATATTTCTTACGAAAACCAGCCTGGTGCCTTTTATTGCGTCTAACCCAGCGTTATCACAGAAGGAATATCTAGCTGTATCAAGATCTCAAAAATTAGGCACCAGGGTCTAAAGTGCAACGCTTTCCAATGGGTAACTAGCGGCTATATGGAGGTACTACAGCAATGGCGGCCTCTATTGTCGTCGCCAGCGGCCATTGGGTGTGGCGCTCTGTATAATCTTCTGCCCCAGACTAAACGCAGTATGTGGGTTGTACATGGGCTGGACAGAAGAACCATGACCAACGGTGAAGCTACGTCCAACAGAGGTTCCTGTACAAGCTTTTTCTTCCTACAGACCAATGTTTTCCATGGAGAAGGGATCAATGATGGGGCTCACAAAGGGGGACGGAGCAACCAGTGTGTCCACGCGCCGCCTTCTACCCAAGGCTTTTCTGATATTACGTTGCATTCACAAAGGCCCCATTACTCTTTGCTTTCTCCGTGTGGGTCATGTAATCCCGTTAAAATCCTTCACGGCGCGTGGATTAGCTTATTGAAATGTCACTTAATGGGATAAACATTTTTGCGTGGCGTAAACATCAGCCCGTGTTTACCAGACGGGCGGATTTCCGTAAGTGGAACCGACTTCGTAAACAGGCAGCGACCACGAGAGGCTTTGTTGTGTGGGAAATATCGGCAGAACGCGATGGAGGGAAAAAAAAAACACTTAGCCTGGATTTGAGAGTTGGGATTTGAATTGGGACAAAATGCGCACACAAAATATGGTGACGGAGCATAATTAATTTGAGGGATTGGCTTTTTGTGCGAGGCTAAACGGCACTGGCAGGGGTCTCTTTGTTGTTGTAAGTCCAATCAGCTGAGGGCTTTCTATGGGGCTTTTCTGTGGAGTAAGCCGTTAGCTGTGAATAGCATTACATCCATGGGCTTTGGGAGTCATGCATTTACCGTTACAAAGCACCGCAAACTGTCATTCCAATCTATATTCATTTAGGAGATGTGAGAATTCTGGCTTCTTCGTTGCCTATTTTTGTATTCGGTTAACCCTCGCCCTTTCTCTCTTCTCCAAAATAACGTAAGCTACAATTCAACCGTACATCTACTGACTCTTCCATCAGTTCTTAAACTATCAGGGCTCAGTAAGAGTGAATTAGCTGAGAGTGGCTTGTAGAACAGCTTGTGCTAAGTAGCGAAAGCAGTCAAAAAAAGCAAAAATAAAGTCCGAGGCACTCGAGTCATATAGCCAAAATAAAAGTCCTTTATTAGGTTTGGACCAGCCTACGCGTCAGGGCATGCAAAACTGATCACAGGTGTGGAGATTTTAAAAAAGCGATCATGTGACCAATCATGTCACGTGATCAAAAGCCTGACAGACAAATAAACAACAAAATTGGGAAAAAAAATGGAGGCAAAATACCTCAGTGAACAAGGGTGAGTACATGTATCATCATAAAAACACGCCTTAGTCATGACCAACACGAGACAGAATAAGCCGACCTCGACCACAGAGAGAAGATGAATATCATAGTAGTAAATGTGATAGCCTTTCATTTTATCTCGTATGCTCGGGAGGGACGGTCTGCTGTGATTTTGTATAGATCTATGAGTTGGTTTGTCTAAAAATACAAATAATCCTAATCCTAGCTTTAAGGGTGACCATTTCCCTGGCCCTAACCTTAATTTGTGTCATGATATCTCACGTTTTCACAGCAGACCGTCCCTCCGGAGCATACGATCTAGCACTAACCTTCATAAAACAGGGGAGAAATAAATTTCCTAATTCAACCCGGGTAAACGAGTGGCTTGTAAAAGTTTTTTTTTCGTTTATTGCCACCACGGGGGTCCATTTCAACAGATGACCATCACTTTCAGGTTGTTTAAGCTTGAGTGGCCAGAGCTTTTGAAATGCTTTGCGACGGGGTAGTCCATATTTTGAGTTCTAACTGCGTATTTGTGTTCAGCAAATCTTTCTTTGCGTTTTCTCTTTGTGCGTCCAATGCATCATGGCTCAGTGTTTGTTAAATTATAATATTTGGTATTCCTTTAGAGCTGGAGTGATATTTATAATACTTTATGTAGACCTCCGGCCAATGGTACTTAGACAATGTTCCATTTTACCCTGTTTTTGTCTGATTCAAAACGTTTTTTTTCTTTCATTATTATGGGGGACAAATCATAGTTATGGCTAGAAAAAGGTGTGACTTTTTTGGTGTGGATTTATGAGATTGTAAATAGTAGAGGTGATTCTGGAAATATTATTATCTCTTATTAAAGGGACTAATTTTGAACCTTTTTAGTCAAAATGTGGTAACCCCTTTTCGTCACATATTTACTATTTAGTTTGACCATACACAACATCGATGAATTATAATATTGCGCTGATGTGACGCTGAAAACAAATCACAGTTGATTTTTTCACAAATGACTACTTTTACAACATACTGTTATGGGGCGAAAATGATTCTACCGTACAAACAAAAACAACAAATCAGGTATAGCTTCTTTAAAGGGACTTGACGGAGTTTAAACATGTTAAAATTATGTATTTTCCTCCCCCTACTTGTTCCAGCCATGTCCTAATGTGTAGAATGAGCTCAGACCTGTTCACAACTGCCTCTAAAATCCTGCACTGTCACTCAAAAAGGTGTTACTTTGGGTTCGTATAATATAGAAGGTGCAGACCTGACGTGGTAAAGGTATAAAAATGTCAACTTCCAACTAGGCCCTTTAAAGGTGCATTATGTACCTAATAACAATAACTAACTAACCAACACTTTATTTTAGCGCTCACTTATTAACAGCTAAGTGTGCTAATTGATGAAGACTCAAAAAAGGGTAGATCAAAACAACTGGACTGGAAAAAGAGCCTCCTCAGAGCTGTTGTCCATGGTGACCACACCCACCAGAAAGAGACGCGGTGGGTGTGGACGGTGAACACCCAGTGACAGCAGATGACGTCACTGGCGGGGCCACAGACACGGCTTAGATCCAGGCCGTGTCTGGCGCATCCTCGGGATGGCTCTGTCCCAGGTGTTGCACAGCTGGAACCTGAGTCCCCCTCGTCCCCCCCTCGTCTGTCGGTGACCGGACGCATGGATCTCTCGTACTCCTTGACCCGTCTCTCAAACCACCGCTGCACCTTGTCCAACAGACGTGTGTCTCTGTCTTTAAAAGATATGGATGGTTAATTAGCTCTAAATTGGTATATACAGTATATTAATACCCTTATTAGTCCTTTTTCAACATCTTACCAGCTACTAACTAACACTTTCCCACTTCTTAATTCTTAATTACTGCTTATGAGCCAGAAATTAGAATTGTTAATATGCTTCTGGTTATATGGGCCATATTAGGTGTTAATACTCTATGTAATAGAGGGGGGAAACAGTTAATATTAGTGCGTATTTGACTTTTCATTGCTGTATGGGTGGCTGTATGGAGCATTTACTTTCTGTTACAGTGGATTCCAGGATCAATTGTTTTCAGGGTTTCTGGTAGGTTGTCACTGCCGATGGAACCATCTCCATGGTTACTCATACATTCAATCTAAAAACTAGCAGAAACCCTAAAAACAATTGATCCTGGAGCCGCTGGGCCACTAAAAGGTCAAAAATGCAGAAATATCATATAACTTCTTTTTCGCCACATAAAAAGTTACATAATTCAACTTTAAGCTGAAAAATCTCTCTCTTTTTTCAATTGAAAGCTCAATAATATGAGCTAGGAATTAAGTATCATATTTATGGTCATGAATAGAACATTTGGAGTCTGTGGGTGTCATTTTACAGGTAGATATTGTCCATAGACTTGGAGAATCATGCAGTCTTTAAACACTTCCATATAAATCTATGGAGGAAATTGGAATCAATAAACAGCGTATTGTAAATAGATCAAACAATTACTTAAAGCACATAACTGATTAGGATAAAATCATTCTACCAAAGCTTAAACAGTGAATAAATGGGGTCTAATCACCCTGGCATTAATCATTATGTCAGATGCCCTACTTGACACAAACACCTCTGCATTTATCCGAGCGCTACAATAATGCTAAAGTACTTAGCGCTATTGCATGAAAGACGAAGTCGCCAACTGGGTAAAAGTGATTGCTACAAAACCAAACCCGGTGCTTTTGCTGAGCACAAATCTGGCCGCATCTCAATAACGAGTCGTAGTTTATGTCTTGTGGCCTGATCCGGGGGTGAGCGGGAAGCGTCCCGGGGGGGCGGGGGGGGCCTGGTGTTGACGGATGGACAGAGATGACAGTGCTGTATTCATCCTGCACGCTACATCGCTCGTCCCGCTAGCACCGCGCGACAGAGCAATAAATCACCGCCCTGCTTCCTGTATCTACAGCTTATTACACCCCAGCGTGACAAATAAATAATCCTCCCTGTCACTGAGGCCCTGAGAGGGGGCGAGAGAGAGAGAGAGAGAGGGGGGGGGGGGGATGGCTCATCACTCCTGCTACAAACTCAAACCAAGATGAAGTGGCACTCCAAGATTCAAGACAGGCGCCAAAAAAGAGCAACAGCAAAGCAAGCAAGAGGCTAAAATCTACGAGGTCTGGGGGCGATGTTTCATTTCGTGGGACGACCGTGTTGCTGTAGGCCTCAAATATTTGTGTTTTGTCACCAGATGCCCTTCCCAATGACCACTACATTTATCATGTTTAGGATGCTGTGCCCTTTTAGCCTATTCAGAAAGATGTGCTGAAATATGAACAGTATGTGGACAGCATTTGTAACCTATTCCTTCTCAACAATGGATTGTCAAGTACACCAAACTAGTCTGATCACTAGTTCAGCAAAATCTGGCTAAACCCAACAATGGAATGGGTAACACATGTGAAACTCAGCGCTCAATCTGGTCACACATTGAATATTGCATTGTAGGACCGTAGCTTTCAGTTTAAACCATAGAAATAAAAAAGAGAAGGGGCGTTTGATGTTAGCGTTTGCGGACAGTTAGCAAGCCGGCTTGGCCTGGAAACTTTTCTCCGTTCGTTAGCCTGTTCCGTGTATTTTCCTTTAGCTGTTAGCTAAAACATCGCAAATGTGTGTAATATTAATCTTCCAAATACCATAAAGTGAGTGGTTGATATTGACAAAATCAGGAAATTAACATAAAGGAGGGGCATCTGGTTGGTCAGGCAAACAAAAGTGGCGTCTGAGCTAAATGCTAAATCATATTGCATTATGCTTTTGTTTTTTGTGTGTTGGATCCAGTGGCCACTAAACTTCATCTTATAAGATGTTTAATGGGGCTAGGTGCAAGTTGGCCATTTTATACTCACTACTGCCACCTCAGGTCATACGTGTAACTGCACCTTCTATATTAAGCTCGTGGATGACGGCGATTTGGACCCGAAGTATCACATTATTGAGTGACACTGCAGGATTTTAGAGGCAGTTGTGGTGAACAGGCTCATTCTACACATTAGGACATGGCTGGAACACGTAGTTTGATGACAACACCATCCATCCATCCATTTTCTTTCGCTTTATCCGGGGCCGGGTCGCGGGGGCAGCAGTCTCAGCAGAGATGCCCAGACTTCCCGATCCACGCACACCTCCTCCAGCTGTTCTGGGGGGATCCCGAGGTGACACCAGGCCAGCTCGGAGACATAGTCCCACCAGCGTGTCCTGGACCTTCCACGAGGCCTTGTCCCACTAGGACACGCCTGGAACACCTCCCGCGGGAGGCCACTAGGAGGCATCTGAAACAGATGCCATAGCCACCTCAGCTGCTCCTTTCGACATGAAGGAGCAGCGACTCTACTCCGAGCAATGTAGTGGTCATTGGGAAGGGCATCTGGATGACAACACTTAGTTTAATTTTTTTTAAACTCCGTATAGTCCCGTATAGCCTGACTTCACTATTCATTTGTATGGGGATAAAACGTTCAATTTAAATCAGGTCCGGGATTCAACGGCAAACATAATGTGTGCATTTGTGAGAACATGCACATATAGCTAAAGGCACTTCTGTGATGTGTACGCTTACAACGGCAGAGTAGAATCCCGTTTCGTCTCATGCTGTGCTTACAATAACAACGAAAGTGCTCAATTCTTTGCAAACAAGTCAGTCATTTCCTGTGTGGGCGGAGCTTGGTTACAGCTCCACTTTCCCACTCGTCGCCTCGTTACATTAAGAGGGTCGAAAGTTCACAGCCCGGCGTTCAACTTCGCCGTGCGGGCTGAACTCCTGACCCACAGACAGGAGAGAGAGAGGGAGAGGGGGGGGAGAGGAAGAGAGAGGTACTTCAGGAGGGGGGTCAGAGCACACAGTAGCACCATTTACAAACACACAGTCGCTCCACACAGCCGCCGAGAGGGCCGCGCGATAACATCTCCCCTCAGAAGTGGAGTCGGTTTGGTATTTATGGCGCTCTCCCCTCTCGCCATAAATCACGTTAATTGGTTTACTGATAAAGCGTCTGTCAGTGGCGGCCGAGTCGGGGGCCGTTTTATCCGTGTCCAGCCGCGGTTCGCGAGCCCGGCCCGAGTGCGACTATCACGGACGCAAATGTCAAGGCGCCCGCGTCACTCAAGATAAATGAGGCCGGAGCAGCGAGGCATCAGCGCAGTCTATTTAGGGCCATCACGAGATCGTTAGCCATTAGAAATCAATGTGCCGTAGAGAATACGCAGAAAACATTAGCTTCAGTCCGTGTCTTCTGGATACAATGATACATACAGTGCAGAGGGTTCAGAAACTAGTCTTTTTCTAAGTATGACTCTAAGTATGACTCTGAAAAACAACTTCCAGAGGAGACCGGGGCAGTTCGTCACAGGGGTTGGTTGTCACATTGCTTTTATATCCACACTGGGGGTGCTGTGACTCGATAACGTCCCTAAACATCAAGTTTAATACCAGCAACTTACTACAACCTTCATGTCTCAGGTCTGAGCCTTTATTTTGAAATCCAAACCAAAATGCAACAATGAATTTATGTTACTCTTCAATAGCTTCTACAGTTTTTTTTTAATGTAGTGACACTAAATTTAGTTACCAATTACTACTACAACCTTTACTTTTAAGGTCTGGACCTTTATTGTGAAATGTATGTCAATATGAAAACACTAACTTTACACCAGATACCAGTCAGTTTTTACTCTGTTGGCACAAAAGTGGCACCAGTTATTAATTATTATACCAGCAACTTACTACAACCTTAATTTTTCCAGTCTGAGCCTTTATTTTGAAATCCATACCAAAATATAACAATGTATGTATATTGCTCTTCAATAGCTTCAACAATGTATTTTCAATGTAGTGACACTAAAATTACAACAGTTACCAATTATTATACTAGCAACCTACTACAACCTTCACTTTTAGGGTTTGGACCTTTATTTTGAAATGTATATCAACAAATATGTTTAGGCTATATGAATGTCAAACATGGCAATGTATGGATAATCACTATCACTATTAACCAATTATCATAGTAGCAACTTACTACAACCTTTATTTTTTTTAGATCTGGACATTTATTTTGAAATGTATGTCAATATGGAAACACAAAATTTACACCAGTTACCAGTCAGTTATTTCTGTGTTACAACCTTTACTTTTAGGGTTTGGACCTTTATTTTGAAATTTATATCAACAAATATGTTGATCTAAATTTCAAATTTGACAATGCATGGATAATCTTCAACACTTTCTACATTTTTTACTGTAGTGTCACCAAATTTACACAAGTTACGAATTATCATACTATCTACTACTAAAATCTGTGGATATAACTCTTTATTAGCTTCTACAATTATGACTGTATTTACCCTGAATTAGCACCAGTTATTAACATCCTGTAATATGTTTTCATTCACTCATCTCATTACAGAGTTCTGCTTTAAAAAAAAAAAAGTGTAGGACGAGGAGCCAACTTCAAGTCAAGGGTTTAAGCTTTAATTTGATATAAGTGTGTTTCCTCTATACCCGCCCTATAGTGGAATCTGTTGTAAACATAAATGCACATGTTTGGACTGTGTGTGTCAGGTTTTGTCCAAAGATTATATAGACACTGACTTATTTTACGATGTACAACGTTGAAAGGGTAAAACGTCCACATGAGTGAGGAATGTGGTCAGTTCCTGAGAGCAGCGTCTGCACTGGACAGATTTACAGTTTGAACTCGCTGCTGTAATTGCAGCCTGTCGCTCTTCGGGCCGAGGCGCCGTATTTCACTCACGCTCTTTCACATCGTCAGGATTTTTAACAAATGCTAGATTCCAGAGGTGGTGGTGGAGATAACTTCAAAAACAAAGCACACTCGACAGGCTCCCTTACTGTCCTGTGTAAAACCAACAATGAGAAATTGGTCCGAAATGCCATGAAAATTATTGGTAGGAAAGAGTTTCCTTCTTTACAAATCCTCAGGCAGAAAACACTCTCAAAGAACCTTCTCATGCGCTCTTCAATGAATACGAGCTTCCTCCATCGGGGAAATGATATCGGGCTGTAAACAAAACAAACAATTTATTCCTGTATCGGTTGCTCTTCTTAATAAGCGCAGATAGCACTTTGTGTTCAGGTTTTGTATATGCAATCACGGCTCTTGTGGAAGACATGGCTACAGCATTAGATAATAGTGAATATGCAGTGGGTGTTTTTATCAACCTGAACAAGGCCTTTGACACCATAGACCAGGGATAGGCAAGTTTGCGTTGTGGAGGGCCGTCTTTAATCATTGCTAGAACACCAAGGGCCGAACCTCACCATTTCATCCTAAAGTAAAGAACTTTTTTCTGCAAATGCCAATGCTTTACATCAGTGGTTCTCAAGTCATGGCTTTGACCGACCATTACCCAAGGGTGACAAGCTCAACCCAAATAAAAATGTAAATTGTCATATATTGTCTAGAAAAACAGCCCATTAACATTCATTTTAACTGATCCCATGCAGTTTACAATGGAAAATTGAGAAATTTTCCCATAGGCTCGTGACCCACAGAAAATGGTTCCGCAATCCACTTTCTGGTCCCGACCCACAAGTTGAGAATCATGTTTAACATTAGATATGAGTAAGTGTGGTGCTCTGCCAGGAAAGTTTTTAATATACAGTACACTGACACTATTTCTCGCATTTTCAGAATGTGATCTCATATTTGCATAAAAATATTTCTCAAAATCATCTTGGGGGGGCCAGAGGTTCTGTGTGTAGGGCCGGATTTGGGTCCCCGGGCCTGACGTTGCCTAAAAAAGACTGAAAGGTTCAGTGTCAGGGAACCTACATATGCCTGGCTGGAAAGGTATCTCAGCAACAGATACCAACATGTACAAAACAAATCACACATGGCGTCCCACAAGGCTCTATTTTGGGTCCAAAATTGTTTATAATGTATATTAATGATGTTTGTGAAGCTCTGAAAAACATAAAATGTTTATTATATGCGGATGATGCCAGGTTGCACTGCTCTGGAAAGGATCTGAAACAACTCCTAAAGCTAAGTCCTGAACTAAAGTTGTACTGTGGGTTATGGCACAGCTTTATCCCATTGTTGAAACTATGCAGAATGAGCTGACTGTGCTTTTGTGTTTTATGTCATGTATTGTACTAGTGTCTGTGCAGGAACCACGGCATGGCGAGTCCAAGACAAATTTCCCTATGGGACAATAAAGTTTAATCTAACCTATAATCAAGCACATTGCGTTTTTGCCTTCTGCATTAAATCTGTAATACCCAGTTGAAAGTCCATCTTCTCCACAAACTTGGGTCCGTATTAATGTTACAGTGTCAACGTTATGTTAATCTTTCTCCCCCGACATTACATTTAATGCGGTCATATACTCTGTAACCATCCTTCAATCCTTTACTCCTGTCATGCTCCTTGTTTGCCCACATCTGTCAATCCTGCCCCTTATTTTAACACAGTAATTAAAGGAGCATTAACGCTGGTCAAACGTGTAAACATCGATTGACAATTAGAATTCCCCTCAGAGCGAGAGTCAGTTTTGTTGATACCGTAAAAAGCGATCGCCTCTTGGTTTCGTCTGACACATGGACGATGACAGCTCTGCGTCTCTGTCTTCTCTCTGGATTAAATCGTCTTTGGGACAAGGGCAGAGGGACCCAGAGGACGCCGGTGTCCCCCTGCCCCATCTCTTGCAGCTCATTTACCTGTCACATCTACGGACAACAACTGCACTGTTGCCATATGGCGAAATATACATATACAGCAGCTTCTGTCTCACAAGCGTCATGTCCTCACAAGAGATGACAGGCTTTTGCAAACCTTAACTGAATGAATACATGTTTGCAATAGAACAAAATCCCCTTCGAAAAGTAATATTTTCCAAGTACTTTTCTTCTAGATTTTATGAAGAAGCTGCATGAGGCAACACAAGGCAACCCTCCCTGCGTTTGTCTGGGACTGATCTTTGCGTGATTAATGGCGTGAAGGGACCCAGAGAAAGGTCAAATGCAGCGAAGGGACTCGAGCGGCGACGAGGGGCAATTAGGACAAACATGATTAATAACCCCGACTGCCACTGTCTTCTGTAAACACCGCACACGGAGACGGGTGGTACCGCAACTTAGCATCGGCCTTGGTTCCTTTGACCAACTTTTCAAGTGTTATAAGCCTGGTTTCTAAAAAGGTTGTGGAAGAAAGCTTCGAACTGAATTAGTATTGTCACATAAATGCTGGGGATTGTGTGTATGATCATATTCATTTTAACATTAGCTTTTGTTGAAGCCATTTTTATTTTTTGCACAGATACAGAAAGCAACACGTCATACCTGTACATGGGGTCATGGCCGAGCCGTTTTATAAGCATATTTATCACACACAAGTAAAGTCAAGCCAAAATCGGATCCATATGGATGTTTTGTCACAGCAAATTTTCCAGTAAAAAAAATGCACTTGTTGCTAGTGTTTAATACAATTATTCCATCAATCCTTGTAACCAAGCTAAAAGCAAAGCCTTGGCTATTCCATCTGTAAGTGGATACAAGATTTCCTGACAGGACGGCCACAGACTGTGAGGGTGGGCAACACTTATTCATCTTCTGTGGTTTTAAACATCGGTGCACCACAAGGATGCTGTCTTAGTCCCTTATTATATAGTCTGTATACGTATGACTGTGTGGAAAAATATCCCACAAACAGCAGGTTTAAATTTGCAGACGATACCACGATCATAGGTTTGATTTCTGACAACAATGAGCTGCACTACAGGGACAAAGTGAGTTCTCTGATCACATGGTGCAAACAATCTGGCCCTGAATGTAGATAAAACTAAAGAGCTCACTATAGACCTCCGGAAGCAGAAATCACCACACACGCCTGTCCAAGTTAATAGCACTCCTAGGAATTTGAAGTTTCTGGGTATTCATATTTGTAAAACTGGTCTCTTCACATCAGCTGTGCAATTAAAAAAGCTCAGCAGAGACTATATTTTTTAAGGTGTCTCAAGAAATATGGATTGTCAAAAGAGACACTCATACATTTTTCCAGATGTACGATCGAAAGTGTTTTGACAGGAAGTTTGTTGGTGTGGTTTGGTAATGTCACATCACATGACCACACCCTTTTGAAAATGACAGTTAAAACCGCATCTCGGATTATTGGATCTTCTTTGCCTCAGATAAAGGACTTGTACGATAGGCGTCATGGAGGACCCAAGCCATCCCTCCACCTTCGGGGAGACGTCTGCGGAGCCTCAAAACTCAGAAACCTCATTTCGCAGACAGTTTTTGTCCTCAGGCGGTGAAGCTCATGAACATCAGCCTTAAGGAGAGCTCTTTTTATTGCTTTTGGCATCTTGTACTTGACGCACATGACAAATAAACTAAACTTGAACTTGTTAGCATATGTAGCATAGAGCTAACGTTGGCTTCCTGTTTAGAATTGTCTGGTTTTCAAGTATTTTCAAGTAATGCTGAAGAAATGGGTGAAAGAGTTTTTTCTTTATTTCCCCCTCTCATGAACATATTTCAGCAGTTCCGAATTAGCTTTATTTTCACCAAGATCTTGTATTGATGATGGGAGAGTGTGCCCGCTGAGCCTTCTCGAGCATATCCCAAAGATTCTCAATGGGGTTAATGTGTGAACTCTGTGGCGGCCAATTCACGTTTGAAAATGATGAATCCCTGAACCACTCTTTCACAGTGTGAGCCCAATGAATCCCGGCATTGTTATGTTTCAATATCATTCAAGATGTTCAGGTATTCAGATGATCTTTGGGCAGGGACCGCAGATCAGAACAGTCCAATGTGGTGACTTTTCTTTTGGTCAGGCTGCGTATAAAAAGATAGCAAATATCTTGAATGTTTGTGAGACTCTTGTGGGATGTTCTGTTGATGAGCGCTGCATCGTAGAGATAAAAGTGATTGTATCAGCCCCGGCCTCCTTCATCTTCCCAAGTTTCTCACTAAAGGACCTGAGCTGCAGCCGAAGGAGGAGGAGGCTCTGTGCTCTTGACACAAACCTCTGCAGACAGGGCACCACTCTCTGGTGTATTGAAATAATAGCTGACAAAGATCGTCATCTCACAGCGGCGGTAATGTCCGGTGGCATCGAGAGCGGCTCCTCGCCACAAACCTCCATTTTAATCTGCCGAGACGGGACAGGCCCCGCCGCGGTGCATGATGGGAGGTGGTCAGGGGGCGGGGCTGAAGAGAGGCCACAGTGACAGATAGCAGCTGTGTGCCAGGACTTTGACAAGGAGTGTTTGAAAGGCAAGATACAACAGCGTGGCGTGTAAGGACAGATATTAAAAATAATCATTGAACAGGAATTTGAAGGAATATTGGGCGACCCGCCAGTAATTTGGTATATCTATTGAAAGAACAGAGGTCAGTAACATAGTGAACTTACTCAAGTACTTAGAAGTGAGAAGGATCTGTACTTTACCTGAATAGTATTTTTGTTGGGAACCTATTACTTTGCTTCACCATATTTGAAAGATAAAAATAATACTTTCAACTTCACTGGATTTTGTCAAAAGCTACAAAGTAAAAAGAGTTGGCCACATGTTTTGTCCCATTTCAAGTTAAAGCTGCACTATGCAACTTTTAATGTAAAAAAAAAAAAAAAGTTCATCAATACACATTTGACCTTTCAGTGACCCAGCACATGCTTTGGTGGTTAGCATAGCGCCTTTACTACAGGACACTGGACACATTGTTTTTTTAAGCTTTTCACTGCTGATTGAACCGTTTCCAGGTTACATATACATGCCATTTGGAAAACCTACCAGAAACTCTAAAACAAAAAAGACAAAGAATTGATCCTGAAGCATCATTGGAGCCACCAGGATGGAAAGTGAAGCACCAAGCTAACTAACTGAAAGTAAGTTAGTTTCAGAGTAACTGAAAGGTGAAAAAAAAATAAAAAATACATAAAAAGTTGCATAGTGCACATTTAATAATAGTTTTTTATTTGAATTACACTTCAGGAATTTCACTTCAGTAATAATTTGACTGAGCAACTTTCAAGACTATTTACATTGTCGATGTTCTCTGAAGGGATTGATTTATGTTCATGTTTTAAACAAATAAATGTGAAATTGATTCTAAAAAAAAAAGCCGCCTTTTGCTTTAATTATTGCTTTGACCATATTTTTTCCTCATTTATCTGCACGATGTAGTCACCAGAAATGGTTTTCACTTTGCAGACTGTGAAGTTATTTTTTTTTCCCGCAATTAATTGTATTTCCCCTGGAACTCCTGAGAGCAGGTTGTGCAAGTCTAAAATACCATCTCAATGTAAAACATGTTGGACAAACAAAGACGTCCTCGATGCTAATGTTAGCTTTAGCCTCAAAGAAACGCTCCAGCCACGCCCACTCTGAGCCACAATAACCCTAACCCTTGTCAGGATGAGAAATGGCACTTTTTTTTTTCTGTTTACAGCAATTGTTAAACACTTAAAGGCGCTGTTTTATGGCCCTTTTGCGTTATTTTTTTTTTTTACTTTTATATAAATGTGGCATTATCATTACTGTTTAATGAACGCTACAAGTTACATGAGTGGTCAGAGTCCCTAAAACACTTAAATAGCTATAAATGCACTTCTGTTACTTGAATAACTATACAGATTAACAATAATAAATACATTTGTTGTTGAACTCATGTATCTAGTTATTATTATTATTATTATTATTTTTAAATGCGATTAATTAATTACAGACCTGGAATTAACTTGATTTAGCGAATCCCACTGTTATTATTTACCCATGTGTTCATTCATAGTTTGTCTAAGAAGTAGACAATGTAAATAGTGTTGAAAATAAAGAAAAGCTTGTATATAAGAGTCTTTCCAAACTTTTGACCGATGGTGTTGCATTAAATGACACAAGAATGAATCAATTAGTACAATCTCTGCAGCTCATGCACCAAATGTTGTGCTAATAAATATAACATGCCGTCTCCAACAGACAAAGGAAAACATAAATAGTATTGAAAACAGCTCAGATGAATCACCAGCTTTGTCAAATCAAAACCTGAAAGCTCCCAATCTGCATATTTCATAACTGACAAAAACTGAGACTTTGTAACTGACAGTGATAAGTACAGCAGGTTGTATAATCGCTATCACTCCAGGGCCTGTGAAGGGGTTTGTTTCTGCAGGTGGAAATCATTTTACTCTAGATAGAAAACATCGTCACACCATTTTCTCATCAAGTCTCTTTCACATGTTCCTCCTCTCCGCTCTTTGTCAGGTCCATTCTTCGCAAATAAATTCACCGCGTTATTTCAAAAGTAGGCGACACTCGTGATCTGGCACCATTTATCATCCCTCCTCCTAAAACTGTTTCACAAATTGGAGTTGACTTCTCCCATCCAGCCCCTGAGGAGATGCCTGCCTCCCGGTGTGGGCCGCCTGCAGTGCACTTTTCGGGTCAGGAGACTTTTCCTGCGTAACGAGGCGAGCGGACGCCGCCGCCGCGGTTCCCTCTCCGCGTCCCCCGGAAAAACCCAATTAATTCATCAATCTGTACAACTCTGTCAGGCCCTCGTGTATTCTCGCCCCTCACAAACTCTCCTCCACCCATTAAGCAGCCATAGGTCCCTCTCTCTCTCCGCTGAAGCACCAGCCAAAGGGGATTCTGGGTAATTGCACACTGACTTGACAACCTCCATGATTGTTTTCTTAGCAGTATATGACTTCATTAGTGCTTTGTAACAGGGATGTGTTTGAATATATGACGCTCACGTCCTTAAATAACTCTGTGGATTATGAATTCTGGCTCAACTTTGTGCTTTCATTGATTTCCTTATTTCAGAGGAAATCAAATTTATCATATCATGCTGTGGCAAGACAGAGATGGAGAGATATTTAAACAAATATATATGACCTTTTCCCGTTCATAAAAATGTGGGTTCAAACAGTCCAATCCAATCCAAACAGTTTTTTAGAATTTATTTTCTTCGGAGCTACATAATAGATCAGCTGTAGAGTTGAACTGGATTTTCAGCTGGGTATGCTTTTTTCAAAAAGCAGATCCCTGTCCTCAGTTGCGGACAGTGGGAGGAGCAAACAGGCACCTGTCGCTGTGAGGGCCAGGCTCTGAGTCCACATGACTGAGGAAACAGAGCCCTGACAAAGCACACGAGAAACAGACCAGAAGACAAATGTCTGTTTGTTTCACTCATTAAAGTGATGCAAGGTGGACATTTTATACTCACTACTGCCACCACAGGTCTTACGCGCAACTGCAGTTTCTATATTAAGCTTCGGACCCGAAGTAACAACATTTTGAGCGACAGTGCAGGATTTTAGAGGAAGCTGTGGTGAACAGGTCTGAGCTCATTCCACACATTAAGAAATTGCTGGAACATGTAGGGCACATGTGTCAGGGTCAAGGCCCAAGATGATTTAATGTGGCCCTTTGAGGAGCATGAATTCCTGAGCATGTAAAAAAAAGTTATGGATTTTGAAAGAAATAACCAGTTTGCTCACTCCAGCCACTAGGGGGCAGCTTAAATTAAAACAAATAAAGAATTCCACACGTGTCCAGCAGAGGGCACTGACATAATAAGAGATCAGGATATAAACAGCATATTATAGCCATGTGGTAAATGGTCAGTCTGCCTCAGGGCGGCTTTGGTTACAATAGTAACTTACTGCCATCGAATGTGGAGTGAGTGAATAATGACTTCATGAAGCACTTTGAGAAACATGTGACACAGGCTGATGAAGCACGATAAGTGTCGCCGTTATTTATGAGGCCACAGTCCTTTATAATAAATGTGGCCCGCGACCCGCCGTGGGGGCTGAACCTCGGCCCTCGATCCAAACGACTTCGACACCCCTGATGTAGGGGGAGGAAAAAACTTAGTTTTAAATTTGTTAAATTCCATTTGGTCGCTTTAACATTACGCTTTAGCACTGGTTCAACAACACTGCGATCGCTATGTCACACCGATGCCACCGCATCACACGTGGAAAAGAAGTGATCCAGATGCACATGTAGAAATGAGACTTGGGCAGAGGACAACAGGAGCACACAGCGGTGCACGCTGTAAAGTCTGACTGAGGCGAGTCAGACTGAGGCGAGTCAGAGGAGGCGGGAACAGAGGCAACAGTCCTCTGTCTGAATGACTTAAACCTGCAGAGGCGCTGGACACCCCTTCCTATAGATACAACTATAAAATGGACATCTGTGGACTGATCAGAAACTCACTTTACTTGCAGGAAAGTTGCAGGGTTTGGGAAAAGTTGCAATTCAAGCTTATTTTATGGAAGGAAGGATGGAAAGAGGTAAGAAGGACGGATGGTAGGAAACATTTAAAAATGACTACTGTTGACCAAAGTGCTTTCCAGAGATGCAAATATAAGTAGCAAAGGGTAAAACACATTTACAATTTGCATGTGCTGTATATGAAACTATAGTTAAACCAAGACACAGTTTTTGAAGGCCTGGCTTAAAAGGTTGATTTGCATTCTCCACTCACGGATTTTGCATGATTTTTTGCAACATCCTGGAGGGACTGGGTTGTATATGTTGCACATTTCAGTGGTGGGGAAATCGACCAGACTGGGATTGCACCCGGGACCTTCATATTGTGAAGCACGAGCACAAACCAATGGTAAACGTTTAAATAACACTGTATATCGAGAATGTCCGCTCACTGAAGGACAATATGACTTTAATGTTCACAACAGTTTTAATTTGTTGTCGTGCGTTTACTTGGTAACCTGTTATTGTAAAGTGCAGCTGTGGCACATCTGTTCCCAGCACAGCCCGTGTCACTTTCTCCCGTGTTTCTTGTATTTCATAATAGTCATTAATAACCGTCACTCGCCTGCGCTGTCGGAGTCTGTGCCGTCTCGTTAGCATGGCCTCGGCGTTAGCTCTCCACACAACCTGATTATTTTCTACAACAGTCCTGGCCAATTACTTCAGTGAAATGGAATCACATAAATCAAAACCTAACAAGGTGGCAAATCTCAAAGTTATCGGACAGTAACTAATACGTCACTGTCAGTGCGGCTGTCTCCAGGTGTACGAGCGAGCACCAAATATACATCATCCCCGAGGACTTTAAACAGGGGCATTAGCATATTGAGAAAAGAGCAAGCACCAGAGGTATGGAAATGTGAACCTAAAAGAAGAATGGAGCTGTCAGTTAAGCTTACTGCCTCGTGTGGGTGTTCATGGTACTGCGTTACACCTTATCTAAATGCACAGACAAAAAATCGGCTGAATCGGCACACATCACCAGAGATGTCTGTGTTGGTTCTCAGTCGTACAGGAGTTGTCCATCTTCAATGAAGGTACTTGAGTCAACTTCTGTAGTTAAAGTCTCAAGCCTTTCTCCTCTCATCTAAAAGGCTTCCTTCCTTCCTTCCTTCCTTCCTTCCTTCCTTCCTTCCTTCCTTCCTTCCTTCCTTCCTTCCTTCCTTCCTTCCTTCCTTCCTCCCTCCTTTCTTTCTATCCATCCTTCCTTTCTAACTTCTATCCATCCTTCCTTTCTAACTTCTATCCATCCTTCCTTCCTAACTTCCGTCCTTCCTTCTTTCTATCCATCCTTCCTTTCTAACTTCCGTCCTTCCTTCTTTCTATCCATCCTTCCTTTCTAACTTCCGTCCTTCCTTCTTTCTATCCATCCTTCCTTCCTTCCTCCGTCCTACCTTCCTTCCTTCCATCCTTCCTTCCATCCTTCCTTCCTCTGTCCTACCTTCCGTCCTTCCTTCCATCCTCCCTTCCTTCCTTTCTAACTTCTATCCATCCTTCCTTCTTTCTATCCATCCTTCCTTTCTAACTTCCGTCCTTCCTTCTTTCTATCCATCCTTCCTTTCTAACTTCCTTCCTTCTTTCTATCCATCCTTCCTTTCTAACTTCCGTCCTTCCTTCTTTCTATCCATCCTTCCTTTCTAACTTCCATCCTTCCTTCTTTCTATCCATCCTTCCTTCCTTCCTCCGTCCTACCTTCCTTCCTTCCTTCCTTCCTTCCTTCCTCCTTTCTTTCTATCCATCCTTCCTTTCTAACTTCTATCCATCCTTCCTTTCTAACTTCTATCCATCCTTCCTTCCTTCCTTCCGTCCTTCCTTCTTTCTATCCATCCTTCCTTTCTAACTTCCATCCTTCCTTCTTTCTATCCATCCTTCCTTCCTTACTTACTTCCTCCGTCCTACCTTCCTTCCTTCCTTCCTTCCTTCCTTCCATCCTTCCTTCCTCTGTCCTACCTTCCTTCCTTCCGTCCTTCCTTCCATCCTCCCTTCCTTCCTTTCTAACTTCCATCCTTCCTTCTTTCTATCCATCCTTCCTTCCTTCCTCCGTCCTACCTTCCTTCCTTCCTTCCTTCCTTCCTTCCTCCTTTCTTTCTATCCATCCTTCCTTTCTAACTTCTATCCATCCTTCCTTTCTAACTTCTATCCATCCTTCCTTCCTTCCTTCCGTCCTTCCTTCTTTCTATCCATCCTTCCTTTCTAACTTCCATCCTTCCTTCTTTCTATCCATCCTTCCTTCCTTACTTACTTCCTCCGTCCTACCTTCCTTCCTTCCTTCCTTCCTTCCTTCCATCCTTCCTTCCTCTGTCCTACCTTCCTTCCTTCCGTCCTTCCTTCCATCCTCCCTTCCTTCCTTTCTAACTTCTATCCAGTTAAGCTTACTGCCTCGTGTGGGTGTTCATGGTACTGCGTTACACCTTATCTAAATGCACAGACAAAAAATCGGCTGAATCGGCACACATCACCAGAGATGTCTGTGTTGGTTCTCAGTCGTACAGGAGTTGTCCATCTTCAATGAAGGTACTTGAGTCAACTTCTGTAGTTAAAGTCTCAAGCCTTTCTCCTCTCATCTAAAAGGCTTGCTTCCTTCCTTCCTTCCTTCCTTCCTTCCTTCCTTCCTTCCTTCCTTCCTTCCTTCCTTCCTTCCTTCCTTCCTTCCTTCCTATCCATCCTTCCTTTCTAACTTCTATCCATCCTTCCTTTCTAACTTCTATCCATCCTTCCTTCCTAACTTCCGTCCTTCCTTCTTTCTATCCATCCTTCCTTCCTAACTTCCGTCCTTCCTTCTTTCTATCCATCCTTCCTTTCTAACTTCCGTCCTTCCTTCTTTCTATCCATCCTTCCTTCCTTCCTCCGTCCTACCTTCCTTCCTTCCATCCTTCCTTCCATCCTTCCTTCCTCTGTCCTACCTTCCGTCCTTCCTTCCATCCTCCCTTCCTTCCTTTCTAACTTCTATCCATCCTTCCTTCTTTCTATCCATCCTTCCTTTCTAACTTCCGTCCTTCCTTCTTTCTATCCAGCCTTCCTTTCTAACTTCCTTCCTTCTTTCTATCCATCCTTCCTTTCTAACTTCCGTCCTTCCTTCTTTCTATCCATCCTTCCTTTCTAACTTCCATCCTTCCTTCTTTCTATCCATCCTTCCTTCCTTCCTCCGTCCTACCTTCCTTCCTTCCTTCCTTCCTTCCTTCCTTCCTCCTTTCTTTCTATCCATCCTTCCTTTCTAACTTCTATCCATCCTTCCTTTCTAACTTCTATCCATCCTTCCTTCCTTCCTTCCGTCCTTCCTTCTTTCTATCCATCCTTCCTTTCTAACTTCCATCCTTCCTTCTTTCTATCCATCCTTCCTTCCTTCCTTACTTCCTCCGTCCTACCTTCCTTCCTTCCTTCCTTCCTTCCTTCCATCCTTCCTTCCTCTGTCCTACCTTCCTTCCGTCCTTCCTTCCATCCTCCCTTCCTTCCTTTCTAACTTCTATCCATCCTTCCTTCTTTCTATCCATCCTTCCTTTCTAACTTCCGTCCTTCCTTCTTTCTATCCATCCTTCCTTTCTAACTTCCATCCTTCCTTCTTTCTATCCATCCTTCCTTTCTAACTTCCGTCCTTCCTTTCTAACTTCCGTCCTTCCTACTTTCTGTCCTACCTACTTTCTGTCCTTCCTTCCTTCCTTGCCCTTTATTAAACCAACAAAGCCCCACAAAGATTCAGAATCTCTTTTTAGGGGAGTCCGGGCCCCAGACAAGTACATAATGCATGTTTTTCATGGTTGGCTACGCAGATATGTGGAGAACACAGAGCTCAGGATTGAACACAGGGGCACTAGCTACGTATACTCCCTTACATTCATTCTAGTTAAAATGCCTTACCCTCATGCGTTCCTATACTGCTACTGTTTGGAGGTATGTTTTATGGGGACTGAGTGATGTGCTTCTAATGTCTTTTTCCATCTAGATCTAAATAACACGTCTGTCTCCTCCACCTCACTCTCCGTGCGCTTTTACTACTTACATGATCATGTTCATCTATCAAACCGTGACAGCTCCATCAAGCAACGGCAAACATGCAAACCCAGCGATCTGAGAAAGCGCTGACGCCCCGAGCGCATAAATACAGACCACTTTGGCCCGGGCGTTGAATGGCGTTTTTCTCTGTTTAAACTTGATTTTGGATCCGCGGGGAGTTCCCATCGGCTGACCGGGTGATGGAGTGCGGTTCAGCGTGTGAGGCGCTGACACAGGAGCGATCGCAGGGGTCTCTTAAATGGGTTTCTGCTTGTTTGTCCAGGTTGCTTCAGATTGGGCTCGCACTACAGGCTGCAGTGTGAAGCAGTCGGGCCACACGAAAATTCAGCATCAATCCGTTTACTTACCTTTCTTTATATGGCACGGGAATAAACACAAACCGGACAAAATACCTCAAAACCACTGCCTTTAGACTATGGGTTGTGTTCACGGCATTCTAGATTGTAGATCTCTACACCGACATCAACACATCATTTTGAATATTGTCACCACTTGTGGACATCTTTAGGAGACTGTTATTTCACCTTAGTTCATCTAATAGAGAAGCCATTGCAGAGATATAAAGGTTACGGTTCTTTATTTGCCATTATACAACAACTGTACGACCAAATTTGTCCCCGTTCATTGACCCAGCCATTGACGCTAGCATGACCCAAAAGGAACAGTGGGCGGCCATAAAAAAAGTCCAAAATTCAGCGTTTTCACAGTTACCATAGTTACCACAATACAATTCTTAGCTGAAGCAACTCAACTTTAGATTATAGGCTGTTTATAATGTTGTGATGTTATAGATGCAGAAATAAACGATCGAGGGGGAAAACAAAGAGGGAAAAGAACAACTCCAAATATTATGGATGTATTACAGATACAGAGACTTGGAGGGGAGCAAAGTGGTTCAGCGGTCCAGGGTATGCTAATCATAATGCTAACCATAATGCTAGCATTAGCTTTCCACGTTTACCGCACAAACTACTGTGTAAAAAAAACATAACAACCCAGTTTTGAGTTGTGTGCTAAATATGTGCATAGTTTGCCAGAAATCTAAAGTTTCTAAAGAAAATCTAAAGAATTCTAGAACCAAATGCGACCCTCATGCAAATTCAGGGTGGCTCTCATAGCTTTTTGTTGAATTAGCACACGTCTCCGGAGATAGTAGCCTACAAACAAACTAACATTTTATTGTGAAAAAGAGCTGACATTATGGCTCCAAGCCTAAATAAAGATGTGGGGCATATTTTAAACTTCTCCTAAATGAAAGTTTCCCAGCACTGACCAACAAACTTTAGCCCTCCATGCCATATACACTTCAATATGCGACCCTTGATGCAAAAAGTTTGGACAACCCTGGTCTGAAGAGAGTACAAATATATTGGGCAAAAAGATGCTACGACCCAAACCACATGATTCACTATGCATAATAAAGTCACAAATGTGTTTATTAGAGGTTTTAGTGTTAGGAGAGCCCCTACAGTCTGTTTAAGGTGTTGTGGCATTGGGTATACTCTTTTACAAACTTACAATACATATTGGATAAGCTTTGGTTCATGTACTCACATATACCTGGAAAAATATTTCAAATAGTCATGCAATCTGATAGTATTGGTATTGGGAAACACAAACTGTAAAGCAACTTTCCGTGTCTGTCTCAAGGAAAGAAGCAATGCTGTTAAAAGTTATAAATCAATCAATTGGAGCCAATACTACGTCCATATCGGCAAACCTTAAAACATGTGTGCCCATTTGCTCATGTACAATTCCCATATGGAGCACATTACAATATGAAATCCTTCCATATTTCTCAAACAAGGCTTAAGTTGAAGCCCCAAAGTGTCAGCTGTTACTTTGGCTAATGTTGCTGCATTTATCATTCCCTGCCTCGCATGCCAAAGCCAAACTCATTTTTAATTGCAACTCTTGGACACACCTCAAACTTTCTGCTTTTCAGTAAAAATCCACGTTCGGTTGTCTTCGGCCTCTGTGCATATCCATGTGTGTGCCGGGCCCCCCCCCGTGTGATGAGGGATTAACCAGCTCAACTGTCTCTCCCTCGCGATGATTCAGTGCCCTGCTCCCAAAACAGACAGCCCCACTTCATCTTAATGTCCACCGAGCCCCTCCACACTGGGACAGGGACAGGGACAATCAGCATCAGTCACTACAAAAGCAGATCCAGAAAGAGGGAAGGGAACAGTGGAGTGGACGCCATTTTTTGACAGTCAGGAAAAGCCAAGCACAGTAATCTGAAAATTGGCAATTTGATCCCTGCTAATTGTAGCGTGTAAAGCCACTTTCGCAAATATTTGGTACAGTAACACAGGGATGAAGGGTTACTTATATGTAAAGGAAATGTGCTTCTCCTTTAGCATTTCAGTTTTCATGTCAGAGTATAAAAAAAGACAAAACTCCCTCGCAGACAAGACGCATAATTCACAAATAAATCCTGCGCAAGGTGCTCCAGATGACGCTTTATTCCAAATATGGTCATTTCCTTTCTGGGAGAAGCCTGCTACAAAAGACGGGCAAAACCTGATAAAACTTCAGAGCCGGTTTTTGTTCCACTCATGCAACAACTTCTCACTAATAGATTCACAAAGAAGAAGCTAACAGGCTAACGGGCAAAGCTAACTGCGGGCTAGCACCACTTTAAACAGTATTTACAGCCAAGTTTGAGTGAAAAAAATTATCTCGTGTAATTGGATGTACAATATCCCAATCTCCCTTTGTCTTTTCTGTCAGCGTAGTATTTACTTTTAAGTTAAAAAAAATCGCAACTTGCTGCGACACCTGCAGTTGCGCTTATGGCCTCTAGGGGCAAGAGTTACATAGTGCTGCTTTAATACTGTATCTGATTCCCAGCCTGAGTTATTGCACCATTTTTTTCACTTATCTTATCCAAAAACTAAACAAGCCCTGCAAAATTAACCTGGCAAGAGCTTAGATTACAGTGCCAATAACATTTGCACCGACATCGATCTGGGACCGCGCCGGCTTGAATCGTTTGGATCATGAACACCGCAAATCCATTAAAGGATTAGTTTTGATAAAAGTATGTGTGTTTGGTTATGTGTTGCATACCTCGTGTTTTGTTGTGATCACTGTGTTGCTAAAGCAGAGAAAACATCCATATGGACCCGATTTAGACTTGACTTTATCTGTATGTGATAAATAAGTTAATATTCCACCAGAAAATGGCTAAAAAGAGTGAAAAATTTGTGCTTCCCAAAAGGTTCTATTTTCCCCCTCGGCGAAGCCACACCCCCTTCTATGACGAGATGCCGTCTCTATCTATAAGCGCTACTGCAGGTGTCGTAGCATGTTGTGTTTTTTTACTCATTATTTGTCCATGAGAGTAAATACTACACTGACAGAAATGACAAAGGGAGAGAGGGATATTGTACATCCAATTACACAATGGAGATTTTTTTTTTTCACTCAAACTTGGCTGTAAATACTGTTTAAGTGGCGCTAGCCCACAGTTAGCTTTGCCCGTTAGCCTGTTAGCTTCTTCTTCATGATTCCAGTAGCAGGGTGGCAGGGAAGTTGCAATTGTGGTTTTTTCCCTAAACCAATTTTGGCTCTATGCGAACGGTGAAGGCGGGAGTGGTTCAAGATGGATTCTCCTGCTCTCCAGCTTGCTGGCAAGGTAAATCCACAATTGCCTTTGAAATATTATTTGCTTCTAATATATCAACAAAATAAAATCATAAATTGACCAGCGCGGCAACTAGAGAAATGCTGTTACACGATAAACATAGTCATATAATGAGCGACAACCAATGACTTGTTTCAAAGCAACATTGATACAAAGTCAAAGTATATTTCTTTACATGAATGAGAAGAACCTACAGTCCAAACATGGCTGATGGCGTGTGATATTTTTACTGTAGTGGCTGAAATTGTTGTCTATTCAGTCTCTCTGGAAGGACCTACGCCGCTTTGGCCCTGAAGTCTCTCACCACCACCACCGCCGCCGCCGCCACCACACCAGGACAATTCATCAACTTCACCGGGCGATATCCCAGAGTTCCTTGCTCCCAAACCGCAGCTGAGGCAGGCAGCGGTGATGAATGGGGGGTGCGGAGAGGACGGGAACGCTTATCAGATTCTACATTATGCGCTGCTTTGTGTTGCCGAGCACTGCAGAGGTACATTTGCGGTGTTTTAAACAGATACGGGGGCTCAACAGTGGCTGCAAGAGTTAAGGATAGATCTGGAATAATGATCGCAGTTCATTTAGATAAATCACAGTCAGGCGATCCGTTCTGTAAAGACCGGAGGGTACAGGGGCGACAAAGGGAGGGAAAACACACTGGTTGGCATCACAAAGTATCGGTACAAGCTTTTACATTACAGTGAGAAAACAGGTAAACACATTGTTCCACACTAACGCCGTCTTCAGCTTGTTCATGGCTCATTTATCATAGAGTTTGCATGTTCTTTAAACTCAAAACATCCCCACCAGGATCAAGGACTCTGTATTGTTTCCGTCCGCACTATGCTGCACAGTAATAACATGGTAATAGGATGGGAACAAGGGATTTGCAACCAAGAAATACTAACAATGTCCCCTTGTTATGCATAGGCAGTATTCCCAACTGTTTTTTTGGCTGTTGTGCCCCTTGAGTCCTGTTCACCTATTCTCCAACTACCTTGAGGATGCTACCAATTTATTATTTTTGAAATACTATGCAAATTTGAATCAGTTTCACCTTTATTTTTAATTTGACATCTTTCCAAGCCCCACATATTTAGCGCCTGTGTGCCCCATGAGGTCCCGACAGTCTTTGTATGGGGGTGATGAAATATCATATTACCATGAAACAATGGGGATGCGTGTCCTGCTTCCGTGTAGTTCCACTTGTTCCATGTTGTTTCACTTGTGTACCAGTGTTGTTTACGTCAAAGAAGACAGAAATAAAACTTTATCTTTTCTCGGGACAGCTCTTTCCTCCCAATAGTAGCCGTATGAACGCAGAAAGCATTTTGATGAATGAATGTGCAGACGATGCTGCTGGAAAAAAGCTGCAGGTGTCGTAGCATGTTGCGTTTTTTTTACTCAATAATTGTAATAATTGAGAGTAAATACTACGCTGACAGAAAAGACAAAGGGAGAGAGGGATATGGTACATCCTATTACACAATGGAGATATTTTTTTTCACTCAAACTTGGCTGTAAATACTGTTTAAGTGGCGCTAGCTTGCAGTTAGCTTTGCCCGTTAGCCTGTTAGCTTCTTCTTTGTGATACGTTTGTTAAGTGGTGATGTCACAGCTCTACTTCCGTGTCCCGAGATGTGCGGGCCCATTAGCCAAAAATGCTGCACCTACTGATATAAAAGTTATATTTACCTAAATCGCTACAGTTAGCGGGTTAACGGAGATAAATACGGCACAGCAGCTATGCTAACCCCGGAAGTAGTAACTTTAGTAAATATTACTTTTTTAGCATTAGGTGCGGCATTTTTGGCGAATGAGTCGGAGAAATAAGTAGGTTCAGTAACTCTCTGTCGAGTTTCAGAAATATTGATGGTTGTTTTTAAAGAGTGTTTTATGTTTTTTTCTCGCATATTTGCCGGTCTGCTAGTAGCCGGAAGCGGTAGTCGTGACGTCACACTTAACAAACGTATAGAGTTCAGGAATGTGACGTCATATCGCTAAGCATTATGGGATTAGCAGCAATTGTAAACTAATGGAGATTTGAAAAGTTAAAATACTGGAGATATTGTTCACATTAAAACTCTTGGACACCACAGTGAGTCAGATGGATTTACCAGCAGTAACTCAGCAGCTAAAGGAGTTGTTCTACGGCAATTTTCTCCAATTTTTATACTGTTTTTAGCTAGTGTTAGTCAATGGAAATGAATGCTAACAGCTGCAAAGATGGCGGATCTCCATGGAATTTCCCTAACTCTATTGGGGCCTCCAACCCGTAGGCAGCGAAGTTGCAATTGTGGTTTTCTGACCAGAGACACCAGGGGGAGATGAAAGACCCCCCAGTCATCCCATTAACACTTATAATACACCCAGAGGGACGACGGAAAGGATTTATTAAGGTAAAAAAGTTACTTAGCACTGCTTTAATTGAGGTTGTCCGTAAAGGAGTTGGCGGAAAGGAACACTTAACTCATTCACTTATTAGGCTTCCTTTTGATGATCGCTTTAAGAATTACGCTCTGAGTCTATGAAAAGCTTTACTTACTCATCGACCTAAATCCATTTTTTGAAATACTAATATCTTAGTTCATTCGTTTTTTAAATGAAACTGAAACTTTGACTAAAAGCTTTTAAGTTTTCACTTACTAAAACTATTAGAAATGACTCAAATGCGACTCAAACTAAAAGCATTTCCAGACTAGAACAAAGAGGGCTGCCAAAAGCAACCCAGTCATTTACTGAGCTCTTTCCATTCTAATACTGTGCAGCTGTAAAGTTAACACGGCCTTATTCATGATCAACTTGGAAGTGAGGGATTCCCCCGCGATACTTTCATTCCAGTCTTTTCCAGCGGCCCTGGATGGATACACTCTCTTATTACACCCAGTGGTCTTGTAGTACCACAACATAAATGAAATAGTCATTCATATCTCTCTCCAAGGCGTGTGACGGTTTGATTAGCATAGATAAAATTATACTAGATTGGCCGTGCTGATTTAAGTGCGTCCCAGAGCACAGTTAACTACTCCGTCATAAAAGGGACGCTCTTTATTGTCGGGTTCAGAACGGGGGGCTGATGGCTGGCCAATAATTCTCGATGCTTTTGTGAATCTTAGTGATAATGTCCGCCATCATTTTACATTATGGGCTGCAGTCACGATACGTTGGATATATGAGCTTTGCTTTTATCACACAATCGTTTTTTCTGTCGAGTCTGGGCTGAAACTGGTCCTACTTTGTTTCAGAGATGGAGTCCATTTGTCAAAGGTTGCGCCTGGGGGTTTTAATAAAATGGTTTTACATCATGCGAGCAGAATCTGTATGTTGATTGCTAACATGTGCATAAGCATCATGCGTAATTGAGGCTTAACATTTTGTGGGTTACATTTAGGCAGGGTTGTTGGGATTACTCCATTAAGTTATTCCGCTTCTGATTACTCCTTTTAGAAGTTTTGGATGACTTGTTGACTTTATTTCAAAAGTAATTACTTATTACGAGTTACTTTAGTTTTTAAAAAGGATCAAGCCCCTTTTTTTTCTTCAAAATTGAAAACATCTTGTTTCCCACACTGCCGACAATAGACCACAATATTCTTTGCTTTGGGGGAGATAAACTCAAAACACTGAATTTCCATTTACCAGTTTTGCAATCCCATTATAATACATCATTACTTAACTGCCACCTTAGGGTTAGGGTTTGGATTAGGGTTAAAGAGACTATACAGAGTTTAAAAATGTTAAAATTATGTATATTCCTCCCCCTACATGTTCCACCAATGTCCTAATGTGTAGAATGAGCCCAGACCTGTTCACCACAACTGCCTCTAATATCTGCACTGTCACTCAAAAACGTGCTACTTTGGGTCCGAATTGCTGTCATGCACGAGCTTAATATAGACGGTGCAGTTACACGTATGACCTGAGGTGGCAGTAATAAGTACAAAATGGCGAACTTGCATCTAGCCCCTTTAACAATTATTTACAGCCAAATCTCGAAGCATATTGACTGGAGAGCATACAGTCTACATGCCAGTGTGATACCTCATTTGAAAGCCAAGACCGTCTAGTTCCTAAAATATGTGTTACATTTGCCGTTCTAAACCCTAATCGTATCCTGATTAGGGTTAACTAACTCTAACCCTAAATCTTAAACACAGTTGTATGTGCCTGGGTATGGAAAATCGAATACATGAATTTTCTTATTTTCTTGTTACTTGTTTAGTATCCAATAGGAAATGTAAGCTATGGAGTCCATGCGTTCCACTCATGTAATCTCGTTTCCTTTTTATGTGCAAACTTCTTCTTGGTTGTGGATACAGTCCTCATGTATATCTGTAAATGGTAAACGTTTATTATGTTGAATGTGGGGTATGCGCTCATAAGCTTCTGCTTCAGGCGACTCCTTTTGAGCATCTGTGACCGGTTAATGTGTATTTGTAAATCAGGAAAATGTAGTTGCTCAAATAAAATTAAACTAAACTAAACTAAACTAAACCCTAGCCCCCTGATCAGGGGGGAAGGCAGGTAACAGCCTGATCGTCGTGGGGAAAAACTTGAGTCGTAGCTCAAAATCATAGCGCTTTACAGATTACAACATTTAAATTAAAACAAGACGCCCGGCACAACCTCCCATCCCTCCGAATACATACAGATCTCTCAATCACACACATAAACTGTTCCACCACCGTCTACGCACACACACACACAGAATAAAATAAATCTATACATATACACGAGGCTGGGTACAGATGGACAAGTGTGGAAACCCCATTTGAGGAGCTGCAGCTACAGAACACTGACCTAAGAGCACCTGAGCACCCACAGGACAGAGACACCACACCTCCACCTGAGCACCCACACAGTCACAGCGCTGCTCCCATGGCAGAGGACCCCTTCAGAGCAAACAAATCCTGAAGTAAAGGAAGCTAAGGAAGCTAGAAATAAACATAGCAAATCACTAATATCATGAAAATAGAACCGTCGCTGTGACAGACATCAGGCAGGGTCTGATATTGTTGAAAAGCTTGTCACAGAGTGAGCTTCTTCTAGCCGTCACTATCTCTGTCAAGTGTCTCGTCGACAAAATACATCGTTTTTCTGCTAGTCACAAACAGCACCGGCCAGGTTTAAACCCAAACTGAATGAAGGGATTCATTGTTGATGAAAGACCACTCCAAACAGAAACATGTGTAGAGCTTTATACTTTTTTGATTGGATCCACAACATGCCATATTAGTTCCTATTGTGCAAATGTATCAATTGCTAATGCAGAAGATCAACCCAATTTATCTCTATGACGTTGACACCCATCTGATAAAGCTTAAAATAAATTAAAACTTTAAATGACCCATCCTCGTGCTCTGGCGCTTTTTAGCTTTGGCAAAGAATGTGGATGTGGGGCAAACCAGGAAGAAGAGCTGGCAGGAGCAGGCGGAAAGGGAGGGAGAAGAGAGAGAGAGGGGGGAGGAAAGGGGAGGGGGGTTCCTAATAGTGTTGATAAATGAGCCAGGGCCAGAGGAGAGCAGGGACAGCGGAGGTACATACATCATCCTACCCATCAGCCCCTGCTTCTGCTCCTCGACAAAACACTGAAGAATATGCACCCGATGACAGAGTTTCAGGGCGAGCGAGGAAATGGGGAATGTTGAGATGATGATACAGAAATGTGATGCAAGAGCCGTTTTCAAAGCTATTAATAAAGTAGTCATTGAGATATTTAAAACAATTACCCCCTTTATGGCATGTTATATATTTAATTTGCACTAAAAGCTGTTGTTTGTCTCATCATTATGAATGGCTTGCTTTTGGCCAGATTCCTTTCATGTGATCCTGCACTATTAAGACACTTAGATTAACGTCAAGGTTACGTTTTTGTCCCTGCACTGAGTCGGCCACGCCCACTGGAGCTCCGTGGAGCACAGAACAACATCAACAAAACAATTAGCCCTCTCTTATATGGTCGTAAACCAAAACAAATCAGGTTAGAAATCTAGGAGTGATCATGGACTCAGACCTGAACTTAAACAGCCTCATCAAAGCAATGACATCAGCAGCTTTTTAACATCTGAAAAACATCACTAAGATCAGAGGAATAGTGTCAAAACCAGACTCAGAGAGCTGCAGAACATCCAGAACGCTGCTGCTCGAGTCCTGACAAGAACCAGGAGATACGACCCCATTAGTCCAGTGCTCTGGTCTCTGCACTGGCTTCCTGTCACTCAGAGAATAGACTTTAAAACAGCTCCGCTTGCTACAAGTCTTTTCATGGTTTAGCACCAAAGTCCATCTCTGACATGTTACAGCCGTGTGAACCACCTCGGGCCCTGAGAACCTCAGGGAGGGTTCTCCTGGTGGTTCCCAGAGTCAGGACTAAACACGGTGAGGCTGCGTTTCAGTTTCATGCAGCTAAAATGTGGAACAGTCTTCATGAGGATGTGAGACTGTCACAAAGTGGGTTTGTCCCCATATTCATTTTGGACACTTTGCTTCGTTTTTTTGATTTACAATATACATCAGCTAACAATAATCAATGGATTCATTCACAGTTTGTTAAGTTAATAACTACACTTCACATTGTCTGTTTAAAACTGGTCATTTGTTAATTGTACACAAACTTACCTGCACCACATGGTGGGAACAAAGGGAAGGCGTGGTCTTTGTCGGCCATTTTAAAATCTCAGGCTGAACCATGTGGCAGGGGGGAATTGGTTTAAGCTTTGAATTTCTATGTGCATGATTTTGGTTTGTATTTTTGTCTTTATTGATTTAATTTGAACAGTTATATTTTTGGACTAAACTACTTGTTTTAGGTAAAACATTAAAACTTGCCAGCTAAACGTATATTTGAAATTTATTTACCCATCAATCAAATGGTACTCACCTGTGGGAGGTATAAAAGCTGACTGCTGTAGTCATTAAGGGGTGGGGAGGGAATCCAAAAACTGTTCAGAGGGCTTTGTTTTCTTTTTTAGGTGAATCTGGATTGAAATCCAGAATACACTGTTAACATTCTCAAAGGCATAGAGTAACACAACCGACACTGTAGGTGGTGGCATGCACCTTAGTTTAGCTGGCAGCTCGCCATTACCCTGAAAGAAGAAGAAGAAGGACACGAAGGGGTGTCATTTTGTTCATGCATGTGACATGTTTGTCACTGAGAAGTTCCTTTGTGCGAAAAATAAATGAAAAATATACTTGTTATCAAGTCTGCCAGCCTGTCGAAATGACCACTCATGGCCAGCTTCCACCAGGCTGAAAACAGTTCTTTTACCCATGCATATGACAACTGAAAGTATTTTATCTATACTCTTGCCTTTTACTGTAATTGGTAATTTTTTATATTCACGTTTTATTGATTTGATCTGCTTTGTTGTACTTGTATGCAACTGTGAAGCACTTGCTCCTTGCTGGAAGAAGTCACAACAATAAAGTTATTTGTCCACAAGATGTCTGTCATTATTCAAAATTAAGCAGCTCTGTAGCTTCAAATCTTTACGAGACGTTTTGCCAGGAAAGCCTTAGAAGTGTCACAAGGCTTCACTCGAGCACTAACCCTTCAGCCTCTGCGCTTCCTAAGCGCTTCTCCACCTGCCCCCACGAACCTGCACCCAACTCCCGCCTTCATCATATACATGAAACGGCATGTATACACCATAATGATTAGAAGCCAGTCGCTTGTATGACAGCTGAAGTTATCCATATCCCGACGCTTTCCCGCCTAGCTCCGGAGTCTAATCTTGCATATGGGACGAAGGGGATGACTTATTGGCCATTTATGAAAGGGCTCAATGATGAATGAGGCCGCATTTATCTGCATAAGTGAGTCCACGGGCTGCTCTCAGGTGGAGCGGGCCGTAATAAACATGCCTGAGACCCAGGAGGAGGCAGCGGTTTTTATTTATGGAGCGGCTCGAGCAGACATTATGTGGTCATCATCATGGGCTCCGCGTGTTCCCCTGAGAAAGCTGCACCAGGGGAATACGGCAGATGCGTGAAAACATCTGGGCTATGTGATATAAGATTGTCGAATGCTAATATGGGGCGCTGGTAATGAATGCACTGGAAATGTTTCAAGCGAGCGCTGGATACGAGACGGGTAAAGGGTGTTTCCCGTGGACGTAGTGATGGTTTATGGGCTACGTAAATCAAATCAAATCAAATCAATTTTATTTGTATAGCGCTTTTCATACATGTCATGTAACACAAAGTGCTTTACAGATTTAAAAACATTCTCTCACACCCACTTCCTTCCAGAAAAAACAGACACATTGTAGCATTCACACTCCCCCCACCCACCTCCCCAGAGACACACTGCACGAGCACACAATACACACTCAAGGTAAAACAGTGGAGATTATGGACAAAAGGCTAAGATAAGGCTAAGATAAGGCTGGGTGCAGATAAACCAGGTAAGGGAACACCATCCAAGGAGCCGTCTGCACCTCGGCTGCAGCCACAGGGACCAACACAGGGTGCCCGGACAACACCACACCTCCATCCAGACACCCACAAGACAGCACCCCAGCAGCCACAGCCAACCACCGCTCCCGAGGCAGAGGGCTCCTCCAGAGGAAACTGGAAGAGCATAAAAATTGTTAAAATAAATAAAAGTACGTAAGTAAAATTGAATAATAGGATAATAAATTAAAAAAAAAATAATAATAATAATAATAATAATAAAAAAAAAAAAAACAATAAGACCGAGAGGTAAAATACATAAATACAGAATAAATATTAATAACTATTAAATGTCAATTTAATTAATTATAAGGTGCTGAAAAATAATAATAAATAGGCCTAGCAAAAATAAATATCAGTTAAAAGCTAAGCTAAAAAGGTGGGTCTTGAGCCTGCTCTTAAAAACATGAACGTTCTCTACGGCCCTGAGCTCCTCCGGCAGGTCGTTCCAGAGGCGAGGGCCGTAACACTGGAAAGACGCCTCACCGTGAGTTTTCCTGTTCACTTTAGGAGTAACTAGGAGACCCCTGCCGGAGGAGCGAAGGGGCCGTGAAGGTTCATAAGGTAAAAGCAGTTCTGAAAGATAAGAAGGACCAAGACCATTAAGACATTTAAAAACCATTAAAAGAACTTTAAAATCGATCCTGAAACACACGGGGAGCCAATGCAGCGATTCTAAAACCGGTGTAATGTGGTCCCGCCTCCTGGTCTTCGTCAGGACACGAGCTGCTGAATTTTGTAAGAGTTGTAAACCTGAGATACTCTTTTTGGGAAGACCAGAAAGCAGGGCATTACAGTAGTCGATACGACTGGTGATAAAAGCATGCATTAGCGTCTCCGTGTTGGCCCGAGAGAGAATGGGGCGGACTCTGGCTATGTTCTTTAGATGGTAAAAACCTATCTTTGTGATATTTTTGATGTGTGGAATAAAAGTCAGCTCAGAGTCAAAAATCACGCCCAGGTTCTTCACCTGTGAGGAAGGATTAAAAGACAGTGACTGTAGTTTGGGTAAAAGTCTCTCTCTCTGGGCCTCAGGACCGATGACTAAAACTTCAGTTTTGTCCTGGTTAAGCTGGAGAAAGTTTTCTGCCATCCAGGATTTAATATCTAAAATGCAGTTAAAAAGTGCATCCATTGGCCTGGTGTCATCAGGAGACATGGAGATGTATAACTGTGTATCATCAGCATAACTGTGAAAGTTGACTCCATGTCTCCTGATGACATCACCAAGAGGGAGCATATACAGATTAAAAAGCACTGGGCCTAAAATCGAACCCTGGGGCACACCACATGTGATTTTATGGACCTTAGAGGAGAAGGTATCCACACTTACCATGAATGTCCTGTCTGTGAGGTAGGAAGTAAACCATTTGTGTGCAGCACCAGAGAGGCCGATGTGTTTTAAACGAGTTAAAAGAATAGTGTGGTCGACTGTATCAAAGGCAGCGCTAAGATCCAGAAGAACCAACACTGTCAACTTTTGACAAAATGTCACTTCCATGTCTAATACATAACAAAATCCAGTAAGTACGCTTTCATTCGGGGGGAAATACAATAGAAATAAGTTAGCAAGTTAGTGAGTTAGCAAACCAGCTAGTCTGGGAAACTTTTCAGCATTTGTTAGCCTGCTCAATGCATTTTCCCGTTAGCATTAGACCATCGACCACATATGGGTGAGGTCAAAGCCTAGTTAGAAATTATTAATGACCGTACAGACCTTTTGAGTTTTACTATACGACAAGAATTAGCATATAAAAGTGTTCTCTGTGCTAAATGCTAAATCATATTCAGTCAAGTTTCTGCTTTTTGTAGGGTCGGACACAACTTAACTTAAGCAACATGTGACCCCAGCAGGGTTTCCGCAGGGTTGTAGTAAAAAGCAAGCATTAAAGTAAGTAACATCATCCCCCTAGAGGCCATAAGCGCCACTGCAGGTGTTGTAGCACGTTACGCTTTTTTACTCATTAATTGTCTGTGAGAGTAAGTACTACGCTGACAGAAAAGACAAAGGGAGAGTGTACATCCAACTACACAATGGAGATATTTTTTTCACGCAAACTTGGTTGTAAATACTGTTTAAGTGGTGCTAGCCCGCAGTTAGCTTTGCCTGTTAGCCTGTTAGCTTCTTCTTCGTGATTCTATTAGTGTGTATTGGTGGCTCCGACCCGAAGGCAGTGAAGTTGCAATTGTGGTTTTCTGGCCAGAGACATGAAAGACCCCCCAATCACCCCATTAACACTTGCATTTCCCCCAGAGGGACTACGGAAAGGATTTATTAAGGTAAACAAGTTACTTAGTTCTGCTTTAAAAGTCATAAAGCCAATTGTGCCAAAATGAGGCCCTTAAAGAAGATTCCGGCTGGATTTAAAACAATGGTTCTTGAAAAATACTCACCTTTGACTGTGTATAAGTTTGTCAAAAGTAAAAATATAGCATTAAAGAATTAACATGTCCCCTCTGAGGTCAAGACAAGGGTGCTCGGTTTCAGAGTGGAGGATTAACCTGTTTGCATGTAAGAAGTTCATCCCATTACGCAGAAGCTGCTCTGTAGTTACTTCTGTTCTTCTGAGTTAATTGGGGATTAATTTGTCCTGTTTTTATGAAGTCCGGGGGAATTACCAGGAGGTCCCTCTCATTAAAACTGCGGTCCCAGAGAGGCTCACTGTTCCCTGGAGAACGGGGCTCGGGATTGGATGTTACTTACTGCAAAACACTTGGTAGAAGTTGCAACTTTTACTGGAATAGAGGTGAAACGATCTAGTTTCAGTGTCAACTTCGAGCACATCGAGCTCAGCTTATAAGAAGCACTGTTGTGGGCCTAGTGGGTAGGGCAGATGCACATGTACGCTGGTCACTCTTCCAGTCTCATCGCTATTCTAAATGAATCCCCTTGCACTCTGTCCTGTCCAATAAAACACTGTTTCAACATAGAGAAGGCAACAATACAATCTTGGCAAGGAGATAATGCAAATTGTGAATTGTTTTCTTGAGCTTAACATAAAATTGACTTAATAAAGACGACTGTACATGAATAATTGTACCTTTGACTAGGACTGCAGAAGGGGTCTCCAACCTTTTGAGCTATTTTTATGTAACAAAAATGGCAGTGAGATTCTTTTACTTCTAAAATACTTAAGTAAGTGAGTAAGCAACCTGGATGGCTGCCTTCAATGCTCCTGTAATACCGCCTCCTGGGTTTGTCCCTGTTTCAGAGCGTGGTGTCCTGCACTGGTCATCTCCTCCACCTCCTCCTTCCTCCTCCACCCGCACAGCTCCCTCCGCTCCACAACAATCTTCCACCATCTTCTTCTCGTTTGTCCCTTCCTTGTTTCCTGTAGCGCCTCTTGGGCTGCCTCCACTGTGCTGCAGGTGTGGGGGGCTCTTGGTGCCCCTTAAAGGAACAGGCCACCGTTTTACCATACTGAGATATGTTCTTACCTGAGCTTAGACGAGTTGATGAGCACCTGTCTGGTCTTTGTGTGTGCCCTCAGTCACGCAAAACGACCAAAGATGTGGTTAGCATTTGGCCTCTCCCAGCATATTCCTATGGCTCCAAACGGGGGTGAAGCTAGAAGCGACCAAGCTCCTCCACAGACACGCACAAAGACCATACAGGTACGTGTCAACTCGTCTAAGCTCAGGTAAGAACTTATCTCAGCATGGAATAACGGTGGCCTGTTCCTTTAAGTGTTTCAGAAAAATAAATTTGCAGGTCTCAAATGTCTTTAGCTCATAAGCTAGCTGTTCTTCAGGACCATTATAGACTCTCTACAGTACAATCCTCACAAAAACACAGCAAAAGTATCCAGTTAAACAATGTGGAACACAGAAACCATGCATGCAGTTCCCAGCAAAAGGCAAAAAACGCAGCTGTACCAAATGAGAGGGCGGTTGCTGCTTGTTTGCACGTTGCCATGACAACCTGTAGTTTCTAGCAAATACTATTAGAATAAACTACAGATCCTTCCCAATTGCGACGACTCACAATGCAGATTACATCAGTCTTTCTGCGGCTGCTCCCCTCTCCCGTCGTATACGTTCACTTTGTTAAACCCCTGTCCCACAAACACAAACATGTATCGAGACCAAAACAAGGCTCCATTTGTCGCCACAATGCTCTCGATCAATTTCCCGCTCACTCCTCTGTGTAATTAATAGCTCAGCCGCGCGGAGCTTGTCATCTCTCAGACTGTTTTTTTTTTTTTCGCCTGTAAATGTTGAACACCTCTTAATGGGGCGGCTAATGCTGTCGCTGTCATGTCCCGAACAGATGTACTTTCGGAAGACAAAGCGGCCGGTGCCACGCTGCGTCTCGGCGGAGCGGGTTTAGATACAGGCTGCCAGCTGCTCGCGGTGTATGCATAAGGCTTGATTAATATCTACTATGGGCCCGCGGCGGGAGTGACGAGCGCAGTCGTGTCCCGGTGGAAAGGCGGGTGAGTGATGGGTGTAGGGAACATGCTTGGACTACTGCTGCTGTAGAACAATACTTGGTTTCTAGTTGGGAAGGATCTGGTTCTACTTTCCTCACTGTGCGATGTGGCGATAGCAGTTGGATGCACTTCTTTCATATTTGCGTCATCAAATTAACATGAGCCTTTAGTTTCAAGACAGACCAACTGACTTCTCCACTTAAAGGAACAGGCCATCGTTTTTCCATACTGAGATATGTTCTTACCTGAGCTTAGACGACTTGATGATTTCTCTACGTGTGGCCGACTCTGTTGATTCTTCTCAAAAGCAGCTGAAGGCACAGCTGTTCAGACGAGCTTTTAGGTGACAATGGCTTATGATTGTTTCTAATGTTTTAATTTGTGTAATACTTAGTTGTTTTTGTTTCACTTGTTCATTGTGAAGCACTGTGTGATTTTATCTGCAAAAGGTCCTATATAAAAACTTTATTCTCCTTCTCTTTCTTATTCTTTTTCTTCTTCTCTTCTAATTCTACTTTGTCAACTTCTTCAGCTTCTCTTCTTCTTCTTCATCATCTTTTTTTACTTCTTCTTCTCCTCCTTCTCATTCTTCTTCTCATTCTGCTTCTCCTCCTCCTCCTCCTGCTCCTCCTCCTCCTACTTCTTCTCCTTCTCCTCCTCATCCTACTTCTTCTTTTTCTTCTTCTCTACTTCTCCTCCTGCTTCTTGTCCTTCTCATTCTTCTCCTCCTCCTCCTTCACCTCATCCTACTTCTTCTTTTTCTTCTTCTCTACTTCTCCTCCTGCTTCTTGTCCTTCTCATTCTTCTCCTCCTCCTCCTTCACCTCATCCTACTTCTTTTTCTTCTTCTCTACTTCTCCTCCTGCTTCTTGTCCTTCTCATTCTTCTCCTCCTCCTCCTTCACCTCATCCTACTTCTTCTTTTTCTTCTTCTCTACTTCTCCTCCTGCTTCTTGTCCTTCTCATTCTTCTCCTCCTCCTCCTTCTGCTCCTCCTCCTCCTACTTCTTCTCCTTCTCCTCCTCATCCTACTTCTTCTTTTTCTTCTTCCCTACTTCTCCTCCTGCTTCTTGTCCTTCTCATTCTTCTCCTCCTCCTCCTTCACCTCATCCTACTTCTTCTTTTTCTTCTTCTCTACTTCTCCTCCTGCTTCTTGTCCTTCTCATTCTTCTCCTCGTCCTCCTTCACCTCATCCTACTTCTTCTTTTTCTTCTTCCCTACTTCTCCTCCTGCTTCTTGTCCTTCTCATTCTTCTCCTCCTTCACCTCATCCTACTTCTTCTTTTTCTTCTTCTCTACTTCTCCTACTTCTTCGTCCTTCTCCTCCTTCTCCTCATCCTACCTCTTCTTATTCTCGTCTCCTCCTCCTTCTGCTCCTCCCTTACTTCTTCTCTTCTCCTTCTCCTCCTTCTTCTCCTCCTCCTCCTACTTCTTCTCTTCTCTTCATTCTCCTCCTCCTCTCCCTCCTTTTACTTCTTCTTCTTCTCTTCTCCTTCTTCAACTTTTTCTCCTCCTCCTTCTCCTTCTTCAGTAGTCTAACCTGAATAGATTGAAGAATCCGGCTGCAGTGGCGTTGAGTAGGCGTACTGACTGCAGCTGATGCCACTGTTATTTCAGCTTTATTCTGCCGCTATTACCACAACTACCACTGTCACTTTCGCTAATGTTTGATTAATGTGTTCTGAGGCCTTGGCAGAAGTCGTCTCCGCGGCCCGGTCCCGGTGGGCAGACAGGTGTGTGATGGATGTGTATGGGACATATGGCTCCTGCACACGAACAGAAGGAGAGAATCCATATTTGGAGAATTAATGCAGTATTGGTGATTATTATAAAGTATACAACCGTCCAAAATGAATTCCAGCATGTGTTTTTTTTTTTACCCCTTCGGTGATGAAGATAATGAATGAATACTATTAGCTTATGTTTTCACCCACAAAACCCAAACCATTACCAGCTGGTTAGTAGACAACTCATTTGAATTAACCGTACGCCTAAAAGCTAGTATCAAAATGAGCCCATTTAGTGAAGGAAAGTGTTTGGCATCGATCGTAAAGGGTGTTTTTTGCTGACAGGTTGATCTCGACTTGGTGAAACTGGTCTTTGGCCAAAACTAGCCTGAAAAGAGTGAATTAAAGTCTCAAAGAAAACCAAAGTGACTGCTGTAAACATTTAATATCCGGAGTCTGGGTCATGCCGAGAGAATATGAGCGCGTCTTTTATACGGACTGAATCTACGATCGGCCCAACACCTGCTTCACGATAGATTAATCATATGTCCTCAGGTAAATGTATTGCTATTTTTCCACAAAATGTAGAAATGAAGGCACTCATTTTACTGTTTAAATGCACTGAGCACCACAAGCTTGTCCAAATGAAAGGCCACTGTTTTTACATACTAGTTGATGGGTACCTGTCTGGTCTTTGTTCCCGTGGAAGAGCTTGGTTGCTTCTAACTTCACCCCGTTTGGAGCTATAGGAACATACTGGGAGAGGCTAAAGGCTAACAACATCTTTGGTCTTTGTGCATGACTGAGCGCACACACAAAGACCAGACAGGTACACATCAACTCGTCTAAGCTCAGGTAAGAACATATCTCAGTATGGAAAAATGTTGGAACAGTTTGGTCGCCTCTAACTTCACCCCAGTTTGGAGCAAAACCTTTGCTGGGAGAGGCTAAATGCTAACAACATTTGCATGACTGAGCAAACGCACAAAGACCAGACAGATACAAATCAACTCGTCTAAGCTCAGGTAAGAACATATCTCAGTATGTGAAAACGGCGGCCTGTTCCTTTATTGCCCTTGGATTTAACCTATACTGTTCTCTTATCCTTCCCCATTTAACCATTTAAGTAATCTTGACCCATTGTTTAAAGTTCAGAAAAAGCCAATAAGAATAATCAATTTAGCTGGGCACCGTGAACACACAAATCCATTATTCTTTAAATCAAAAACAATGACATTTGTGGACCTAATGGAATTTAAGATGGCTCAAATCATGTTCAAAGCCTCACAAATGTCGCTTCCTGAAAGTAAACAAAACATGTTCTGCAAACGAGAAGTTCAGCACAACTTGAGAGGTCAATTAGTTTTGATAAACAGTACTCCAGAACTACCTTGAAAAGCGTGTGTGCCACGAGACGTGGTGTAGAAATATGGAAAAGATGAAAACATCAAACGTTGTAAAAACCTGCCACACTTTAAAAAGGGCTACAGAGAGTCTATATTTCTCAAATATGAAAAAAACGAGATCAAGAGTCTAGATGCTTGTTAGAATGCATGGCAAAAGTATTCATTTCTTTTTCTATTCCTATCATCCGTTCAATCAAAAACGACAAAATAGGTGGTGTTGCAGACCTGGCAAAGGACTGAGAAAATGCTTGGTAAATTGTTTTGTATTCCCTCAACTTAACTAACTAACCTGGCATTAACTTTAAGTTTCTGGGATAACAACAACATTGCTGACCAATTTTATTTTATTTTTTACTGCATTTGTCTGTACACAGTTCTTTGCTCAAAAACGCTGGGAAAATGAGCATGGAACAAGCATGAATATTACATTTAAAAATGGCAATAAGAGGATTTATCTGATCTAAGACCAAAACAAATCCACCCAAACTTTAGATTTAATCTCTCAATTCAAGTATTATGTCATTTCTTCCTTCAATTGATTATTCTTTTCCAGTGCATTAAGGCCAACATTGGGGAAAATGACATAATATCAAACATAACTGTAAGATGTGACTGAATTATGACAATGTTTGTAACTGTCCTGAAATATGAATGCCAATGGAAAGAGCATTTCAAAAGAAGAGAAACTGACTTGTACGCTCAAAACAAGGCACTATAAGGGAAGAAACGATCATTCAAATCAACTCAAAATCGGCACAAATTCTGATAATTCAAGCACTTTTAAATCAAAAGTGTAAAGTAAAAGGCATTTTTTCCAGTGAGTTTCTGGTGAATATCAACATTTCTCTTCGTTCCTCTGTTTGATTGAATGTTTGCAAAGCTGAATAAATGTAATATGTTCACATTTTGGGGGTTTGGGAAACAAAATGCCATTATTTAGACCTAAACTTTGAACATCGCTCTTCTAAAAGATCCACCTGTAGCTCAGCCTGGTGTTTCTGCTTCTCCGCAAGCAAACAGCTGATTCACCGTGAAAAAAACCCTAAATATATCTACCCTACTACCACTGTTGTTGTCATCTGAATACTTCTGAGTCAAGCGTTTCAGAAGCAACACTCCGTCTCACTCACAAACAGGTCGACTCGATGAAATATTCGGCCCCCTTTTCCCACATGTGAGTAATTGCAGACTCGCAATCGGCTCATCCCGCTGATTTACGAGCCCCCCCCCCTTTCCACGAAACAGAACTAACATTTGTTTTTGACCTTTCGCCGCTTCAGCCCGGGAGACACTTCTCGCGGCATTCCTCGGCGAGACAAAAAGCGTCCTGTGAAGCGGCTCGGCGAAAACTAAATCATCGTGACGCGTGATATAATCGGAGGGATGTGCGGCTATTTCAGACGTTTCCAGACACTATCTCCCTGTGCCGGTTTGGAGAAAGGAGATTTTGTTCCTCTCAGATGGTTATCGTTATTCAGAGACGGGTTCGTGGGGAGGTCGGGAGAGACACAGGAGATGGGGCTTGTTGAGCATGTAACAATGGAAGATATGGAGTGAAATACTAGCTTAAATAATAGTTATTACACAGGAGACATGGGCACCTTTAAACCATGTGATGTACATACACCTGGAGTCGTATTTCAGAAAATAATAATGATAGAATAGAGCATGTTTAAGATCGTCTCCCTGCAGAATCCAACATTCGAGTAGCAGTCGGTTTGGCATTACGCAAATAAGATAAGATAAGATAAGATAAGAAAATCTAAAATCTAAAAGTGTAAGGAAAAAAGTGCAGAAATAACAAGGCTGAAATCCAACGTGAAAAAAACTTTGGGTTTTTCGACGAAAATGTGCCAGAAAAGTGACAAAAACATGGATGCTGGTTTGGGCTGGTTTAGATCAAGTTTGGACTGGTTCATGCTGGTTTGAATTGGGTTTAGACTCGTTTATGCTGGTTTGGATTGGTTTAGATCAAGTTTGGACTGGTATATGCTGGTTTGGATTGGGTTTAGACTGGTTTATGCTGGTTTGGATTGGGTTTAGACTGGTGTATGCTGGTTTGGATTGGGTTTAGACTGGTTTATGCTGGTTTGGATTGGGTTTAGACTGGTTTATGCTGGTTTGGATTGGGTTTAGACTGGTGTATGCTGGTTTGGATTGGGTTTAGACTGGTGTATGCTGGTTTGGATTGGGTTTAGATTGGTTTATGCTGGTTTGGATAGGGTTTAGATTGGTTTATGCTGGTTTGGGCCGGTATAGATCAAGTTTGGACTGGTTTATGCTAGATTGGATTGGATTTAGACTGGCTTATGCTGGTTTGGATTGGGTTTAGACTGGTTTATGCTGGTTTGGGCTGGTTAAGATCAGGTTTGGACAGGGGTATGCTGGTTTGGCCTGGTTTAGATCAAATTTGGACTGGTTTATGCTAGTTTGGATTGGATTTAGAATGGTTTATGCTGGTTTGGATTGGGTTTAGACTGGTTTATGCCTCTGGTTTAGACCAGGTACAGACTGGTTTATACTGGTTTAGACCAGTTTTAGATTTATTTAGATCAAGTTTGGCCCAGTTTAAAAAAACTAAAAATAAAAGTTGTTTGTCTCCCAAATGGTTATAAAATACTTTTTTCTTTTAATGGTTGTGGTGGTAACATGAAAGAGTTACTTTGTCATGTTAAGGCACCGGTCCATTGAAAAGCCTGATCTCTCTCTCTCCTCCCGACAGTGTGGGCGAGCGCCGTGGGCAGAGCGTGACTGAGGCTCCAGCAGCTTAGCCCCTGTTTGTCGAGAGCTTAGCCTCGGACCCTTATCTGCGACCGGGCTCCGAGAGCGCAGGATTACCCCCGGCTCCGGAGCTAATGTGGTCGCACTGCCACACAGATCAAACACACTCAGCGAAGATTAGGGGCAATTAAAGACGTGAGCGCACAAATTGAAACCCGTCGAACAAGAGAGGAAATGTGTTTATTTGTAACAGTATATTCTTGAAAACGTGAGAAAACGAGCAGTATCTTTTGGACAAACTGGTTGAACTTTCTCTTAAATTTGCGTTTCAGGTTTTTTTTTTTTACGATTGGCGGTAACTCACCTCGCGACTGTGACAGGAACATTTCAGGCCGAGTGCCTCAGTGAAAAGGTAAATAAGGTTTTAGAGGAGCTTTTTGTGGAGTGAAATTTATAGTTTTGGCATTTACTGAAGAGCCATCATTCAGCGTGGCCCCGAGCTGACCCCGGACCAGCTGCGACTGAGGCGTTACTGTAACATCACTGGCTCTGGAGTTAACCGTCGCACTGCTGGAAAAGCGATAGAGACCGGAGGAGAGTTTGAAAGGGGAGTTTTAAAGGAGAGTTTTAAATTCGGTTTGTCGTTGCTGTGCAGAGGTGAGGAGAGGATCTAAAATAGCAGCATTAACATTCAAATTATTTCACGAGAAGCAAAAAGTTGACTGTTTTGCTCATGTGCAGAATGAAAAGTGGATCAGCAGCAGCTGTTTAGTCGCGCAGCATTCTTTAATATACAGCACATTTGGGCCCTAAAACTGTAGGCTCTTTTCAATTGGTAAATTAGATGCAACATGCCCACAAATGGATAAATATATTTTCCAGCTTGTCTTGATAAATGACCCCCTAAGGACCATATGAGGTCTGGTTCATGTTTTAGAGGTGACGTAATTGAACGAGGGCTGGGTGATATGGCCAAAAAATAATTAATCGATTTCATTTACTCAGTTTGGACAATTCATTTGAAATAAACTTTTAAAGTCTCCTGATCTTTTATATGAAGAAAGCTGCTCAGAGTCCTGCTCATTAATATTTCATAATGTAGCTACAATTAGGCCCATTAAAGGGGCTAGATGCAAATTAGTCATGTTATGCTCACTACTGCCACCTCAGGTCTTATGCGTAATTGCACCTGCTATATTAAGCTCGTGCATGACGGCACTTCGGACCCGAATTAACACCTTTTTGAGTGACAGTGCAGGATGTTAGAGGCAGTTGTGGTGAACAGGTCTCATTCTACACATTAGGACATGGCTGGAACATGTAGGGGGAGGAAAATACTTAGTTTTAACATATCTAAACTCCACATAGTCCCTTTAAGATAACATAACCCTTTATTTAAAAATGGTTATTTCTGTTTAAGATATTGCTCGTCTGCTCTCAAAAGTAAAACCTCTTAATAAGCCATGGAGTTTTCAAAAGTGTTTTAGTTTTATCGTCTTCATGCCTCTGCTGTGATTTACAACCGTCTCCGTGGAGGCTCAAGGGAAAGGGGCGGAGTTAAATCGTCGGCTCAGAGCAGAGTGAGAGAAAGGTACAGGAGCAGACCGGAGGAAAGTGGGAAAGAAAACTCCAGCACGTCCGATTCAAACACAACACTTTGGCCTTCGTGAAGCAGCAGATCGTCAGGAAGTCCCTGCTTCTCCGCTGGTGTCATTTCCTTACGGAGCGTCTAAAAAAACGCTGATAAAATGGCCGCATGTTGGAGGGACATGGAGCGGCGGACTCGATTTATCCATTTTCCAAATCGTCTGTTTTTAAAAGAATTAATTGAATTCATTTGATTTATCGCCCAGCCCTAAATTGAACATACAAAACTCCTGCAAAAGCTTTTTACCATATTACAACTGTATTCTCTAATCAAAAACATCCCTGGAGTTGTCTTTCAAGTTGTTAGCGCATCTTTGAGAAATTGTTGGATCTTCACCAGTGGCAACTGCTCCAAAAACTGTTCCTCCTAAGGTCCTACATAATCCAGGAAATACTTCCCTCACCGCTCAATCCTCTCTTTGCAAAGTGAAAACACTCAACATTGTTTCACTGCAGTCATTCGGGTCGCATGGATTTTTCTCCCCCATTTATTGAAACAGCTGCATAGCAAAGGGGAGCAAGAGGAGATGGGTGGGAAGTGCTTATGGTAAGATCGAATATGAAAACATTGCATTAGACCCCAGTTTCTAAGAGACTTGGTTGTAAAGACGACTGTGAGGTCAAAGGAAATTCGAGCGGGACTCAGGGTGATTTAAGTTCACGTAAACTTATTACACCAGGCTGGTTTTTGGTGGAGGGAAGATAAATAAGCGGGCGCGGGTCCCGGCGGAGGGCACGGTTTGATGTGGACCAACAGAGACGCCAACATTAAGACCAAGTGCAGGCCAAGCGCGTCCAAAATAACGCCCCACAGTGAGACACAGCGGCCCCTCTGTCCCGCGGCGGCACTGGGACTGTCATCAAGCAGGATTCAGAAACACGGCGGGACTTTTATGAGGAAAAATCCACTTATTATAGAATCAACCCATAATCAAGGATTCAAAGGACATTGGTGCCTTTCATCAGCAGGATGTGATGATGACCCACTTTAGGACGAGGGGCAAGTGTTCCTGTGTCAATAACATGATGTGCTCAAGAAAATAATGTATTCAACCGGGACAGTCACACTGAGATTTCAAAAACTCTTTCAAGGGCACACTATTGTACATGTTTTTGAAACCTACACAGACACAGGAAGAACATGCACACAGGGACTGAACCCAGGACTATTTTGCATGGCAAGAGAGGCGCAGTCTAAAGTTAGTGACTAGTGTTATTAAGCCACAAAAATCTGTAGATGAACACTAGTCATTTGTTTTGTAGTAGAGAATTTTGAAGGTTGTCGACTGGACTGGACTTGGGGCCCTATATCTGATGGGATGACTTCATAAGCGCTTTTCACAGCATTCATGGTCACCTATTCAGAATCACTGTCACAATAATACGAACAAAAACTTACCAGCCGGTTCTTGTGGGGATAAGGCATTATAGTTGAGTTGCCTTGTGTACGAAATGTGTGGCAATTACCTAATTGTCTTTTCACAAATGTCGACACTCACAATTCACTCAAGGAAGGGCTACAACCCATATCTGCTAGGGTAGAGGGAAGTAACAAAAAACAAGATGTCAAAAAGGTTAAACAAAGTTGTATTTTAATAAAAGGAGTGTAAAAGGTCAATTTAACAAAGAGTAACCAAAAATAACCGAACTATGGCTGTTTACCATACCAGTCCTCCAATCGCAGGCCAGAGCTCACACAGCCAGGCATCCATGGTGGGGAACACAGAATTAACCACACAAACAAAACTAATACAAAATGGAGGGAGCCTGGAGGCCTGGGGGCAGTAACAGGAAGGAAAGAACAAACAACAACAACTACTCCCAGTTAAATATCAGGTTAACCCCTTAACCTGATATTTAGGATAAGGTATGTCACTGCAAAAAAGGGATGTCACTGTTTTCATCCTTTTTTTTGCCTTAACCGAGCACATTTTCTCCAGTTCTTTACCCAAATCTAAAAGCTTGCACCCTATAGGCAAGTTCAACGCCTCATTTCCTTGTGTTGTTGCGTTTTTTTTGGCGTTTTCATCACATTTTCTTTCTTCAAGAAGCTTCTTGATTTGGGTGAAGCCAAACCGGAGAAAATGTGGTCGGCTCAGGTGGGTGTTAAGAGGTTAAATCCTGGGTGAAGTTTTGGCCGTCCTTGATCTTGATTGAGAATTTAAATAGAAACTCTCGCCTGTGTGTTTCTCAGTCTTACATTTGGACCGCAAGACCGAGAAGAAGCTTCTGAAAAAAAACGTCCTCACAGCCCACTCCACATGAAAATGAATGAATGAATGAAAGTCTCTACTACAATGGATGACTTCTGGACGACAACTCGAGTTCTGAGAGCTTAAAGCTAAGATAAAAAGCTCATATGAAGAAATGTATGTGAACTTTCTTTTTGATATTCCGCAAACTTGATTGTCTCGTAAAAAAGCAGTCAATTTTGAAAGGTTTGAACGACGGCTTGAGGACCTTCGTCGACCCCAAAAAACCTCTCTGTGTTTTTGTAATGATTAATTCAACGCCGCGTGATTTCTGCTGGAGAAAACATCTGTTCAAAGCCCCTTGAACGCCGCGCTCCTCTCTGTGATCAGGTCATTAGCAGTTTAACGCGCTTTGACACCTCGTCCTCACCTTAAGCCTCTTAAAGCTCCATGTTACGCACTCATAATTTACCTGTCAGTGAACGCGTCGCCCGTGTCTTTTGCTCATAATTCGCCCGTCAGTGAACGCCTCGTGCCTTTAACCCACCGAGAGCTCTAATCTCAGATAAAGGAGCGGAGCCACGGGGGCACCGGGCTAATGTGGCAGACGGAAGACGGAGACGCCTCGACAGCTGCGAGGATCGCCTACGGAAGTTCAGGAAAGTCTTTAGCATCGCCTGGGCCGGGAGGCTATCGTGCACAGATCTGTGGTTCCCGAGCTCTGCAGGGTTACTTTGTTTAATTCAGACTGATCGGTTTGCTTGTGAAGACCGCGCGCAGTAAAGACAAAATACAGTTTTTGAAAGCATGGATTGTGTTAAGTTTCCCTGGCCCTTGAAGCCCGTAGATTTACTGCAGCGCTAACAGCCTGCAGCTCTCCAAATGCCTAATAACCAAAATAGATTGGCTCATGACAGACCCATCCATCTCAAAGCATGAAATTATCGACATTAAAAACAGATCTGCTGTTCTTCTGCGCTTGTTAGGGGCCAAATCGGGACGTCCAGATGCCTCGCAGTGCAGACTTGTGAAGGGGGGATAAATGTGTCTGTCATTTGAGCATGTGACAACAGTAGATCTGCACGGCACTCTCTGTCTTCAGTGGGGCGAGACATGAGGACATTATTATTGAACCGTGGCACAACCGGCGATAGATCCTTAACCCTTTAAGTTACTCCCGACACCCTTTTTTTGTATTTTCTAAGCATTTGGAGGACAAACATCAATGCTATTAGTTTATGTTTTATTTAAACCTTGTCGAAACCAATCGAAACCTCCTCTAAGCCAGTGAAAAATGGTTCTAAACCTGTCAAAACCAGCATAAACCAGTCCAAACCTGGTCTAAACCTTCCAAAACCAGTCCAAACCTCGTCTAAACCAGTCCAAACCTGGTCTAAACTGGTCCAAACCAGTCTGAAACTGCTCTAAACCGATCCAAACCAGTCCAAAACAGCTCTAAACCTGCCAACACCAGCATAAACCAGTCCAAATCTGGTCTAAACCAGTTCAAAACTGCTCTAAACCAGTCCAAACTTGGTCGGAACAGGCCCAAACCTACTCTAAACCAACATAAACCAGCCCTAACTAGCCCAACCCCAACCTATACTAGTCCAAACTGGATATTTTGAGCATTACAAACTTGAACCGGAAGCTAGTGATAGGCAGAATTAGAAACAACACATGATTCGATAAAGTGGGCTCTACCAAACGGTTGAGAAAACTATTAAAGGGTTAAAGGAACAGGCCACAGTTTTTCCATACTGAGATATGTTCTTACCGGAGCTTAGACGAGTTGATACGTACCTGTCTGGTCTTTGTATGTGCCCATGAAAGAGCGTGGTCGCTTCTAGCTTCACTCCGTTTGGAGCTATAGGAATACATTGGGAGAGGCCAAATGCTAACAACATATTTGGTCGTTTTGCATGACTGAGTGCACGCACAAAGACCAGACAGGTACACATCAACTCGTCTAAGCTCATGCAAGAACATACCTCAGTCTGTAAAAACGGTGGCCTGTTCCTTTAACCAGCTAAGGGATGAGCTGAAAGCTGATATACATGTTCCAAATGCTTTCCAAGACACATAGGAATACTTACCCCATGCAGGGACTCTTTCACAGGCTTGTATTACATCGCCTTATATTTTTGCAAAAGTTGACTAGTATTGCTGTTTTCATGTGGTCCTCTGGAACGAGGGAAAATGCACATGAACGCTCGCTCAACTGGAGCTTGCAGCCTATAGGCCAGAATGACGCCTCATTTGAAAGCTTAGACCTACAAAACGGATTGCCTCTTTATTAGACTTTTATAGTTACATTGATCTGTTAAGATACCTCCATAACCTTATTACCCTATACCTCCACACTACTTATACACATTATTCCTTTGTTGAATGCAGGTACAAGTTATTAAAGCACATCACATTGTACTACATGCGGTAGGTACAATGTGTCAAGGGTATAGAGTGAAATACAGCGTTACCAAATCTTCTTTTGCAATGCTAACTAGAAGGAATGAAGACACTTATGGCTCCCAAACATTTGCCGCGGTCCGTCAGTGCCGCACAGAGGAGCTTGTGTGTCCAAAGTGAGTAAGTGGCGTGACTGTAGTGCAGATGGTACAGGAGGACGCCCCTCTGCTGCTCGGCCTGTTCCCATCCATCTGCTCTAAATGGGCCGTCCCGACACACGGCCCCGAAACTTCGACCTTGTCTGTGGTCAAAAGCAAGACACGTGATTGTCCTTTTTTTTGTGATATTTGTTGTTTGCATGTTTTCCCTGTGTATGCATGAGTTCCCTACTTTCCCCTCCCACTAAAAACAAGTACAACAGGGCCTGGACAGAATGGGGATCTTATTTGTTTAGTGCTTTACTCAGATAACAAGTCAAGCGCTTTCAGACAAGCTACTCAGAACCTTCTATGACTCTGTGGTCGCCTCTGCTCTCCACTACGCCTCCATGTGCTGGGCCCCGGGCAGCACAGAGCGGGACAAGAACAGACTGAACACGCTGGTCAGGAGGGCCAGCTCCGTCCCGGGCTGCCCTCTGGACTCTGTGGAGGAGGTGAGGGACAGGAGGGTGTTAGCCAAGCTCACCTCCATCATGGACAACACCTCCCACCCACTGCACGGGACTGTAGAGGAGCTGAGCAGCTCTTTCAGTGGCAGACGGAGACACCCTCAGTGCAAGACGAGCACTAGGACTGTATATTCTACTTTATATAGTCTTATTATATTGTTGCTTTCTTTATCGCTTTTTTCCTTGCTTTCTTGTCACTTTTTTGTCAAGTTTTTGTCACTTTTTTGTCATGTTTTTGTCACTTTTTTGTCACGTTTTTGTCAGTTTTTTTTTTCATATTTTGTCACTTTGTTGTCGGGTTTTTGTCACTTTTTTGTCATGTTTTTGTCATATTTTTGTCATGTTTTTGTCATATTTTTGTCATATTTTTTTGTCATGTTTCTGTCATATTTTTGTCATATTTTTGTCATGTTTTTTCATATTTTGTCACTTTTTTGTCATATTTTTGTCATGTTTTTGTCACTTTTTTGTCATGTTTTTGGCACTTTTTTGTCACTTTTTTGTCATGTTTTTGTCATATTTTTGTCATGTTTTTGTCATATTTTGTCACTTTTTTGTCGAGTTTTTGTCACTTTTTTGTCATGTTTTCGTCACTTTTTCATCATATTTTTGTCACTTTTTCGTTGAGTTTTTGTCACTTTTTTGTCGAGTTTTCGTCACTTTTTTGTCAAGTTTTTGTCACTTTTTCGTCGAGTTCTCGTCACTTTTTTGTCGAGTAATCGTCACTTTTTTGTCAAGTTTTTGTCACATTTTATCGTGTTAGTGTTGCTTTTCCGGCATGTTTTTGTCACTTTTTTTGTCGCTCTTTTGAGGCTCTTTTTTTTTTTGCTTCATCATCACTTTTTAATCAGGTTTTTGTCGCTCCTTTGTTGCTTTTGTTGCTATTTATCATCATAATAAACACTTGCTCCTCACCTGCTGAGGTCATGAGGCTTGTATGCTTTATTTGCCAGTTCTGCCAAAACCTCATCCTTCGAAATGTGCGATATCTGGCAACAAAGCACCAATATACCATCCTTGTTTTCTCAACCCTCCACTGGGAGTTTGTTTCCTGTACATGAGCTAATAAAGTCAGGTTTACCGCAGGTCCGGGGCAGATTACAGAGGGGAATCGCAGCGTCTTGTCACGTGAATAGGACCATGTTAAAGTTATCCCAGCTGCATGTAAGGCAGAATGAAAGGGTCACAGAGTGGAGTCGACAGATAAAAGCCTCGGGAGGGTCTTGTTCGGCTGATCCAGGTTCGAGCCTCTTTATATTAGACATTCCTTTTGTTGGGGCGGCGTGGGGCTCTTCACATAGACCACTGCGCCGGGACAAAGGCGAGAAGGCTCAACTCGCGTTTTATTAGAAGTTATTGAATTGATTGGTCAAGGTTCTTGTTTTCCTACTCATTTTTAAATGGTTAGAGCAGGGTTTAGTTCGTAATCGTTCAGGAGAAAGTCCAAAAACGGCACAACAGAAATAAAACAGGCCACAGCAGCGTCACCTATAACTCATTTTTTGAACAGAATTAAGCAGCGATAAAAAGAGAGAAAGGACATTATTACCTCCTGAGCTGCAGAGACAGACCAGACCCACATCAGGCACCGTTTTACATCAGCTAAACGTTTCTAAACACACTGCGCTGTTCGATAAAGTGAAAGCGCTCACTCTGTCACTAAAAATGTACCAAAACCGTTCCAAAAATGGGTGATGCAGAGTGAGCGCTCATTTTTTCCAGAAACAATCTTCTGTATAGTATAGTAAACAACAGCAGTAACTTCATAGCTTGGGAATACCCCACGCTGCTGTGTGCGCTCCAATCATTTCGACCATGGCCGAAATTTTCGCATGGATTTGGGGACCAATCACGGATAAAACATTTTTTTTTTTTAAGTTTATTTACAGATCCAACATGACAGCAGCGACTCCATCTTTCGATCAAGCTTTAGACCGTGTTCTAATAGTTATCTCGAAAGTTTACAGCGGGTACGTCATGCGTCATCGGATACAATTGATACGATTGGTTATGGCTACGTGCAGACACATGATGGACATTCGTAGCGCCCAATACACGGCTATGGACGATCGTAAACCACACCTCTCCTACGAGAAAAGGAATTGGTGGTCCCCAGACTAAATGTAACTTGTTAGGTTAGGTTAGGTTAGGTTAATTTATTTGTACCCGTGGGTAAATTCGTTTTGCAATTCTGAGAACTAGTCGACACATTAAAACACATTTTAGAAGGATAAAACATCACACATATAAAATACAAAACTTGTAAGTGCTCCACATACTAACAGGATGTGCCTTTGTGATATTTTGTCGGGCGATAACCAGGCTAGTAACTTCAGGCTCTGCGGGGCTTTCGCTAAAGGCAAAGAGCCGATGTGTTTCTTGTTGTCGCTGCCCCTCTCTTTGTCTAAGAGCTCTAGTTTCTTATTCAGTCCTGGTTTTTAACCTTTTTACTGTAAGTCCTGGTTTAGTCCTGGCTCAGACAGCGGCTCTACCATCTCTGACAATGACTAAAGTGTTAGTAAGTTATGGCTTTGCTTTACTTTAAGAAAACATCTGCATTTGCGCTGAAGCTGCTCATGAGCTCAGGCTTTTTTAGACTCACTGCGGATCATTTATTGACGTCTGGAGAGAAAAAGTACAGAAAACTATAATCGGAAAAAAAAACACTTTTTCGGGCCGCATAGTGACATGTATAAGGCATGGATAAGGCATCGGTGGTAAATGCATTCAAACATTCAACTGTATTCAAGAGAGGTTTAAACCATTCCCCACACTTTTATCCAGGCTTGGAAACATAACACTAGCTCAGTGTCACAATAAATGTTCATTTGTGAGGTTTTATTTGTGTGGAATTATTAAATTTGCAGGAAAATAACCATCTCTGGCGATGTGTGGCACAAGAAGGTTGAGGGCCGCCAAAAATTGGTCTGGGGGCCGCATTTGGACCGCCGGCCGCACTTTGGACACCCCTGATTTAACCACTTAACCCCCATCTGAATACACAGTGTCTCCAGTTTGGCTTTACCGAAGGCTAAAAGCTTCTAGAATAAAGTTTCTTTAAAAAAAAAACAGTGAAAAATTGAAATGAACAGATTCTAAAGATTCGGCTCGAACAAAAGAGCTGTAAAATATAACAGGATATAACTGTGCGACTTGAACAGACAAAGTGTGGTGCGGACTTTACGACACTATTAAGCCTATTTTATTGTGCATTCCTGTTGCTAATGGCTTCTGGTCTGCGTGATTTATCGCCGTGGCCGTCCATTAGTGCAAGATGTTGTGGTGAGCTGAGAGGCCGCTGAAAAATAAGGAAGTCTCCACAATACAAAGGCTTTGCAACGTGTTTCCAGTGTCATGCTTTGATTTATGGACGGACTTCTCGGATCTGAATTTCTTGGATTTAACGTGTCATGGAGGGAATACTAAACTGTAATCCACATTCCACATCGGGCGGGAACAAAGCGCGCTCATGACGGCACCGTGATATGAGAGCACGTTGATAGCTGACAGTGAAAGCTTGTTTTCACTGTTTATGACGTTGCAGTCCCGCTACTGCAAAATCACTTCGAAATACTTTATTTTCAATCAAGTGAGTTGGAGTGCATTTGAAACTCTTAACCCCCACATTAACCCGAGCACATTATCTCCAGTTCGACTTAACCCAAATCTGAAAGCTTCTTGAAAAAAAGCATCAAAGTCAAAACATAAATTAGGATAAAAAGCAGGAAAAAAGCATCAAAGAAGTGACAAAAGATGATGAAAAGCAAGGAGTGTGGATGAAAAGTGAGGATGAAAATGCGGCAAAAATATGACAAAAAAGTGACGAAAAATTCCATAAAGATCAGTTACACTCCTCTGTAGGCTGTAAGCTCTGGTCAAGAAGCTTTTAGATTTGGGTAAAGCCGAACTGGACAAAGCGCGGCGGTGGAGAGTCCTTGCCTCAAGTGGAGGAGTTGATGTATCTCGGGGTCTTGTTCACGAGTGAGGGATGGATGGAGCGTGAGATCGATGAGTGGCCGAAATGAGTTTCCTTCACAGGGTGGCTGGGCGCACCCTTCAAGATCGGGTGAGGAGCTCAGTTACCCGGGAGGAGCTCGGAGTAGAGCCGCTGCTCCTTTACGTTGAAAGGAGCAGCTGAGGTGGCTAGGGCATTTGTCTCGGAGGCCTCGTTGAACATCCAGGACACGCTGGTGGGACTATGACTCTGAGCTGGCCTGGTGTCGCCTCAGCTGGAGGAGGTGTGCGTGGATCGGGAAGTCTGGGCATCTCTGCTGAAACTGCTGCCCCCGCGACCCGGCCCCAGATAAAGCGGAAGAAAATGGATGGATGGATGGATGGATGGATGAAAACTTTGTACAATGTTCAGCTTTTTCCTCGCATCAAAAACATACCTGGAGCGGTATTTTGAACCACTCTTCTTTGAGTAATCTTCAAATCTTCTCCTGAGGTTATTCTTAGCCGCCTCCTGAGGTCCTTTGTATCCAGGAAATGCTTTCCTCACCTCCCCATCTCTTGCTAAGCTTAATAAGGGTTTCTGCGGGTTTTTGAAAAGCATGAGAGGTCTTTCAATGAACTGTGCCAAAACTAAGGCCTTAAAAGTAATTATAAATCATTACACTGGCATTTAGATTTCTCATTTCTCAACTGTTTTTCTGTGTAAGTTCACTTGAAATATAATTATATGCACAATTATATGTAGACACCCTGTTAATCCTTTCACCGCTTCACTACAACTTCACTGCATTTTTCTCCTCTTTATTGAAACAGCTGCTCAGCAAAAGGGAGCAAGGGGGGTGGCAATGGCTTATGGACTAGGTCACGTGAAAACCAGGAAGTGAAACTACTGGATATTTTGTTCAAGCTGTTTTACTAGATCAATATTGCATTTTTACACCAACAAAGTGTAAGATGGTGCTTGACATAATTACCAAATACCTGAAAAAGCAAATTCCCTCTATAACGTGAAATGCAAGAGCCTTAGTGTTGCTTGCTATCAAACTGAAACGAAATGTATATGTTAAAAAAGAAAATAGCAAGTCTAATCACTGCTTGTCAGATTTCAAAAAATTGCCCAGGCCCGAGGTGCAGAGTGAGATGACAAGCCCCTGCGTCCAACCCTCCTCCCCGACGGGCGTCTCTTCCAATTTGGAGGCTTCAAACCGCAACATGTTCCCGCCTCCTGCCAATAATAACAACTCATCCCGGTACCGCGGCACCGAAACGGAGCCGGCAGACCACGTACAGTTGTCAATCGGCATCTGTCTCTCCTCTCGCAACGCTCGCGACTTGAAAGAAACAGTAAAGATTTGACGAATGTGAGTGGACAGAACGCTCCAGAGACGCAGATACCGAGTGACAGCGCTGGCAGGTCGTCTGAAGTTTGATCTTATTTGTCAGGGCTCTTCCACTTTGTCTTTTAGCTCACTCTGTCGTCAGTCATTGCCGTAATGGTTTTGCAGGAGACAACCAGAAGAGATAACGTGTAATGCGTGTTCACAGGTTTAGTACAGGGGATGATTCAGGCATCTCAATATTAAGGCAGAAGCTGTAGCCATATATTAGTGGGCTTCAAAGTTGATGGAGGTGTTTGCACTTGTTTGTTGTTCAGAGAGAGTCAGACAATCAAATCAAACAACAGCCCATGTGTGCCTTAGTATTTCCACTTATTTGATTTAAAGCAGTACTAAGTAACTTGTTTACCTTAATAAATCCTTTCGTAGTCCCTCTGGGGGTAATACAAGTCTTTCATCTCCCCCTGGTGTCTCCCGCCAGAAAACCACAATTGGAACTTCGCTGCCACCGGGTTGGAGTCACTAATGGATTCCTGAAGAAGAAGCTAATAGGCTAACGGGCAAAGCTAGCTGTGGGCTAGCGCCACTTAAACAGTATTTACAGCCAAGTTTGAGTGAAACATGGGGACTACCGGTGAAAACTAGCCTTTTTGCTAATTCGGGTACATTTACATTGTCCTAATGTTCATTAATGTACATTGTCCCACTTAAAACTAAATAAATAAATGTAAAAAATGATCTCCATAGTGTCATTGGGTTGTGAGGCAATGTACAATATCCCTCCCTCCCTTTGTCTTTTCTTTTTAGCGTAGTATTATTTACTCTAACGGACAATTAATGATGCTACGACACCTGCAGTGGCGCTTATGGCCTCTAGGGGCATGAGTTATTCAATATTTCTTTAAAATTCCTTATTTACCCAGTATCGGTAAAGGTAAGGAATGATCAACAATCTGCCATTGTTGCCGTTTGCCATAGCTCAGGATGTAGAGGATGAGCAAAACATTTAGCCCAAAGTGACTCAAAAAAACAAGCCACACATTTAAGCTTTTAATATTTCCACCATATTGTGCTCAAAAATATAATGTATGCGCCTGCGCGGACAGAGCTTAAATTGGAAAAGCCGGGTTTCCTTATTTGATCGTGTAAACAGGGGATTTGAGTTTCCCGATTTGTCAGTGACATTTAATCAGCATATCCCGAAAACTGCTAATAACCGGGAATTTCGAGCCCTTATAAACAAACTCAATGAAAAGCAAAAAAAAAAAGCTTAGGTTGCAAGTTATTTTCTGATAATAATGCGGTTTAGACCAGTGTTGCCAAACGTGGGAAAGAGGGTGCTGAGAATCGAAGGTTGATCCAATATTGTAGTGAAAATGACTTAAGTGAATATGACTGAATACTGTATGATGCCAACAGTTAGCCTGTCACGCTAAAATAACACAATAAACAAAGATCTTTCCATCCTGTATCGCTTTGCAAACCTGACGTGTATCTGTGCACAAGTCACTAGTTTTAAGTGCAAATGTTTCCACAACTTTCATACTTTTCCGCGAAGTCTTAAATCACTTCCGCTGTAAAAACATAAAACCATTTTGGCATTTTGAGATCTCCTGAGCTCCCGTCTCCATTCTCCCGACCTGAATCTCCTTTAAACTCCGGCTGACAGAGACGCAACCATCATCTTTGCTTCCCGATCGCTAAGTCGACAAATGGAGCGGTAAGTGTCCGACGCTGTCTGCCTGAATACCTCGCCCGCTTGTCTCCGCCCGACCGAGTGACACTAATTCCCGAATGAAGCGCTCCTCCCTAATCCGGCTGCTGAGAGGTGACAAAATCATTCTTTAGGCCTACTTTGGAGGAATAATCTGCCCATTGCTTGGCTCTCATCCCGACCTGAGCACTGTCAAAACACACTACCTGTACAGCCCAAGACAGCGCAGAGAAGAGATTAGAGACCTCAAATTAAATCTCGATGAGGGAAGGCATTAGCGCTACAGTAGAGCCGCAGAGGCTGTCTTAGCATCAGCGCAGCGTAGGGGGTGGTTTTTGATTTGTTGCACATATCGACTACGTTAAACCAGGCAAGTAAAAGAGCAGGAGTAGAGATTCCTCCTCAGATTCTGTCCCCAAATGTCAAAAGTTCAGGTTTCCTTCAGTGTTTTCCCGTTATGGGCACCATTTGTTGGACTTTTGAAAGATATTCGCCATCTTTCGAAATGAACCTTTGACCATATGAAAGAAAGCACTGTTTTTGTTTGTTGTTCATCTCTTAAAGGAACAGGCCACAGTTTTTCCATACTGAGATATGTCTGAGCTTAGACGAGTTGATACGTACCTGTCTGGGCTTTGTGCATGCCCTCAGCCACGCAAAACGACCAAAGAAAGTTGTTAGCATTTGGTTCCTCTCCCAGCATATTCCTATAGCTCCAAACAGGGTTGAAGTTAGAAGCAACCAAGCTCTTCCACAGGCACGCACTCAGACCAGACAGGTATGTATCAACTCGTCTAAGCTCAGGTAAAAACATATCTCAGTATGGAAGAACTGTGTGCCCTCAGTCACGCAAAAAGACCATAGATATTGTTTGCATTTGGTTCCTCTCCCAGTATACTCCTATAGCTCCAAACGGGGGTGAAGTTAGAAGCGACCAAGCTCTTCCACGGGCACTCAGACCAGAGAGGTACACATCAACTTGTCAAAGCTCAGGTAAAAACATATCTCAGTATGAAAAAATCATGGCCTGTTCCTTTAAGACCTATTGGAAACCATACGCTGTACTAAAATCTATGACACACACGTTTTCTTTAGAGTTTGGTGTGGATGCTCCCAAACTCTGGAACCGCCTCCCTCAAAACATTAAAGCTCCTCCAACACTAGAAACGTTTTAACAGCTCTCAAAACTGTTGGCATCGAAATCAACCTGAGCTGCATTTTTGCTTTGATGTGTCTATTTCTGTTTATTCCTGTTTGTGAACCACTTTGGGCACATATAGCGCTGATTTGAACATTGATCTAAAATCAGGGAAGGCAAGTTTGTTGCTTGGTGGAGGGGTGATTTTCTTCATTGCACTGGACCCTCCAGTTGGAGGTCGAAGTAAAGCATCACTTTGCAAATGCCATTGTAGCTACATCTTACATGGCCTAAATTGGAGTTCTGCTAAGAAAGTTGGAGGAATTGACAGTATTTTTCACATTTCTAGAGTACTTTAAAGCAGTACTAAGTAACTCATGCCCCTAGAGGCATAAGCGCCACTGCAGGTGTCGTAGCATGTTGCAGTTTTTTACTCATTAATTGTCCGTGAGAGTAAATACTACGCTGACAGAAAAGACAAAGGGAGAGAGGGATATTGTTCATCCAATTCCACAATGGAGAATTTTTTTGTCACTCAAACTTGGCTGTAAATATTGTTTAAGTGTCGATATCCCGCAGTTAGCTTTACCCGTTAGCCTGCTAGCTTCTTCTTCATGATTCTATTGTATATATTGGGACCTCTGACCCGTAGGCAGTGAAGTTGCAAGTGTGGTTTTCAGGCCAAAGACACGCAGTCATCCCCCAATCATCCCATTAACAATTGTATTACCCCCCCAAGGGACTACGAAAAGGATTTATTAAGGTAACAAGTTACGCATGCTGAAGCCAGTTTCAAAACAGAAAAAGGGTGATTTAAACCACATAACATCTTACCCAATAAATTACAAGTACAGTATTTATTCTACTACACACATTTTTAATGTTAAGTGGTTCACCTCTTCTAACATCTGACTGTAACTTCACTGGGAGTGGGACGTCTCCAGCTGGTCACCACGGAGATGTTGATTTAAAGGCAGGCAAATATTTGGTCCTCATCCAAACCCATTATTGGATTATTCACTGCAAAAAATATCCTTTTTCTTTGTTGAGCCAGTCATTAGGAGCATGTTTTGTATTCCTGGTATAAACACTATAATCCAATATTATAGTGTGACATCAAAGATATGTCGAACACTTGGTCAAATAAACCACATGATCAATCTCAGATCAAGGCTGTTAATCAAGCTTATTTACAATATGCATGTTTAAAATATGTGTATGTAGATATACTATACATTACTATAACTAATTGTAAGGTATCTGTGGCCTGCACTTTTCAGAAAATCTTGTTGCAAACCTGTTTAGACTAAATGTTTCTTGAAGCCATGTCTCCAACACGTTCTTACTGTCACGGAAACCTGCCACATGATCAAGCTCAAGGTTTTAGCAGCTCTGCCTGAAGTTTGCACAAAGTTGTGAGGGCCGTAATATGGCAGCTGTCGCCTCGAATCGCGGCGTTAGCACTGAAGCTAACTCCGACCTGCCACGCAGTCCTCACCTACTGTCGAACCGCCCCGTAATCTCCATCCGCTTTACCTCCGCGCGGAGCTCCGGACCGGCTTTGGCTAATCGAGGAGACACGCAGAAAAAAAATGCCTTCTCCTTTCTCCCCTCGCCTTCCGTCATCCGCTGCCGCGCTGACTGACTTCCGGCGCGATACCGCAAGTTTGACAGTTGAGCGCTTTGCAAATGGAGTCAAAGAATCCGACGCGAACAGTGGAGGAAGGGGGGAGATCACAGAAGCAGTCAAGGTGAGCCGACTTAGAGGCTTCTGAAGTCTCACGTGTTTGAGCTGTAACTCATCGTGACAACTGTTACTGTTCTTCTGCTGGTTTAATACGAGGCCTCCTTTGCTCTCGCTAAATTGCAGGGCTGAAACAACGCAAGGAGGTACATCAATATGTCCTCAAGCAGTGGAGCTCAGTGGATCTCCGATATTTCACGCTTGGTACCACCTCGTAAAGATATCTGACCTTCCAAGTGCCGCCAGAGAGCAATTTCAAATCATTAACAAGGATATATACAGTTGTGCTCAAAAGTTTACATACCCTGGCAGAATTTTAGTTTTTTTTTCTACTAATTTTCAATGAATGTGAAAGATAACACAAAACGTTTTTTTTTTCACTCATGGTTAGTGGTTGTGTGAAGCCATTTATGGTCAAACAACTGAGTTTGCTATGTTTAAACCGTAATGAACAAAGAAAGTGCCAAAATGACCCTGATCAAAGGTTTACACCCCCAAGTTCTTAAAGGAACAGGTCACCGTTTTTCCATTTTGAGATATGTTCTTACCTGAGTTTAGGCGAGTTGATACATACTTGTCTGGTCTGTGTGTGTGCCCGTGGAAGAGCTTGGTCCCTTCCAACTTCACCCCCGTTTGGAGCTATAGGAATATGCTAGGCCAAATGCTAACAGCATCTTTGGTCTTTGTGCGTGACTGAGCACACGCAAAAAGACCAGACAGGTACGCATCAACTCGTCTAAGCTCAGGTAAGAACATGTATGCAAAAACTGTGGCCTGTTCCTTTAATACTGGGAATTGCTCCCTTTAACATCAATGACAACTTGGAGTAGAATAATTTCAACCATTTTGCATTTAAAATACCTTATATTTGAGCAGCATCACCTTCGTGTTTGTATAAGCTACGCAGCGGCGGAGTGATCTGCTAGAAAATAGTCCCTCAAAATGCGATCATTCATGTGATGCAAGGTCAGTTATATTCCAAAAATTATTCTATCGACACAGACATTTATATGGTTAGTCTGGTGTTATAAGTGATTTGCCTCAGGTGCTCTGTGGAGCGGGTCAGACTGTTTTTAATGCAGGCTAGCTGATAACATAGAAATGCGCTAGCCTAGCACAAGCCTAGCGCCACGGAACTCTTCAAATATAAGAACTGCATGAATTACAAAAAAATATCTCCAGGTACCAGCAAAACTCTGGATTACTAGGAAATGAGGCCCTATGTCAAAACTCCTGAAACATCCCTTTAAAGTAGTTGAATCTAATCTCTTTGCTGCAATAATGAAGCTTTGTATGGAGCAGAATTCCTTTAGTATGCACTGTTTGGCTTGAAAACATGAAAAACAAGTGTCCCCAAAGCATTTAAGATTGATTGAACGGTGCGCCGCAATCCTTTAACAATAAGAGTTAACCTGACAAAGACAATGAAAGCACAGAGCTGTGTACTTTTCACTAAATGTCACATTATATCGCTCTCTGTTCCCCTCTTCTCATTCCTGTTCCCCCCGAGTTCTTGATGTCAGGCTTTCGACTTGAGCTCCCTGCAAATGATGTCGAATTTTCGAGACGGCCGAGAACGCCGCGGCGCAGTCGAGGAGAACCGGCGTGGCTTTTCAGCGTCAAAAAACGTCTGGTCTTGGAAAAAAAAAAAGAGAAAAAAGAAAAAAAACATAATACCCGTAATACCAGTCGACACTTTCTTTCCATCACCTCTTATTCAACATCCCTCCGCTCTCGTTTCGCCCGCCGATTTTCATGTCACATTTTTTTTTTGAGCTTTGAAAGGCAACTCTTGGAGGGGGGAAGGAAAAAAAAGAAAAAACGGGAGTCTAATTTTCCCGCTCTTGAAGACATGCAAGGTGTATTACCATGCCATCAAGGTGCAATTTCGAACCGCCACTCACTCCGGTGGAAAGATCATAGACTCCTAATGTCACTTGTCGAGCTTGACACGGCGAACTTCTTGTGAAACCAATTGACTTGCCGCCATTTACTTGTCACATTTTTGAGCCCGAGCGGAGGTTAGGTGGTTATAATGACATGGGAGTAGCATAATGTATGCATGTGCGCAAAAGAGGGACGTCTAAATTACAGCGTGAAGCGGTGGAGGTGAGGAGCGTATAGGACGAGAGGCAGCTGTCGCTTTTCAAAATAGAGATTTAGCTTTCAAACGCTGAAAGTCAACTCCTTAGGGTTCCAGTGCAGATTGAGCATAAAGCGGCGCAGTTGCTTAGATTGTCCACATAAGTATTTCTGAGGTGTTTGTCATTCTGTACAATACTGTGGAAACTACAGCAAGTACAGAAATTAAATCTGATTATTTCCCCCCTTTCTTTTGGTGAAGATCCAGTACACAGAGCACTGAGGAGGATTCACTTCACATAAAGCAGTACTAAGTAACTTGTTTACCTTAATAAATCCTCTCCGTAGTCCCTAATACAAATGTTAATGGGATGATTGGGGGGTCTTTCATCTCCCCCAGGTGGCTCTGGCCAGAAAACCACAATTGTAACTTCGCTGCCACCGGGTCGGAGCCACCAATACACACTAATGGAATCACGAAGAAGAAGCTAACAGGATAACAGGCAAAGCTAACTGCGGGCTAGCGCCACGTAAACAGTAAAAAAAAAATATCTCCATTGTGTAATTGGATGTACAATATGCCCCTCACCCTTTGTCTTTTCTGTCAGCGTAGTACAGGGGCATCAAAGTCGTTTGGGTCGAGGGCCGAAATTCAGCCCCCACGGCGGGTCGCGGGCCGCATATATGTATTGTAACGGACTGTGGCCTCATAAATAACGGCTTAAACTTATTGTGCTTTATCAGCCTATGTCACATGTTTCTCAAAGTGCTACATGAAGTCATTATTCATTAACTCCACATTCAATGGCAGTAAGCTTGTAAGTAAGTAGCCACAGCTGTCCTGGGGCAGACTGACCATTTACCACGTGACTGTCACATGCTGTTTATATCCTGATCTCTTTTTATGTCAGTGCCCTCTGCTGCACACGTGTGGAATTCTTTCCTTTTTTTTAATTTAAGCTGCCCCCTAGTGGCTGGTGTGAGCAAACTCCGCACATGAACGGGGTTGAGACTTACTTTTTTTTTGACATGCTCCGAAATTCATGCTCCTCCACATTAAATCACCTTGCATGTGGGGCCTTTACCATGACACATGTGGTATAGGATTGACTCTCACGGACAATTAATAAGTAAAAAAAAAAAATGCAACATGCTACAACACCTGCAGTGGCGCTTATGGCCTCTAGGGGCATGAGTTTACTTAGCTTAAAAAAAGTGCTACATTGTAATAATTTTTCATTCATTCATATTCAAATGTGGAAAGCAAAAAAAAGCAGCACCGCATACTCAAGGAGCCGATCTCCAAAAATACATTTTTTCAATTAAAAATGACATTTTGGGAGAGTCTTCTTCAGATTTCTTTCATACTGTGGTGCAATATAGGAAAATGATCTGAAGATCTGAGCTAAAACGTTATCTTTAATTAATAAATATACCTTGATATACTATTGTAGGCATAACAAGGGGATCAGGAAGCAGGAATTTACTATATTTCTTTTTATGTTTTTAGAGTCATTAAACATGCATTTGACCTTGTGTAGCTGAGCATCTGTGCTGGAGGGACAGATTTTTTCTCTGTGCTAAACTAAATGAATCACAGCGTAAATAAGGTTTATACACATTATATACTACTATACCATTTTGATTCAATTGTGATTACTCTAATTGCTGAGGGTTGACAGTAACGCTTGTTTGTACTCCACAAATGCATTTCCATGAAAATGTGTTACAGTAACATCAAACAAAGCCCACTGTCTTTTGCTCTGTTCACTAAACGCTGTCAATTTTCCCATGGACACCCCTGTTCTTTTGACACCCGTCTCTGTATTTAACCATTATTAATATGACAATTACCCAAAGTGCAAATCCATTTAACACTTAGCCACCTTCTCGGTGCTTCGGATGGAGTGGCTCCTTTGTAAAACCGTTCAACCTCTGATCGCAAAATCTCCATGAAACTAAGTCCACCTCTCTCTTTGTACCTTTGCCGCTATTTTATTCTCGACAAGGCTGAATTTTCTTGTCACTTCCATAGATTTCCTATGCCATTTAAGCTTCATTTCTCTGAAAAGTTGGTGACTTTCTGAAGCTGAAATGATTGGCTCTGACGGCTTTAATGCACGCGAGACGAAGGGACTGACAGCCTGACGATGTAACGCACTATTACGGGCTATTCAACGCACCAGGAGAAAAAGCTGGTGTTATATGTTCAAAGAGAGTCTGCAAAGTTTCAAAGCCAGAAGTATTTTGATCCGGATATGAATGATTGAGCTGCTTTAAGCCACACTGCGGAACATTCCAGGTTACATGATATTGGATTATCAAAATAAAGCATTTGGGAAAGGACCTAATCTAGTTAACCCTCATGTTCTTGCTAAACCTAATATATTCTACACTTTTAAGGCTCATTACATACAGAGAAAACACAAGGTTAACTGATTTCAGATTAGTGTTTATGTTAATTGCTTTTTAAAGGAACAAGCCACCATTTTTACATACTGAGATATGTTCTTACCTGAGCTTAGACGAGTTGATACGTACCTGTCTGGTCTTTGTGCGTGCGCTCAGTCACGCAAAAAGACTAAAGATGGTGTCAGCATTTGGCCCCTACCAATGTATTCCTATGGCTCCAAACGGGGGTGAAGTTAGAAGCTACCAAGCTCTTTCATGGGCACGAACAAAGACTAGACAGGTTCCTTTAAAACACGCTTCAATTGTATTAACTGGATAACAAAGACAACAACCGATAAATGCATTTAAACCTTTCTAACGTGTAAAATTGTTAAAAAAAACATCGTTGGGCTAAAGGATTTGCATGAGTCAATCAAATGAGGTCGTGACAGCCCCTGTGCTAGCTAAGAGTCGGCTCTTTGTACCGACTCTTTTCACCCACAAATCGACTTTTTTATTGAGCACCGCATGTCTCTGAACTATAGTTACTTTAAAGTGATAGTCTGCAAGTTTCAATGTTTTACACACTTAATAGATTGTGTATAATTGACGGCCTGGATCTGAAACTTGAGGTAACATAAGTATTATTAAGTCCCTCCCTTTGCTGATTTCAGGCACAAATCAGAATCGGCAGGATACCATTCGCCCATATATGGTCATGTTTGAAAAAAGTTAAGGGGGGAAAACAATTTGGAGAAATATCTAAACTTTCTCAAATTATTCAAAAACTACTTTAACAAATGCTGAATTATGAATATAGTTTTCTACTAAATGAAGATACAAAGACATGGAGAAGAGCAAAGTGGTTCAACAGCCCACAAATACATAAATAACGGAGAATGCTAACTTGATGCCCTCGGTTGGCTAGCGCTAGCTACAACTGCCGTTTTTTCCCTTCTACTGAACAATCCGCTGTGAGAAAATATCCATATGGGCCCGATATACCCTTGACTTTATTTGTATGTGATAAATAAGTTCATGTTCCACCAGAAAATGGCTCAATTGTGTTTCTCTAAAGATTCTATGTTCCCCCTCAGCGAAGCCACACCCCCTTCTATGATGAGATGCCGTCTGTATCTATCAAGAAAGAAGGGGAGGAGCTTGATAGTTTACTTCTGATAATTCTGTCCCTGCTCTCCTCATTTTGCAAAAGTGCTTTCTGGTTAAAGAGGGGAGGAATTTGACCCCATCTCTCCTCACTTTGCAAACTTACAGACTATCACTTTAAGTCAACAATCAGGCTCATACTTCTGGTGTCTTGTCAAAAGTAAACAATGCTATCGTCACACAGCTTTTCCTCTGTATCAGAAGAAGCTCCGAAGTAAGTTGCTGTCGCTTTTTGTTACTGTAACTGTTGCATGCACCAAGGGGGACGCCATTTTGAATGTTTATATGTTCTTTAGATGTGGGAGCAGAACTGACCACAAAGCTTTTACTGCCCCTTTAAATCACAGCTGACTTGCTTCCCGACCCCGTCCTCACCCTATTCATCCCCGAGATGCCCCCTCCGTGACCCACCAGTCAGCGATCCAGCCCTTCTTTGTCTCAAAAAAACCAATGCATTACAGCAGCCCAAAAAATGTGCCCCCGTTAAGGGAACAAACTCTGGATTCCGGTGCGTGCCACGGCAGCCCATCCATCAAAGCCACAATGGAGGAGCTCTCGCCTGACGGGTGAAATTTATGGTCCCGCTTCTCTGCCATAATAACTCAACACGCCCCGTCGAAAAGTGACAAGCCGCCGCCGAAAACAGGAGCGGCACGATCCGTCAAAAGGGAAGAAAAAAAAAAACACTTGCATATGTTTAACTTTCGCCCAATCAGCAAGACATTTATAGGCTATTGAGTAATAAGGTAAGTGGGCTCTTTGGGTGAGGAGGAATGGGGAGGCTTAATGATTAATGACGCAGACAAAGAAGTGCTTTACAAACGCCTTTGAACAAAAACATGAAAGATTCGTCGGGGGCTTAATCTGCCGGAAATACGGTGGGAAAGTTTGCGTTTGACTTACAGCGCGGTGCAGAACAGATGAAAGGAGGCACTGCGCTTTCCCTACATTTTTATGGACAAGCAAGCCTCAGTTGAAAGCTGAGAACTTCAACAATTCTGTCACTTGAGCTTCCATAGAGATTGTCGTTAGGTCAAAGAGAGTCCTTTTATGTTTAATCCAGACTGTTTTTTATCGCAATTGGATCTGACAAAGTCCAAAGTCTTGCAAAACGCAAAGTTTGACACTCATTGCTCTCAGCTCAAGAACCAAAATATTATGTGTAGGAAGTGTAAAAAGAAGCAAGTCAATAACCACCAAAATTCCACGATCCATATTTAGTCTACAGCACAGCTTCCAGTAACATTAAAGGGCATGTATCAGCGTTTAACCATGTTGTTATGCTATTTCAAAAACACCCCCAGAGTGTCTTTTGGCTTCATTCACGCAGTTCTCCGCAATCCTCCTGAATCTTCCTGTCTGAGCAGTTGCTCCGCCCTCTGCTGGTGAACGACTGACTTGCTCCGCTGTGTCGTCAGAGCGGAAAAGAAGTGCTCGACGTCTGTAATGTAATGTCTTACTTCTATGCTTACGGCCTGATTTTAATGTGATGATTTCTGTCGTAAGAAAGTGCCTGAAGCGTCCGCGCTGCCCCTGCAGGGGGCGTCTGAACAGATGTCATGTTTGCTCTGAAAGCTGTGAAGAAGGAGCTCTTTCTCACCTACTCTGGACACCTGTTCTTTTTTTCTTACCTAACGCTAATGTACGCGAGAAAAGTGCGTTTGGTTGGAAGGAGGTACAAGACTTTATTCAACCTTCCTAAAGAAGAGGCCACTCGCCAGAAGTTGGAATTTCTCTCCAGGATTCAGCGACTATCAGCCAAAATAGTGTTATTCTGTGACTGACTCTTGATGGATGTTTGGTGAACCTTCACCAGAATCAAAGTGGATTAACTTTTATAACCAACGTGAGTCTCATTATGTAAACACCCCATGGACCAGAGCAGTGAGTCAATCCAAACACCTGTTAGCATGTGTGTTAACCATTTATGAAGCTGTGTTGCAGATGTCAACTCCTTATAACTGCTTTTGCTATGGTATTTACATTTCTACAACGGTAAAGTTGTATGAGCAGAGAGAGGGGCCGGAGTTAACTGAATCCAAGCATTTTGTCTTCCGGGTCGGAAAATACCTCCAGAAAATACAAAAATGAGTGCTCCATAGTGGTAATGGTACAATATATCATATAAATGGCGATGCTTTTGGGATGGCTAAAATAGCATGATACAGAATGGGCAGCTCACCAAGGGTTTTGTAGTGTAGTGGCGATAAGTGGTATTACACCCCCTCCCCTTTTACTTCATATTTTGAGCTTGAATGAGTGAAGTGGAGCAGAGAGAGAGACGGCGGTGACAGATGACAAACACAACGAGGGTCGACACATGACACGAGTGACAAGGACAGAGGCTCCGCGCGGAAACAGAAAAATCAATAAAGGCTTTGACACAAAATCATGTCCAACTAATGTTTTCTTGTGGCTGTGGCACAAATGTAGGCTGTACTTGTACTGCAATACGTGAAATACAAAATGTTGAATCTAAGAAAATTATGACATGACTGGGGCTGGATACAAATGATACCAGGATACGTTATCGGAATTCTTTTTTAGGTACTACTGGTATCAAAAAAAATATAAAATATCGAAAGAAGGTATACCGAAAAAGTATATGTCTCTAGAGACCAAGTTGTGATGCTGTTGGTCCAGGGACAACCTTAAAGGGACTATATGGAGTTTAAAAATGTTAAAATTACGTTTTCAAGCAATGTCCTAGTGTGTAGAATGAGCTCAGACCTGTTCACCACAACCGCCTCTAAAATCCTGCTCTGTCACTCAAAAAGGTGTTACTTCGGGTCAGCTTAATACAGAATGTGCAGTTACGCGTATGACCTGAGGTGGCAGTAGTGAGTAAAATACAGAAATTTAACCTCTGACCTTTAACCGCCTTCAACCGAGCGCATTCTCTCCAGTTCGCCTTTACCCAAATCTAAAAGCTTCTTGACTGGAGCTCTCAGCCTCTGTTTTGTTTTTGTCGCTTCTTTGTTGCGTTTCCATCCTCGTTTTTGTTGCTATTTTGACACTTTTTTTCAAGAAGCTTTTAGACACTGCTGTCAGACTGTTCAACACTACTGTACAGTAATGTAAAAAAAAATCTTTGTGTAAATCATTTTAAGCTTTGTATGTCACTTTGCCTGCACTAAGACTGAAAGAATTTGCACTGCTGACATTTTTTATAGTCTAGTCTAACTTTATTTCGTATTATTTGCATTAAATGTATATACCTTATTTGCTATTTAATTGATTGCACATTTCCCATCTTCTTCTTTTTTGCACACTCTGAGTGTCTCTTGAGAGCTGATTTAACAAGTGAATTTCTCCATTGTGAAATCAATAAAGGATTATCTTATCTTTTTGTATAAAGTTGGTCACTTGTTTAGAAATGGTGCGTTTTGAAGCCTGTGTTATGCTCAAAATGCATTGAATAAAAACCAAAAACCAATGTAGTCCAAGTAGAAAGTGTTTTTCATGGACAACATTCATTCAAATCTGCCCAACGTCTCCCTTTAGATGAATAAACACGCTTTTAACTTGCAGACACGGCTCTGTTCCTCTGTGGCACGACGCATGCGCCTTTTTACGCACGCTCCTGGTATAAACCTGCTCTTTGGCTACGCTGCTGCTAGTCGCGAAGAGGGAGCATCGCTGTCCTCCGTGTCTCCAGCCGAGGATCTGATCTGGAGGACTAGAACGGAGCGAGGGGCGGAGTGTTTGAGCGTCTCTTTTTGTGTGTGTGTGTGTGTGTGTGTGTGTGTAGCCACAGCCCACGTAAACGCCTCGCTCTCGGAACCCGCAGCGCAGTCCTCCCCAGTCACCAAGGATGAAGGAATAACGTTGGATCTCACTTTGCTTTGGTCTTCTTTTTTTTCCTGCTTCGCTTTTGGGGGATTTACAGTTGCTTCTTTTTTTCTCTTTTTGGGGGTCGCTTCTACCACTCTTCTCGCCGATGTGATGAGCCTTTTCACTCTCCCCACGCCGTCCGCCGGGTCATGAGCACGTCCCCAGCGGTGTCTGTCCTCACCAAGAGCCCGAACAACACAGCGTGGAGGAGGAGCGGCCGCGGTCCCGTCCAGAGCTCCGTGTCCCCAGCGGACCCCCAGCGCCAGGCGAAACGAATCCCGATCAAGGTGCTCAAAATGCTGACGGCCAGAGCGGGGCACATCCTCCACCCCGAGTACCTCCAGCCGCTGCCCTCCACTCCGGTCAGCCCCATCGAGGTAAGGACCGTAACCGCTCTGGACGCTGGGTAAAAGGCGCACGGGACGAAATGGACGTGGGCGATTTTGGTTTTACGCACGGAATTACTCATTTGTTTAAACTAGACATCGCCTTTATGGACGCTACGCAAACGACTTATGGTCTTCCAAACGCTTTGGTACTTTGAGGAACATATAAATCTCAGCTCATAAAAAGTAAACCTCAAAAGAAAACGCCTCTGATATGTTTTCCATTCCGTTTGGAGACTTATAATCAGCGTTTATCCCTTTTTGAATGTCTTATGGTCGACACTTTGAAATAAAAACAAATGTAGCGTGTTATTCCGAATAACGAGGCCATGTGGCGGATTTTAACAAGGATTTTTACAGCTTTATGGAAAGGGAAAACTAGTGTAGGTCGACATTGGCACACAAAATCAAAAGAAGTGTTAATGCATACCATGGCACAACCAACTGCGCGCGTAACGACACGAACTGCTCAGGATATTGTTATACCGTCTGTCGCTCTGTTCGTGTGAAATGCTTTTTGACTAAAGTCTCAGCCTCAGCCTGGTTACGCCTGAAGTGTTCATTTGTTGGAAATAAGTGGCTGTTTCACAAACGGCACATCCATAAACGCCTTGTTAAATGGTCTGACGCTGTAGTGGACACATTTACGCATATCTGGGCACGTTTTGCCCACAGCCCTGTAATGTCACCTTACATTAATTCCTCAGTTTAACCAAATACCAAAACGTCACTTTTGGTTTCACGCGTAAAGCAGGTCTGTGCGTAATTGTTACAGTCGGTGTGAGTTTGGTGCTTTGATGGCGCGCGGGTTCCACGTAGGCTCTTTTAGTGACACGGGACGGTCCTAAATGTCACTGAGCTTTATTTCTCAGAGGGGCGCTTGACTGTCTGATTTGGGACATTTGCATCACTCTTAAGTTAACGCATAGTGTTCTGCTTGTTGTCCCGCAGCTTGACGCTAAGAAGAGTCCTCTCGCGCTCCTCGCCCAGACCTGCTCTCAGATCGGGAAACCGGACCCACCCTCCGCCTCTAAACACTCCTCTGCGGGCTCAGGCTCCAGCGGCTCCGGGGACAAAGATAAGGCCCCGCTGAAGATGAGCGACCTCGGTGCCGAGGACAAGTCCAGCTTTAAACCCTACAACAAAACGGACAAGAAGGAGTCCGGCAGCGCAGAGAGGAATGGCTTTCGTCTACCCAGCGCAACGTGCCAGCCTTTTACGCCGCGCACGAGCAGCCCCAGTTCTGTCACGTCCGCGTCTCCGGTGCCCAGTGACACCAAAGACAAGGAGGAGAAGAAAGAGGACAGACCAGACTCTGTCCCAAGGACTGCGGCAGAGGACGCACCGAAACCAGCGCCCACGCCCCCCACCTCCTCCTCGAGCAGCACAGGCCTGGGGCTCGTGGCTCCAGTGTCTCCATACAAACCGGGCCCGGGGCACGTGTTCCCACTGCCCGCCGCGGGGATGTCATATCCCTACGGCTACCCACAGCCTTTTCTCACCCCGGGAATGACCCTTGACCCCAAGTGCAGCGCGAGCAGCAGTGGGCTGCTGGGACAGTTCGCCTCTCTGGCGGGAGGAGGGAAGGGGAGCAGCCCGCTGGCAGGGGCCTCTCCCCCGGGGCTCGCTCCAGGACTGTGTCGGGACCCGTTCTGCCTTGGTTTCCACTGCGCGGGGCTCAGCAGCAGCGCGGGCTGTGACTCTGTGAAAAGTGGATACCCGCTCATGTACGCGCCTCCTGCCGCACACGCGCCTCTGCACTCTGCGCACTCTTTCCCTGGACACGCGCTCTACTCCTACGGCCTCGTGCCCAACGACCCGCTGCCGCACGCGTGCAACTGGGTGTCTGCCAACGGCGCGTGCGACAAGCGCTTTGGCACATCAGAGGAGCTGCTCGCGCACCTGAGGACGCACACGGCGTTCAGCTCTGACAAACTGATACCGGGTTACCATAGTAACGGCTCCTCGCTCGCGATGGCGGCTGCAATGGCGGCCTCGTGTCACATGCACGTGCCCAGCGGTAGCCCGGGCGCGCTCGCGCTCAGAGGCCCACACCACGCGCTGGGACTGTCTCGGTATCACCCGTACTCCAAGAGCCCGCTGCCCGTGAGCGCGCCCGGGGCGGTGCACGTGCCCCCGCCGGGTCCGTACTACTCCCCCTCCCCGTACTTCCTGGGACAGAGACTGACGCCAGCGCTTTACCAATAACACGGACTCTATTTATTACGTTAGCTCCAGTTTGGATTATTGTCACGTGGCAGAGCTGGAGTCCAGAGGTCACGGGGTCACAGAGCCTGGATTATCACAGATTGTATTTTAATAAAGTTATTTAAGTTTATCTGGAGATTATCAGAGTGAAATGTTGCAGTGAAGGAGGATCTGAAGCTGCTCTTTGTTCAATGAGGCCCAGGCCCAGAGATGCTTTTCTAATTTAAGAACTTATTGTAAATGTATTGATTTGAAACACAAGTAAAATTTACATTCAACTTATGCCTTCACTTCATCTTTTATTTAACAACCAGAAAATACCTTTGAGTGTTTTTGATTTGATTTGATTTTTTGTGGCGCTTCAACAGAGGTTTACACATGTGTTATTTATGTTTGGGTCTTACAGTGGCAATGAACACTTTTGCCAAACCATTATTTTAAAAAGAAAAAGTTATAATTTCACTTATTGGAAATTGTAGCCATTTGTTGCAGCAATGAAACAAGATTAAAGTTTACATTTGTACATTTGGAACGAGAAGGAAAACAATAACGAAGCCCAGAGCAGAAACATTCCCAATTGGCCGATAGGTTTTAATGTTATTATATACAATAATTGCAGTCAGTAAAATGAAAACAGAAGATCTATTGTAAAAACATTGGCTGGACATTACTGCTCATTACCAGGGTGTATAGCGCCCCTCGATGGTGGTAGCAGTTACTACAACAACAACAACAAAAGGCCTTAATGTGTCAAACTGAACCCAGTGCTCACGGCAGGTTATTAAACTCTCCTCTTAATCTAAACTATGGTTAAATAAAAGCGTCCTTTCATTGAAATATCTTATCGTTCAGGTGACATTAAGGCATTGAACAGAGCCTGTAGTTTAGCGCTGAGGTGAGGCAGCTTTGGCAACCATCAAAATGCAGCTTACTTGGTTTATGGCAAATATCTCTGTCATTACTGGGTCTATCCACATGAAACAAAAACTAGCACAGAGTTTAACGTCTCCTCTGTCAGCGCAAATTAATGAGGTTTAACTCTTAACCCCCACCTGAACCGAGCGCATTCTCTCTAGTTTGGCTTTGCCCAAATCGAAAGCTTCTTGAAAATAGCGACAAAAATGACAAGAAAACAAGGATGAAAACGCAACAAAAACAATACAAAAGTGACAATAAAAGCCATAAAAGAGCAAAAAAAAGTGACGAAAACAAGTGAAGAAAGCACAACAACAACAAAACTAACAGAAAGCCACTAAAGAGCAACAAAATGTGACAGAAAAGTGATGAAACTACAGCAAAAAAGGAACAAAAGTACCAACAATAAAGTTTTGCCTCATATGCCTCAATCTGTGGCCAAAGATAATGCACATAATTACAGCTGTTTGTAGATTTCCTCACTAAAATAACAAGCTGACACTTAAAGAGGAATTACACGATCAAGACTGATTCTTTAGCAGGGATTTTAATATAATTTCAACGCCCAATACCACAGATAACTTCATATTTAATTCTCAAGATTAGCAAATACTCCATCAAACCTGAGTAGAAGTTGGATACAATGTTTATTGTATTTTTAACAAACCTGTGCAGTAAAAACACTTGAGTAACATCAGTCTTTTCAATGAAGTTTAGCTTTAATGCCAGTTGGAATCATCCTCTCTGTTTTATCGACACAATTAACTGAAAGCTTTCAACACATTGAGGGCGACACTGTTTTGGGGATTTAGCTGTGAGTGCTAACAATCCAGACCATTTTTCATGATATTTGCAGCACCACAGTGTATTCTACGTTATACAGTAGCTATGGACACATGCTATGGCGTTTGAAAGACGAAACTCTAAGCTCTCTGCAGGTGAAAACAGTTCTCAGTTCATGAGAAATCTAAGCTAAACAGAGGCTAAATTTGATAAAAAATCACAGATTTCTTTCTAGATTCAGAGATAACGAGGGTTTTATGCAACTTTCTCCTTTCTGATAAACTCCTCTCTCCTCTCTGGACAGACCCTAACGTTATGGGAAGGGGCAAATGGCTTAATATATATGTTTCAAGTCCATTTTCCACGACACGTTTTGATACAGCGCATGTATCGATCTTTTTATAACGTGTGCATTTAAACAGCCTGGTGATTGAAGACTTAATCAGGATGTTTCTCAGCCGTCCTTGGACCGATTACAACCATTTAAAAACAGCAACACCACGCCCCCTCGGACTATAAAAAAAGACAAAAGAAATGCCACAAATATGAAATGTCCAGATCATCAAGTTTTTGATCGTCATTTATTGAAGTTCTGTTCATCACAGAGCTACCAAAATCACACATAAGGTAGAATAGAGTGACTAGTTTCGCAATAAAATAAATAAATAAATGTGTGTTAATGCCCCCAAAACACCCTGTTTTTGTGCAAAACTTTGCTGAACATGCGATAATTATCCAGTGTCATGCTTGTAAAATTCCAGGTGAAACTTTTCGGCCAAAGTACCACAAAGGGAGTCACACAGTTTTTGCTACGACCCTAGACTTTCCCATCGAGAAAATGCCACGAGAAGTGATATTAAGAAGTAAACGTTCCGATCCATGACAACCACCGTGTAATACGTCAGGGCCAAGTCCCAGTCCTCTCCTTGGATTTTCAAATGCCACCCACGTCTCAGAACAAAAGCTGATGTAAAGCCATGATTCACGCTCCACACTTGCATTACTCCATCAAGCGATAATCCAAAAAACGTGAAAACTTTATAGACGCCCTCGTGGATTTTTAATATCGATAAATCGCACAGGCAGATCTTCCCCATCTGTGGAACACATGACCATCTTTAACACATCAGACTCTCTCCAGTTCACTCTGTTATGTCAGCTGTGTTCATAATCCAATCAGGACAATCCCACTCTTCCATAAACATCACTTTGAAATGACTTCAGGAGGAAATGGCAGCCATTAGTCTTTGCAAACAGGTCTTCCATCATTTCCCAAGATGTTCCAAATGGCCGTCAATTTTTCATTTCGAAAGGTAAATGTTTTGTGTAAATTGACTCATCGGCAGGTTTACTGTTTTAGCGTTGGAAAAAGGGCTGATTTTGGGTGTCAGGAAACCGTAACGCCTCATTTGAAAGCTAAGACCTACTAAACTAGTAGGTTTTCCTTGTGTTGTCGTCACTTTTTATGTTATTTTTTCATCTATTTTTGCCACTTTTTGCTCCACTTTCATCCCTCCTTTTATCACTTTTTTGCTCTACTTCCATCCCTCTTTTTATCACTTTTTTGCTCCACTTCCATCCCTCCTTTAATCACTTTTTTGCTCCACTTCCATCCCTCTTTTTATCACTTTTTGCTCCACTTCCATCCCTCTTTTTATCACTTTTTTACTCCACTTCCATCACTCTTTTTATCACTTTCTTGCTCCACTTCCATCACTCTTTTTTTTATCACTTTTACACTCCACTTCCATCACTCTTTTGATCACTTTTTTGCTCCACTTCCATCCCTCTTTTAATCACTTTTTACTCCACTTCCATCACTCTTTTTATCACTTTTTTGCTCCACTTCCATTGCTCTTTTTATCACTTTTTTGCTCCACTTCCATCACTCTTTTTTATCACTTTCTTGCTCCACTTCCATCCCTCTTTTTATCACTTTCTTGCTCCACTTCCATCACTCTTTTTATCACTTTTTTGCTCCACTTCCATCCCTCTTTTAATCACTTTTTTGCTCCACTTCCATCCCTCCTTTTATCACTTTTTTGCTCCACTTCCATCCCTCTTTTTATCACTTTTTTGCTCCACTTCCATCCCTCTTTTTATCACTTTTTTGCTCCACTTCCATTGCTCTTTTTATCACTTTTTTGCTCCACTTCCATCCCTCTTTTTATCACTTTTTTGCTCCACTTCATCACTCTCTTAATCACTTTTTTGCTCCACTTCCATCCCTCCAGTTATCACTTTTTTGCTCCACTTCCATCCCTCCCTTTATCACTTTTTTGCTCCACTTCCATCCCTCTTTTTATCACTTTTTTGCTCCACTTCCATCACTCTTTTTATCACTTTTTTGCTCCACTTCCATCGCTCTTTTTATCACTTTTTTACTCCACTTCCATCACTCTTTTTATCACTTTTTTACTCCACTTCCATCCCTCCCTTTATCACTTTTTTGCTCCACTTCCATCGCTCTTTTTATCACTTTTTTGCTCCACTTCCATCGCTCTTTTTATCACTTTTTTGCTCAACATCCATCGCTCTTTTTATCACTTTTTTACTCCACTTCCATCCCTCTTTTTATCACTTTTTTGCTCCACTTCCATCCCTCTTTTTATCACTTTTTTGCTCCACTTCATCACTCTCTTAATCACTTTTTTGCTCCACTTCCATCCCTCTTTTTATCACTTTTTTGCTCCACTTCATCACTCTCTTAATCACTTTTTTGCTCCACTTCCATCCCTCCTTTTATCACTTATTTACTCCACTTCCATCGCTCTTTTGATCACTTTTTTGCTCCACTTCCATTACTCTTGTTATCACTTTTTTGCTCCACTTCCATCACTCTTTTTATCACTTTTTTGCTCCACTTCCATTGCTCTTATTATCACTTTTTTGCTCCACTTCCATCCCTCTTTTTATCACTTTTTGCTCCACTTCCATCCCTCCTTTTATCACTTTTCTACTCCACTTCCATCGCTCTTTTTATCACTTTTTTACTCCACTTCCATCACTCTTTTTATCACTTTTTTACTCCACTTCCATATGTCTTTTTGTCACTTCATGTTGCATTTTTATCCTCGTGTTTTTTTCGTTTTTGTTAACACTTCTTTCCAGAAGCTTTTAGATTTGGGTAAAGCCAAACCAGAGAAAATGTGCTTAGAGGTTACTCAGAGAGGCATCACTTAAAAGCACTATATTTGTTTGCAAAACGACACAGCGTTTATAAGAAAAGTCCAAACTTTTTTTGGAATGATTATTTTTGGCGTCACCATTTACAGCACTTCAAGTTGTGGTATATTCTGCCCATTATTCACTCCATAAATCACTGTGTTTCCTCTCGCTTTGCCGCTGAAAACCTCCTCTCTCCACAAACTCTGTAAAAGAAGCCGTCATTACAGTCGCCCTAATGCATTTATCCGCAGCTGCCTGAAACACTGACGGAGGGGACTTTTTCCCCCCCCCTTCTCTGTCAACGCCGAAATCCGCTCTTTCAAAGCAACAGTGGCCTCTTGTCTCTCAGCGCGCCGCCGTGCCCTGTAATTTCCCACCCCACTGACAGCGGCCATATTGAAAAAAAAAAAAAAAAAAACTGTCAAAAACGCGGCGGACTTTGTTGTCTTGCTTTGAGCGCGGTGATTAATGACTTGTGGCTTGCGTTGTCGCGGCGATGGCTAATTTACTACAGGCTGAAAAGAAGGCAATGAAAACCGACTTTTCTTTTGGCTTTTGCTTTTTTTTTCTCTCCCCCCCTGCAGAACTTCGCATGTGGAAACGCTTACTGACAAACGCTCCGAGTAAGATGAATGGCCCAGAAGAACAGTAAACATATTGTAATTTAACTGTTAAAACGGATGACATGTTGGTATTGTGAGTTCCTCCCAGTGTACGTGCTCAGAGCGAGGGGAAAGAGCGCCAGGTTTTTTCGGGGAGGGATTAAACTCATGGAAGAGGCGCATGTGAAAGGCTAGATCTGGCAGCCATGTGTTTACAGCGTGTTTGGGGTTAAGGGAGAGTGAGGGTGACGAGGCGAAGGCAATCGGACGCTTTGTTGGAGGGGAGGAAATGTCAGGACACAAATGTAAGCCTGTGAGTCTGATCTTTGAGCTTTACATTCAGTCAGGAGTTTAAAGGGACATCTCAGGATTTTTGACATAGGGCCTCATTTCCTAGTTATCCAGAGTGTTGTTGATTTCTGTAGATAATTATGTATACCGTAAATGCTCTAATATAGGCCTTTATTTACTCAAGCACATCGAGGGCCAGGCCTTTATTGGAACCAGGCCACAATTAGAGACAGGCCTTTATTTCTATTTGAGCAAAACAGACGACCAGGAAAATGAAGAAAAACGAGATTTGTGTCCATTTGAACCTAAAATATTAGGTTCATTTATTAACTATCATTGTAAATACTCTCCCAGCGGCTGGAACATTGCCTTTTATTTCGTCAGGACAACAGGAAGCGTTTCACAGCTGTCACATCAATGTCACTGCAGGTTTCTGTTTCGTTCTTACCACGGACCAGATTTTTTGTTGTTATCTTGTGTAAAAGGCGAGTTTAGACGGAGCGTTTGTGTTTGTGATCGATTATAAAAGACCTGAGAGATGACGAGACGCTCGCACTGATCGGAGGAGTTATTTTGAGGCGTGGGACTGACCTGCACACGGAGCAGCTGGACGTGCTTTGAAGACGCGATGGTGACTTTATTAAAACCCTGGAGGGTCACACATTTGTTGTCCTGTTTCCAAATACAGTCACAGAAGGTTTGAAAAGTGGCTAAGTCTGTGTCAAAGTTACACTTGGATCAGCTCCTCTCCACAGCGTTCCCCCTCAGCCGGGGTTCCCGTTTGTTTACTTCCTGCACCTGAGTTATCATTTACATGAGTATGAGACAAATTCCTAACATGGGGAATATTTCTACCGCTATAGTTTCTAATAATAGCCCCGGCCTGTTTTAGAGACTGGCTTTTTTTTGCCTCCGCCAGCAGCGAACCCGGCCACTGTTAGAGACCCGGCCGCTAAAGGAATACAGGCCAGTATTAGAGAATTGACGGTATTTTAATTCATGCAGTCCTTATATTTGAAGAGTTTAGTGGTGCTAGACTAGTGCTAGGCTAGTGCTAGGCTAGTGCTAGGCTAGTGCTAGGCTAGTGCTAGGCTAGTGCATGTCTATGGTAACTAGTAGCCTGCATTAAAAACAGTTTGACCCAAGCACAGTGCACCTGAGGCAAATCACTTATAACACAAGACTACCCATATAAATGTCTGTGTTGACTGAATATAACCACTTTGCATTTAAAATAACTTATATTTGAGCAGAATCAGCTTCCTGGTTGCAAGCTACGCAGCGGCGGAGTGATCTGCTAAGTTACCGGATCTACAGTAGTTTGCTAGTGCATGTCTATGGTAACATGCATTAAAAACCTCTTCAAAATCATGGGGTCGTCCTCCAAACGTTGCCAAATCTGATTTGTAGAAAGCTCCTTTGTGAATTCCACGTGTAGTAATGCCGGCCGCAGGTAAACAAACTACTGTATATCCAGCACACCAAAATAAAAGCAACACAGCTCGTTTCATTGGTTAGTTCAGCAGGTACTTGCAACATTACAAGAATATAGCTAAATACACACATTATAAGTTTTGTCTGTTAATAGTTAGGCAGAAAGAAAGTTGAACTAATGAACTGCTGAACTAATGAATAAGATGATGCTTTTATTTTGGTGTGCTGGATCGAAACAGGAAGTCACGGCGCTGTTATGATTTGAAGTTATGCACAGAGTCAATTGGCGTCGTGATCGGAGGCTTGACGTTGGACCGGTCAGTGGTGGAGGACACGGGGAACACGGGTCAATAGTTCGAGTTGGGATCTGGATCTGGAGTCGGAGGTGAAGCAGCACTTGGTCTGAGTCTGGAAGGACCACTGGAGGAGAACTCCTGCTGTGAATCACGGAACTGGGGGAACATGCAAACCAACAAACACTGGGTCAGAGAATGTGATAAAGATGTAAGACAGTCAGGTTCTCTTCCAGGATGTGAGACATAAATCCTAAAAAACACCATAAAGTTCCCTTACTCGTAAAAGAAAAAAAGGAGAGGATAAAACTGACTGGACATAATTAAATATTGTGCCAAGGAACGCCAAACATCAGGGCTTTCCAAATGTGGAATTGGCTCGACTTGCACCCTCCTAGTTGGTTGGAATTGTCTGTTAAATCGATTGAAATCAAACAAACTTTATGGAAACAAAGCATCGCCATAAAACCACCAATAGGACCACATTGATGCACAAATAGCCTGGTGTCAAGTCTTTACGAGTAGCATCCATTTATTATTATTTTGGCACAACTGTAGAACGATCATAGACAATTATTTATCGCATGTCACGAAAGTAATATTCTTCATAAAGCCAATGAGTTTGTTTTATGTGTCACATTATATTGCATGTGCAGCCCAATAACCTCAACACAGAGAATCACACAGCTTTGCTTTCCACAGATACAAACATTTAACTTTTATGGCTGATCATAAAACAACTGCTTATTTTTTTTTTGCAGGAGCAGCAGATTAAAAGACCACCAGCCCTTCTCCCAAAGCCTCACAGGCAGTTTTTTAAAGGCCAGGCCCATTATTGGGTTTGTTAACATACTATAGTGCGCTGGTCGCAGTCACATCAACCGAAGGGACTTAATCAACTTACAATCGAGCTTTACCTTCGGGCACAGACAGTTTTAAAGCTTAGAGATATGGCTTCGATCCTTAAAAGGGAAATTGGCCGTGGATACAACACGGACCCGGTTCCCAGTGGAAAGTTTACACACATGAAGGTACTGTAGATGTACCTGGTTTCATCTAGAAAATGGGTGAGCACATTCAAATAAATGCTAAGAAAGAAACATATCCTTCAGCTAGGTGATTATGAACAGTATTCTATAGCTAAAGTTCTGGAGATTGCAGGCATTGAAGGATAAGGAGACAAACTTTCCAAAAGGAACAGTATAAAATTGTCTTGTTAGGTCAGATCAAAGCCAAGTCCAGAGGTGGAAGTCAAATGTAATGCTTTGTAATGCCACAAACACCAGAGAAAGAAAATCAGCGCATATTTATATATTAATTTTATTCCTTAACATCCACCTGAACCGAAATCGATTCGATTTTTTTGTCTAAAGAAAAAAACGATAAATGTGGTCTTTCCTGGACGAGCAAGTAAACACAAACTGTGGCCAAACTGAAAACTGCAGCTAACTCACCAGCAAAAACAAACTTCTAGCGTCACAACATCCCCATGTCACCCCTTCACCTGGAAAAGCAACACACAAACATCTGCAAAGGAGACGCAAACAAGTGGAATGTTTGAAGAATGTCAGAACAACGAGCTCATGTTTGTGTGCGGAGCCTCAGAAGGCCACGACTTCACGGAGTGAAAGCGCTAACAACTTAATATTTACATAAAGAAATGAGTAAAGATAAGATAATCCTTTATTGATCTCACAAAGGAGAAATTCACTTGTTACAGTTGGCATTCAAGAAGATCACTCAAAGTTAATAAAGTGCAGCTGATACAGAGAGAAACGTGCATTTATTCGTAAAAAAGACGATCAAACTTACAATTCACTGTTAGAAGTCCAGCTAATCCACCGCTGCAGCCTCAAAACAAATCCACATGGTCCAAAGAGTGATCGATAGTTTTCCTCTTTGAGGTAAACTCCTGTTCCTCTGAGGCTCCCTGTGTGTTTCTGTTTTGCTCTTTTGACGAGTTACCGCAACTTTGTACCTGATTTTACATGTAAAATCACCAGGTCCTCTCCTCTTTGTGCCGCATGTGCCATCCTGTGCTTCCTGTTCGTTTGGGCCGAGTGTTTCCCTGGGATTGACCTGCAGCATTGCGCTGTCCATATTTCTTTCCAGAATATTTTTCCAGGACCGGCCAGTTCTCCTCGATTAAAACACACCACGCGATTATTGTGATCGACATTTATTAAAATCCCGATTAGATTAAAATTTGACTAATTGCCCAGCCCTACACAAGCTCTTCAAAAATGTGATAAAAAGTTACACTGGCCTATAGGCTATGGGCTCCATTCAAGAAGCTTTAGATTTGGGTAAAGCGGAACTGGAGAAAATGTGCCCAGTAAAAGTGCAGAGGACAAGTCGGACAACTTTTCAGCCAAAACTGCAAATTAATATGTTGTAAACTATAAGTTGGGAATTTTCAATGAACATATACAATGCTTCTTAATGACATTTAAGGCCTTGATTTTTTTTTTGATTTTTTTTTTAGATTTATAGAGGATAACAGGAATGAGAGGGAGAGAAAGGGTTTTGTTTTTTGTTGCAACTAAACCAAACGGCTATTGCCCCACAGAAAACCAGGAGACAAACACAAGCTAGGAAGATTTAAAGTGGCAGTGCAGGAGGATGTATAGTTTTACCATGCCACATTTATGCTACTGAAGCCGAGTTTAACTTTCTCTCTCAAGGCAACTGCATCATGACCTGGTACTACTAATGGCTGAAACATCCTTTTCCATACAACACCCGTATGTTCAGAATATTGAAAAATACCTGTCAGACGCATATTCCTAGCAGCAGCTGGCACATCATTTCCGGTGATGGACGTCTCACTTAGCCCAGTCAAACACAGCAGACAGATCTCCATTAATAAACAGGAGAGCAGAGACCAGACATCTGTTCGGAGAGACAGAGGAATCCGCCGCTCCGACCCAATCTTTAATCATTTTCAGCCTTCAAACAGAAACCATCTCCATCTGCGGCCGGTGGCGCGTCATTTTTCACCGAGACAAATGCACTGTTTCTGCCCAATCCGAAATTAGATCAGCACAGAGCCATCCGTCTTCTGCAAAAAGGGCCTGGGAAAAGCATTAAACTTTGGGTTTTGTTACATATACGTCGCAACTGGTGTCAGAACTTTGCCGTGCATTTTGCCGGATAGGGAGTTAAAGAAGTCATGTGCAGGAGAATATAGATGCAGCAGCTTTGTTGACAGGTTTGTATCACTAAAACGCTGCAGAAGGAGGCATGTCCACTGAAACCCAACCACTTGGCCACCTGGCAGTTCAGTGATATGTCTGACATACTGTACAGCAGAAGTACAATGTGGAAGTAGACATATCTGTTGTCTCTTTTAAACCTATTTCCGGCACTGCAGCTTTCATATATCATATTTCCTATCTTTAAAAAGACTATACAGAGTTTAAAAATGTTAAAATTAAGTATTTTCCTCCCCCTACATGTTTCAACAATGTACTAACCTATTCACCTATTCACCACAACTGCCACTATAATCCTGCCCTGTCAATCTTTGTTTCAGTGACCTCTTGCAGCAGGAGGTCAATGAATTCTGTCTTGAACAGTAATTACAAGCTTCAGTTTTAAGCTAACTGCTTCTGACAAAATGATAAGTACCTTAATAAAACCTTAGTAAAATAGTTTGAGCGCAGAACCGCTCACATGGTGGTTTATGGAGGACTTTTCTGTATGTTCTACTAGAATAATATGAGGATGAGAGGAAGAAGAAGAATGAGAGGAAGAAGAAGAATGAGAGGAGGAGGAAGAAGAACAAGAAGGAGGAGGAAGAGATGAAGAACAAGAGGGAGAGGAAGAAGAAGATGAAGAAAGAGGAGGAGAGGAAGAAGAAGGAGGAGGAAGAACAAGAAGGAGAAGAGGAAGAAGACAGGAGGAGGAAGGAGAGGAAGATGAATACACTGCGTTCCAAATTATTATGCAAATGACATTTTTCTAAGATTTTCTAAATTGTCAACTCAAATGAGAGTCAGCATAATTTTTAAGTCTTTAACTGGTAGAGGATCATTTAAATGTGGTGGAAAAAATTTCCTTGTGACAACAGTATTTTTTTCAAAAATAAATATAGTAAAAACCTCAAAATCCACTGTTCCAAGTTATTATGCAACTCATCGTTTCAATACATTTTAAAGCTTGTAATTAACTGAAAATGGTCATTTGTTGACTTTGCAGCATCGGGAGGTCATATTTACTGAAATCAAAAGCTATTTCAATCAAAAAAAATATTAACAGGTCAAGTTATACTTTAACATAGAAGCCCTTGTGTGATAGCAGCTTCAAAATTCTTAAATCCATTAAAATTGTAAGTTTTTGGACAGTTTCTGCTTGGATTTCTTTGCAGGATGTCAGAATAGCCTCCCAGAGCTGCTGTTTGGATGAAAACTGCCTCCCACCCTCATAGAAGTTTTTTTTGTTGATGCTCCAAAGGTTCTCAATAGGGTTTAGGTCAGGAAAGGAGGGGGTCCACATCATGAGTTTCTCTCCTTTTATGCCCATAGCAGCCAGTGATGCAGAGGTATTCTTTACAGCATGACATGGTGCGTTGTCATGCATGAAGAGGATTTTGTTAAGGAAAGAACGGCTCTTCTTTTTGTAGCATAGTCATAGTGGTCAGTCAGAAACTCCACATATTTTTCAAAGGTCATTTTCACACCTTCAGGGAGCCTAAAAGGGCCTAAAGGGGCCGACCAGCTCTCTCACCATGATTCTGGCCCAAAACATGACTCCGCCACCTCTTTACTGACGTCACAGACTTGTTGGGACATTGTGGTCATTCACCAACCATTCACTACTCCATTGATTTGACCATCCAGGGCTACACGGCAGTCATCAGTGAACAAGACTGTTTGAAAATGAGTCTTCATGTATTTCTGAGCCACTGCAGTCGTTTCTGTTCATCAGCATTCAATTACCAGTTTAGGGGAGGCCCGGATAGAAGGTTTATGCACAACTGCAGCCTCTGGAGGGTCCTACACCTTGATGTTTGGGGGACTCCAGAGGCACCAGCAGCTTCAAATACCTGTATGCTGCTTTGTGGCATCTATTCTCTTAATCTGATGTGTTTGTCTGGCAGAAACCGTCCACATTGTGCCTTTATCGGCACAAAACGGAGTGTGCTCTGAATCATCCACAAATCTCTTATCAGCACAATGATTACACTTAGTCTTTCATGAAATATCGAAGGTTTTCATACTTAGACCAAGGCATTCAACTATTTCACGCTTTTCATCAGCAGAAAGTCCCTTTTTCTTTACCATATTGCTTGAAAATGATGATCTGCATAATAAAGTGGAACACCCTTTTTCAGTAGTTTTTCCCTTAACTGGGCTTAACCCGACAACTAATCATCCCAGGTCTCTGAGATTAATGTCAGTGATTCATAGAGCCCCAAGACACGATACCATCCATGAGTTTCATTATTATTGCTTTTTTTTTTACCTTTTTGACACAAAAATCCAATTTGCATAATAATTTGGAACGCAGTGTAAAGAGGAGAGGAAGAAGAAGGAGAAGGAGGAGAAGAAGGAGGAGGAGAGGAATAAGGAGAGGAATAAGGAGAAGGAGAAGAAGGAGTAGAAGAAGAAGGAGAAGAAGAAGGAGGAGGAGAGGAAGAAGGAGGAAGAAGAAGAAGAAGAAGAAGAAGAAGAAGAAGAAGAAGAAGGAGAGGAAACAGAAGAAGAACATTACTGTAGTTAAAAGATTGTTTTTAAAAGTCACGATATTTCCATTGAAGAAGAATAGTCTCTAGATTAAAAAAGTAAAATACAGTAAAATACAGCAGTGACAGTATCAGCAGGCGACTTCTTTTGTCCTTGAAATCCAATTATTGACGATTCAATCCCAGCTTTGACGGGTGCACACCAGCCAAAGAGCTGGTGAAAATCTGGACAGGGTTGGATACGGACGTGGTTCGCAGCTCCAGCAGTGCGTAATAAAGAGCACAGAACGGCTCAAAAACAATAATGTTGGATTATGGGCTTTAAAAATGTGGAGGGCAGTTTTTGGGGTTTGAACAATGACACGATTATAATCAGGAAGCGCAGAACGAGGCGCTGACATCGTAGAAGAAGAAACCGCTACATTTAACAGCTGTGTCCGAGGATTACTCAAAAATACTCCCCCAGGTAAAACTTTCTGTCTGTCTGTCAGCTGACTCTCAAGTCAAAACAAATCACTTTCTCCGGGCACTGGGGGGGGTGGGGGGCGACGTCGGGGGGAAGACGGATGACCCCGGCGGTCTTTGAAGTACTCTCTGGCAGTTCAGATGGCCGCGCGGCGCTGACAGAGAAATATACACAACACGGCGGCCAATAACGAGGACATTAAACACACCGCGCCTCGTGACAGCTGACAGGGGCGGCACGGACCCCCATCAATCACGCTGAACACATAACCTTGACAATTAGTCCCCTCTGTACTTTGGGTGACCCGTGTGGGGGGGGCGGGTCATTTAAACACACAGGTGGGTACAGTGCCGTGATTGGCACCTTTCACACTACACCGCCGGAGACAGCGTTCTGTATCTGTAACCACTAAAATGACCAAACATGGATTAAATCAGACATGCAACACAAAACCCATGCGTGTTTACCGCGGCAGATGTTTTAATGGAGCCCCGCGAGCATTTTCTCGACCTCTAACCACGACCATCACGGCCAAGTCTTCCAATTTATTATAACTCAAGGCGTGCACAAACATGAAACACAGTGCAGATAATAAGGCTCATATCTTACATCTGCCTGTCTGTAAACATGTGCTAAATGTCAAGACCGCCATAAAACGCTACATAAATTTGACCCATCAAAAGGCTCACGAGCATTAGTCAAATTAAGTTAGGAATACCCCTCATTAGCAAGGAATTTATCTACAATTTAATGCAGGAAAGAGCTGATGATGATTAAACGAAGCAGCTGTACAGAGGTTTGTGAGATCAGCTTTTACTTTTCCAGTCATGAATTTGTTTATTAGGGGTTCCACGCAGCCACAGCACATACACAACACATGGATTGGTCTCTCCAAGTCCAGTTTAGACACAACACCTTTGATTTTGGCAGTGTTTCAGATGGTTAAAGGAACAGGCCACCGTTTTTACATACTCAGATATGTTCTTACCTGAGCTTAGACGAGTTGATGCGTACCTGTCTGGTCTTTTTGTGTGCCCTCAGTCACGCAAAATGACCAAAGATGTTATTAGCATTTGGCCTCTCCCAATGTATTCCTATAGCTCCAAACGGGGGTGAAGTTAGAAGCGACCAAGCTCTTCCACGGGCACAAAGACCAGACAGGTATGTATCAACTCGTCTAAGCTCAGGTAAGAACATATCTCAGTATGGAAAAACAGTGGTCTGTTCCTTTAAAAGGTGCTACTATTATTTACCTAACCTGTTTTTAAGTTTTAGAACGAGAGTCAATGTGACAAACCTTTTCCAGGGTACATGTCTTTCAATATTAAACTCTATAAATGTGTAGAAACATGAATCTGTACAAATGACGGTAGTTTTGGTCTAAATTTCAGCTTTATACACTTATTTAACCTCTTAACTCCCACCTGAACCAAGCACCTTTCCTCCAGTTTGGCTACACCCAAATCTAAAAGCTTCTTGAAAAAAAGCATCAAAATAGCCACACAAAAACAAGACGAAAACAAGGAAAAGCAAAGCAAAAAAGCGACCAAAACGACACATAAAAAGACAAGAAGGCACACAAACTGCAATGGAAAAAGTCAAAAAAGGGATGACGACACGGCAACAACGCAAGGAAAAAGATCAGTTTAGATCAGTTTTATTGGTCTTAGCTTTTAAATGAGAAGTTAGACTGGCCGATAGCTCTCCAGTCAACAAATCTTTAGATTAGGGTAAGGTTGAACTGGAGAAGATGTGCTCGGTTCAGGTGGGGGTTAAGAGGTTAATGTTTATTCAACATTGATTTGTGGGGAAAATACTATTTTACATCAATGTTTCCCAACCAGGGGTAAAGGTATTCCTTGGGCTACGTGGCAACACATTACTAAATACTGAATAATCTTATTTTAGTTGGTCACTTTGTGATGATATTGCTATGATTCTCGAGGTAAGGGTTGCAGGGACGACTTGCAGGGAACCACTGTTTTACATGATAAATTAGGAATTAAATTATTTTTTGGGTCGCAACCTAGGATTATTCTGGGTCCTGACAGTATCTCAATTGAGAACCACTGTCGTAGGATTTATTTTTGTTGCCTCTTAGCTGAACCAATGGAAGCACGTATCGGTTGAACAAAAGGGGACCCAGGATCGACCCCTGAGGAACACCACAGTAAATAACCAACACGCTGTGAGCAATAACTCCAGTATTTTCCATTTTAATTCCTCCTTTAATTGATTATCATGGAGTGTAAGCGTATCCCCAAAGCTTGAGTCCATATTTCACATGTGAAGCTTACTAATCCAAACACTATTAACTTAGACATAACAAAAAGCGCTGCCTTTGAGTCGGACGATGATGAATGTCTTCGCTAACCCTGGGAGACTATGCGGGTCCAAGCGAGCTAATTGCTGTGTGAAATATTTTGGCATGAACTTGAACACGATGAAAAAAAAAAAGGTCCGAGCCAAGACCAGACCAGGTTTCCGCCATGAAAATCTCCCCATGAGTTATCGCTTACATGAGGGTTCACATGGCGTCCATAAATCACCCACTGCGTACAACCAAATCCGCTGTTCGTCTTCAACATCCAATAAACGGAGTGACAGATAAGTCGTATAGTTCAAACAACGGGTCACTTTTTTGGGGCGCGTGAACGTCTCAAAGCCGGCAGGAAATGCGAACCACATGGCCGAGATTGGAGTGCGATTAAAACGACACATAAGGAGCGGAAGACGTGGGGCAGAAGAACGAGGTGCTGTGGGTTCGGGTAGCATTAGCACCCCTCTATTTATACTGATACAATAAAAGCAGTAACGTGTTTACCTTAATAAATCCTTTTCGTGGTCCCTGTGGGGGTAATACAAGTGTTTATGGGATGATTGGAGGGTCTTTCATCTACCCTGGTGTCTCTGGTTAGAAAACCATGCTAGCAACTTGACTGCCACCAGACCGGAGCCGCCAATACACACTAATAGAATCACGAAGAAGAAGCTAACATGCTAACGGGCAAAGCTAAAGGCGGGCTAGTGCCACTTAAACAGTATTTACAGCCAAGTTTGAGTGAAAAAAAATATTTCCATTGTACAATTGGATGTACAATATCCCTCTCTCTCTTCGCCTTTTCTTTTACCTCATTTACCCCATTCACTACTTGCACATAACCCATAATGCTTTGCGCCTTGGGGGGTAGCTACAACCTGGAGGCCTTTGAGTGCGAGTGAAGCTACAGCCAAACGATGAAAAACAACTTCTGTGCTCGTAATCGCTCCAACAATCAAAAACGTAATCCGGAACTACAAAGCTCTGCACACGAGGTTAACAAGAGTTTTTTTCCCGATCGACTTTTCATAATCAATAGATGAAAAGGTACAGATTTTCTTAAGCTTTGGTTTAGTGGAATTTGATATTTTTTTTAATGTTATTTGGAAGATTAATATTAGTCTCTTCGATGACCGCTCGCAACGCCATATTGTTTAGCGCAGTGAACCCCCCAAGGCGCAATGCATTATGGTATTACGCAAGTAGCGAATACTCGGTGGTGGTAAGCTACTGTTGTAGCCACATCTGCCCTGGGATAGACTGACGGAATCAGTCTGTGCTGTCGGTCCCTCTGACCACCACCAACCACTCACTCAGGCTTCCTGGTGTTCCCAAATGTTCTCCCATCCAAGTACCGACCAGACCCTTCCCAGCTTAGCTTCAGAGATCTGTTAGACAGAATGTGCAATAAAAGAGTATAAGAATGTATACAAAGAATAATAACTGTTGTTGGGATCAGAAATGTACATTGCTTTGATGCTCAAAAAGATAATTGTCCAGAACAGACTATAAAACGGTAGGGGAAAAAAATATAGCTCCTCTATTTTCTATATTTTTTTCTATTTTTTCCCCAATTTTTAACCATAAAAGTTTTAACCATTTTCCCCGGTCATATTCTTCCTTTTTTTTCTCCAATTTTTCTGTTTTTTTTCCCAATTTGTAATATTTTTTTCTACTTTTTCCCCATTTTTTAAACATTTTTTTCCACCCCAACCTTTAAAAAAAAAAAAAATCCCTGCTTTTTTCCACATTTTTCCCCTACAATTTTTGACATTAGAAATAGATATATCAACATTTTACATTTGCATATCTCCCAAACAGCAATTTCGATATTATCTTGTAGACAATACATTCCCACCTCTACTCAGCAGTATAAATAAAAGTTCTCAGTTGCAGTTCTAGCCAACCCGGGTGCAAAAAACACTTAGCGTAGCCTTGAACTACCACAACTAAAAGGTTTTGTTCTTTATTTGAATCTTAATGTTAACCACCAAACAAGTTCCTCATGTCTGCCTCCAATTACTCACATTTCTCCCTTTTTCTGTTGAGCCGCCACCAAACAACTCTCCCACCTGTTTGGTTTATTGTTTATGGGAAAAGCTGCTGATTCAATTGGCGGCACAATCTGGTTTCAAGGCACTTTGGTTATTGGGGGGAAAAAAACACACCTGCCGCTTGTAACAAAGTGTATTAGAGTGGAAAGAGTCTGAACAGATGTTTTAGGGTCAGTGGGGATCTCTGGGTACATGTGGAAATGGTGCTGTATTGAAAAACGATGTTGTTGCTTTTCTCATTAGGTTCTGCATTCAGGTAAAAAGGCTAAAATGCCTTTCCAAAATTGTGTTCCCATTTGGTTTGACGGCCTGTTTGGATTAAATTACACGCTTTTGTGAATTGGGGGAGGAAAGTAAAAGCCATGGCCAGGAAAAATGTCAGAAACCTTAACCAAACTCCAGCTCCAAACTCGATCTCAAACGTATAATAAATGCAAATATGGAACGTTAAAATATTGGCTATAAACTAAAGTATGGAAAGTAACCGCTTCTTTTTGACCATTTTTGAGGAAAATACCTGATCTACAAGCACACCAACATCCCACCTGTTCCCACAAGATCCATCTTCTGCTTTGAGATGCATAATCTGTTCTCTCTCAGCTTAACTACATGCATCTATAGTCTCTGTTAAAGGGGGGGTATAATGCAAAATCGACTTTTTCAAGCTTTACATCATGTTATTATGTCATTCCCTCATTAAAAACATGCCTGAAGAGTTGCCTTGGCACATTCACGTATTTCTGAGTAATCTGTAAAAACTCTGATGGCGGCCATTTTAGGGATAGCTTTGCCTGAGTCCTCCTAGGAATGCCCCCACCTCCTGGAGACGCCTCCGACCTTTCATCACCAGCCGAGTAACCAACCACTGCCCCTCAGCAGAACCCCCTCCCCACTGATGCCACAGACAGCGTGTGGAGGGGGCGCGTCTGAAAGGGTCAGAGGTTCTTAAAGAGACAGAGGCCTATTTCAAGACATTCGCTACAGCCATTTTGAAAGAGCAATTTTATACAAGGCAGTTATTCTAATTTACTGCATTTACAGACCAACAGAAGGTTTCGTCATCATTGTAGTGTGATATAGACTGGGGCTATGTGGCTGAAAAAAGCATAATACCCCCTCTTTAAAGATCACACAATGAGAAACATGTTTATGATATTTTTGAGGTTGCCCAGGGCCGGACCTGCCAATTTTATCCCAATATCAAGCACCACTGTCTACAAATGCCAGTGTTGTACATAATATATGATCTAATCGGGTGTTCTGTTTTCGAGATTTTGAAGTAATTGACCGTATTCCTCACATTTTTACAGTACTTTAACTCTAGAAATGTTTAAGTACTCTCTGATTAGTGTAATAATATTTCTCAAAATCCTCCTCAGGGTTAGAGGTTCAATGCTGGAGGGCCTGATGTTGCCCTAAAACGGACAATCTGCACCCAGGCCGGCAAGTTTAAATAGTATCTTCAGGTTTTGTTTCAGGTTTACAACTACTTTGTACACAGTAGTACTGATTTTGTTTGCAGTAAACTAAAAATAGACTCATGTGCTTTGAAAATATCATAATGTTTGATGATAGTCCAAAATTGTAGGCTACACTTCCTCCATCTGCACACCGGTGAACAGGGAGCCAATGGCCAGTGTTGGGGGTAAAAGTAATGATACAAATATATTACTTTTTCCAATAACTAAGGAATATAACCAGTGGCGTGCCGAAGGGTCTCAGTCAGGGCCTTCAGTAGCAGCCTGGGTTCACTCACTCAAACGCATATAAACGGATCGACAATAGAAAGGCGTAAAACAGCTTTTTTTTCCAGCAGTGCCTCCGCCCCCAAACAAAAGCAAAAACCTTCGGGAACACTCGTACTAATTTACGGAAACACGCGGCACGTGACAGACGGAGGCGAGCGCGTTATAATGTGGAAACAGAGCGAGACGTCCAGAGATCAACCAAACGCAAAATCCAACAAAAAGAGACTTACAGTTTGGTGCTGTGTCAGATGCCCAGGGATGCGTTTTTAGCGCTCGCTCTCCTTGTACCTGTTCCCTGCCCGAGTCCCAGCGCAGCTGACGTGGGGAAACTCTTCTCCTGTCCGCGGAACCAAACTACGTCCCGCTGTCGTTCCCGCTGCTGCTATCCGCGATTTATAAATCCACTTCATTTGCCTCGTTCAGACCAATGGTTCGGAAATTCCACAAGAGAAATGTTTTGTTTATCCGGGTTTAGTTGAGCTGCGCTTGTTCTGATGTTTTGGAGCGTCTTGCCCATGCGCAGGTACATTAGCGGTTTCCCAGGTGAGGAAAACGAAAGGAGCGCTTCTGAGACGCAGCAGGGGGGCCTGGGGACGCACTGCCATTGTTCATCGTATTTTGATAGGCTGATAATTCTGTCAGTCATGCTGACCTGAGGCCTGACGACAGGGGGGTATCTCAAACTGTGGAGCAGGCCCAGAGGCGGAGCAGCTCACCAGAGGTGTTTAGGGCACTTTTAGGGTGGGAAATTACAGCTATGCCTCAACAATACCAAAATAATCAACTCAAAAGTACATTATATAAATAAACGCTAGAATTTAGGCAGTTCCGGACCAGGACAAAACCTGGCTGAAATCAATGGGGTGTCAGCTGAGGTGGCAAGACCTTTACTAGGGGTGGCAGCTGTGCCACCCCTTTAGATCCGCCCCTGTGTGCAGGATATGAGGGAAAATCCCAGTGCTCATGAATTGCATTTGTAAAAGTCTCTCTACTGAGCTTTTCTTAATTGCACAGCTGATGTGAAGAGACCAAGAGAGAGTTTAACGAAGAAGAAACTTAAAATTCCTCGCAATTTCAACAGCACTTGGACAGCTTGTAAGATGATTCCTGCTTCCTGTCTATGAGAGCTCTTCAGCTTTTCCACATTCAGGGCCAGACTGTTTTGTTTCACCTCAAAACCAGTTTGAAAGTCTCTAGAGTCTAGACCTAAAAGCACAGAGGATCTTCACGGATGACTGTGCATGATGTATATCGGTGTGCGGGCTGAGGATATAACATTACAGCATGATTAAAAGCTCAAAAACGCCAATTCCGCGTGATATAGGCTGTTTAATATCTTGCTAAAACCCTTTTAACGGAGCTATAAACCACTGCCGTCCTAGTTTCCCCTCTCGAGTGTTCCCTCCGTTCTCCTCGGCGGCCGTTGACTCTTCAAATAAAGGGACATTAATGCAGATAACGGCCATTTTGAATCCCCATTAGTCACTGGTAATCTGGGAACACGGGCCGTATATAGCCGGTTCTGTGTTCGCGGCCGGTCATTAAACAGGAAATAAAAGACTAAATAAATCCGATGTGGGGACGTGGGCCATCGATCACGGCGCTCGGCCACCGCTGGCTGCTGCTAAACTGTTTTATTGAGTCATTTGGTCTGGTTTCTCCGATAATCCATTTACTCTGAATAATGTCCGCCTTCACGCTCCAAGTGCTGTGCGCAGCTGATACGGCCGCGGAGTATTTTTAGCCCGTGACACATATATCTAAAGAAATTAAACGTCACCGGAGCAAGTAAGCATCATTTAAATTAATTGGCATGTTGGAATATAAGACAGTCATGTTCCGGCTCTTATTGAGCTTTCTTCTTTACATTTATTTTGGCGGCATGCACTGAGGGTTAACATTCCTGAGGTTTAAATCCCATAATCCAACATCATATCTGTTATGACTCGGAAACTTCTGAGCCGTTCAGAGCTCAAAGTGTGTTTGTGACGCCGCGCTGACGCTGTAAACCACGCTGTGAATTGAAACTGAAGGTTCACACAAATTAATGTCTATTTTCAAGCCCCATGAGCCTGATATGTCCACTTTAAATCAGTGGGGCAGTGAGTTATTTAAAATGCCTTTAGTAAATTAGACATTGCTGATCATAGACTGCATGTATAATGGACGTCTCCTCCTCACTCCCCCCCGTTTACCATAATGACCACGCTCGAGGGGGGAATTACAGACTCCTCCTCCTCAGCTCTGACGAGGTATGTTCCTAAAAAGGGCACAAGGGCTGGATCTTCACTGTAGACTCGGCCCTTGCCTGACGTGTAATTCGCGCTGCTCCAATGCTAACAGTCCGGCCCTCATTAGTACGAGAGTTCAAATTTTTTTCATACGAAAACCAGCCTGGTCTCTTTAATTGAAACTAACCCAGCATTATCACAGGAGGAATATCTAGCTCTAGATAGTTCCAAAAAAATTGGGACCAGGCTTTAAAGTTGTTTTTAACGTGTCTAAAGTCCAATGCTTTCCAATGGGGGACTAGCGGCGATATGGAGGTACTACAGCAATGGCGGCCCCTAGTGTCGCTGTCAAAAAGCAGAGCAGCCAGTGGCCATTGTCTTTAACCCATGATACATGTTCCCATGAAAAACATACCTGGAATGGTGGTGTTTTGTTTCATTTGCACATCTTGCGGTAATGTCTATGCCACGGGCGTCCAAAGTGCGACCATGCCCTCAGACAGATGATCCTTTTTATTTGAAATGTAATAATTCTACACAACTCTAACCTAACAACTACCATTTTATTGTGAGTCAGAGTTGGCATGAAGGTTTTAAGCATAAATAAAGGTATTGGGCACGATTTAAAACCTCTGCTAGTCAATTCAATGGGCGAGCATGGGGCCGGAGCCCAGGGGCCTACCATCGTCAAGAGCAAAATAGCGACACATAACGAGGTTGAGAAAGCAACAAAAAGTGGCAAGAAAAGACAAAAAAGCAATGAAAAAGCAACAAAAACATGCCAGAAAAGCAGCAATAATATAACAATATAAAAAATGACTAAAGAGCGACATAAAGATGAAGAAAACGCAACAAAAAAAACGTAGAAAAAACACTTTAAATATGTGATAAAAACTCAGCGACAACGTGACAAAAAAATTTAAGATCGGTTTTGCAGGCCTTAGCTTTCAAATAAGGCGTTACACTGTTGCAATCCAGTCGAGAAGCTTTTAGATTTGGGTAAAGCCGAAAAACAATAACAAAGTCGTTAAAACCTGAATAAAGCAAACCAAAAGAGCATGAATTACTTTCAGTAGTGATGTTTTTTGTGAAACAGAAAAACAAGATAAAAAAAAAATAGATTCTCCACAAGATCATTTTCCAGCATTTTGATAGTCCGCAGCTGCTATATCTCTCAGGCCAAGGGTAAGTGGCCTGCTTCTCCTCAACGTAAGTAAAATACGTAGCTGTGTATTTAATAACAGCAGCGTCTCATGGGACTTATTGAATGGATCTCGACAGAAAACCCTCCGGTGGATCGAATGTCCCGTACGACGCTGGCCCAACAGCGGAGCGCGCGCCTCTGCGGGGAGCTACTGTCGTCATTAATCATCGGCGGACAGGATACAGGCTAATCTAAGAGGTGTCCCGTTACCGCGAGGCTCTAAACTGAAAGGAAAATCCACTTTAAAACGGAGTCGACAGGGCCAAAGCAACAACGCAGCCGCAGCGTTTGATGGTTGAGTTGAGAGGAATAATCCGTAAGATGCAGACTGGCTCCTTTGTGCTGTGAGTCTCAGTGCGGACAGCCGTGGTCTTGAACACATTTTGTGTAATGAAATTGTTTAGCAATATATTGTTAGTCGTTCTTTATACTTTCTAGACTGTTTGGTAGCATAGGCAATAACGCATTGCCATTTTATCTGCAAAAAAGGCCTGAGCTCCCGAGGCAATTCTCAGTTTATAAATTATATTTTTCCGACCAATACATTATGACCACTAGAACTCAAAGTCCCAGCAGCCCCTGCAGCGACTCTCGTTGAATTGTTCTCAAACATAGATAAGATCAACTTTTTTTGTTGTTTGGCGAGAGTATACATTAAAGCAGTACTAACTCTTGCCCCCAGAGGCCAAAAGCGCCACTCCAGATGTCGTAGCATTTTGCGTTTTTTTACTTGTTAATTGTCTGTGAGAGTAAATACTACGCTGACAGAAAAGGCGAAGGGAGAGAGGGATATTGTACAACCAATTACACAATGGAAATATTTTTTGTCACTCAAACTTGGCTGTAAATACTGTTTAAGTGGTGCTAGCCCGCAGTTAGCTTTGCCCGTTAGCTTGTTAGCTTCTTCTTTGTGACTCCATTCATGTGTATTGGTTGCTCCGGTCCGGTGGCAGTCAAGTTGCAATTGTGGTTTTCCAGCCACGGACACCAGGGGGAGATGAAAGACCCCCCAATCATCCCATTAACACTTGTATTATCCCCAGAGGAACTGCAAAAATTGTTTATTAAGGTAAACAAGTTACTTAGTACGGCTTTAATCTCAGTGATAAGATGTAATTTTACTTGAATAGTTGAGACACCTTTTTTGATTAGTTCTGCTGCACTTTTATGCTGCTCGGCCCTTTCCTGTAGCTCCTCTAGTGACGCCCCCACTGTGCTGCAGGTGTTGGGGCTCTTGGTGCCTCTTCAGTGTCTCAGGAGAAGAAATGTGTAAAAAAGCAACGTGGAACTCATAAACCACAAATGCAGTTTGTAGAAAAAGGCAAAAAAAACCTCAGCTGTACCAGGAGAGATTGAGGTTGCTTCCTTACTTTACTTGACAAACTTCCCTTTCGTAAAATAAATGAGTGTCATTGCAAAGTAAAGACACAGTGCTTGGGCTGACTGAAGACTCACTTAAATGAGGGTCTTCCATCAAATGCTAAAAGGCACATTTGTATTCACAACATTAACAACGTGTAACTGTATTTGTGATTAATTTAATGTGAACTTTATTGAAAAAAAAAACAGTGATTTTCGTTCAGAAATAAGGACATTTTAAGTGACCCCAAACCTTTGAACGATTCTACTGTATAAGTCTTTTTTCATAAATCCTGAACTGGAAGCGAGCTGATGTTGTAGACATTACTGTGACAGTATTGCTCCCTGAAAGTTGGGAAATGTGTTTATGAACTTTAGGAAAGTTAGGAATGAGTTACGACCACAAGTGAAAAGCTGTATGCACTCATATGTGTAACTCAGCTTTGTGGATGGATTGGTTTGTTTTCATTTTGAAGAAAGTGAAATGAAGCCACAACCAAAGCATCCAACATATATTATGATGAGAATGCATTTTTAATCTTGATACAACCAAAGTCTACATGATACAGAAATGCATAAGTGGATATTGTACATTTATGGTATTGATTCTTTCCAAATGAGATTTCCTTAAAAATTGCTATGACCCTCTGCAATCCTCCAAAATGCCCACTCCCACATATAAAAACCATTAACAAGGTCAAAGGTGAAGTTTTCTGTGATCTCTTTTAACTTGGCCACATTGAGCTGGAATTTTCATTTTCACACAACGCAGCAAAGTGCATTTTCCTCTCCTCTCTTATTTATCGAGTGCCTCTGCAGGTCATTAATCTTCCAGACCCACTTATGGCTATATTTATTACCCCGCGACTGCTCCTGAATTATTTAAACCTCCCGCTGCTAAAGCATGTTGTCACCTACGTTCCCCGCGGTGAATCGATGCGTGCCGTTTGCGCTATAAATGAAGCTACGTGTCGCCTCATGTGGGGTTTTGCGAAGTGGTTGCGGCCCCGTGGAGACGCTTTGTGTTGAGGCTCGGTGTACACGGGGCGTAATGGCCTCGCTGTGATTCATGCGTTTGCACCAGGAATCAATGCGACACAAGCTAAACGAAGTAACCGGATGCTACGCGGTTGTTTTAGATGTCTATTCGAGGTAATGGTGGGTAAACTGTGGGTCGTATTGACTTGGAACATGAACCGGAGAGAAATTCACACACCAAAGTGAGCAGGGTATATAGGCTTTTAGAAATGTCTGCAGTGATTGAGTGCTGTCCATTGTTTACAGCCCGTTTTAACGGGAGGAAGGTCCCGGGTTTGATTACCTGGTTGGGCGGGGCTTTGGCCTGGAGTTTGCTTGCTCTCCCTTGGTTTTCTTCAGGTACTCCAGTTTACACCACAAACTCCAAAAACATGCACCGTAGGCAAACATGACAGCTTGATACTCCTGATTCCAGTTGATTCTCATAGGTCGCCCCGAGGCACTGGTTGAGGGAGGGGTCAAAAATGAAGAGGATGCGCAATAGTATTTCTCATTGAGCGCTACAACCCCCTAGTGGCTTGGGGGTGACTCCAGAAGATTCAATAATACAGGTGAAACTCGGAAAATTTGTAATAATGCATTGGTTTTATATACAGCACTTTTCTGGACACTCAAAGGCGCTACATTGCATTATTCATTCACTCCATACTTGGTGGTGGTAAATGACTATTGTAGCCACAGCTGCTCTGGGGTAGACTGACGGAAGCGAGGCAACCAGTCTGCGCCATCGGCCCTCCGACCACCATGCACTCACTCACTCATGCATTACATTCGCCAGGCTTCCTGGTGTTCCCAAACGGTCGCCCATCCAAGTCCTGCCAGGCCCTTCCCTGCTTAGCTTCCAAGGTCTGACGGGATTGGGCAGAGCAAAGGCGCTATGGCCACAATAAATCAAGACAAAACTAAATAAAGGTTTGATATTTCTCACTTTGCATGATGATTATGGCTCACAGCTTGTAAAACCCCCAAATTCAAAATCTCAGAAGGTTAGAATGTTGTGAAAAGGGTAAAAAAAAGGGAAAAAAACACCTGCAAAGGGTCCCTGAGGCTTCAAATGGTCTCTCAGTGGTTCAGTAGAATTCACCCTCATGTGGAAAAACTGCAGACCTAACAGTTGTGCAGAAAACCATCATTGACAAAAGCTTCAAAAGGTAGTAGCAAAAGAAGTTGGATGTTCTCAAAGTGCTGTATCAAAGCACATGGAAGGAAAAGTGTGGATGAAAAAGGGGCATAAGCCGCAGGGACTAGCTTAGTCTGGAGAGGACTGTCAGGAAAAGGCCATTCAAAAGTGTGGGGGACCTTCACAAGGAGTGACTGAGGCTGGAGTAAGTGCGTCAAGAGCCTCCACACACACGGATCTCGGACAGATTCCTCTGATTGAAGCATCCTGGTCTTCCATAACACCTAAGCAATCACATTAAGGCAGTAATTCAAGTAAAAGGTAAGTATAAATACATATACATGATTATAGGTTTTCTTCTTATTGACAACAAAGACATGTCATGAGTCGTTATCATACATTAGTTTCACATTTTAAGTTGAATTACAGAAATAAATGAACTTTTTCAAATTTTCTGAGTTTCACCTGTACATGGAAACCAATGGTGACTTCACACGTGTCTAAAACAACCTAAAAGCCGGGCTCCCAAGACTTCTACCATTTCTTAAAAATACAGTTGATTCCTGTGACAACACAGAGAAGAGTACAGTATTTTCAACCACACTGTTTTATGTTATATTTATTTTTAAAGTCATGGCTGTAAGGTTTGATTGACATGCCTATAGTGCACTGTGGAGGCTTGTTGCTCCTCAGCCCGCCTCTTGGTGCAGAGTTTCCTGCACATGTAGGAGGAGAAGGCTGCCATCATGATTTCTCTCTCAAATATTGTGTAATTAATGTAAATGGGGAGGTGTGAGCAATGAGTCTATAAATATAAGCCTATATGATGCAAACAGCACTAAAATGCTGGTTGGCGGTTGGCTTTGGATCATACAGTAAGCTCATAACCCAAAGCATGTACAATCAACTAAATAAGTATTGTGGATGGAGACTTCACTCATCCTTAAAAACCTCTTGAAGGTTTGTTCTCATGGCCTTGAGCAGAGGGCGTATTATATCTCCATCCTGGGCTTATTTTTGTTCTCAGAGGAGCCTGCTCACTGTTGTTCCTCCATGTTTGATTTACCACAGCTCTGCTCTGCTCCACTGCCCCTTCGAGACGACTTGGTTTTCCCGTTTGTCGATCTCTCCTTCTACCTGCCACCGCCGCCCATAAATACTCTTTAATGCCTCCCGGAGAAATGCTTAAAGCTGCAGTTTGTCCCACTCCTGCGCAGACTCCGGTGGCAATATTGGTGATTGACGAGCGCTATACGGAGTCCGGAGTGGGCCCGGGAGAGTTCCCAATCTCATTTGTTTGTGACTTTTACATTTATACATAACTCCCACGTGGATGCATTAATGTCTGGGCTTTCAGAGGCTTTGTTTCCGAGTGTTTTGGTGGCAGTTCAGTGTTGAAGATATAATCAGTGGGTGTGGCATTTTTGAAAGAAGTAGCTAAATGGATTATCTTACTTAGGAAAAGGCTAAAAAAAAAAAAGTTGCTCAATTAGTCTTAGTCAAAAAAATATTTCACAGTATTTTGACATTAAACTTATTGCATATGGACAGAATCAGGCTCTTAGTGATGGGCCATATCTGTGTTTTTACAATAATATTTCATTGGGCTGCATTTAGCTTTGATCACTGCACAAATTCGCTGTGGTATTGCTTCAGTAAGCTTTTGCAACGTCAAAAAATCCAGTGTCGTATTCATTTTTCACCAAGATCTTGTATTGATGATGGGAGAGTGTGACCACAGCATCTCCAGCACATCCAAAGATTCTCAATGGGGTTAAGATCTGGACTCTGTGGCGGACAATCCATCTCATGCTCCCTGAACTCCCAGAACCATCATTGATGGAATAACCTGGTCATTCAGGATGTTGCTGGTCTACTATGTTGCTGAACGTTGACCTGACCAACTGCAGCAACCCCAGTTGATATCATTCAGTGACATCCAAGTGGCCACTATTTAAACATCAAATATGGTTTAGTATTATATAATTTTTTTTGCAGAGTCGCAGTGGCTCAGGACTAACCCGACACATGAACGCAATTTGTTGTACAGTTGTGCAATGACAAATAAAGCACTTTTACTTATACTTACTTATTCTTTATTGAGGCGTTTACAACTACCGTAATTTCCGGCCTATAAGACGCTACTTTTTTCCCACGCTTTGAACCCTGCGGCCAATATGACGGTGCAGCCAATATAGCTGCCAACAGGCACTAGAGGCGTCTCTAGCATTAAATGTAAAGTGAGACGGGCTTGGCGAAAGATTATGGCTGAACATCTAATCAATGCTGCTCTTGGCTGATGAACGGTAGATGAGTAACTTTTAAAATGATGAAGGCTCACTTTAGCCTAAATGTGGAAGGGCTTCGCTCGACTGGGGAACAGTCTGAGCTGGAGATGTGGCCACAATGCGGTCGGGTCACACGTCACATCCCTACACTTCCACATTGAGGTAAGTTACACTGGCCATTTCGGTATTTTGTTGTTAAATATAAATATTGACATGATATATGATAGGATAGGATATATCTGGATATCAGGGAAATACCCCTTGGTTGATGGACGTTTTGAAGTGAAGTTATACAACACACCAGCAGATGGGGTTGTTTAGCACAACTCATACACAAGGCTATTCAAAGTGCTTCACAGTTACATGAAATTACAAGAAGTCGACGAAGAACCTGCAAAATTCAGAGACACTTCATGAAAATGTCAGTGTAGTGTTTACCAGAGTGCGGAGACTGAGGATTATGGGAAAATGTGTGATTGAAACAAGAAACAACCCAGAACAGAAGACATTTTGGGAAAAATGTTTGATGGAAGCGACTTTCCAAACAGGCAACAAAATGCTTGATATAAAGGATAAAACACAACTGGAATGAAATGCTGTACAAAGTATGTACAACACTCGATAAAGCGCTAAAGTTCTTGACCCCGCCATACGTACAGGGCCTCTAAATGCTTTTGACCCCTCGTTGACCCTTTCAGACTCATGTTAGAGATGAGATTTTGTCACACCGATTTCAGCAGTTTGGAGTGTTCTGTGTTAGATCTGCTCACAGCTGTGTGGACAAACAAAGGCGTCCTTTTGACTAACTCCGCCTCGGGCCCAAAGCGCGGCTATTGATGTGCTGTCAGCTTGTTTCTCCGTGACTTATACCCTGTTTAATTCCCATTAGCGCTTACACTGAAGCCTTATCAGTGAAAACAATGGCGCCGTTGTCAGAAAGGAACGAAATATGGGAGGGAGAAGCCGTTCGCTCAGAAAACTCATGACTGCAGCCCTGAGCCCCTTTGATGACCTCTGTGCTTTAAATGGGAAAGATTTGAAAGAGATTACAAGTTATACAATGTGATATTATGGATGGAAACATTGCGTTTTCTCCGTACACAGCATGGCACGTGGCTAGCAGTCTTGCCTCGAAGCAAGACGTTCCCAGATTTCGATTCGATCGGGGGAGTATCTTTATCAGGATGACTCTCCTGTGGGTGCTCTGGTTTCCCAAACTCACGGCAAATCTACAAAAAGGTTCTGACCATGAACCTAGATTAAGATCTGGAAAAGTGTCCCATGCAGGTGACGAAGGATGGAGCAGATGCTGAGGGCAAGTCGCTTTATCTTTATAAGTTTGGGGTTTTGGTGGTCTAGAACGTACGTTTCAAACCAAATACATGGCCTTCCAAAAACCGCCAGGCCTATATCAGGACTTAAACAGTTTTAGAAAGAATATAAGATGCACTCTCTGACTGAAAAATAAAAGTCGCCACCTGGGGTTGCTGCAGTTGGTCAGGTCTAGGTTCAGCAACAGTATGTGCTAAACGAATGAGATCAGTTGACGCCCGGAACATCCAGAAGGACCAGGTTATTCCATCAATGGATTCTTCTTCCAAGATCGCACATGGATTGGCCACCACAGAGTCCAGATCTTTAAGGAACAGGCCACCGTTTTTCCACACTGAGATATGTTCTTAACTGTTCTTGGTCACTTCTAACTTCACCCTGTTTGGAGCTATGGAATATAGTACATGCTAGCAACATCTTTGGTCATTTTGTGTGACTGAGGGCACACAGTTCTTTCATACTGAGATATGTTCTTACCTGAGCTTAGACGAGTTGATTCGTACCTGTCTGGTCTCTGTGCGTGCCCGTGGAAGAGCTTGGTAGCTTCCAACTTCACCCCAGTTTGGAGCTATAGGAATACATCGGGAGAGGCCAAACGCTAACAACATCTTTGGTCGTTTTGCGTGACTGAGGGCACGCATAAAAAACAGACAGTCATGCATCAACTCGTCTTAGCTCATACAACATATTTCAGTGTGTAAAAACGGTGGCCTGTTCCTTTAACCCCATGGAGAACCTTTGGGATGTGCAGGCTTTGCGCAGTGGTCACACTCTCCCATCGTCAACACAAGATTTAAAAAATAAATAAAAGCAGCACTGGTTCTTTTGACATCGTAGAAGCTATACTGGAACAATGCCACAGAATGCATGCTGTAATCAAAGCTAAAGATGGTTCAACAAAACAAAGTGTTTGACCTTTTTGGGCCAGATCTAAACTGGACGAGATTATGTCTAAACTGGGTATAAACTACGTCTTAAATAGAAAACACCCAACTTAAAGGGGGGTCTTATGCAAAATCGACTTTTTCAAGCTTTACATCATGTTATTATGTCACTCCCTCATTAAAAACATGCCTGAAGTGTTGCCTTGGCACATTCACGTATTTTGGAGTCATCTGTAAAAACTCTGATGGCGGCCATTTTAGGGATAGGTTTGCCTGAGTCCTCTTAGGAACGCCCCCACCTCCTGGAGACGCCCCGATCCTTTCGTCACCAGCCGAGTAACCAACCACTGCTGCTCAGCAGAACCCCCTCCCCACTGATGCCACAGAGAGTCTGTGGAGGGGGCGTGTTGGAAAGGGTCAGAGGTTCTTAAAGAGACAGAGGCCTATTTCAAGACATTCGCTACAGCCATTTTGAGAGAGCAATTTTATACAAGGCAGTTATTCTAATTTACTGCATTTACAGACCAACAGAAGGTTTCGTCATCATTGTAGTGTGCTATAGACTGGTGCTATGTGATTGAAAAAAGCATAATACCCCCTCTTTAAATACATAACTAAATGAAATTATGAAGCGAAAACTTGCCAATGACTTTGAATGCATCAGAAGGTACCACCTGCCACACAAACCACAGTTTGAGAAACAATGTTCTATATTACAGTAATGTGTAAAAGCCGCTTGAGCTACACTGGAACTCGCAATGTTTGTTTGACACAGACGTATAAGGGATGCACAGTTTTCTCACATCATCACATTCATCCTTTGTCAAAGTAAGAGCTGCACATACAAGGAAAAGGTATTGCACATTGTTTTTGACACAATTCAAAACAACTTCATAAAGAAACACAGGCAAAGACATGTAGGGTTAGGGTGTTATGTATCTCTCTCTAAAAACATCACTTTTTTTTTTATTCCAGTAAATTGAATCTTTGTCTTCTCGCCCACTCTCCTTCAAAAACCTTAAACTACTGCTGTCATTTGTCTCCGTTCACGACCGTACTTCCCCTGTTTCAATTACACGACTCCCGAACCCTTTTGGACAAACAGTCATAAAGCCATAAATCTTCTCTTTCGGCTCAAACTGCGGACATCCTGCCTCTAAAACTGTTGCGAGAAGTGCCATAAACCACACATAAAATCACCGATAAGGATTTACGCTCGTTCAACATCATCTGTCAGTTATAAGTCACGTAGATAACAAAATGAATCAATGGGGCTACGGGTCCCTATTGATTTTCGCAGGCCGAGAAAGTCACCGGCACCGCCATGTATTTTATTGAGTTGGCTGTTTGCTTTAGAGTGGAAAAAGGATACGGTCGAGGGTGTATTGGACGGCATGCTGTAAATTTATCTGATAAGTCACGGTCTCATTTGCGAAGATGAAGGGAAAGGCTCTGCCAAACAGCAGTAAAAACGGGCGTCATGAGACTGGGGCTGTTTTTTAAATTTGACAGATGGCCCGCAGTCACAAAACACGGACAAAGGGGCATTGAGATGAGGCCGGCTTGATTTAGGATTTCTCAAAAGATTCAAAGGTTTTAGTGAGGCTGCGGAGTGATTTATGTTCAGTGCGCTATGGCATGATCTTGTTTGTCATCTAAAAATATTAAAACTCACGGTCATGCTCTACATTCCTCTGGGATCTGGGATTGCATAGTTTAGTCCTATCTTAGACCGGGATTAGTTCTTGTTTAGAGTCCCGTTATAAACTGGGTATAAGGTGTAAAACTGTTACCATGAAGTAACTTATTTTTTGATCGTCTCCCTAAGTGCATTATTTTCATAATCTGTCTATACTTTTCACCAAAACAAGATACGCAAAGGCTTTACATTAGAGGCCATAAGTGCCACTGCAGGTGTTGTAGCAAGTTGCGATTTTGTTTTACTTATTAATTGTCCGTGAGAGTAAATACTACGCTGGCAGAAAAGACAAAGGGAGAGAGGGATATTGTACATCCAATTACACAATGGAATTTATTTTTTTTCACTCAAACTTGGCTGTAAATACTGTTTAAGTGGCGCTAGCCCACAGTTAGCTTTGTCCGTTAGCCTCTTAGCTTCATCTTCGTGATTCCATTAGTGTGTATTGGTGGCTCCGGTCAAGAATGTCGTTGATAACTCATGCTTTATCGTAGACTTGCCCTTTCTGTAGACCTTTCACCTTTGCAATGTTTATTTCCATCTCGTTCAATGCATAAGTGTGTAAAAGTGCTTTGAGGCTCCTATATCACCGTTTATACCAAGTCAACGGGAGGTCATCTGCCTTATGTTAAATGTTTGTGTTTTCTGTCTGAAAGAGTCCATCTCAATAGGAATCCTTGTTGGTCTGCTTTCGAGACTAACCCCATGACTAAAGCCACAGGAAGACGTCCATCTTTATCTAATCGGTATTTACGTCCACCACAGCAGATAATGGTCTCGTTAACTTGTGGAGATATTTGTTCCTCTCAGCGTGTAACGTCCCAGTTTGAACAAAGCGGACTCTAGTTTGGCAGAAGTTCATCGCGGGAGCGTGACGAAATCGCAGACGTTTTAACGATCGAATGAAAGAGAGCGTGACCCTAAAGCGGTGATAAATGTCAAAGAGATGTCCCGCTAACTAGACAGCCAAATAAATGTCTCACTATTGACTGTAACACGAGTGGCTGGCAAACATCAATACTACTTGGAAGTATTAGTCACCCAAATTAGACAAGTCATTGCAATTAAACAACAACCGAAATGCATGATGACTAATGTTGGAAACCCATCCCAAATCCAATGACAAGGTTTGAAAAAAATGTTGGACTGCTGACCAAGATACTGACCTTGGGTTGACAGATTGCAACCATGGCACTGGTCAAGTCAAACGTTTCAGTGAATTTGGATGGATGGATGGATGGATGGATGGATGGATGGATGGATGGATGGATGGATGGATGGATGGATGGATGGATGGATGGATGGGTAAGTAGGTAGGTGGGTAGGTAGGTAAGATAGATAGATAGATAGATAGATAGATAGATAGATAGATAGATAGATAGATAGATAGATAGATAGATAGATAGATAGATAGATAGATAGATAGATAGATAGATAGTCCTTGCCTCAAATGAAGGAGTTCAAGCATCTCAGAGTCTTGTTCATGAGTGAGGGACGGATGGAACGTGAGATCAACAGATGGATCAGTGTGGCGTCAGCAGTGATACAGTTGCTGTATGGGACTGTTGTGGTCAAGAGGGAGCTGAGTCAGGGGGCAAAGCTCTCAATTTGTGAGTCAATCTACGTTCCCACCCTCACCTATGGCCATGAGATCATGATGACTGAAAGGACAAGATCACGGATACAGAAACAGGCGGGCGAAATGAGGTTCCTTCGCAGGGTGGCTGGGCCGACACTTTGAGATAGGGTGAGGAGCTCAGACACCCGTTAGGAGTTCGGTGTAGAGCCTCAGCTCCTTCGCGTCGAGAGGAGCCAGCTGAGGTGATTTTGGCATCTTTTTCTGATGCTTCCTGGTCACCACCCTCGGGTTGTGTTCTGGGCATGTCCTATTGGGAGGAGGCCCAGGACACGCTGGATGGACTATGTCTCTGAGTTGGCCTGGTGTCGACTCAGGGTCCCCCCCAGAACTGGAGGAAGTGTGTGTAGATAGGGAGGTCTGGGCATCTCTGCTCAGACTGCAGCCCCGGATAGAGTGGAAGAAAATGGATGGATGGATGGATGGATGGATGGATGGATGGATGGATGGATGGATGGATGGATGGATGGATGGATGGATGGATGGATGGATGGATGGATATTCACAAAGATGTTTGCAGACTATTGAATGACAAACTTTTGGATGCATGTACTAAAAATAATTATAATTCAGCATCAGTAGAATTTCTGTTTGGATTCTTCGTTCCAAAGTGCCTCATGAATCTTTGAAACTTGAAACAAAGTCTTTTAAGTATGAACCACATTAATACGTCAAAGGTGGGAGTTATGTTTCAAGAAGTTCCTCTGGCTTGGTTTAGAGCTAAAAACTTGTGTAAATTTAGCAAAACAAACTAACAGATCATATGGCAATCCACTATAACAGCCCATCGCTCTCAAACTACTGCAGTCATTAATGAGTTTCCCATCACACAAATCTCAGCTGATCGTTTTAGACCCTCATTTGTTTTATTTATCACCTGCATAACGAGGTCCCATACTTTTAATGTACACTTCAAACCTCAGACCTCTGGGTAAACTCGAACTGCTAATAGCCATTAAACACATGGCTGTGATCAATTATTTACACGCACAGGAGAGGAGTTTCAGCAGCTATATCTTTCACACACAGCTATATTATCTATACTCTGAATGGTTAAAGCCACACCAGCGCATAGATACAGGGGGCAGAAAGCCTCTTGTGGTAATCACTCTTTCTAGCCGTTTTCTGGTCGACTTAAAAAATATTTAGCACATGAAGTGAAATTAAGTTTACATGTATGTTTTTTTCACTGCAGATCATCCAGTAGAAGCAAAAAAACAGCACTTGTAGCTAGCCTTAAGAATATGTAGCATGAAGCTAACATTAGCATCATGGTTAGCATTCTCCGATATTTAAGACATTCTCAATGGGGATACGTTCTGGGCTCTGTAGTGCAATCCAAGTTTGAAAATGATCTCATGCTCCCTGAACCACTCTTTCACATTGTGAGCCCGATGAATCCTGGCATTGTCGTCCTGGAATATGCCTGTGCCATCAAGGAAGAACAAATCCATTGATGGAATAACCTGGTCATTCAGGATGTTCATGTCGTCAATTTATTTTGACAAGGATCTGTATTTGAAGATTCCACAGTTGAACCACTTAGAGTGTTTGTGTTGCAATATAGACATTTTTCCCATTATTTATTAAGTCATAAATATAAATAAAGTGGCCAACTGAGCTAATTTGAAGGATGTGATTAATTAAAAGTGGATGATAAATCTTTTAAATTACACTACAAGATAAAAAGCTGCTCTGTTGAGAGTATTTATCTTATTATTTCTATATTCATGCCTCCATTGCCCTTTGCTGCTGCGGCACATCTGCCATTTTTATGGATTCAAATCAAACTGTAGATAATTTTATTATGGGACCTCTGAACAGGAACAGTGTGGCTATTGAGCATGAGTTCGTAAACAACAATATAAAAGCCCCATACAATTCAAAACCCATTTGTCAAATCACATGTGACGTTATAAAGCTTTCACAAACTCAGCCAAAGATTGTCATCGAACACAAGCCTACATTGTCTCAAGCCTGAAGTCCCCCAGAAAGAAATGTGTGACTTTTTATTTTTTGGAGGAGAAATTTTATTATGCTTTAATTCACTTACAACACAGCAAGACAGGGCTCCGAAAGTTCCCCAAGTCATCTGCCTTGTGGGAAGACCAACAGTACAAGAAATACACACAATTAAACCTAATATAGCCTACTTGAATGACAAATAGACAAATTAGAAGTCAAACACAGAACATGCCATGGCTCATTTCAAAGCTCCAAACCAAATGAGGGCCTGTAGTGGTAATCAAAACATGACTTGGGACAGTTGCAACGATTTTGGGTGCGAGCATCTCTATCAGAAAGAGTTCATTTTTGTTTACTGCGTTTAAGTCATGACGGAACTGGCAAACCAAAGCATGGGGTTTATTTTTGCTTTCTGATTGGATGATCGTCTCAAGAACTGTAACTTAGGCATCGGTGTGTATGTGAAGATTTAGCTTTTATTATTATGAACTTGGTCAATGTAAATGCCATTATGATGTTTTTTTATGTATTTTACTATAATATCAGCCTGCCCAGGGACTACAGGATTAGTACTTGAGCTACTGTATAACCTGGTACTATGCATCTCTCCCCTTGAGGTTGATGATTATTGTACACTGTCCCTTTAATTCTTTGTTGGCCAATTGCCTGATGAAGACCTTAGAGCTGAAATATTGACTTAATGTCCTTATGAAATAAAATATATCTTTAAAAGTTTTGGCAGTGTGCAGGTTTTGTCCTGATTGATGTAACTTGTTGCTCCCTTGTTGCTCATCTCCAATGCACTGGCCCTTAGTATTTGCTGTGTGCTTTTCTTTCTTTTCTTTTTTTTTATTTTTTATCTAAAAATGTTTTTGTAATTGTGAATTATGGCTGTTATCCATAAAAAAACAATGTTTGATTTGTTTATCTCGATCTAGGGACACAAGTGGTTTGTTTATCAAATATATGTGAAATATATTTTATTCAAAAAGCATGAATGAACTGTGCATGTGTGTGAGAATGGCCTCAACACAGGAAAAACAATTAATCCCACTTGTCGCCAGCAGAGGGCAGACGCAGCATCGCACGAGACGTCTCAGTCATTTGTGTAACAACTCTGCCTCCTCCTGGATGAACACCGTAATTACAACTTTATTTTTTGTTTACAATTTTTTTTTAAAACAGTCAACCTCTTAACTCCCGCCTGAACCGAGAGGATCTTTTTCCTCACGTCATCCGATTTTTATTTCATCATTTTTTTGTTGGGTATTCAACTCATTTTTGTAACTTTTTTGTCATTTTTTGTCACATTTTTTTGTCACATTTTTGTCCTTTTTTCGTATATTTTTTATCACATTTTTGTCACGTTTTTTGTAATTTTTTGTCAATTTTTTGTCTCATTTTTATCAAATTTTGTATTTTTTTTTGTCACATTTTTGTCAATTTATTTTTTTTTCATCAATTTTTTGTCGTTCTTTTGTTACATTTTGGTCATTTTTTGGTCACATATTTGTCATTTTTTTGTCAAATTTTTATCACATTTTGTCAAATTTTTGTCACTTTTTTGTCAATGTTTTCTCACTTTTTTGTCATTGTTTTCTGTCTCAGTGTTGCTATTTTCACAGCTTTTTTCCAGAAGCTTTTGGACTCGGTTAAAGCCAAACTGGACAAAATGTGCTCGGTTCAGGTGGGAGTTAAGGGGTTAATACATTTATGACAGGAAAAATATGTTGGTTAGTGCTTCGTATATTGATTTGACTAGAGCTGGGATGGTGTTGCCAAAGCTACAATGTAAGAAAAATGCATTTGGGTTTACAATTTCCTGAGACATTGAATGGGAGCGACAGTGTAACTCCTTGTTATGCATTGTAGTCTAATCAAAGATAACTATAGTCCCTTTTTTTTTGTTTGGAAGTTTCTTTTGTCTGAAAAATGAGAAATTTTGCTTTGACAGTCTCCTGATAATCCTCGAATCTAGCAATTTGTTTACGATTCGCCGACAGATAAGCATATTTTGTAAATTCTTATGGTAGCGTGGCCGAGCGGTCTAAGGCGCTGGATTAAGGCTCCAGTCATTTCGATGGCGTGGGTTCGAATCCCACCGCTGCCAAAACATTTTGAATTAAAGATTAACCAAAAAAAGTGTCCTGATTGTAGCTCGTTCATGAAAACACACTCAAAATTCGGAAACAAAAAGGCAGAGGTAGCGCTTTGGATTGTGGGCATGATGATGATGATGGGCTCCTCCCCACGTGTTTGAACCGAGGGCAGTCAACATGAAGGAGACCCCCTTCCACACACCGCGAAAGCCCGAGATCTGACACTGCCCGAGAGCCGCCGTGACCGGACCACATGCGGAGGAGATAGCCAGGGGTGTCCCGCGGAGTGTGCAGGTAAAGGATGCGGAGAGAATCTGTGCTAAACTAGCGTGACTGTTCATTTTGACTGGCATGTGTTTGTTAGCATTGAAGCTAGCATGCTAACGCTAGGCTCTTTTCGCTTCACACTGACGCTTCTACGCCACATTAACGTGTATTTTGTTGTCTTTAATCGTGGCATAACTTCTAAACCGTTGACGTTTGTCCCTAAAATGAGATATAACCCTGTAGTTTGTAGTAGTAGGCCAGTGTCTGCCGGTGCGTAGCTAGTTTGCTAAGTTACAACACTTTGCTACAACATAACACGTCGTAGAATGAACAGAGGAGGGAGATCCAAAATGTAAAGCGTTGAATCTGTTAAAGACATGTTTCTTGAGCTTCATGTGTTTAATATTTGACTGTGTTTCATTGTCTTGCATCATGCTTCTTATGCCTGGTTAGCACAATCAGATTTAGCATCAGCTGAGAGTTACAACCTGTTATCTGTCAAACTACCAAATGATTGCTTTATCATGAAATACACAACACAGTAAACCCGTGTGCGTGATCGCAAATGGCTCTGTTTCTCACTTCTTAATAACCCTACAGTAGCCTGGTTTTGGAATGACCTCACACACCTGAACAAGTGATGTCAGATTGCATTTTGCTTTAAAACTTGGTGCTAAATTTTATGCATTAACCTCTTAACCCCCACCTTAACTGAACACATTTTCTCCAGTTCGGCTTTAACCAAATCGAAAAGCTCCTTGAAAATAAAGTGTCAAAATGGCAACAAAATTGAACGAGAACCAGGATGAAAATGCAACAGAAACGTGATGACAAAGTGACAAAATATAGCAATGAAAAAGTAACAAAGAAGCTATGATCATGCAACAATAAAGCAATTAGACTAGAGAGTAACATAGAGTGACAAAAACTCAACAACCAGCAAACAAAAATGTTTAAAAAAAAAAGGTCAGTTTAGATCAGTTTTGTTGGTCATAGCTTTCAAAGGAGCCATCATGCTGGCCTATAGGCTGTAACCGTTTAGATTTGGGTAAAGCTAAACTGGAGAAACTTCATCCATCCATCTTCTTCCACTTGTCCAAATCACATTGCACCAGCCCCTTATGGCTCCTCCTGCAGGTGGTGGGTCCACAGAAGGACGGTCTCACGATTCTCAGGCCTGTTGGTCTCTCATAAGGGGCTTCTGAACCGACCCTGACCCGTCACCTAGGACCTGTTTGCCATGGGAGACCCTACCATGGGCTTAAAGCCCCCGACAACAGAGCTCCTAGGACCATTCGGGTGCTCAAACCCCTCCACCACGTTAAGGTGGCGGTTCCAGGAGGGGAACCTTCATTCAATTCTTCTGAAATATGTCTGTCCAGGTCCAGGAGATCTGCTGCCACTTCTCCTCATTCCTCTGTGTTCCTGAGTCTCCAAACTCATCAAAATGGCCAGTGGAGAAGATGATGACCCGATTATAGAAGAGGTATGTCAATTATAGGCCTGTCACGATAACAAATTTGAAGTCCCATATATTGAGGCAGGAAAGTATCGTGACAAACAATATTATATTGACCCTAATGCTACTAGATACTGTCAACTCTCATGCATGAAAATGACAGTAAACCTTTGTTTTAAAAGTGCATCATCATGTCCTAAAATACCACACAAGCTGCAATAAACATGAAATACAATGAAACTGAATTATCTTCAGTTAGAAATCAAAGTTTTGCAAAGAAAGAATTGGGGGAAATCCTAATAAATGATCAGACGATAAATATCGAGCCCAAAAATATATAGTTTATCTGTTATTTATTGAATGATAAGTCGATATAGTAATTATCATGACAGCTCTAGTCAATAACATGACATTCCCCCAAGAACCACACATGGCTCTGGCTCCCATGCACATGGCTCCCATGGGAGCCATGTGCATAAGTTCATAAAGACATGAATTGGAAGATTAAGTTGAGATTTATAATTGTTGGTGGTAACTCGTACTGTTATTCTGTGTTTCATTCATGTTTCGACTCTGTGATCTCTATAATCGCTTGTCGAGCATGTGAAGTATCCCACAAGGCAAGCCAGACAAAATGTAATCTTGATCTTTATTTATTTACTCAGATTGACGTGTATCTGGCCAAAAGTCTTGCAGAAAACCTGTATCTTCTCCAGGTGAGGCCCTTGTTATGAGTCTGCACTTTTATCTCGGCTTTTGTTGGGAGACTTAACCTGACCTTGTGTGTTTGTCTTGACACAGTATCCCGTCAGGCCTTCTACAATGAACTATGATGACGTCAACCACTTAGCTGCAAAAATCAAACCCAAACAACAACGGGTAAGGCGTCATTAAAGCATCCCACGGATAACAACCAGTTTATAAATTTATATTGAACTTTGTATGTTTTCTTCCTAGTTGGAGCTGGAGATGGCCATGGACACGATGAGCCCAAACTACTGCCGCAGTAAAGGAGAACAGATCGCTTTGAACGTGGACGGCACCACCTACGACGAAGGCAACACGTACTCAGTGTAGGAGCAAAACGTCACTTTGTAGTTAAATATGGGCTGAGATTGATACCTTCTTAGCAGCTGCAGAGTTGTAGTTGCTTTCCACTGAGAGATGTGGTCTAATGAATGTTCAGCTGTCTCTTTTTGAAATTGTACTTATATATTCTCTTTTTACTTATTTATATATTGTAGGAAAATGATGGACAAACAAACCTTCTCCTCTATCCAGGCCACCACCAACACGTCTCGATACGCCGCTGCTGTGTTTCGAAAAGGTTCATGACTTCATACAATATGAATTATTGATCCTACTGTTGGTGTATCTTTTACCCTTGTCTCCCTTCAAAGACGACACTCATTCTTATTTATGTATCTTCAGGGGAGCTTCATATAACTCCACTGACAGGAATCCTGCAGATGAGGCCCAGCTTTTCTTACCTGGACAAAGCTGACGGCAAAACCAGGGAGAGGGAGGCTGAGAAAGAAGGTATGTTGTAAACTTATTGAGATGGTTAATATGAAAACTAGTTTTACTAAATCATCCTTGTGCAGGTGGAGACTCTTCCCAAGATGAAGCAGAGGAGGATGCCAAGGCCATAACGGTAAAACATTGAAATTATGTAAGGGATAATGTATAGAACGCGGGTCATTATCAGGAAAATAAGTCCCGACAGGGTCTTGTTTCGCCCTGCCACTTATTATACGGCCATTTGCCAACTGAACACACACAACATAAACTTCATACACTTTTATGAAGGCTGAAAGGTTTATTTAATGAGTTCCGCGGTAAATGGTTCCCAAAGTTTGCGCGTTGCTTGGCAATGTTTGGCTAGGCTAGTAGCTGCATGGCTAGTGGCTAGCTTAGCTACTTAGTTGAAGGTGCAGTTGGAGGAATGGTGGTGAATGGTGGGTATGTTGAAAGTCGGACTCCCACTAACTTCATGAGCGATTCCTCCAACTTCTCTCGCAGAGACGGGGACAGAGATAGTGTCCGCTACTACATCCGTGCGGAGTGATATGAAAGACAAGCACGAACTCCATTGCCATTAGCAGCCATTATTGTTTTTTTTAGAGGTCCGCTATCAGAAAATAATGACCGGTAGAACGTTGGAAAATCCCATTCAAATAAATGGAGCGTTCTACTTACGTTGTGAAGAGCCGTATTATAAAAAGAATATAATCCAACTTCAGTACTTGATCTTAGATTATGAGCTAAATCAACCAACCTAATGCATTTGCTTTCCACATTTGCATTCATTGTACCTATCTGAGTAATTTTTGCTTTACCTTTAGGTGAGGTTTGCACGTCCCGAGTCAGAGCAGGCCCGACAGAGGAGGATCCAGTCGTACGAGTTTCTCCAAAAGAAGCATGCGGAGGAGCCCTGGGCTCACTTGCGATACCACGGACTCAAGGCGAGTTCATACATCATTTTAGTTTTCTCACAAGCAAAGCCCTAAGTTATCTCAGCTGTGAATGTCTTTTGTGGCTTGTGGTGTTATGAAGCTGTCTAAAAGATGAACACAAGTTAATCCAAGCTGCCCCCTTTTCTTCAGGATTCTCGCTCAGAGCATGAACGACAGTACATGTACTGCCAGTCAGTGGACGCCTCTCAAAACTCTGAACTGGTCAAAACTCCAAAGTAAGTCCATAATCATCCAGATATCTGTAGTTAATCATGTCCTGTGGTTTCATTACAATTCATAAATGATGTTCTGTACCGTAGGGAGTACCTCGCCATGTTGATGCCCCCACAAACGGAAGAGAAAATGTAGGTGTTTGTCTCTTAAATCACTTATTTCCTTTTTCATTATATCAGTCACTTTTAACAGGTTGATTTCTTTTTATTAGTGTGAGGCCGGCTGGTCCCAGTAATGTGCTGTCAATGGCTCAGCTCCGAACACTGCCTTTAGCCGAGCAGGTCAAGACCCTCATGAGGAACGGTAGGACAAAACAAAGTCTTAAAGGAACACCTTTACCTGAGCTTAGACGAGTTGATGCGTACCTGTCTGGTCTCTGTGCCCGTGGAAGAGCCTGGTCGCTTCTAACTTCACCCCGTTTGGAGACATAGGAATACATTGGGAGAGGCCAAATGCTAACAACATCTTTGGTCGTTTTTGCATGACTTAGGGCACGCACAAAGACCAGATAGGTACACATCAACTCATCTAAGCTCAGGCAAGAACATATCACAGTGTGGAAAAATGGTGGCCTGCTCCTTTAAATCGCATTAAAACTGGCATTAAATCTCTATTTCTTGAAAAATATATTTTTTCCTTGGAGATGAAACCCACAAAAGTGACATTGCTCGACTATTTTTACTGCATACATTCATACAACAACTTTGGTCTTAAATAAATTCAGCTGCAGGTCTGACTGAAATTGCACTCTCCCTCTTTTGCTGAGAAGTTTCCCGTCGTGTCCAAATTAGTTTTGAATATCAAAATTTCCCCTCATTCCCTTGATTGATTGAATGTTTACAAATTATAAATGAAATAAGCTGAGATTTTGTGCATTTGTGACATTAAAGATAAAGTATAGTTATTACCCTCTCTCTTTCTCTCTCTCTGAAGTGAAATTGATGCCTTTTGCAAACCTGATGGGCCTCCTCGCCTCCGGCACAGACTCCACTGCTGTGCTGAGATGCATCCAGCAGGTGGCACTGCTGGTTCAGGGGAACTGGGTAGTGAAGAGGTGAGCGTGTGAACATTCCATCTGTGATATGTCTTGACTTGTTAAGTTAAAAGTTTTTTTTCTTTTTTTTCTTCCAGTGATGTTTTGTATCCTAAAAACACCTGTAGTGCTCACAGCGGCGTCCCGGCTGAAGTGCTCTGTCGCGGGAGAGACTTTGTGGTGAGTAACAAATGCACTAAAACTAAATTCAGCTAAACTTGTACTATTTGTAATATATTTCCACACAGATCTGGAGGTTTACGCTGGAGCGCTCCGTTATGAGGAAAGAGATCGCTGCCGTTATTAAAGTAAGCCCCTTCTGCGAACTACTCCTGCTGCTTTCCCAGCTCATTCGACTGTGATATAAAGTTTATAAACTACTATATCACAGTGTACAGTAAAGTATCTTGTGTGCTGCAGCTGCCTCCTGAAGATGTGAAGGAGTTTTTGGAGCACGTCGCGGTGCCTCGGGTGAATCGCGGATGGGAGTTCATGTTGCCCACAGACCGCGAGTTTACGAAGAAACACCCGGACATCGCGCACAGGCAGAACATGCTGTGGATGGGCATTCAGAGCAAGTACGTCGTGATTCCACAAGGGGGCACCAAATGACACGACACAACAGTGGGCTTTTTGCACAGAACTGACCCTTTAACTAAATTTGTCTGTGAGGGATTAGCATTAAAGCATTAACTTGGATTCAAACTGGCATTAAAACTAAATTTATAGGAAGATTATGACCTCACTCAACAATTTATACTGTATAAGTTCATCGAAAATACCAAAGTGAACATCTGCAGTTTAGGCTCAAATGTATATAAATAAATATATACATTTATCCAATTCTCGTTCCTCTGTTTGATGAGATGTTTGCAAATCTTAAAAAATTAAATATGCCCTGATTTTCTTCTGCGTTTGTGGCATTAAAATATAGTATTTGGGCATTAAAAAGCAATTTGACTTGCTGCCTGTTTAAATGCTGCATCACTGTGTGCAAAAGCTCACTCAGGGTTTGAAGTGGACATGTCATTGTTATGAAGCCTAAAAATAGAATTTAAAGCCTTATTTCGGGCGCCTCAGCTTTTATATTTTAAGTTTTATAAGTTGAAAATATGCCTCTGTAAGAATTAAATAGTAACTGGGGCTCTTCCTACTGGCAGCTATAGGAATAATTGTCTTCAAAAAATAACTTCCAGGTTGGATAAGGCGCGTTTAGCAGATCCAGCAATCCGTGATAAAATAAATACACTTCGAGCACAGAACAGGTCAGACTTGATGATGTTGGATTATGAGCTTTAAAAATGTGTAGGACAATGACGCGAATGTAATCAGGAAGTACAGAACGAGGCGCTGACACTGTAGAAGAAGAAACTACAACATTTAACAGCGTTGCCCAAGGATTATTCAAAACTGAGTGAATGTTGTGAAATACTACTCCAGGTCTGTCTTTGACGAGGGAACAATGTTAAAACATGGGTTAAATCTCAAGTCAGTTTAGCATGATATGTCCACTTTAAACAGTAATTGGGTGATCTCTAGTTTAAATTTTACTTTACCTTAACCATTAGCTCGGAGATAAGCAGCCTAGCTTTAAAGCAGTACTAAGTAATGTGTTTACCTTAATAAATCCTTTTCGTAGTTCCTGTGGGGGTAGTACAAGTGTGTATGGGATGATTGAAGGGTCTTTCAATCTCCCCCTGGTGTGTCTGTTTAGAAAACCAGGTTTGCAACTTTACTGCCACCGGACCGGAGCCACCAATACACACTAATAGAATCACGAAGAAGAAGCTAACAGGCAAACGTGCAAAGCTAACTGCGGGATAGCGTCACTTTAAACAGTATTTACAGGCAAGTTTGAGTGAAAAAAAATATTTCCATTGTATAATTGGATGCACAATATCCCTCTCCCTTTGCCTTTTCTGTCAGCGTAGTAATAATTCTCCAAGACAATTAATAAGTTAAAAAATTGCAACTTGCTACGACACCTGCAGTTGCGCTTATGGCCTCTAGGGGCACGAGTTACTTAGTACTGCTATAAACAATGTCAGGTCAGTGATAAAGGGGATAAAGGGAAAAGAAAACTCCTACTTTAGTGAACACAAAAGTGTCTCCGGCTCTTCCTCAACTCTTTACATCATACACAAGGTTTTTAACATGTTGCTATCAGTAGACATAATCTTGAAATATGTGTTCATTTTATAAAACATTGCTAATAAATATTACTTAAATGCATTTCTTCTTAGGCTGGAAAAAGTGTTTAACTTCACAAAAGAAGATTTCATGCCAAAGAATTCACCCCAGCCTGGTAATATACAAGTTTCACTGGTCTAATGCTTATAAAAAATAAACATTACAGATATTTCATGTATAAATCTGTATGTTTTTTAGATCCTGTTCATATTTCCGGAGAGCAGCGCTTAAAAATGGCCCATGAACGAGCTCAAGCCAATCAGGCGACCTTAAAGAAGGAACACGCTGCTAAAAAGGGCCAGAAAGGAGATTGCGATGTGGAGCCAATGGACACTTCCCCATCGCACATTCCCAACGGCTCCATGAACGGAGACATAGACCACGCTAACGGTAACGGAGGGGATGACGCCTCCTCCTCCTCGGAGCTGACAAACTTTGTGAGGAATATCTTTAGGAAGCATTTTGTATTGACTCTGAGCGAGTTCAAGAGACTCTTCGGGCTGCACTTGGCCTCGAAGCCGGCGGGACAGGTGGTGGTCCAGTCCATGTCCGACTACATGCTCCAGAACACGATCCTCCACAACAACTGCAGACAGATACACGTGCCTGTGAGTACAACACGCTTTCGTTAGCTTTAGCCCGAGCGCTAAGGAATGACAGCAGGGAATTCATTTGAACTGTTTAGAAATGCAAACGGAGTAGGCAGGAATCCAAGTCAGATGTTTTGCAATTCTGTAATCGGTTGATGGATAAAGTACGTTCTTGCATTACAGTATTTTTTTACGTAAGTTCAGAAAGTTGGGCCTCGTGGCTGTTTGGATCCGAGCGTTCATTCTGATACGATCCAGCTGTGCATACTGTGACTTCTCGTGTCCTTGGACTAGACTTTGGGCCATATGTGAGTGGCTTTGGTTGAAGGGGCCCATGACAAAGATTGGCAGCCTCATTGCAGTCACCTCTGGGCAGCTGTGGCTACATTATTTAGCTCGGTTAAAGGTCGTAAGAATAATGCGGTGAAACATAAGTAGCACTTGTCAATATAGGGGTTTCTGTCTATACCAGAGGTGTCCAAACTTTTTTCACAGAGGGCTGCATTTTGACATGTATACAGCATTGAGGGTCACAGATCTGTGGTCAGTACATTGAAACAATCGACTTGGAGACTACTGGCCCCTACATACACCAAGTAAATGTCCGCTAGGGGTCAATGCAGGACAAGGGCGCACAGGATATAGGCGGTGACCTTTGCTACCTGTATAGAGTTGCTCATACGTTTGTTGACCGCTTTGCTGCACTGAGAAGGAGGTAAAACTGTTTTATTTTTGAATATGAATCTAATTGCACTGCTTGGACTGATTTTAGACTATTTTTTGTAATAAAGGAATGCTTTTAACGATAATCAAGTCTCTGAGACTTTGATACGAGCCAAGAATGAATGAATCAGTGAGCTAGCGCGTCAGCGAACATGTCCGTCGGCAACAGAAGCAGCTCAGGTTAGTACTGGCTGCTACAGTGTATTTAAGAGAGGTTTAAACAGTGCCCCACACCTTCTATTTAGACATGGAACCGTAATGCCAGCTCTGTCTCACAATAAATGTTTTAATTGTGTGGAATTGCAGTAAAAAGTATCACCGGTGATGTGTGCCAAGAAAAGCAAGAAGCTTGAGGGGCTGCACTTTGGATCTTTACAATAGTATCGATCAGACATGTCCAAATTCCTATTTTTGTTATACTTTTAGAAACTTTACTCAGATGCTTGAACTATTAGAACTGTTGGAGGGGGAACAAATGTTAAAATACTTAAGTCATTGTCTATTTAGCCCTTAATTTTGCTCCATTGCTCCCAGCACTTTACAAGAGCACTTGGCTAAACACTAAAGTGCTTTTCATAAAAACAGAATTACCACACTCGGTTGTCCTCGGCATATTCCATAATCACACATGTTTTCATAGTTTCCAGAAAGTCAACTTACAAATTGCCCGAATATTCCGTGTGAGACGTTGAACATCTTCAACTCAAAAACAACCTTGTTCAGATGACTAAAATAACCTAAAATGAGCTGTTTTTTTCTTCTCACGTTCTGCAAAGAGAAAGGTCCTTTAAGTAAAGCGTAGTTGAACCTTTCACTTGTGCGTCTACCTTTACAGAAAGTCTTTGTCTCTTTGTGAGTTTCTTCATATCAGTTTTCTTCTCAGAGTAACGGTTTTAACGGCAGACTTCCCTCCGCGGCTTTAAGGCGAATGGGACAATGTAAAGCCTGGTCTCGAGTTCTATCTGGATCGGCCGTAACTCGATCTCTACAGAAGTCTATTTAATTTGTGCATCAGACTGAAGCCTTTATTCTGAGGCTTTAGTGCAGGCGTTCTATAGATTTGTCCGATTTGTTGCTTATGGTTTAGGTTCTGGCTGAAACAAACATTGATAAACCCAGATAAACCTGAAAATATCCTGAGCAGCAATTTATTTAAACTGCGAGGGTTCTTCTGAGTTGATATTTTGGCGTTTTCTGCGTGAAAACTTTGGGGAAACCACACCAAGAAAATTAATCCGCTCGACCTACTCGTGTTTCCTGAATCGGGTGAAAGGTTAAGTTGCAAAATCTTTGGTGCTTCGATCTCAGGTCCGGCTCAGGCTTAGACCGTTTCCCATATGCGCGTGTGATTTCAGAGGATTTTCAGCACCGCAGGGAGGGGCTGGACCGCCGCCATCTTTGTTACACAACGGCAGCGGATTAGCCTCGAACAAATCTCATTAGCAAACAGATAATCTACACCAGCCTGTTGACAAACGAAGCAGAGAATCACGGCTTCCCCCACTCTGTCCTGCAGCAAAATGAGCTGAAATGTATTTGTCCGACAAAAATGATAAATAAGACTATATTGTTGTCTTATTTGTGTCCAGAGTGAATCAAAATGTCTATCTTTTTCCTTTCAAATTTTGATAATGTAGTCCTCTCCAAAAACAGAGAAATCCTCATATTAGAAAACTTCTAAAACGGACACTCACTGTTTGGATTCATGCACTTTTTCCTCCCCAGTTCCCGGCTCAGACCACACTAGCGGCCGATGAACAGAAGGTGTTTGGTTTGTGGGATTCAGGAGAAGAATTGGACCAGGTAAACGGAGCGTGTGCGGGTTTACATGTTCTTGATTAAAAACCATGTTCTAACTGTTTCTACCCTTTACCAACAGCATCGGCGAGCGTTGTACGAGCTCTTCTCTAAGAACTACCGCATCAAGAGGACGTTGTTCCAGACCAGGCTGTCTCAGGAGTTTGGAGAGGTCCCCAAAACGGACATCGATCGGTTGCTTAAGGTAAATAACGTCCCAAAAAGGGAGGTTAGTTTACATATTCAAGAAGCATTTTCAATTTTGTTTGAAGACAAGCAACGTATTAGGCAAACTTACTGGTAATGTCTGTGGCAATAACTGAACTCTGGTTGTCTTGATCTGCGAATTTCATTGCATGTGAACTAGCCATTCTTCGTTTGAAAGCTAAGAACTTCCAGAGTACAATCACTGGGGTTTAGCAGACTGGAGGCAGCAGTAGGAGAGGGTAATGTTCATTTCCAAACTAATTTTAGCCACTCTCACTAACTGTGGCAAGAGCAGAACAAGCGACCACCCGTGCAGGCTGAAGAGAGGACGTGTCCAGAGCGACGACTGTCATTGAAATGAATTCAACTTTATGCAAATGTTGAGCGATACTGCGGCGGCAACCACAGAACCGGACAGACCACTGTGTGTCTCAAGCCACTCCTCCACGTGCTCCTGTATGAGGGCTGAGGACTGAAAACTACGGAAAACAAATATGTTTTTCTTGGACTGAGTGCGCTTTTGGTGTTGGGCTCGTTCTGCTTTCTGATTGGAGAAGCATTCTGACAGTTAAAAAAAAAGGTTTTTCATCATGCAAACCCTTTTTCAGGATTTCTGCAGGGTATTATGAAGCATTAAAAATTATTAAGTAGGGCCTTAAAAGTCATTAAATTGGATTAAGAAAGTAAACAGCTTGGATTCATACTGGCATTAAATCAGACTTTCTTTAAAAACATATTAGGGACATATATGTTGCTGTAATTACTTGCAGTATTTTAATATTTTTGTACTTTTTTCTTTTTCTTTTTACCTAGCTATAGTACAATTTGTGTCGTTAATTTATTTATTGGTTTATGTGGTCGGGACGGTGCAAGTTAATGAACAAGCCGCGCACTGAATTTATTGTTGATCAATTCAAATCATAAAGTTGAATTGCTTTCGATGACAGTCCTCGCTCTGGACACATCCTCTCTTCGGCGTGCACGGGTGGTCGCTTGTTCCGCTCTTGGTGAGAGTTTGCTGTTGGGGTTGCCAGGTCAAATGGCTAAAATGATTTTGGAAATGAACATTACCCTGTCCTTCTGCTGCCTCCAGTCTGCTAAACTTGAGTGTCCAGAAAAGCGCTATATAAAACCGATGCATTATTATTAAACTTCAGTGACTACTCTGGAAGTTCTTTGCTTTTAAATGAGGAATGGCCAGTTCACATGCAAGTGCCCGGAGGAAACCTATGCAGACATGCAAACTCCACACAGTTCCTGGTGGGAATCGAACCCGTTCCTTCAAGATTGAATGAAAAAAATTAATGAAATTTTACAAATGGTTTTGCTAAAAAGTTGCCCGTTGTGTCCATTTTGGTTTGGATATCAAAATTTCCCTTCATTCACTTGTTTGATAGAATATCAACAAATCATACGAGGAGAAATATGGCAAGAATTTTTGAATGTGGCATTGAAAATGTAGTATTAGAAATAATTACATTTGACTTGCTGCCACCTGTTGACATCCTGTTTTTGTAATTGTAAGTAATTTAGCTTTACAATCTCATATATTGGACACAAATTGGTCATGTTTATGAAACACTCATCTGCAGTTGTTCTAAATCACTTTCTCTCAGTTTGATTCTCGATTCCTTACATTTGTATCTTTAAACCTGTGTGTTTCCAGGAGTGCTGCGTCAGTGCCGCGGGGCAGTGGTACCTCAGAGGGACCTGCCCATCGTGACACTGAGCTCCGCCTCGCCCCACCTCATCTCAAACGCCCCCATGTCAAAACTTTACCTCCCCAAAACAATGTCCACCGTGAGGGCAGCAGGGAGAGGGACGACAGGTCATCATCACCCAAGGCGACCGTGGAACCAAGATGGCCGCCGCCGTCTGCTCCCGAACTTCGAAAGTGGAGCCTTCTTTCGTCGTTTCACCTATGAGACACTTTGACAGAAATGGGCAAAACAACAAACACACTAAGAACTGGGGGCAAAATCAGAAGGGAAACGGTTTTACAAATATCCACTTTGTTCATGCGGACGATCTTAATCACAACAAAAACCACGTCTTTGAATGTCTTTCGGCATCTTCTCGGCTCGGACAACTTTCCCAATCACTTCAAAAGCTACAAAGGTAATTTAATTTCCATCTATTTTTAAGTCTTCCCATCACAAATATATATATTTATTTAAGCTGCAAAGTAACTGATTGAAAATTAAGTTTATAAAATAGAAAAGAATGCCACTTGTGTGAAACAAAAAGCGCTTACTCTACTCGCCAACAACCCTGAAATGTTGATCCTATTTAATCAGGATTGTATTAAATAACGGCTAACGTTTGTGTTTTCCTTTTGAGTTTTGAATATAGTCCAAAAAAAGAAATGTGCTGTTATTGGGGATATATCAAGTTTATCAGATCCAAGATGGAGGCCTTTGGATTGAAATGCTGACGTGTTATGCTGCTAACTGGAGTCTCCATCTAAAGTGCCTGTGCCTCGATAAAGGCAGTGTTTAAATATTCAGAGATGCATCGATTCTGACTGAAACTAGCTGTGAGGAATTTCATGACATCTGCAGGTTTTTTTTTTTTTCCATGTACGGTATCAATAAAATAAGTCGACATTATTCTTGTGTGGTTGTTAACTCCAGACACAGCATTTCTGTTCTCGCAAATGACATTTAATGGAATCTCACTGATTTAAACTGTATGGAAATCTGTATCGGCATCATGTGACTAATGTTCAGTTTCAATTTAAAAAAAAACACTTGCCTTTTATGTGAGATAACGTTACATCGGTTACCGCAGTCGTTCCTAACCAGGGCGGGGGTTCAAGTTATTGAATTATTAAATGGTGCCAAAACTAAGGCCTGAAGTCTCATTGAACTCTCATTCTACATTTGTTTCCTTTAGGTATCGATCTAAATGTCTTTTAAATAATGACATTTACATCATATAATCCAAGAATCTGGTCCAAAGCACATTCTTCTGCACATGAGCCTATTTTACACATTTCTTTGCTCAAAAGTTGCTAAAATTTGCTACCCAAATTTTGCTTAATTTGCTTGTTCTAATGATTGCCAATCTTTAAAATGATAAATGCAAGATCTGTTGTGTTTGTGGCTTTAGAATTTATGTATTTAATCTTTGGGATGTGCTGGGGAAGGCTCTGCGGAGTGGTCTCACTCTCCCATCATCAATGCAAGATCTTGGTGGGAAATGAATGCAATGATGGATGACACTTTTGACATTGCAGAAACGTATTGAAACTGCTGCAGTGAATGTGATGAATGTTTTCTTTTTTCATCACTTTTTCCTTATTCAGTTATTTGTCACATGAAGAAAGGTTATTGCCGTTGTTAGGGCTGGTTACCATTAAATACATATAATATAGATACCTGTACCTTGATGTGAATTGGTTTACGATACATATACCTCAACGTTAACATTTTCAATACCTATACTAAACTATTTGTCATCTAGAACCAGGAAACAGTACAATGTTTATTTCTTCCATAAAAGACGATTTATTTTAAAAGTGTTTCATTTATTTGAACTGAAACAAGAAGCTGCCTTTAAAGCAGTACTAAGTAACTCATGCCCCTAGAGGCCATAAGCGCCACTGCAGATATCGTAGCATGTTTTTTTTTACTCATTAATCGTCCGTGAGAGTAAATACTACACTGACAGAAAATACAAAGGGAGAGAGGGATATTGTACATCCAATTACACAATGAAGATCTGTTTTATTCACTCAAACTTGGCTGTAAATACTGATTAAGTGGCTCTAGCCCGCCTGTTAGCTTCTTCTTCGTGATTCCATTAGTGTGTATTGGAGCCTCTGACCCGGTGGCAGTCAAGTTGCAAGTGTGGGTTTCTGGCCAGAGGGACTACGGAAAGGATTTATTAGGGTAAACAAGTTACTTAATATTGCTTTAATTGAGGCTGTCCGAAAAGGAGTCCCTGGACCAAAAGAGGCATTAAAAACCTAGTCTCTAAAGATAATTTTTGATACTTTAGTTTTTTTTTATACCACACTTGTATGTTTAGCAGTACCCAGCCTGCTGAAGTATTCTGCTGGTAAAATTGGGTCACAGAGACAAAAAAAGGTGGGAATCACAGTAAGGCTCGGGAACCCTCTTGACCCGAGTGTCCAGACCAGTTGTTCTAAAACATTTCACATCAAACAAAAAAGTCTCCCCCTGCAGAGTTTGGCTAATGGGCTAGTCTTAATCAAAAACATGTTTTATGTTATAGTTTTGAGAGAGAAATCTCAACGCTGCAGGCAACTTCAGTCTGTTAAATAAAACAAAACTCAACAACTGTTTCAAGTTTAATGGCTCATAAGCATTAACCACATTATTCAGTCAACAAACAGTGTCGGCTACATACAATTACTCACACAAGAAGCACATTCATAACTTCACCGCGTTATAAAGTGTCATTAATATTATCTGTGCAAGACTAAAGTGCATTCGAAACGTATTTCACAGAGAAATCCAAAGCAGACAGGAGGCGTTCACAGGTCCTTGAATGCAACGCCAACCTGTCGCCGTGTGGATTACTTAACAAATCAACATTACTGATAGAAATGTACAAGATCAAGTCAGCATTTTTGGTAACTTCCGATTGAAGGCTATGTTACGTAATACTAGATAAACAGGGCTCTTCACAGCGGGACGATTTGTTGTGTAATGTACAGGGCGAAAACGAAATTAAGGCGCTTTGTTTTGCACGATTCCTCAGACTTGAATTGAAATTGCAATTAGTAAATGAGGTGTAAATGTTGTCTATTAACACTTCATCTGTGTCTCCTTGTAGGATTTTCCATAAAGTGATTTTTAAGTCTAATGATAGGACGTCTAACCACCTACAAAACACTTCACCAAAAGTCCCAGATTCAATTCCCGGACCAAGTGAGACCTTTCTGTGAGGAGTTTGCATGTTTTCACCGTGTTTGAATCATCAAAATGTTCCAATCAGTCAAGGTCCTGCTGCATTCACAACATATGTACATGATAATGCCCTTTTTTAAACTAGTTTGGCACTTGAAAAAACGGTGATGCTTCATATTAAGGTGTGCTCATTAAGTATTAAGAAGGTACTAATAATATTAACACACTGCTTATTAGACTTTTTTCTGTTAACATGCTAATAAGTAGGGCTGGGTACCAGTATGGTATCGAAAAAGAAGGTTTAGGTACTACTGAAAGCAGGTACCGAAAAGAAACATAACATCTTTATATTCATTTTGATGCTGTTGGTCATCAAAATTTAAAAGAAAAAAAAAGTGAAAAAAATGGGGGGAAAAATGGGAAAAATTGGGAAAACAAGTGCAAAAATTTGGGGAAAATTGGGGGAATAAAAATAATAATAATAAGATGAATAACGTGGAAAAAATTGGGGGGAAATTTGGAAAAATTTGAAAATTTGGGGAAAATTTCGGGAAAATCACCTAACAAATTGAGGGAAAAATTTGAGGAAAAAAATTGGAAATTTAGTTATCATTTTTTTATTATTTATTTATGTAGTTAAAGGAAGTTTCTTAGTTGTTTCACCACAAATGATACAAATGTAAAATAAATTAGATGGTAGGAAAAGGAACAAACTAACATTAGTCATCCGTTTAATGGTTCTAAATGAAAAATAATTTAGTATAGTTAATAGTATCATTCGAGTATCGGCATCGAAAACCAAGTATCGTTAAAGTACCGGTATCAATTTCTTTTTTTACGGTACTCAGCCCTACTAATAAGCCATTAATAATACGCTTATTCATAGCCAACCCTAGCCCTAACCCTAAAATGTTCCTAATGCTTATTAATACTTAATGACCACACCTTAATCTAAAGCGATACCGAAAACCTACTGCCTCCCAAACACGATATCACAAACATATAGATAGCCCTGTTATATTGAGCACCATGAATTTTACATATTTATTTGATTAACAATAGCATATTTTATGTCTTTTGCATAACAAACCACATGATATTTCTAACTGTCTTATTTCAGCAGTGCTGTAATAATGGAAGACAGCCACAAAAGACCTTTTACTTTAAGTAGGGGCTACAAAAAGAACGGCACTTAATCTACTACCAAATAAATGTTTGTTGGTTGTTGTTTTTTTCAGAAAGAGAGGTCCAAGAGCTACGGGTTCCGTGTTGACTCATTTTCTTTTTTTTCCAGCATACATCATTACAAGTCACCCATCAACTCCAAGCTCCTCCTGGGTGTCGACATTAACTTGAATGAATGCCTTCATGTCGTCCCATTGCAGAATATGTTGAGATTCGCATTGGAAGACTGTCCCTATAAAAGCATAAAATCTTGCCTCAAGGGATCATGGTACCTTTTGTGTCAGTCCACCGCCATGGAAAGCTGCATCAGAGAGGGCACCTGAGACAAGGGCGCAACTTTGTCTTTCTGTATTGTCTTTCTGTATTTGCGAGGACACCAAACCAACCTGAAGATGAATCGGGGGGGGAAAAAAACATAAAACTGGTCAATTGATGGTTTGCCCGCCCAGATGTATGCCAGAGTTTTTCATGTGCCCATGGAAGTTCTGATGTTTTTGAGTCCCTTCTTTTAGTTTTTATCTATTTTTTATTCGAGAGTTCAATCGTAGTCTCAATATCTACTTTTAAGTTCAATTTTAGTCGGCAAAGCGATGGCTTAACTTGTGACAAAAACATTAAGCCACCGAAATAAACACTGTGAGTGAGGAGGGAGGTGGGGGAGCTTCTGGCTGTGACAATGGGGATTTAATGCAGGAGAAATGCCTGATTTGGCCTTTTCAAAGCATTTGAAAAAAAAAGAAAAAAAAAAAGAAAGTCTGGTAGAAACAGAGCCGTGGGAAGCTGAGGACAAAATTTAACCCAAAAACGCTTTTTCTGTGCATATTTCCTATTTGTTAATATTGCCTGCAGTTTGCAAACTATCCACCAGGGGGTGCTGCAGCACACTCAGCACCCTGGGTTCCCACAGCCTTGGGTAGGAGGGAGGTGGGGAAGCTTCTGGCTGTGACAATGGGGATTTAATGCGGGAGAAATGCCTGACTTGGCCTTTTCAAAGCATGTGAAAAGAAAAGGAAAAAAAAAAAAAGAGTCTGGTAGAAAGGTGTGAAATGTTGTGGGACCTTTCAGGAAGTCAGGTCCAAGATCTGAGATAAACCTAGATCCTCTTTTCAGACTTGAGCAGAATTAAAAAACAGGCACTACTGCACTACATCTCCGTTCACTGCCCTCCCCCGGTTCTCATTCAGGTCCTCTTTGGTTTTCTGAATGCGTTGAAAGATCTCTCTGAAGAGCTCCTTGTACTCTGGCTGGTGCATATCTTCTGCAAATTGGTCGAAATCCACCCTGGAAGCTCGGGAAGGCGTCTGAACCTCGTCCCGCTCCTCCTCCTCCTCCTCCTCTTCCTCCTCGTTCTGCTGCTGCGGCGCTCCCTGGTGGCAGCGCTGCAGGAGCTCGTCGTACTTCACCTGCAAGGCACTGTACTGGGCGTCCACTTCGTTGAGCAGCGAAATCCCGCGGTACTTGAAGGCGTCGTGGCGCCGGATGCAGGTGCAGGCGTGGCCGTCGTCCGGGGACTCGGGGAAGGGCGAGGGTTTGACGATGGCGCGGTCGCTGTCCCATCGCTTCAGGAGGCGCGGGTTCTTGGGGGAGTCCGAGTCGATTTCGTCCGAGTCGTGCAGGAGGCTGACGTGGCGGAGGGCGGATCGGGAGGTGGACTGGTGCTTCCAGAGTTGCCGTAGCTCCTCGGATTCTCGCTCCAGTTCGGTCAGCCTGGTCTGTGAAAACAAGGGAGGAAATATACGTCAGAGGCAAGAGACACCGTTAGCGACGTGAGAAAGTTTATTCAAATGCCAGACCTGTTGGTATTGAGAACATCTATCCATAGGAATAAAAAGGAGAAGCGCTGTTCAATGCTAATGTATATGGACAGCTAGCAAGCCGACTAGTCCAGGAAACCTTTCAGCGTTTGTTAGCCTGTTTATGTATTTTTCAAATAGCCGTTAACTTAGCACTAGCCTACAAACATCACACCTTCTGAAAGATCCAGATGTTTTCAGCTGTCCACCCACTGACCACATTTAGGTGAGGTCAAAGCCTGGTTATAAAACATCTATGAATGTAAAGTTAAGATTGAGAATTATACAAGACTCCGCGTGTAAAAGTGGCCTCTGAGCTAAATGCTAGGTATCACTTTATTTTACAGTACCAATGATAGATTGTACCTAACTAAATTTAGTACAATGTAAGGTGCTCTGTAGTAATCTGTAATAACTTGTACCTATGGGCTAGATACACAATGGAATAACTTGTACTAGTACATAATGTAATAGGACACGAGACCCTTAGGGTTAGGGCTTAAGGTTAGTGTTAGAATTATGTCTTATTACATTATGTACCTACAAACTACTAATACATATTACTCCATTGTGTATCTAACCCACAGGTGCAAGTTATTACACATTGTTACAGAGCACATTACATTTTGCTAAATGTAGGTACAATGTATCAAGGGTACTGTAAAATAAGGATTTAGCAAATGCTAATATTCAGTTAAAAGGTAATTTTTTTATGCGGGGAAAAAAAAACCCTGAAAGATCAAATATGCACTAGCCTAATATTAACTTAATTTTTCTGCATAAAAGGTTACATAATGCACCTTTAAGTTTTTTGCTTTATGTGGGGTATGATACACATCTAGTGGCCACTTAACATCATCTTATAATATGTTAATGATGATAAAAAAAAAAACATAAATTCTATCAATGCCTTAAAACGGACAAAACATGCTTTAACATGGGGACAGACTTCACCGTTCATTTGTTCGGGAATAAAACGCTCAAACATTCATTGAAATCATTGATGAAGCCAGTCTCTATATCCAAGTATGGCGAGGTAAAACATGTCTGTTTTGTGGATTTTATATAAATTCTGTGGTTTCTCTATCATTAATACTATTAGATGATGTGTTTAGACCCCACAAAAAGCAGAAACTTGACTGAATTAAGCATTTTGCCACTTCTACACGCTAACTTTTATCTAAACTACAAAATATCTATACATTTATGAATGATTTTTAACTAGGCTAACAAGGAATGGTCACAAAGGGAACATTTTTCATTCACTCCATATACACAATGACTAAGGTGAAGTCTCCAGGAGCTGAAGAGACATTCCTAATGGGAATATTGCTTATTTTAATAGTCACAGAAGAGTTAAACTTTTAGGATGTGTACCAACATAATGGGACGCTTGTTTTCTTAATTTTATTGATGATGCTTGACCAGAGCAAAGCAGACATTTGTCATGTGTCGTCTGTGTCAATATTCTTTTAACGCGTGATAAGATGAACCGTCACCTACAGTTCCTGATATTTGCATCCAGTCATAAACTCTCAGATACAGAGTTATATAATTTGACAGGAACAGCATGTCTATAGGGACGATAAAGAATGTATGTCAAAGATAGAGTTATCTTTGTGAACGCTCAGAACACACAACATCACCTATTCACCGCGGGGTTCATTCGATTCTTTCTTTTTCTTAGTTTTGTGACTGGTGGTTTAGTGTTGGTTAATATAGTTTTGTCAGACAGTTCCCTTCAGTTTTAGTGGACTCAAATTTCATCTAAACTTATTACTATTTTGTTAAATGTAATCATATTAAATCCTCTGCACCACAGAGCTTCTCTCGCATGAAAAGAGCATCAGACTTGTTCCTTGTCATTGGAAGCTTTGGTGTTTTTAGTCCCAACAACAATATCTGGTCTTTTTAGTCGTAGTGTTAGTCTCATGAACTACTTTTCATCTAGTTTTCCTCCCATTTTAGTCAGCATGTTGTGGGGATGCTCACTAGTGACTCAACCGGTTTAAAAGCAGCAATTTCTTTAAAATTGGCTACACAGTGACAAAGCATTGTGGTCCATGCAGTTTTGGTTTATGAGCCATGCCTTTGCCTCAACAATGCAATTTAATCAATAAAAAGTGAGGATATAGGTCAAGTACAAAGTCACCCTAGTCCCCCTGGTTTTGTTTGTTTTGTTTGTTTGTATACTTTATTGTCCCCGTAGGGAAATTTGTCCTCTGCATTTAACCCATCCTTCGATGCCGCTGGGGCAACCCGTAAGGAGCAGTGGTCGACGGCAGTGCCACGCCCGGGGACCCATCTCCATGATGTGGAGCCAGGCTGATGGTCAGAATCACCTGGCTGGAGGATTCACCTATTGCACATGTTTTTAGTGGTAGGGGAAACCGGAGTACCCGGAGGAAACCTACGCAGACACGGGGAGAACATGCAAACTCCACACAGAAAGGCCCCGTCCTGGTGGGAATCGAACCCGGGACCTTCTAGCTGTGAAGCGGAGGCGCTAACCGCTGCGCTACCGTGCCGCCCGTAACGCAGCGGTGTTTCTGCTTTACTGCAAAGCCTTTGCACAAATATCCATAAATAGTAGATAAAGATATAGACCTTGCAGCCCTCCATGGCCCCGAGCTGCTGCTCCAGCGCCGCGTTCTCATGGACCAAGACCTGGGCGTCTCTCTCGGCGCGCTCCCTCCGGCTCCGCTCCGAGGCGAACTGTGTCTGCAGCGACTGGAGAGACTCTCGGAGCGACTCCTTCTCCTCCTCGTGCCAGCACCAGGGAGAGGGCAGAGTGTCCGGGGCGTCTGAGGGGCGAAAGTTTAACCTGGGCAGACAGAGGGGGACACGAGGTCACCAACTGTGCAATATCAATCGTCTGTGCATATTGTTATTGTTATGTTCTTTAAACACAGGGGTGCCCAAAATGAAAAAGTGCCTGTGGGTCGTGGGCTAAACACAGTGATGTCAAGCTTGAAAAACATATAACTGCAAATAATAATAGTTACTTTAGTTTATTTTTCTGTATACATTTGCATTTGATTCTATCTATGCATATAACAGTATAAGTTGGAAAACTGGGAGATGATCTGTGATTGATAAACAACAAGACACCACAACAGTGTTTCCTTAACTTTGCAAAAGGAGTGAAACAGCGCCCCCAATTTGACGCTGGTGGCCAAACAGTGTACTGCATCCATATTTACCATTGAGAATGAATGGGAGAGAGTTGGTATTAAAAGAGATATTTCAGGATTTTTGACATAAGGCCTCATTTCCCAGTTATCCAGAGTGTATATAGATTTTTTTTTTTTTGGTAATTCATGCAGTTCTTATATTTGAAGAGTTAAATGGCGCTAGTGAAAGGCTAGTGCATGTCTATGGTATCAGCTAGCCTGCATTAAAAACAGTCTGACCCGCTCCACAGAGCACCTGAGGCAAATCACTTATAACGCCAGACTCAACATATAAATGTCTGTGTCGATAGAATAACTTTGACCATTTTGCATTTAAAATAACTTCTATTTGAGCAGCATCAGCTTCGTGGTTGTATAAGCTACGCAGCGGCGAAGTGATCTGCTAGAAAATAGTCCCTCAAAATGCGATCATTCACGTGATGCAAGGCCAGTTATATTCCAAAAAATATTCTATCGACACAGAAATGTATATGGTTAGTCTGGTGTTATAAGTGATTTGCCTCAGGTGCTCTGTGGAGCGGGTCAGACTGTTTTTAATGCAGGCGAGCTGATACCATAGACATGCACTAGCCTAGCACCACTCAACTCTTCAAATACTGTATAAGAACTGCATGAATTACAAAAAGAAATCTCTCCAGAAATCAACAACACTCTGGATAACTAGGAAATGAGGCCCGATGTCAAAACTCCTGAAATATCCCTTTAATCTTTCCTTGTTTTACCCTTGTATTCATTTCGTTTCGTACAAGAGTCTGGACCTTCACATTTGAGCTCCGTTATCAGGTGTAAGGGGTGAACTCCTTTGAAACAATTGGATCTTTTTTTCGCAAGCATTTGTTCGTGACGTATATAATGCGCCCGAGTGAGTGAAGAGGAAGGACAATTTTATTACTTCAGTTTCAAAGTTAAAAATAAATAACAGTACAGTATGGTGGTGTACTACTGCCATGACACAGACTAGGCATGGTATGATTTATACTTGGTGGGGCGGGACCTTCCTGTGTTGTAATGCAGCAGAAGAAGCTTTCTAAAATGACTGACATTGCTGCACACATCTCCGAGCACCACAAAGGAAATGGACAAAGGTTGTGGTGCGTGCGATTACTAACAGGAAGATGCATTTCCTCAGAGTTTTCTTTCGTTCTGTCTTCATTCTGTCAATCCAAAACAACACACACCAGCTCAATGACTGCTGGAAACAAAATGCTTTCACCAATTTTCATCCTCGTTTACAATAGTTGTTCGATTTGGAGAACAGATATCAAACCAAAGAACTGGAGTTGTTTTATGACTCTTTTCTCTACACTTTTCATTGTTTTTAGTTCTTGTTTATAGACAATGAAAATGGCATATTTCTATAACATTTGATCCCAAGCTCAATACAATGCTAGGAACTGCATCGGATGATATTTCTTATGTGTATATAATGTCATGTATTTCTCTCTGGCTCTTCCCAGAAAGCTCCACAAAAGCTTTTTACATTTCTATCAGTTTGATGAGACAAATTTGATTCCCATCTCGGGTGATGCAAGTCAGAAATACTGCATGAAGTGAAATTTGTAGATGCCTTATCTCTCTCTAACCAAATAATTGAGTTGTGAACATTTTGAATGCAATTTGCAAACACAGAAAGGCATCAAGAAGGAACTCCAAAAGCCACATAGTTACTTAAGTATTCTCAAAGCAGCCGGTTTTATCTCCAATGCAAATAGCAGGAGACTGTGGGCCGAGAAGTCTTCAGAAAGGAAAGACTTGATCCGTGGGAGTTTGAAGATAGTTTATCAGTGCGTTTGGAGAGATTAGACCCATTAAGACTCATTCATGGACACTGGGTTAGACTTTGCTCCTGTCGTGCTGCGTTCACCATCTCTGGGATTTATCAGCGATTCTGAACTCAGTGTTTTGGAAGCATGAACACGATGTCACAACTTAGGTGGAGGAGCCAAGAAGGAAGTGATTAGAAAAAGCAATTATAAACACAGGAGAAGGCTGAGGAGAGGTGCAAACAAGGATTAGCATTAGCATTAGCATTAGCATTAGCATTAGCAGAGGAATATGGACGTCACCAAAGACTGAAAACAATTAGTCGAACTCAGTGTTTTGGAAGCATGAACACGATGTCACAACTTAGGTGGAGGAGCCAAGAAGGAAGTGATTAGAAAAAGCAATTATAAACACAGGAAAAGGCTGAGGAGAGGTGCAAACAAGGATTAGCAATAGCATTAGCATTAGCATTAGCATTAGCATTAGCATTAGCATTAGCAGAGGAATATGGACGTCACCGAAGACTGAAAACAATTAGTCGAACTCAGTGTTTTGGAAGCATGAACACGATGTCACAACTTAGGTGGAGGAGCCAAGAAGGAAGTGATTAGAAAAAGCTATTATAAACACAGGAAAAGGCTGAGGAGAGCTGCAAACAAGGATTAGCAATAGCATTAGCATTGGCATTAGCATTAGCATTAGCAGAGGAATATGGACGTCACCAAAGACTGAAAACAATTAGTCGAACTCAGTGTTTTGGAAGCATGAACACGATGTCACAACTTAGGTGGAGGAGCCAAGAAGGAAGTGATTAGAAAAAGCAATTATAAACACAGGAAAAGGCTGAGGAGAGGTGCAAACAAGGATTAGCAATAGCATTAGCATTAGCATTAGCAGAGGAATATGGACGTCACCAAAGACTGAAAACAATTAGTGGAACTCAGTGTTTTGGAAGCATGAACACGATGTCACAACTTAGGTGGAGGAGCCAAGAAGGAAGTGATTAGAAAAAGCAATTATAAACACAGGGGAAGGCTGAGGAGAGGTGCAAACAAGGATTAGCATTAGCATTAGCATTAGCATTAGCATTAGCAGAGGAATATGGACGTCACCAAAGACTGAAAACAATTAGTCGAACTCAGTGTTTTGGAAGCATGAACACGATGTCACTACTTCGGTGGAGGAGCCAAGAAGGAAGTGATTAGAAAAAGCAATTATAAACACAGGAAAAGGCTGAGGAGAGGTGCAAACAAGGATTAGCAATAGCATTAGCATTAGCAGAGGAATATGGACGTCACCAAAGACTGAAAACAATTAGTCGAACTCAGTGTTTTGGAAGCATGAACACGATGTCGCAACTTAGGTGGAGGAGCCAAGAAGGAAGTGATTAGAAAAAGCAATTATAAACACAGGAAAAGGCTGAGGAGAGGTGCAAACAAGGATTAGCAATAGCATTAGCATTAGCATTAGCATTAGCATTAGCAGAGGAATATGGACGTCACCGAAGACTGAAAACAATTAGTCGAACTCAGTGTTTTGGAAGCATGAACACGATGTCACAACTTAGGTGGAGGAGCCAAGAAGGAAGTGATTAGAAAAAGCAATTATAAACACAGGAAAAGGCTGAGGAGAGCTGCAAACAAGGATTAGCAATAGCATTAGCATTGGCATTAGCATTAGCATTAGCAGAGGAATATGGACGTCACCAAAGACTGAAAACAATTAGTCGAACTCAGTGTTTTGGAAGCATGAACACGATGTCACAACTTAGGTGGAGGAGCCAAGAAGGAAGTGATTAGAAAAAGCAATTATAAACACAGGAAAAGGCTGAGGAGAGGTGCAAACAAGGATTAGCAATAGCATTAGCATTAGCATTAGCAGAGGAATATGGACGTCACCAAAGACTGAAAACAATTAGTGGAACTCAGTGTTTTGGAAGCATGAACACGATGTCACAACTTAGGTGGAGGAGCCAAGAAGGAAGTGATTAGAAAAAGCAATTATAAACACAGGAGAAGGCTGAGGAGAGGTGCAAACAAGGATTAGCATTAGCATTAGCATTAGCATTAGCAGAGGAATATGGACGTCACCAAAGACTGAAAACAATTAGTCGAACTCAGTGTTTTGGAAGAATGAACACGATGTCACTACTTCGGTGGAGGAGCCAAGAAGGAAGTGATTAGAAAAAGCAATTATAAACACAGGAAAAGGCTGAGGAGAGGTGCAAACAAGGATTAGCAATAGCATTAGCATTAGCATTAGCATTAGCAGAGGAATATGGACGTCACCAAAGACTGAAAACAATTAGTCGAACTCAGTGTTTTGGAAGCATGAACACGATGTCGCAACTTAGGTGGAGGAGCCAAGAAGGAAGTGATTAGAAAAAGCAATTATAAACACAGGAAAAGGCTGAGGAGAGGTGCAAACAAGGATTAGCAATAGCATTAGCATTAGCATTAGCATTAGCATTAGCATTAGCATTAGCAGAGGAATATGGATGTCACCAAAGACTGAAAACAATTAGTCGAACTCAGTGTTTTGGAAGCATGAACACGATGTCACAACTTAGGTGGAGGAGCCAAGAAGGAAGTGATTAGAAAAAGCAATTATAAACACAGGAAAAGGCTGAGGAGAGGTGCAAACCAATGGCCGCTGGCTGCCCTGCTTTTTGACCACAAACGTGGGGGCCGCCATTGCTCCGCCGTTGCTGCAGTACCTCCATATCGCCGCTAGGCCCCCATTGAAAAGCATTGGAGTTTAGACACGTTAAAAACTACTTTAAAGCCTGGTTTCAATTGTTTCAACACTAGACTAGGCTAGATCTTCCTCCTGAGATAACGCTGGGTTAATAACAATATATGAAACCAGGCTGGTTTTCGTAATATGATTTTTTGAAATCTCGTATTTAATGAGGCTCGGACTGTTAGCATTGGAGCAGCGCGAGCTACACGTCACGCAAGGGCCGAGTCTACGGTGAAAATCCCGCCCGTATGTCCTTTTTAGGAACATGCTTCGTCAGAGCTGGGGAGGGGGAGCCTGTAAATCCGCCATGAATTGCCCCACGGCCGTGGTCATTCTGGTAAACGGGGAGGAGTGAGCATAAGCTGTCCATTATTTTTTACAGTCTATGGTGCAAACAAGGATTAGCAATAGCATTAGCATTAGCAGAGGAATATGGACGTCACCAAAGACTGAAAACAATTAGTCGAACTCAGTGTTTTGGAAGCATGAACACGATGTCACAACTTAGGTGGAGGAGCCAAGAAGGAAGTGATTAGAAAAAGCAATTATAAACACAGGAAAAGGCTGAGGAGAGGTGCAAACAAGGATTAGCAATAGCATTAGCATTAGCATTAGCAGAGGAATATGGACGTCACCAAAGACTGAAAACAATTAGTCGAACTCAGTGTTTTGGAAGCATGAACACGATGTCACAACTTAGGTGGAGGAGCCAAGAAGGAAGTGATTAGAAAAAGCAATTATAAACACAGGAAAAGGCTGAGGAGAGGTGCAAACAAGGATTAGCAATAGCATTAGCATTAGCATTAGCAGAGGAATATGGACGTCACCGAAGACTGAAAACAATTAGTCGAACTCAGTGTTTTGGAAGCATGAACACGATGTCGCAACTTAGGTGGAGGAGCCAAGAAGGAAGTGATTAGAAAAAGCAATTATAAACACAGGAGAAGGCTGAGGAGAGGTGCAAACAAGGATTAGCAATAGCATTAGCATTAGCATTAGCATTAGCAGAGGAATATGGACGTCACCAAAGACTGAAAACAATTAGTCGAACTCAGTGTTTTGGAGGCATGAACACGATGTCACAACTTAGGTGGAGGAGCCAAGAAGGAAGTGATTAGAAAAAGCAATTATAAACACAGGAAAAGGCTGAGGAGAGGTGCAAACAAGGATTAGCAATAGCATTAGCATTAGCATTAGCATTAGCATTAGCATTAGCAGAGGAATATGGACGTCACCAAAGACTGAAAACAATTAGTCGAACTCAGTGTTTTGGAAGCATGAACACGATGTCACAACTTAGGTGGAGGAGCCAAGAAGGAAGTGATTAGAAAAAGCAATTATAAACACAGGAGAAGGCTGAGAGGAGGTGCAAACAAGGATTAGCAATAGCATTAGCATTAGCATTAGCATTAGCAGAGGAATATGGACGTCACCAAAGACTGAAAACAATTAGTCGAACTCAGTGTTTTGGAAGCATGAACACGATGTCACAACTTAGGTGGAGGAGCCAAGAAGGAAGTGATTAGAAAAAGCAATTATAAACACAGGAGAAGGCTGAGGAGAGGTGCAAACAAGGATTAGCAATAGCATTAGCATTAGCATTAGCAGAGGAATATGGACGTCACCAAAGACTGAAAACAATTAGTCCAACACGTCCAATATACTGCGTGTAGTTTTAGTTGTATTGTATCAAAGTTGTCACCTGTACGTGCTGTCCAGCTCCTTGAGGCAGGAGATGCTCTGTCTGCCTCTGGGACGTCCCGCTTGTTTCAGACTCGAGCTGATCTTCATGTCCTCCACCTGCTGCTGTAGCTCCTCCAGCTGGGTCTGCAGCACCTCCACCGTCTCCGTCAATCTGTGGATAAAACGCAAATTAAGAGAAGATAGGACGTTTTTTTCCAAAGTAGTTGAATAACCGCATTAAAACCATGGTGAAAGCTGGAGCAAACCGCTTTAAAGGGATAGTCTGTAAGTTTGCAAAGTGAGGACACATTGGGTGAAATGTGAAAGTAAACTCCTCCCCTCTTGGACCAGAAAGCCCTTCTTAGTTTGCAAAATGAGGAGAGCAGGAACAGAAATTTGAAAACAAACGTTCAAGCTCCTCCCCCTCCCCTCCTAGTTGGACCTGATAGGCTGGTTCGCAGGAAAAGCTTGTCTCATTGGTCAACGCAGGAGGATACTAGACTGTGATTAGATGCAGAAATCTGGGAAGGAGGGACTTTACAAAAACTTACTTTACTTCAAAGTGCAAAACCAGGTGGTCCATTTTGCCCATTTTAAAAAATTTGTAAAACATTTAGACTTCCAGACTATCGCTTTAAGATCCACTGCTGTATAGTAACGCTATGATTACTATGTTAATGGTACAATGTAAAGTCCTGACCCTTGTATCTTCTGCTGCGCGCCGCGGTTGTCCTGGCTCAGTTTGCGGTTGGTCTGCTCCAGCTCTCGGGCCGAAGAGTCCAGCTGCTCGTAGACTTTGGCGTGTTGGTCGTTCACTTGTCGGAGGAGCTCCACCTGTTTGGTCAGATACTGCAGAAGACGACACAAGAAGAGAGAAAAACACCGTCAGTTTCACCCAACCTTTTTGTCTAGAGTCGTAGGTGCACGGCCGTATAATCCAATGTGGCAGACGAAACCAGGAAAAAACAAATTGACAAACTGCCCCATTGATAATTATCAGTCTAAACACAAAGAACATCTGTCACAAGTTCCGCAAGTCAAATATATTATATAACTCTGTATAGTCCCTTAATGATACTTGTTTTTTTGATACCGATACCTGAACGATTCTTTTCCTCATACCGATACTAAAATATTTGTGATATATAACCAGAAAACAGAACAATAATGTGTGGAAGATCAGCAAATGTACAATATCAGGCTCATCTCTGAGGTCAAGAAATGTGTGAAAATGGGAGTGATTTAGGAAAAAAATGGGGGGAATTTGGGAGAAATTGTGGCAAAATAAGGGGGGGAAAAGTGTAAAAAAAATGAGGAATAAAATCAAATCGGAAAAAATTGGGGCAAAAATAATAAGAAAAAAAAATGGTAGAAATTGGGCAAACATTGACAACCAAGTCATTTCCTTTAATGCTGTCCCTGGACCCAACAACATTATATTTGATCCAAATATAATAAATGTGCTTTTTTGTTTTTTTCGGTACATGCTTTAATTTTTTACGATACCAGCAGTACCTAAACTTTTTCTTCGATACCATACTCGTATCGTTTAACGGTACCTAGTCCTAGCTATGTGCAAACTACTGACCATAGCACAGATAATTTACAAGAAAGAATATACAAAAGGCTTTTAAAACTTTGTAAGTATAAAGTTTTGGATTTCTATGACTTACCAAATAGCTGAGTAGCAGCAATAATTCTTTTAAAATCACAGCATTATATTATTTAAAAATGTCTCATGTTTGGTTTGAGGAAGGCTATGTATATAATTAAATATATAGACTCCTGCAGTGTTTGTCTTTGGATATTTTAACACTGAATAACAACAATAAATATATATATATACATATCCCCATGACAGTGAATTATTGGTGTATTTTTCCCATGACAGAGGTGTTTCTCTGCAGCCTCTGATTGAACACCTGAGTTCATGAGTCTCCTGGTGACGCCTCTCTGAAGACCGTTCCATTATTTGCTTATGTACATTTTCTTCTGGGACATTTTTATCTTATCACCTGCTGGAGCAAGACTTTGAACATTCGAGAAAGACGACATTAGAAACTACACCACGTATAAAACACTTGGGCAGCAGGGGGGGAAATATATTATAAAATAAAAGCATAGTTCTTTGGTTCTTCCATGGTCAGACGTCGCTTCCTCCGCACCATTTCTTTCTGCTTCCACTTGAATTGATAAGAGGAAGAGCGATGTTCGAGTTTAGCTCCTGAGCCGCTCCAGTGACGGACGCCACAGACAGAGGCACACATGAAAATAAAAACAGCGGCAGAGTTCATGAACAGGCCACTCATTAGGCGTTGATCTGAGTTATCGCGACACGTCGGAAGGATTTACACTGACTCCAGACTGACCTCACTTAATTAAATTACACCAGGCTTAAAGTGTGCACGTCTGCAAAAGAGCAGCTCGTATCGCTCTAGTCACCCGATTTATACCTTTTAATGAGATATATATAGATAGGAGAGCGCTGATAAAAAACTTTTCTTTTTTAAATGTCGCAACCCCATGGAGCCACAGGCGACTGATGAGGAGGATTTCAATGCAGTTTAATTTGATTGCAATATCGATTTATCTTGCAGTCCCGAATCATCATAAACTCATACATTTATCGCCCAAATCCAGAGAGATGTCAAACCCAACGGCCTCTAAAGGAGCTTGAGGAGCTCATTATAAAATACCTTTAATGCTTTTTCTTGCCTTCTTAACAATGTTTACATTCCAAATTTCCCCTCATTCCTCTATTTGACTGCAGTAAACCTTCAGTCAAATAGAGGAATGAGGGGAAATTTGGATATTCAAAACCAAATTGGACACGACGAGCGACTTTCGGGCAAAAGATTGTGCACAATTTCAGTCAGAACAGCAGCTCAATTAGTTTTATACCATAGTTATTGTGTTTTGAACAAGTGTATTCTTGAATCAAATTTATACTACTTTAAAGGGACTATACAGAGTTTAAAGAGGGGGTATTATGCTCTTTTCAATCGCATAGCACCAGTCTATTGCACACTACAATGATGACGAAACCTTCTGTTGGTCTGTAAATGCAGTAAATTACAATAACTGCCTTGTATAAAATTGCTCTCTCAAAATGGCTGTAGTGAATGTCTTGAAATAGGCCTCTGTCACAAATAGTTTTCATGTCCGCCTTGGTTGTCTCCTGCAAGAATGAGATCTTGTTGCATATTTCTCTGCCGAGACCCTCCATATCTGTTTTGAGAAATTATCGCATGGCGTCTCTGTATGAGTTGAATTCCTATCTCAACTCGGCACGCAAAAAGCCCAGTGAGATTGGGCCTTCTTCTTTTAGCCCCGTAGCGGCACTAGCTTTTACACCTTCACTTTTTTCCTGCGGTGGCGACATGAGCGCATTGCCTGCCCTTCCTTTGAGTCATTTTGATATTAAGATTGTTGTGGTTCGATTTGTTTAGAATTAGGTGGTCTGGTAAATATTTTAATCATAATTTTAATCACAGAGCTAGTCCCTTGCTCTGTTTACACCATGCGACCAGAGGCGGAAGTCATCGATAACATTTTTAATGTTAATTATTATTTTAGGTAGTGTGCATAAAAGCATTAGCACATTTGTAAAAGGTGTGAAACAAAGTTGATCCATGTCCTTTTCTTATTGTTCATAGATCAACAAAATCTGATAGACAAACGTGATAGACAGATGGGGGCGTGGCCTCACTGAGGGGGAAGGAAGTATCTTTTGGGAAACAGTTTCTCATTATTTTTAGCCACTTTCTGGCAGAATATAAACAAATTTATCACATACACATAAAGTCAACTGCAAATTGTTAAGTAGAAGTGAAAAAATGGCAGTCGTTGCAAGCGCTAGCTAGCGTTAGCATGTAGCATGATGCTATCATGAAGCATCATGTTAGCATTCTCTGTTTTTTATGTAATGGGCTGTTGAACCACCCAATGTCTTTGTATCTTTATTTAGTAGAAAACATGTATTGCAAATTCTGCATTTGTTAAAGTAGTTTTAAATAATTGGAGAAAGTTAACATTTTCCCCCCCTTTGTTTCCCCCCTTAACTGCTTCAAACATGACCATATATGGGCGATTCCAGAGACACCATCTGTTTCTATAACGAGGAATTTTCATGGTCACGTTAAATTAAGAACATTCCATTTGGAACTCCTAATATTCTAATGTTACATCATACTGACCTACGGAACAGTGCTGTTGCCATAGAAACGCTGGAAACACACATTATAGATTCAGATACAGTCAGACAGTCACACTTTCAGTAGTGCCATCAGATGAGAATTTGAAATAACCCCTGTTGGTTTTACGTTACTGAATCTGAGACCGAATATCTGAGAGAATGGATCATCGAGACCACCTCCAACGCTTCAAAGCCCAAGCTGCAAATGTTAATGAGACCCCAGGACCTCTGCTCACTTTGGAAGAGGCAGAGTCACTGGATACAAAGACCTTTGCGTCTGTACCAACGAATGAAGAAAGACGCACGAAGTCAAGAAAGCAAGTAAAGGTTTGCTCACTATCTAAATCTGAATGACCCAGAAGTGGTACCTGAAGCAGAAGGTGAAAGTGTGAAGATGTCACTCGCACAGAGAGAATCTGCAAATGAAACGTCCAGAGCGGCACAACCTGGGAGGACTGATGAGTCTGAGAAAGATGCCGAAATCCTGCAGTTAAAGGATGTCATAACAAAGCTTCAGTCTAAACAGAGAGAGACTGAGAGGAGATCAGAAGAAGAGATTAAATGTCTCCTAAAACAAATCACAGATGATAACCGACAGTATATGAGCCAACAGAAGCAGGATGACGAAAAATACTTTCAACGTGTACTGGAGTTGATTCATGATCGGGCCAGGCTTCAAACGGTCATCTGTGTCACAGAGGCTGAACGCAAAGCATGGACTGAACAACAAGAAATAAAGCACCAAGAACTACAGTCTAGAGAGAAGGAGCTTCTAACAACCATCTCTGACTTGACAAGGAGTTCAGCGCAAAATGAGAGCCAACTTCAAGCCCAAGGTTATGAAATTGAGTTGCTCAGAACAGAAAATGGTCAACTGTCTAGAAGATTAAACCTGTTGTCTATAGAGGAGGAAGAATTACAAGACAGAATTATGACTTTGCAAACAATGAACCAGGAGCAAAGCAACACTATCGCAGCCGCTGACAAAAAATACCTTCAACGTGTAGAGGAGTTGAATCATGATTGGGCAAAGGTTCAATCGATCATCTGTGAGAAAGAGGCTGAACACAAAGCAATGTCTGAAGAACAGGAAATTAAGCACCAAACGCTGCAGTCTAGAGAGAAGGAGCTTCTAACAACCGTCTCTGACATGGAGAGGCGTTCAGAGCAAAATGAGAGCCAACTTCAAGCTCAAGGTTACGAAATTGAGTCGCTCAGAACGGAAAATGGTCAACTGTCTACAAGATTAAACCTGATGTCTGCAGAGGAGGAAGAATTACAAGGCCAAATCAAAACTCTGCAATCAACGAACAAGAAGCAAAGTGACACTATCGTAGCTCTACAGTCTAGAGAAACGGAGCTTCTAACAACCATCTCTGATTTGGAGACAAGTTTAGAGCTTAAAGAGATCCAACGTCAACATGGAATTTACGAGATTCAGTGGCTCAGAGATGAGTGTAGTAAACTCTCTACAAGATTAAAACTGTTATCTGCAAAGGAGGGAGGAACACAAGGCCCAATCAAGACTCCGCAATCACAGAACCAGGAGCAAAGGGACACTGTCGTAGCTGCTGACGAAGAATACTTTCAACGTGTACAGGACTTGATTCATGATCGGGCCAAGCTTCAAGCGGTCATCTGTGTCACAGAGGGTGAACACAAAGCAATGACTGAGCAACAAGAAATGAAGTATCAAAAGCTGCAGTCTAGAGAGAAGGAGCTTCTAACAACCATCTCTGAGTTGGAGAAGCGTTCAGCACAAAATGAGAGCCAACTTCAAGCTCAAGCTTATGAAATTGAGTTGCTCAGAACGGAAAATGGTCAACTGTCTACAAGATTAAAGCTGTTGTCTACAGAGGAGGAAGAATTACAAGGCAGGATTAAACCTTTGCAACTAAAGAACCAGGAGCAAAGTGACACTATCGTAGCTCTGCAGTCTAGAGAGACGGAGCATCTAGCAACCATCTCTGATTTGGAGAGGCGTTCAGAGCAAAATGAGACCCGACTTCAAACTCTAGGCTACGAAACTGAGAGGCTCATTACTAAAAATAATCAGCTGTCTAAAAGATTAAACCTGTTGTCTACAGAGAAGGAAGAATTACAAGGCAGAATTAAAACTCTGCAATCAAAGAACCAGGAGCAAAGTGACACTATCGTAGCTCTGCAGTCTAGAGAGACGGAGCATCTAGCAACCATCTCTGACTCGGAGAGGCGTTCAGAGCAAAATGAGACCCGACTTCAAGCTCAAGGTAACGAAATTGAGAGGCTCATGACTGAAAATGGTCAACTGTATACCAGATTAAACCAGTTATCTACAGAGGAGGAAGAATTACAAAGCACAATTAAGACTCTGCAATCAAAGAACCAGGAGCAAAGTGACACTATCGTAGCTCTGCAATCTAGAGAGACGGAGCTTCAAACAACCATCTCTGACTTGGAGACAAGTTTAGAGCTTAAGGAGATCCAAAGTCAACATGGAATTTACGAGATTGAGTGGCTCAGAGAGTATATTGGTGAACTCTCTAAAAAATTAAACCCGTTACCTGCACCTGCAGAGGAGGGAGAACTACAAGGCCGAATCAAGACTCTGCAATCAAAGAACAAGAAGCAAAAGAAAACTATCATAGCTCTGCAGTCGAGAGAGACGGAGCTTCTAACAACCATCTCTGACTTGGAGAAGGGCTTAAAGGAAAAATCTGCAGTGACAAAAAGCAGTGACCACTCTGTCAGTGAACCAGAGGAGTCTCCTATTCCAGAAGATGACACAAATAATGCAAGCAAGTGGAAAATGCCACTTCTAGTTACAGGAACATGTTTGGGTTTGTCGGCTGCAGCATTTGTGGTCAATACCTTGAATCCATTTTTTTAACGTGTCCTAAAAGGCCGGAGAGAGACGTTTAGGAGACTCCTGTGACTGGCAGCAGTCTCAAGCAGCTGTGGCAACGTTGCAAACACCATTTTTTGTCCTCAACTTGTGAGATGTTTCTGTGACATCCCTGCAATGTCTCAGAGACCTCAGATACAAAGGAGATCTCAAAGAGTCATATGGAGAACACATTCTTATCCTGACACAACTCCACAGTCAGCACCGAGTTATGTAGAAACAAATAAGTGCTGTCAATCGATTACTTGGCCGAATCGATTTATAGCATTTGTTCACATTTCATAACCAAATATTCGCAGTGTCATAATGGGCTGTATGCACAGTGACCCCACGTGATTTCCGCCTGGACAGCAACATCGGCACTGTCCTTCCTCTCTCCTATCTCTTACATTCACAATTAGCAGGGTCCCACACGAATGAAGCGATAGCTCAAGATTTAGTAAAGGACAGCGAGTAAAAGTTAGGATGTGACTGGAGCAGGTTCAAGACATCACGTGTGATGTAATGACTGAACTGGAGGAAACCTCTGTGTTCATTAAGGTGGATGTTGTTGTCTTGAGGCTAACGGCTAACACAAAATAAAAATGAAAACTAGTGCAAAGTTTTGAACGAGCAAGTAGTTTACATTTTATTTTGTTGTTTACTGTTTGCTCGCAAGATAACAGCTCCTACTTTATGACCGCGGGCATTTCCTTTGGGGCAGGATTCACAGCACACATGATGTTTGTAACACGCTGCAGTGACTGTCCTTCAGTAACTCGTTGTCCTTTACCAAATCCTGAGCTATCTCTTCATTTGTTTGGGACCCTGCCAATTGTGAATGTAAAAGATACGGGACAGGAAGTACAGCACCAATCTTACAGTCCAGGAAGAATTCATGTGGGGACACTGAGCTTATAGCCCATTCTATGGGCTATAAGCCCAAAAGCTTACAACAGGATCTCCACACCATAGCCCAGGGGTGCCCAAACGTTTTGTCTCCGAGGGCCAAAATGAAAAAGTGCCTGTGAGTCGCGGGCCAAACACAGCGACGTCAAGTGTGAAACACTTACAACTGCAAATAATAAGTTACTTTATTTTATTTTCAGTAGCCTATACATTTGCATTTGATTCTATCTATGCAAATAACATGCTACAGTAATATAAGTGTGTACATTTAAACTATGGCAAAAGCCTAGTTTTAGTAGAACAAAATCAAAGATTGCAGCAATATGGTGCAAAACGTAAACAACAACTGTATCTACAGTACCAACTTTAAACCATTCATTTGTTAACTCAAATAAAATTTGATATTAGATCATTTTGAAAATGTCAGTTCAGCATAAATTATTTTAATTAGCACATTTTTAACATGTTCATGTCAACAACTGGGAAAATTGATGCTACAACGCTCTGTGATAAACACCAAGACACCAAATGTTCTTTTTCTAACTTCGTTCGGTGTTTCACTATGGGAATCGCCTCGGGCGTGACCATCCACGGAAGCTCCAATGGCACCACGTCTGTCTATGACAGACAGGAGGACTGTACCTTGGGCTACGCCCCTTCTCCTAGGTACAGCCAGCCTCCTCCTTCAGTAAACATTCTAGCTTTCTTCCCGGGTGGAAGCCACATCTTTCTAGCTCCCTCAGCGCTTTTCTTGCCAGCAAGCTAGCTACTGTTTAACTGTTCACAGACGAGCCGTAAAGGACATCGTTGACGAGCACAGTTGCCGGCATTGGCTGGTTTACGCTGAGTAAGTTCTCACGGACTTGATACCGCTATTACACGGTTAGTTTGTGCAGCGACCGCGTCGAGGCGAGCTGCTTGTTAGGCTGCTTGTATTAGTTTACTACGCACCGCTAACCGTATAGCTTATAATAAGCCAAGTTAGTTAGCATTTATTTGTCGACTAACTTAGCCTTTGCATTCGGCTACCGTCAAGGCAGCTTCTTGCGGGTGACATTTACTTGTTACCCGCTCTTTTGATCGGTTGACATTAATTTGTGGACTGATTCGATAGTGCGGTGTTCTGCTAACGCGTTACGGCGAGCAGGCTTCCCGGACCCGGCTACGGTTTGAAACCCGTGTCCCGGCTTCTCCAGTCGTGTTTACTTCACGACACGACTAGCACTGCACTTATACCTGGTCTTTTTTCCCGGTTTTAGGCATTATGTCCTCGGCTCCTACCCCCGCCAAAGGGTCGGACCCGAAATCCAAGGCGGTTGCATCCCGCCCTTGCCCCGCGTCGTGTGGGGCTACCATTTCAGGGAGGGACCCTCACCCGATGTGCATCGCTTGTATGGGCGCTAAACACGCTCAGACAGCGCTGGCGGACCGTGACTCTTGCCATCACTGTACATCAATGCCGGAGAAAATACTGGAAAGGAGACTTAGAGTGGCGGTGGCTAACTCTCAGGACCCGTGCCTGGCAGAGGCCACCGCTAAGCCCACAGCCGATACCCATCAGCGAGCTGCCACTAGCCTTACGTCCCATTCTCGATCTCCGCGTATTAAACATACACTTACGGAGATTTACGTTCAGAATGCTCACTCACAAAGTGCTCTGCCGCTCGATACGCAGAGAGGATTGGTTTACCACAATCGATCTGTCGGATGCGTATTTTCACATTCCAATACACCCCGCGCACAGGAAATATCTACGGTTTGCGCACGGAGGGACAGCTTACGAATATCAAGTCATTCCGTTCGGGCTGTCATTAGCTCCGAGGGTGTTCAGCAAATGTGTGGAGTCCGCACTGGCTCCTCTTCGGAGCAGCGGGATCAGGATCTTTTCGTACATCGACGATTACCTGGTGTGCTCCGCCTCACGCGAGTGCGCACTCACGGACACGCGCACTGTCGTCTGTCATCTCACTGCTCTTGGGTTCAGAATAAACCGGACGAAGAGTCGGTTAGAACCCGCGCAGAATACAGAGTATCTGGGTTTGAGCATAAACTCCCTCTCATTCAGAGTGACTCTTACGGCTCAGAGGCTCAGCTCTCTCAGCCAGTGTCTCTCATTGTTTCGCCAGGGCGTACGGGTCACGTTCAGAACATGTCTCCGCCTAGCTGGTCTTATGGCGTCAGTAATATCTGTCGTCCATTTGGGTCTGTTAATGATGAGAGATTTTCAGCGTTGGGTCGCAGCGTTACGTCTGTGCCCGCGCCGACACCTTTACCGCAGGGTGGAAGTGGACAAGCGCTGCGTAATGGCGCTTCGCCCATGGCAGGACACGCACGCTCTGGCTGCGGGAGTCCCACTGGGCACAGTGTCCGCAAGGGTTACCCTGACAACGGACGCCTCCTTGTCAGGGTGGGGAGCCACCCTGTCCGGCAGGACGGTGAACGGGACATGGGGTCCGCATATGGCTCTGTTACACATCAACATGTTGGAGCTTTGGGCTGTTTTCCTTGCTCTGAAACACTTCCTACAGTATATTCAGGGCCAGCATGTCCTTGTAAAAACGGACAATGCAACTGTTGTCGCGTATATCAACCGCCAGGGCGGCACACGCTCTCTGCAGCTACACAGGCTGGCACAGAAATTGATTCTGTGGAGCAGCACCAGGCTGCTGTCTCTCCGGGCAACACACCTGCCAGGTGTCCTGAACAGGGGGGCGGACTTGCTGTCGCGGGGCAATCCCCTATACGGCGAGTGGGTTCTCCACCCTCAAGTGGTGGAGCAGCTCTGGCAGATGTACGGCCAGGCCGACGTAGATCTATTCGCCTCGCAGGAAAACGCAAAGTGTCCGCTGTACTTCTCCTTGACGGACGTGGGCGCACCCCTCGGGATGGACGCTCTAGCCCACCCATGGCCGGACATCCTGCTCTATGCTTTTCCACCGATCAGATTAATCCCACCCACCCTGGCTCGGGTGAGGGAGCAGGGGTTTTCACTCATCCTGATTGCCCCGCGGTGGACGTCCAAACCCTGGATGGCGGAAATAATGCAGCTCCTTCGGGGACAGCCTTGGCCCCTCCCTGTGAGGAGGGACCTCCTATCTCAGGCGGGCGGAGAAATTTATCATCCTCACCCAGACCGAGTAGCTCTCTGGGCTTGGCCCGTGAAAGGTGGAACTTAAATGCTGCCGGTCTCCCTGCACATGTTATTGATACTATTCAGTGTGCCAGGGCCACTTCCACTCGGTCTTTGTATGACTGTAAGTGGCGCGTATTTGAGGAGTGGTGTGCGGCAAGGCAGACCATTCCTTTTCAATGCTCTGTGGCTGACGTCTTGTGTTTTCTGCAAGAGTTAGTCGAGAAGCGCAGAGCGTTTTCGACTGTCAAGGTCTATTTGGCCGCAATTTCGGCCTGTCATGTTGGTTTTGGGGACAAATCAGTCGGCCAACACCCTCTGATATGTCGCTTCATGAAAGGAGCGCGCCGCAAACTTCCAGTGGTTAAACCCCTGGTACCCCTTTGGGATCTGGTGGTTGTGCTAGACGCACTTTGCCAGCATCCTTTTGAGCCCTTGGAGGCTGTTGACATGAAGTATGTTGCTTTCAAGACAGTATTGCTTCTGGCTTTGACCTCAGCAAAGCGTGTGAGCGAACTGCAGGCCTTATCTATTAGTCCTGCATGTCTACAGTTTGCCCCTGGTCTTTCTAGAGTCCGCTTACGTCCTAATCCAGCCTTCGTGCCGAAGGTATTGGACTCTGCATTTAGCTGCTCCACGGTCGAGCTTGAGGCTTTTCATCCTCCGCCTTTTTCCTCTGGAGAGGAGCGGCGGCTTAATACTTTGTGCCCAGTGCGGGCACTACATGAGTATGTGGCCAGGACAGCTGGCTTCCGCAAGGCTAACCAGTTGTTTGTGTCCTGGGCCACTCCCCATAAAGGGAAGCCTGTGTCCAGTCAGAGACTTTCTCACTGGATTGTTGAAGCCATTTCGTTGGCTTATACCTGTAGAGGCCTACAACCTCCACAAGGGTTGAGGGCTCACTCCACAAGGGGTATGGCTACCTCATGGGCCCTGTTCAGAGGTATCTCTGTTCAAGATATATGTGCTGCAGCAAGCTGGGCGTCACCACACACTTTTGTGCGGTTTTACAGATTGGACGTCTCTGAGTGAAACAGCGCCTCCAATTTGACGCTAGTGGCCAAAGAGTGTACTGCATCCATATTTACCATTGAGAATGAATGGGAAGAGAGTTAGTATTAACAAGAAGCAAAAGTAGGTCACCCTCTGGCGGGCCAACATAATTTGGCTCGCGGGCCCCACATTGGGCACCCCTGCCATAGACTTCTGCTCACTCCTCCCCATTTACCATAATGACCACGGTTGAGGGGGAATTCATGGCGGATTTACAGACTCCCCTCCCCAGCTCTGATGAAGCATGTTCCTAAAAAGGGCATAAGGGCGGGATCTTCACTGTAGACTCGGCCCTTGTGTGACGTGTAGCTCGCGCTGCTCCAATGCTAACAGTCCGACCCTCGTTAAGTACGAGATTTCTAAAATTCTTCTTACGAAAACCAGCCTGGTTTCTTAGATTGTTACTAACCCAGCGTTACAGGAGGAATATCTAGCCTAGTCTAGTGTTGAAAAAATAGAAACCAGGCGTTAAAGTTGTTTTTAAGGTGTCTAAACTCCAATGCTTTTCAATGGGGCACTAGCGGCGATATGGAGATACTACAGCAATGGCGGAGCAATGGCGGACCCTAGTGTCATGGGCATAAATATATATATATATACATATATTATAGACGCGGTGGCGCAGCGGTTAGCGCTCGTGCCTCACAGCTCGAAGGTCCCAGGTTCGATTCCCACCTTGACGGGGCCTTTTCGTGTGCAATTTGCATGTTCTCCCCGTGTCTGCGTAGGTTAGCGGTAGGTTATAAAAACATGCGCAATAGGTGAATTCTCCAGCCAGGTGTTTCTGACCGCCAGCCTGGCTCCACATCATGGAGATGGGTCCCCGAGCGCCGACCCATGCTGGCAGCTCACTGCTCCTACAGGTCGCCCCATGTGACACTGAGGATGGGTCAAATGCAGAGAACTGATTTCTCTACAGAGATTAATACAGTATAACTTAACTTAACTTAAAGCTGAGCAGCCAGCGGCCATTGCTCCACACACACATTTTCTGTGAGCTTTGAACAGAATCTGTAAACGTTTAGGTTAATAGAATAAAGTAATGAAAAAATTAAAGTAATTTCCGTGTATTTATTTGGTTTATTTGGTCGACAGTGCATGTTCATGAACATACATGGTTCTCATGCATGTAAACAAGCCACACCAGATTGTGGCCTTGGGTTAATTAATTTCCATCCATCTTCCCCCATGCGCACTCTCAAATAATTAGTAGCTTTTGTTACATAAAGGTACCTCATCATGTAAAAAGGTTGGAGACCCTTTTTCTTACAATAGAGCTGGTGTCTTGCCATTAAACTTTTCGGAAAGTCAACGCTAAAAATACATGGGATTTTTTTGTGTCAGACCCCGACACATGACCGGGTGGGACTGTGATGAGGGAATGACATAATAACATGATGTAAAGCTTGAAAAAGTCGATTTGCATAATACCCCCCCTTTAAAAATGTTAACATTCAATAATTTCCTCCCCCTACATGATCCAGCACTCTCGCTCAAAAAGTTTTTAATTCGGGTCTGAAGTGCCGTCATGCACGACCTTAATATAGAAACTGCACTTACGCGTAAGACCTGAGGTGGCAGTAGTGAGCATAAAAATGACCGACTTGCATCTAGTCCAATTCATTTTGAGTCGAAATTGAGGATTTTTTTTCCAATAAATAAAAAATAATAAACTGTGATTTGGTCGAAGCCCCAACTGGACTGTAGCTTCATTAATAACAACGGCTCACACTTGTATTGCACTTAACAAGCCTGTAGTCCTTATTCATTCACTCCACACTCGGTGGTGGTAAGCTGTTACTGAAGCCACAGCCGCCCTGGGGCAGACTGTCCATTTACCACGTGGCTAATACAATGTGTTGTTCATATCCTGATCTCTTATTATGTCAGTGCCCTCTGCTGGACACGTGTGGAACGCTTTCCTTTTTTTAAAGTTAATACCCCCTAGTGGCTGGAATGAGCATTCTGGATATTCTTTAAAAAATCATAATTCCAGAATGGGTGAGAGACTTGTTTTTTTTTTTTTACATACTCCAGAATTTATGCTCTTCAGGGCAGGGGCCGGATTAAATCATCTCGTATGTTGACACCCCTGATCTAGTCCCTTTGAGGCCTTAATTTTGAAATAATTAATTTAATGACTTTTAATGCTTTTTAATTCCTGCAGAAACGTTGTAATTGACATTTTCTAAAAATGATTCTGACAATTATTCTGAAGCCGCCCAGTTGTCCTGAATCCTCTACGTCAGTGGTTCCCAAACAGGGGTACGGGGACCCCTGTGGGTACTTGAGCACTTAGCAGGGGGTACTTGGAATTATTTCAGATTTTTTTTAAAAACTGCTGCCTCCAAGACCGAGATAAAGCAGAAGAAAATGAATGGATGGATGGATAAAATTTCAATATTGATTTCAAAGGAAAGTTTTAACTGCTTTTTTTTTTCAGTAAAAGGTGGGGTTTTGAGAGAATTTTAGCTTTATTTTGAACACAACAAAATACTGACTACTGAATAATCTGAGTTTAGCTGGTCACTGTAGCATTAGCAAGAGTATAAATGAACGGCTGCTCTGCGTTCCGATGGTTCCTTTTAATGTCGACACTTAAACCCTAAATCGATCTCTTGCGTCCTGGTCTCAGTCCGGGTCTGGTCTTACCTCGATCTCCTGCAGCTGCTCCTGGTTGGTGGAGTACATCTGACCCAGCCCCTGTTCCAGCTCCCTGTTCCTCTCCAGGAGGCTCTTCCCCAGCTCGGCGGCCAGCTGCAGGTCTGTGGGCCAAACCAAAACTGTCTCAGCGTTCATCTTTATCGAGAGCACTTTCTCAAATCGATCAACCCGTCTGCAAACGCTCCTCTGAGGAAGACTGCAGGAGGAGAGGTGTAGTAAGAAGAACCAAGCAGCTTTTCTGTAAGCGTCCGCAGACATTGGCCCAGGTCCAGACGCTACTTAACCCGGTGAATGTTATTGGATATGTCTTAATGGTAGAGACATTTAAAGATATTATGTATCAGGTTAGAGGCTTACCCCCACAACACAATAAGAGTATAAAAATAGCACAATTCCATAACAATCTTGAATATTTTGAGATTTTTATTTTTTTCATATGTAGACGATTGATTAATTTATATAATTTTTTTTTTACAAACCTCAGCTCAAACAATAACAAAAACACTTCCCTCGAGTTTCATTCAACTCATAAAATCTCCCATTGTCTCCTCCAATTCTGTGGCCAATGTATTTGACAGTTTTTTTTCTTATTTTTGCCCCATTTTTTCTAATTTTTTTTAACACATTTTCGCCCTCATTTCTGCTCACATTAATATTACTAATATTTCCATTTTTTTTCTGAAATGTAACATTTTCCCCCCAATTTTCCCCCCCGATTTATTTCTTTATTTTTGCCCCAATTTATTTCCTTTTTTTTTGCCCACAATTTCTCACAATTTTTCACACATTTATTCACATTGGAGATAAACCTGTTGTTGTAAACTTGCAGATCTTACAAACATTATTGTTCTGTATTCTGGTTCTCGATGACAAATACTTTAGCATCGTGCCGAAGTATTGTTAAAGGAATAGGCCACCGTTTTTACATACTGAGATATGCTCTTACCTCACTTTAGCCGAGTTAATATATCCCCGTCTGGTCTTTGTCCGTGCGCTCTGCCAGGCAAACGGAGCACATACGCAGCCTCTCCCACACGTCACGTAGCTCCAAAAAAGCTCACGATAGAAGCTACCAAGCTCTTCCACGTGTTCCCTATTTAAATAAAGTTACGTGAAGTGTTTTCATGCGAAGTATATTTACACAGAAATGCCCTCCTAAAGGTTATTGACGGAAGTGAGCGGGGGGAAGTCTTTAGGAGTTACTGTGCGGACGTTTTGCTCCTCATATCATTACGCCTCACAATATAGTCCCCCTTTTTATCTGCTTATAAAATCGACATGCTACATTTCTGTGTAAATATACTTCGCATGAAAACACTTCACGTAACATTATTTAAATAGGGAACACGTGGAAGAGCTTGGTAGCTTCTATCGTGAGCTTTTTCGGAGCTATGTGACATGTGGGAGAGGCTGCGTATGTGCTCCGTTTGCCTGGCAGAGCGCACGGACAAAGACCAGACGGGGATATATTAACTCGGCTAAAGTGAGGAAGAGCATATCTCAGTATGTAAAAACGGTGGCCTATTCCTTTAAAGTACCAGTATCGGGGGGCAAAAATGCAACGGTTTCCAGTCATATTAATTTCCCAGCCCTACAAAATATTGAACAAAACCACTTCAACATGTGCAGTCCTAGAGTGGGGTAACTCTAGGACCCCAACATCGTAGGACCAGGAAGTTGCTCAATCCACTCAAAATAGCCCTTTTAATGGTTGCATTCACAACATTGCAAAGACTGTGATTATTCAGGTTCTAAAATGAGAGTTCCTTGTATCAGACTTTCTGACCTTGCTGTTTTGTTTCTCCGAGCACAATCAACAGACGTTTAAAGGATATATATCCAATGGAGCAGACATTGTGATCTTTTAATCCAACTATCCAACAGCCCTGCCCCAGTTCACGACTACAAGCTCCCCAAATGTCGTCGATCAGAGCAATAATCTACAGATGACGTAAAAGCAAAGGCCAGTCAGTCTTATTTGGGACAATCATTACTTCTGAACTCGCACGGTCAATGATTCCTTATTGGTTCAATGTTTATCTCATGTGTAGACAAAGGTCTGCACCAAAACTGAACACACTTTACAACTTACAATTCAAGTAACGGAGACAAAATTCCCATATAAAGGAACCGTTGTGAAGAAACTGTGTCCAAACTTACTGCATCGGGGCAAAATAGTGAACACATTTCAGGAAATCATGTCTAAAACTGAACTTTTACATGTTTTTAAAGCACCGTGAGTTTTGTTTAAGGCTTTATTAGTAATAAATGTGTTGATTTGAGTCGGATGGAGGATATATCGTGGCCTTCTTGCGATATGGAACATTGTAATCATTTGCTGATATTGTGCAGCCCCACTTTGCTCCTTTCCTTTCAGATACGATCTTTACAGCTCATCATAAAAACATGGACTGCTGTGGGATTACGTAAAAATCGATAGATAGACAAATAAATAGAACAGCTCTGACGTAAAAGCATGAAATATAGAGACTGATCCATTAGGTTTTAAGGAGATTGTTCCTTTTGCTGCTGCATTTGTCTGGGTCATGGAAGGACAATAGAGTCAACTCAATGCAGCACAGAGCAATGACACACAAGTCTGAAACTGTATGACAAACACTCACTGTAGTATTTGTGTAGAGTATATTTGAAATGGTTGAATATCGTGCACCATATGGGTTCAAGACTAAACAAGGACTGAAAACCAGAAGGAAAATCCCCTCATTATTAATATTAAAGCGTTATTTTTCTACACATTGTTGCACTGATCCCTGGTTATCATTAAATTCAAGTTTGTAAAAAGGCCGTGTCCCGTACCATGCTCCAGGTCCTGCTTGTCGTACCACGGCTCGTCCTCCTTGATCTCAAATTCTTCCTCCATAATCATCTCCGCGAGCATCTTCACCCCACACGCCGCCGCTGCGCCAACGCCACCGGTCTCCTCTGTCCCTTTATCCAAATCTAAAGTCAAACCATCTCCAAAACCGGACGGAGAGACTGGGGGAGAACAAGCCGCACTCCCGTGTGTGAAGTGAACAGTGTGCGTCCTCCTGCGTGCCGCCGTGCGCCTCTCCGTGGAAGCCGGTGCAGCCGGTGTTTGCAGCAGTGCGCGCGCAAAGACGCTCACGCACGAGTACAACCTGGCTCCTGGCACGTCACACTTCCGCTCTGGACGTTCAAAATAAAACAGTTTGAGATTGGGTCGCTCCTTCGAACTGCACTCCTCGGTTTAGTTCGCTCCAGTGACGCGAACAAAATGTATTGCATTTCAGAAGCGCGCGGCCTGTTTCTGAAGTGCGATACGTTTTGGCGCGTCAATATTTAAAGCCACACTGCGGAACTTTCCAAAAGACAGCTAGTCCCAACATGCTCCTAATGCCCATAAATGAAGGTGGGCAAGTTACGTTTAGCCTACTTATGTACATGTAGGCTTAAGGCGACACACTGCAGGTGAATAGGGAAAAAATGTATATTTACAGATATCAATTTGAAACTTTTGCTGTAGATCACTGGCATAAATGTGAGAAAAAAATACATGGCAAGTTTTTTTTAATCTTTTCATATAAGAACAAGGTGTTTCATGCCTAAAAATGCCCCAAATGTCCCATCTTTTCGGTGACGAAATCTGAATAATGGATAGAGCTACATTCAAATTTATGGTTTCATTTTGTTGATAAATAAGTTGCCAAGACTTTCTCAGAGGGGATTTTGGATTTCTTGTTTAGTTTTAAAATAAGCTGTTTTTTAGTGGAAACATTTGTAAAAAATTTAATTTTCGCCTTTTTTTTTTTGACATTCAAAACTCAATAAATGGGGCTAGGGATTAGATAATAAAAAATCCCTCTGAAAAAATCTTCCAAGTATTGTTCAGTCCAAGGCTGGAAAATGTGAAGTCTTTAGGTCCGACTGACGTGGACATAGTGTCGCCACAATGACAGAAAAATGTGTTTTGAGAAAAAGGCCCTTGAAATTGTGTTCTCCCATATAAGTCTATGGGGGAACATTGAATCAGCGCAATATTTAAACATGTTTTTGTGAAGATTAGGTATATTTTCTGTTTCCGGGTGAAAGCTTATATGTTCAGAGACCAATTTGGGCCAAAACCTGAAAACTGAAAAAATTGAGTTTTGCCTGTAGTGTCTCCCCTTAAGTAACTTTTTGAAATAATTGTACTTTTGCAAGTATTTTTTTCGTACAGTGCTTTTAACCTCTACTTGAGTAGTAATAAAATGAAGTATATTTACTCTTACTAAATACTAACTCATGCCACTGTGAGTAGATATTTAACCCCTTAACCCCCACCTGAACCGAGGACATTTTCTCCAGTTTGGCTTTACCCGAATCTAAAAGCAACGAAAGAGGAACAAAAACACGACAGGAAAAGCAACAAAAAAGTGACAAAAGCGTGACAGAAAAGCTATGAAAAAAAAAATCAAATAAAGTAACGATAACGGAGCAACCATGCGAGAAAAAAGATCCATTTAGATTTGTTTGGTCTTAGCTTTCAAATGAGGCGTTACACCTTATGGATTTGGGTAAAGCTGAACTGAATTAAATGCACTCGGTAAAGGCGGGGGCTAAAAGGTTGAAAGTGGCAAATCTTCATTTTGACGCGTAAAATAGATGTATTCTGTGTTTTGTTCAAAATCACGTATTTTCATGTTGTTTTATGGTGTTTAAAAGTATTACAATTTTGTTTTGTTTCTCATAATTCACGTCACTACTGAAACATGAATCGCACTGTGGCTTTAAAATACAGAGTAGGATTAGGCTATATCTAAATTATGCCAAAATAATATGCCTATTATTTGCTTTTTAGCCTATTTTCTTAAAGCCTCCAAAACTGCCTACTGAGTCTCTATTTGTTATTACAGACATATATAATCAAACTTTTACTGTGGAGGTGTCTCGCGTGTTTCCGGTCCCGTCTCCTTGACCACGGGCGCACGCGCCACACCTGCCTTTGAAGAGCCGCAGCGCAGTGACTTGCGTGACCACGGGAGGGCGCTGCAGTGGCAGACAGCACTTGTTATCCTGTTATGGACTATGACCGATGACCGATGATGATGTGTTGTAAGGCCTTATTACATTATCATCCTAGCTTATCTATGCTAATCTTTAAAGCTACACAAAGTCCATTCATTTATTTGTTTGTTTATTAATTTGTTTTCAAAGATCTCTATCTTCCGTAAATGGAACCCAATCTGTGATTTTGTAAAGTGCTCGATAGGGGGCAGCGTTTTCCCACTTTTTAGTAAACTAGTGTTTTCACAGCCAGACTCTTCGTTTGACTCATTTACTGCCATTGAACAACATTATGTTACTTTATAGATATTCCAACGGTAAAATAGTCATGTTTTTGGAGAAGGTAGTAAGCTTTTGTTACAGACTTACCTAGTCACAAAGCACTTCACAAGCTATAGTGTCTAATTCTTCCTCCACAATGTAGCCACAGCTGCCCTGGAGAAGACTAACAGAAGCAGGACTTCTAAAAGTGGAAGCACTTTTTTATGTATCGCTTTTTCTTTTATTTCAAGACCATTTGCATTGTAGATTCTCACTGAAACCATAATTATGAATAAACACATATGGAATTGTGTTTTATACAAAAGAGTGACATAAAATCCTCAAAATTGCCGCCTTTTGCTTTGCACACTATTGACATTTCTTACGGTGTATAGTCGCCAGAAAAGGGTTTGATTTCACAGACTGTTGAAAACCATTTCAGGGACGACCTTTTTTTGTTGTTTTCCCAGTGTTCATTAATGTCTTCAATGAGAACCATACAGTGTAGATAGTCTGAGAAATAAAGAAGAGCCGATACATTAACCTCTTAACTGAGCACATTTTCTCCAGTTCGGCTTTACCCAAATCTAAAAGCGTTGTGCTTGTAGTGGAGAGGATAACCAGCACTAAGTTCCTGGGTGTGCACATCACAGAGAAGCTCTCCGGGACCATGGACACTACATCATTGGTCAAGAAAAGTCATCAGCGTCTCTACTTTCTATGCAAGTTGAGAAGAGCCAGAGTCCCAGCCTGTGCAACTTCTACAGAGGGACTATAGAGAGGATCCTGACCAGCTCCATCACTGTGTGGTTCTTCCACAGAGGGACTATAGAGAGCATCCTGACCAGCTCCATCACTGTGTGGTTCTTCTACAGAGGGACTATAGAGAGCATCCTGACCAGCTCCATCACTGTGAGGTTCTTCTACAGAGGGACTATAGAGAGCATCCTGACCAGCTCCATCACTGTGAGGTTCTTCTACAGAGGGACTATAGAGAGCATCCTGACCATCACTGTGTGGTTCTTCTACAGAGGGACTATAGAGAGCATCCTGACCAGCTCCATCACTGTGTGGCACGGCGCCAGTACTGCCTCCTGCCGAAGGAGCCTCCAGCGAAGATCTGCGGAGCTCCTCTCCCCTCTATTAAGGAGATGTCCTCCACCCATCTCACCCACAAAGCCATCAGAATCACCAGGGACCCTTCACACCATCACACAGTCTCTTCAATGTTATGCCTTCAGGGAGGAGACTGCGGAATCTACGGGTCAGTTCACAAGGCCATCGGGAAGCTGAACTCCCTGCCTTCCCTCCCACCCCTCTTTCCCCTCCACCCGCTCCACAATCAAGGACGAGAGAAACATAATTTCAAAAAATAAAAAATCTCGAATCTTGAATCTTGAATATAGGCCAGTGCAACGACTCATTTGAAAGCTAAGACCTACAAAACTGAGCACATATTTTTGTTGTCTTCACTTTTTTGTCATATTTTCGTTGCATTATTCAACTTTTTGGTTGCATTTTCATCTCTTTTTGGGCAAGTTTTTGTTAAGAGGTTAAATGTGTTTCCAAACTTTTGACTGGTGTTGTACATGACATGCACATGGTGGGCGGTGTGTCTTGCCCAAGGACACAACAAATGTCTATTTAGGTTGCAACCCCCACTCTAATGATAGTTTTTTTTTTTAGCCTTTTTGTAGTCATTTCAATCAGCCAAACATTTGAAATCAAGCTTTCAATTTGTGTTTAAAGGGTTTATTCTGTTTCGTGACCAGGTTTCACAAATATGCTGTTTTACATTACACCTAGACATGACTGGGCGTTTTCAAGGTTTGGCCACAAAATGCTGCAAACTGTAGGAAAACGGGAGGCTTAATTTCACAAAAATGAATGTGCATCGCCTGATAAAAAAGAAAATAAATGATTATACATCAAAGAGATACAGGAGCTGCCGCCTGTGTTCCATTATCAGCAGGGAGCAGACGAAAGCAATTGTCCACGGTGTGTTTTCTACTTTGTCTCACGGCAATGGGCTGCATCCAACATAATCACAGCTCACCCATTATCCCTTTACACTCCCCGCGCAGTCGGCATTTCAACGTCTCCGCCGCTAAGTGAATTTTACAGTTGCTTAAAACACACTGGGGACAAAATGAATTATAGGTAAGACACAATAACAAGGTAGAAGCAGCAACATTACAGCTTTGTGCCTTTCATTTGCTTGGGTTTGTTTTATTTGGTAAATTGTATTAAAACCATATGAAAGGGAAAATAATTGGTCTTGCAAAACTCTTCTAATGGCTCCAGGAGTTTGGGCTTTTCCGCTAACCTCTTTTTGGTGGAATACCAGCGTGATATCGTCCAGATCAAGGAGAAATGCATTGTGATGTGAATGAAAGGAACCTTACATCCCTCCAAGAACCACCACCTTAACGTGGTGGAGGGGTTTGAGCACCTGAATGACCCTGGGGGCTCTGTTGTCGGGGGCTTCGTGCCCCTGGTAGGGTCTCCCATGGCAAACAGGTCCTAGTTGACGGGTCAGACAAAGAGCAGTTCTGAAGTCCCTTATGAGAGACCACCAAGCCTGGTTAGAATCGTGATGGATGGATGGATGGATGGACGGATGGACGGATGGACGGATGGACGGATGGATGGATGGTCACATGCTTGGAACGAGGAACCTCCAGCATGGATGGATGGACGGACGGACGGACAGACGGACGGATGGATGGATGGATGGATGGATGGATGGACGGGTGGGAATGCTAAAACTACAGAGGCTGAAGCACCGGCCTCATGTGACATCGGAAAAAACCCTGGAGCTTTCTTAAATGCTACCAGCACAGTTGTGTGGACTCGTCATGTCCTTAGACTACCAGGTACTTTCTCTTCTTATGTTAACCAACCAGAGCCTTCCCTCTTTTTCTGCACACTGCATTATAGCTGATGATTTAAAGGTCTTCAAAAAGCATTTGAGACCAACAAATCCACATATTTCCTCCTGTGAGACACTGAAGAGGCACCAAGAGGCCTCCACACCTGCAGCACAGTTATAGGCGTCACAAGAGGTGCAACAGGAAACAACAAAGAGACAAACGAGGAGGTATCCGGGCAAGACTCGCAGCTAAGCCACACAGGCGTGATAGTGACGGGAAGGACCACAGTCTTATGAGCTGGTTGCTTCATTGGGAGTCCATTTTCTTCCCCATGTAACATCATGAAGGATGTCAAGCTGTGAGACCTGATTATCTGGAGTTTGCATGTTCTCTCTGTGTCGGTTTCCGTCATGTACTTCAGTTTCTGCTCCCACTAAAACATGTACAAAAGGGTTTTATTTTGGGCCAGGAGCAAAGATTTAAAAACAGGACGTGATTTGGCTTGTCGGATAGCACATTCACTCTATGGACTCTATGGACGTACAATATTCAAGGACCGTGACGTCGCCCGGCATGACGCAGCCGGGGCCCCACCCTGGAGCCAGACCTGGGGTTGGGGCCCGAACGCGAGCGTCTGGTGGCCGGGTCTCTGCCCACGGGGCCCGGCCGGGCCCAGCCCGAAGGGACGACGTGGGCCCGCCCTCCTGTGGACCCACCACCCGCAGAGGGATCCGTAGGGGTCGGGTGCGGAGAGGACTGGGTGGCAGTCAGAGGCAGGTGCCTCGACGACCTGGTCCGCATGCACAGCTTCTGGCGTTCGGGACATGGAACGTCACCTCGCTGGGGGGGAAGGAGCCTGAGCTTGTGCGGGAGGTTGAGAGATACCGACTAGATATAGTCGGGCTCACCTCCACGCACAGCTTGGGTTCCGGATCCCAACTCCTGGAGAGGGGCTGGACTCTCCATTTTTCTGGAGTTGCCCGCGGGGAGAGGCGGCGGGCTGGGGTGGGTTTGCTCATTTCCCCCCAGCTCAGCCGCCACGTGTTGGAGTTCACCCCGGTGGACGAGAGGGTCGCGTCCCTACGCCTTCGGGTCGGGGACAGGTCTCTCACCGTTGTTTCGGCCTACGGGCCCAACATCGGTGCAGAGTACCCGGCCTTCTTGGAGTCCCTGGGAGGGGTACTAGATAGTGCTCCGACTGGGGACTCCATTGTTCTGCTGGGGGACTTCAACGCCCACGTGGGTAACGACAGTGAGACCTGGGAGGGGGTGATTGGGAAGAACGGCCTCCCCGATCTGAACCCGAGTGGTGTTCTGTTATTGGACTTCTGTGCTAGTCACAGTTTGTCCATAACGAACACCATGTTCGAGCACAAGGGTGTCCATAAGTGCACGTGGCACCAGGACACCCTAGGCAGGAGGTCGATGATCGACTTTGTAGTTGTGTCATCTGACCTCCGGCCGCGTGTCTCGGACACTCGGGTGAAGAGAGGGGCTGAGCTGTCAACCGATCACCACCTGGTGGTGAGCTGGATCCGCTGGCAGGGGAGGAAGCCGGTCAGACCTGGCAGGCCCAAGCGTGTTGTGAGGGTCTGCTGGGAACGTCTGGCGGATCCCTCTGTCAGTAGGGTCTTCAACTCCCACCTCCGGAAGAGCTTCACCCAGATTCCGGGGGAGGCGGGGGACATGGAGTCAGAGTGGACTCTGTTCTCCTCCTCCATTGTCGATGCGGCTGCTCATAGTTGTGGCCGTAAGGTCTCTGGTGCCTGTCGCGGCGGCAATCCCCGAACCCGGTGGTGGCGCCCGGAAGTAAGGGATGCCGTCAAGCTGAAGAAGGAGTCCTACCTGGCCTTGTTGGCTTGTGGGACTCCTGAGGCAGCTGAGAGGTACCGGCAGGCCAAGCGTGCTGCGGCTCGTGCGGTCGCGGAGGCTAAAACTCGGGTCTGGGAGGAGTTCGGGGAGGCCATGGAGGAAGACTATCGGTCGGCCTCGAAGAGATTCTGGCAAACCATCCGGCGCCTCAGGAGGGGGAAGCAGTGCTTCACCAACACTGTGTACAGTGCGGGTGGGGGGCTGCTGACCTCAACTGGGGATGTCGTCGGGCGGTGGAAGGAGTACTTCGAGGACCTCCTCAATCCCGTCGTCACGTCTTCCAATGAGGAAGCAGAGGCTGAGGACTCGGAGGTGGGCTCGCCCATCACCGGGGCTGAAGTCACCAAGGTGGTGAGAAAGCTCCTTGGTGGCAAGGCTCCGGGGGTGGATGAGACGTCTCTGCAACATCGCGTGGCGGTCGGGGACAGTGCCCCTGGATTGGCAGACCGGGGTGGTGGTCCCTCTCTTTAAAAAGGGGGATCGGAGGGTGTGTTCCAATTACAGAGGAATCACCCTCCTTAGCCTCCCCGGTAAGGTCTATTCCGGGGTGCTGGAGAGGAGGATCCGGCCGATGGTTGAACCTCGGATTCAGGAGGAACAATGCGGTTTTCGTCCTGGTCGTGGCACACTGGACCAACTCTATACCCTTCATCGGGTACTCGAGGGTTCGTGGGAGTTCGCCCAACCAGTCCACATGTGTTTTGTGGATCTGGAGAAAGCGTTCGACCGCGTCCCTCGTGGTGCCCTGTGGGGGGTGCTCCGGGAGTATGGGGTCCGGGGCCCTCTGCTAAGGGCTGTCCGTTCCCTGTACGACCGCAGCAGGAGCTTGGTTCGCATTGCCGGTAGTAAGTCAGACCTGTTCCCGGTGCGTGTTGGTCTCCGCCAGGGCTGCCCTTTGTCACCGGTTCTGTTCATTACTTTTATGGACAGAATTTCTAGGCGCAGCCAGGGGCCGGAGGGTGTCCGGTTTGGGAGCCTCAGAGTCTCATCTCTGCTGTTTGCGGACGATGTTGTTCTGATGGCTTCAACGAACCAGGACCTTCAGCACGCACTGGGGCGGTTTGCAGCCGAGTGTGTAGCGGCCGGGATGAGGATCAGCACCTCCAAATCCGAGGCCATGGTTCTCCACCGGAAAAAGGTGGCTTCCCCTCTTCAGGTCGGTGGGGAGTCCTTGCCTCAAGTGGAGGAGTTCAAGTATCTCGGGGTCTTGTTCACGAGTGGGGGACGGATGGAGCGTGAGATCGATAGACGGATCGGTGCGGCGTCAGCAGTGATGCGGTCGCTGTATCGGTCTGTCGTGGTGAAGAGGGAGCTGAGTCGGAGGGCAAAGCTCTCGATTTACCGATCGATCTACGTTCCCACCCTCACCTATGGTCATGAGATTTGGGTCATGACCGAAAGGACAAGATCGCGAATACAAGCGGCCGAAATGAGTTTCCTTCGCAGGGTGGCTGGGCGCACCCTCCGAGATCGGGTGAGGAGCTCAGTTACCCGGGAGGAGCTCGGAGTAGAGTCGCTGCTCCTTCACGTCGAAAGGAGCCAGCTGAGGTGGCTCGGGCATCTGTTTCGGATGCCTCCTGGTCGCCTCCCGCGGGAGGTGTTCCAGGCATGTCCTAGTGGGACAAGGCCTCGTGGAAGGCCCAGGACACGGTGGTGGGACTATGTCTCCGAGCTGGCCTGGTGTCGCCTCGGGGTCCCCCCAGAACAGCTGGAGGAGGTGTGTGTGGATCGGGAAGTTTGGGCATCTCTGCTGAGACTGCTGCCCCCGCGACCCGGCCCCGGATAAAGCGGAAGAAAATGGATGGATGGATGGATGGATAGCACATTCAATCTTGGAGCAGCCACTGAAAAGACGGTGAAAGTTTTAGGAACAAGCCGAGCCTGATCTGCAGACTTCAGTGAGCGAGAGGAGGAGCGTCGGGCGCAATCAAATCACTGAGGGGCTCGACCATGAAGACATTTAAAAGCAAATAAAATAATTCCAAAATCAATTCGAAGGTGCATCGGGAGCCAATGAAGGGATTAGAGAATGGGAGTTATTTGGTCAAACGTACGTGATCCTGTTAAAAAGCGAGCGCCGGCATTTGGAACCAGCTGAAGTCATGAAAGTGAAGTTTTGCTGAGACCTGTGTACGATGCATTGATTTCTGTTGTGTAGAGATAAAACCGCCGTTTGGCCATAGTATGTGCAGTGTAAAAAGCTTTGCAGTAGAAAGTGTCTGAAGCGTCTGTGCAGCTTTTATGTGGAGAGGAAGGTCATTCCACAGTTGTGGAGCTGCAACAGAGAAAGCTCCGTCACCTTTGGTCTCACGCTTGGAACGAGGAAGCTCCAGCAGCAGCTGATCCGCAGGCCTCAAGGTCCTCGCAGGAGCGTAGTGCAAAGAAGCTCCGACAAATAACGAGGAGCAGTACCATGGAGACATTTAAAGACCGTTAGTAAAAGCTTGAACCTTAATACACAGGAAGTCGATGAAACAGCCAACACCGGGGTGATACAAATTGAACTTTGATCAAGACCAATATACACAGAATTACAATAATCGAGTCGCAAGTTATTATAAATGCATGAATGCATTTCTCAAAGTCGTAGGCAGGTAGATAATTATTTTTACCTTGCTTTGAGTTTTAATGCAGTACTAAGTAACTCATGCCCCTAGAGGCCATAAACGCCACTGCAGGTGTCGTAGCATGTTACAGTTTTTTACTCATTAATTGTCCGTGAGAATAAATTCTACGCTGACAGAAAAGACAAAGGGAGAGAGGGATATTGTACATCCAATTGCACAATGAGATCATTTTTTTCACTCAAACTTGGCTGTAAATACGGTACTGTTTAAGTGGGGCTAGCTCACAGTTAGCTTTTCCCGTTAGCCTGTTAGCCTCTTCTTCGTGGTTCCATTAGTGTGTATTGGTGACTCCAACCCAGTGGTGTAGCAAAGGTATCAAGGGGCCCCAAGCAAAAATGTCGGTAGGGGGCCCTCTGGTGGCCGCTCGGTGTACTGCTCACTGGGAGCGGGTCACCTGACAACTCCCATAATGCAGTTCTCTGCATAAGTTTTCCTCAGAACAGAAGGCTGAGGTTCTTTAGGTCATGAAGAGTCTTACAATAAACTGGTTTCACTATTAGAAATATAATCTGGTGGAGCCGTGAGTAAAAAAGTCTGTCCACTAACTAAAGCAGCAGCAGGATGGGGATGAACAGCGCCACAGAGCGTTGGTGGTGTTTACTGCAGGCTTCTGAATAACAGGTTGGTTCATGGGGGCCCTTGACTGTTGGGGGCCCCAGGCAGCTGGCAAGCTACGCCTCGACTGGGGAAAGTTGCAATTGTGGTTTTCTGGCCAGAAACACCAGGTGGAGATGAAAGACCCTCCAATCATCCCATGAACACTTCCCCCAGAGGGACTACGAAAATGATTTATTAAGGCAAACACTTCACTTAGTACTGCTTTATATGTTTAAATGTTTGTCAAATTTAAATCCATGTCTACAAACACAAGTGAGGTCACTGGGAGAGAACAGAACCACCTCAGTTATATTCTCATTCAAATGGATGAAACTGAAAGCCATCCATGCTTTGACTTCTTCCAGCCTGCTTCAAATGGACGCAAATTTGGCCGTCATCTCCATACAGTGCATGGAATCTAAAATGGAGCCACTGAACAACTTATTCATAAAGCAATAAAGCAAATAAAAATTAGAGCTAGAATCTTGAACTTCAGACGGCTTCTCGGGAAAGTTTCTGATTCTTCCTTTTTGACGATTGCTACTATTGAAAACCTCTCGACACTGGAGAGAATGGAGAAAATGAACCGTGACATTTGCAACAGAATAGAGGTTTATTTCCTATAATTTGAGGTGTGCCAGACGATGCGAGTGGCCGTAATAGCTCAGAAGTGATCATTACAGCAGGCAGCCATATCGTTCTTCCTCCTCTTCAGCATCATCATCTTCCTCCTCTTTCAGCATCTTCTGCTCAGATAAACCCCACTCTGATCCAGTGCGTCCTGTTTCTACAGCCTCGTTTGTGTCTCGTTCATCTGCCTTTACGCCCGCGGCATTTACGCCTTTATTGCTTTTTCATTTCACCGTGAGCCATGGGAAATGCCAAACAGAACAAAAAAAAACAAGAGCACGAGCTACATTATCAGCGCCGCGTGGAACCGTTTCATCGGATGTTAATGAAGGCACCTCAGACGTGGGCGGGGACACTTTAATATACAAAGAATGGGCTTGTGTGGAGATTTCAACCACTTTTGTGTCATTGTTTTCTGACAAATAAGAAGGTCCCGGGTTTGATTCCTGGATTTGTGTGTTTTTCACTTCTCCATTTGACTAAAACATGCACAATAGCTACATCCTCCTGGCATTACCCAAATCTGAAAGCTTCTTGACTGGAGAGCTTACATTTGAAAGACCTGCAAAACTGAGGCTAACTTTTTGTCGCGCTGTCACCACATTTTTATCACTATTTTCGAAGCGTTTTTGTCTCTTCTTTTTATAGCTTTTGTTCTTTTTTTTGCTCCTTTTTGTTGTGTTTTGGTCATGTTTTTAATCTCATTTTTGTTACGTTTTTGTCAGGTTTTTTGTCACTCTTTCGTGGCTTTTCTGTTGCTTTTTCATCACTCATTAGTCGTGTTTTGTCTTTTTTTGTCACTCTTTAGACGACTTTTTTGTCACTTTTTTGTTGCGTTTTCATCCTCGTTCTTGACGGTATTTTGATGATTTTTTCTCGAAGCTTTGAGATTTGGGTACTGCTGAACTTGAGAAAAAAAATATGCTATACAGGTGCCTGTCATATGAATAGAATACCATGAAAAAGTGCATTCACTTCTGTTATTCAACTTAAAGCAGTACTAAGTAACGTGTTTACCTGAATGAATCCTTTTCGTAGTCCCTGTGGGGGTGACACAAGTGTTTATGGGATGATTGGAGGGTCTTTCATCTCCCCCTGGTGTCTCTGGCCAGAAAATCATGTTTGCAACTTGACTGCCACCGGACCGGAGCCACCAATACACACTAATAGAATCACGAAGAAGAAGCTAGCATGCTAATGGGCAAAGCTAACTGCGGGCTAGCGTCACTTAAACAGTATTTACAGCCAAGGTTGAGTGAATTTTTTTTTTTACATTGTATAATTGGATGTACAATATCCCTCTCTCCCTTCGCCTTTTCTGTCAGTGCAGTATTTACTCTACAAGACAATCAATAAGTTAAAAAGTCGCAACTTGCTACGACACCTGCAGTTGCGCTTATGGCCTCTAGGGGCAAGAGTTACTTAGTACTGCTTTAAACTGTGAAACCAATATATGATCGACTCATTACATGCAAAGTGACATATGTTTAGCCTTTATTTATTATAATTTGGATTATTATGGCTCAGCTTGTAAAAACCCCAAATTAAAAATCTCAGATAATTAGAATATTTTGAAAATGGACTAAGCAACAAAGACTTGACATATGTCATTTGCATGTAATGAGTGTATATTATGTATTAGTTTTACATTTTAAGTTGAATTACAGAAATAAATGAACTTTTTCATGATATTCTATTTATATGACGAGCACCTGTATAAGTTGAGACCATTTACCATTTTCCGTGTGATGTGGTTGTTGTATATTGTAATTACTGCTCTGCTTGTGTGCAAGTCTCCCCATGGTTAAGCACTTTTTTCTGCACTTTTCCCACCTCCTTGTTCTGTAAAGCACTTTGAATTGACATTTTGGAGTGTGATCTGTGCTCTCCAAACAAACCTGCCTCAGCCTGAGCCTCCTTTGTTCTTCTTTCCTCTTTCCGCATTACGCTCTTGTGCAACCAGATAACCTCGCCGTGAGATTTGAAATATTACCCTCTTAGCCCGCGGGTCATTAGTTCCCCCTCCGTGTTTTCCCGCTCAGCCTCTTCCCTGTCGCTCTCCGCGGTGCTGCTGATGCTGCGTTAGGAGAAATGAGTCGTTAAGCAAAAGAGATTTGGGCTCCCGCTGATGCGTTTCCATACCAACTGTCCTGGCACCGGGTGTTTTCAGAAAGTGTGATAATGTTCCTCTCCCAAAATATAGTTAGGAAGGAATCATTACAGAGGAGTAAACGAGGAGTTCAGGCCACACAGTGCAGCACTTCACAGAAAAGAGTAAAGTACAAGTATCATTATTCATTATTACAGCTGTTCTTTTAGTGAGGAAAAACTTCACTGCAGGTTAATGAGGAATTAAGCTTTTTTATGTGTAATATAGCCCTAAAAACAAGGTCAATTATAGTTTTATGGGATTTCCCACAGTCTGAGAACATCATTTCAAGAAAACGACCTTTAACCTCTTAAGCCCCGCCTTAACCAAGCACATTATCTTCAGTTTGACTTGGATGAACACGCAGCAAAAATGCGACAAACACACAGCAAAACAGGTGACAAAAAAGGGAAGAAACAGTTCACAAAATGTGATGAAAAAGTGACAAAAAAGTGACAAAAAAGTGATAAAAATGCAGCAAAACAGGCGACAAAAACTGATGAAAAAGTGACAAAAAAGTGATAAAAATGCAGCTAAACAGGCGACAAAAACTGATGAAAAAGTGACAAAAAAGTGATAAAAATGCAGCTAAACAGGCGACAAAAACTGATGAAAAACGACAAAAAAGTGCCAAAACAGGCGGCAAAAAAACAAGAAAAGTGCGACAAACACACAGCAAAATAGGCAACAAAAATTGATGAAAAAGAGACAAAAAAGTGACAAAACAGGCGGCAAAAAAGCAACGAAAATGCGGCAAACACACAGCAAAACAGGCGACAAAAAAGTGACGAAACAGTTCACAAAAAAGTGATGAAAAAGCAACATAACCGGTGACAAAAAAGTCATGAAAAAGCAACAAAACAGGTGACAACAAATGATGAAAAAGCGACAAAAAAGCGCCAAAAAAGTGATAAAAATGCAGCAAAACAGGCGACAAAAACTGATGAAAAAAACGACAAAGCAGCCGACAAAAAAGTGACAAAACAGGCGTCAAAAATGCAACAAAAATGCGACAAACACACAGCAAAACAGGCGACAAAAAAGTGACGAAACAGTTCACAAAAAAGTGATGAAAATGCAACATAACCGGTGACAAAAAATGATGAAAAAACAACAAAAAAGTGATTAAAAATGCAGCAAAACAGGCGACAAAAACTGATGAAAAAAACGACAAAACAGCCGACAAAAAAGTGACAAAACAGGCGGCAAAAAAACAAGAAAAGTGCGACAAACACACAGCAAAACAGGCAAAAAAAATGATGAAAAAGTGACAAAAAAGTGACAACACAGGCGGCAAAAATGCAACAAAAATGTGACAAACACACAGCAAGACAGTTGACAAACAAGTGACAAAACAGTTGACAAAAAAGTGCTGAAAAAGCAACAAAGCATGTGACCAAAAATGATGACAAAGAAAAAAGACCAAAAAATGACAAATCAGGCGGCAAAACAGCAACAAAAATGTGGCAAACACAGCAAACAGAATGATGAAAAAGCGACAAAAAAGTGATGAAACAGGAGACAAAAACAATGACAGAGAAATAAAAAAAAACGACAAAAAAGTGATAAAACAGTTGTCAGAAAGTGATGAAAAAGTGACAAAAACACAACAACAATGTGACGACAACGTGAGGAAAAATCTTCGATGACTTTTGCAGGTCTTTAAGATGAGCCGTTACTCTGGCCTATAGTCTGTCAGCTCCAGTCGAGAAGCTTTTTCATTTGGGTAAAGCTGAACTGGAGAACATGTGCTCGGTTAAGGCGGGGCTTAAGAGATTCATTCAGTGAAAAAAAACCTTTAATTTTGCGATCAGACCTTTCCAGTTTCCACGTGACAGTCACACGTTAAAACCGCCTCCTCCGCCAAACAAAAGCTCCAAATTGAAAATAGCTGCGTCTCGCCTGCAGTGCCTCCCCTTCCACTCAATTACTTTATCTTTGTGTCTTCGAGTAAGGTCAAAAACTCTCCGAACGTCGAGTGTCTGCCGCGGCTGCCGTCACAGCGGATTTCCAGCCTCAAAAAAAGGGGGCCACGCTTTGAAGATTAATTGCGTCCTTAATTTTCTTGTGTGAAAGTAAAAACCCGAGAGGCACTTCACCCTCAAATCCTATTTCACCATATGGTACGTCTCCATTCAGCTTCCGCCGCATCACAGCTCCCATTGCACTGCAGTGGATGACATTAAACCTGGGGCTGCAATATAAGAAATAAACAGCCTGATGTTTAAAATGGAGGGGGTGGGGTTTTTTATGGCTAACATCTTATTGGGACGAAACAAAAACTGGCATAAAGTTCAATGTCTTTTCTGTCAGAAGTCAAAGCATTTTATCATGATGGTGCCCAAAGTCATTTATTATGATTTTATTTCCCGAGGGAGGATCTTGCCTTGGAGGAGAGTTGCAAACATAAATACAAATACAAAGGCGTGAACACAGTCCCTTTAAGGTGATAGAGTGTGGTACAAAGGATTTTTGTTTTTAAAGTGTCAGCAATTGGAGATTTCCAGTTTGGATATTCCTTTTGAAAATGTACACGGATCAAATATGTTGTAACAATACCATAGTGGATAGAATCAAAGCTAAAGGCAGTTTATTGAAACACATTACCATCCACCTGTATTTAACTGTTATGATCAGGGATTGGCTGCAGTTGCTCTAGGTTCAGCAACACTATGAGCCCAAAGAGCGAGATCAGCCGAACATCCTGAATTGACCAGGTTATTCCATCAATGGATTTCTTTTTCCCTGATGGCACAGGCACATTCCAAGATGACAATCAGTGTCACGTTGTGAAAGAGTGGTTAAAGGGACTATAAGGAGTTTAAAAATGTTAAAATTATGTATTTTCCTCCCCCTACATGTTCCAGCCATGTCCTAATGTGTAGAATGAGCTCAGACCTGTTCACCACAACTGCCTCTAAAATCCTGTACGGTCACTCAAAAATGTGTCACTTCGGCCCGAATTGCCGTCATGCACGAGCTTAATATAGAAGGTGCAGTGACACACATGGCCTGAGGTGGCAGTAGTGAGTATAAAATGGCGAACTTGCATCCAGCCCCTTTAAGGGAGCATGAGACATCATTTTCACTCATGGATCGGCCACAGAGTCCAGATTCCATTGAGAATCTTAGGAATGTGCTGGAGAAGGCTTTGCAGACTGGTCACACTCTCCCATCATCAATACACTTTAAAAAATATGTGCGTACATTGGTTTAAATGTCTCAAATTGAAAGCAAATTATTTTAAGTTTGAGTTTGAGATTTAGTTTGGGATCAATATTATTTTTTCTGGTTTTGCAATGATTCTGTTGGAGTTGCCCAAATCACATTGCACCGGCCCCTGTGGCTCCTCCTGCAGGTGGTGGGTCCACAGAAGGACGGCCTCAGGGTTCAAACCGGGCCTGGTGGTCTCTCATAAGGGGCTTCTGAACCGCTCTTTGTCTGATCCGTCACCCAGGACCTGCTCTGGGAGACCCTATGGTGCTCAAACCCCTCCACCACGTTAAGGTGGCGGTTCCAGGAGGGGACATATTACTATTATTATGTATTATTATTTTTTCTTTATTTCAGGATGACTTATCTGCCAGTGGGCTAAGAAAAAAATTGGTCTTGTCCCATTGGCAGTTTTACTTAACCAGTCTGAAATGTCTAAATGAGTGAAAACTGCTCAAAACAAGATTCAAGATTCTCTGTTAATTCAAAGCCATGCATGATAGATCTTGGTATAATATTAATGAAACCCTGGATCCGTTGATATTGCAGAAGCTGATAGAAACACCGGCACAGTGAATGGCCCTGTAATCAAAGCTATAGGCGGTCCGAACGAAATGTTAGAGCGTGTGACCTTTTATTTGCAGCGACTTCATATATAGTTCGGTCCTATGTCACATTTCTGTAGGCAGGCGAAAATGTCTCCTGTTGCCAGGGCTGCTCTTGTAAATGATCACGTTAAATAAATAAATAAAAAATGTCCTCTTGGATAACTCGTGGTCTGCGTTTGTGATACATAAACAGTTTTGTCCAGGACACGTACACCAACAGGGCTGCCCACGAGACGCACCGAGCCAAACAAAGCCGGTTAAGGTTGAGAAATCGAGAGTGAAAGATAGACGGAGAGAGAGAGAGAGAGGAGGATCGCCACGTTTCCATGGCAACCGGGGAGGATGCAGCAAAAAAAAAATGCCCGTGCGACGCCAACTCCGGTCCGAGACTCAAGGATCACACATGGACCACGGCAGAGAGGAAGCATGGACACAGAGGAGAGGCAAAAACAAGACTGCGGTGCATTTAATAGAACGTGTAAGAACTTCAGTGACTTTTCCCTGAACAAGTCTTTCTTTTGTCTCTGAAAGCGTCGTGAAAGACTGTGCGCGCATTAGCCACAGGCCGGATCCCTGAGTGGCCACCTCCTTCCTCTCCCCCCTTCTCTGTTTCAGGAGTGTGTTGGAGCTCTCGTCCAGTCCACTCTGCAATCTATGAGCCTCGAGAGCCACTCCAGCTCAGCCCTGCCAGATTGTCCTCCTCCACTTAATCCCACATTCCCTGGGTTTTTGACGCGAACCTGTCTCTCCCATCTTTCTCCAGACTCCCACTGTCATCGGATTCTACTCCTGGGGAAAACTTACGAAGAAACCATCTCGCAAAGAAAACAAAAATGAGCAGTTGTCCTTTAGTGTATTGTAAACCTTGACATTTGCGCCAAGCATTTTCCGTGAAAGTGACCCAGAAAAGCGTGACCATAAACTTGTGAAGAATTAGGATGCTACAAATACGTTAGGAATGAGTTTGAATGACAACTAACACAACTTTAAAGGGACTATACCTAATTTTGAACCTTTTTTAGTCAAAATGTGATGAAATGGGTATTTTTTTTACCATCATGGCCGTCCTTCAGGGTCACTATGCGTGTGATGAAAAAGGTAAAACCCTTTTCGTCACATTTTGACTATTTGGGTTGACCATGCACAACATCAACAAATTACAACATGGTGCAAACTTCACCCTCCACCCACATTTTTTCACAAATTACTACTTTTACAATGTCCGACAATGTCAGGTAGAGCTCCTTTAATTTAGTGGCTCCCTCTTTCATTGTTCAGATATAGGGCCTATAAGTACTACACTACCGCTAGAAAGTTTGGGGACACTTAAAGGAGTACTAAGTAACTCTTGCCCCTAGAGGCCATAAGCGCCACTGCTTGCTGTTGTGTTTTTTTTAAACGTATTTATTGTCCATGAGAGTAAATACTACGCTGACAGAAAAGACAAAGGGACAGAGGGATATTGTACATCCAATTACTCAATGGAAATAATTTCACTCAAACTTGGCTGTAAATACTGTTTAAAGTGACGCTAGCCCGCAGTTAGCTTTGCCCGTTAGCATGTTAGCTTCTTCTTCGTGATTCTATTAGTGTGTATTGGTGGCTCCGGTCCGGTGGCAGTCAGGTTGCAATTGTGGTTTTCTGGCCAGAGACACCAGGGGGAGATGAAAGACCCCCCAATCATCCCATTAACACTTGTATTACCCCCAGAGGGACTATGGAGAGGATTTATTAGTGTAAACAAGTTACTTAGTACTGCTTTAAAGTGTCCTTATTTTTTAAAGAAAAGCTAAAATTTCTTTAATAATAATAATAATAGTGCATCAGTTTTAAATAGCGCTTTTCTGGACACTCAAAGACTCTTTACATCGCTACATTCATTCACGCCATACTTGGTGGTGGTGAGCTACTATTGTAACCACAACTGCCCTGGGGTAACCTGACAGAAGTGAGGCAACCAGTCTGTGCCATCTGCCCCCCCCCAGACCACCACTCACTCAGGCTTCCTGGTTTTCCCAAACAGTCTCCCATCCAAGTACCAACCAGGCCTTTCCCTGCTTAGCTTCTAATATCTGACGGGATGGGGCAGAGCAAAGGCGGTATGGCCACAAAGGCGATGAGATCATGAGAATAGCATTAACTTGTGCATAACTTCAAACAACGCCGCCCAAGACGTTGACTTCCTGTTTTGATCCAGCACGCCAAAATAAAAGCACCATCTCATTCATTAGTTCAGCAATTCACTAGTTCAACTTTGTTATTATTTGAAGTTATGTCAATTAATCATAAATACAGTCTAGACATTGCTAAAGTCGTGAATGTCTATTCTAGCAGGAAACGGGGAAGTCTTAATGGAAAACCTACATACAGTAGATGTGCAGAGGCGCATTTCTCGCAACCATCGCTCCAGTGTTCTAATGCTACATTGTGTTCGCTAATCATGTTAAAGGGTAATTGAGGATTAGAAAACCCTTGTGCAATTATGCTAGCACTGCTGAAAACCGCTGTGCTGATCAGAGAAGCTAAAGAACTGTGACCCCAAAGCTTTGAGCGGTAGTGTACATTACTGACCACTTCTGCCCCTTTAGCTGTGTTTACTTTTGGGTTCTTTGTCTGATTTATAACAGCAACAGCACTTTTTCCTGTAAATATATTTCTAAAGACACTATCCAATGGTTAATAGGGAGTAAAAATCCAGACTTTTTCCATAATTGGGAACTCAAAATAAAATTGTATGTCTTGAAAATGGTCCTCAAAATGGACCCCATAACAGAACAAAGCGCTGCTGCTGTGCCTGAAACCCATCTATTAACTTTGTGTTGTGTCGACAACCCAAGTAATCCCAACAAGCTTTAAGAGTTTAAGAGAACACTGTTGTGGAGGTGACCTAAAACAGCTCTTAAAGACTGAAAAAACACATTATGTCCTCTCCAAGTCCCCGCCTGCAATCCCTCCATTGTCTAAATCTGTTTACAAACCATCCGGGCTTGTCTTCTATTAGTTCCCCCGTCCTCCGGTCGATATAGATCACTGACGTCGTATTGTTTCGTCCGCGGTGCCATTTGCAGCCATCGATCCACGAGGCGCTACTGTGAGGACGGGAAAAAATGTTTTACAGAAATGAACTTATTATCGGGGGAATGAAGGACGGAGATAAGGGGAAAGTCGTTGATGCTGCAGACGATAAGTGAATATTTGGGTTATGGCTCTTATCAGGAAACGCAGACATCAAAGGCAAATCTATTGGCTTTAAAAACAGAAAAAAAAATGAAGCAAGTTTCGCGCCTCGAAGTTTAATTTCGAATGTAATCCCTCAGCCTCGGGGCCTATGGGTAAAACAAAAGTGTTGGATGGAGATGAATTTAGCTAATCTCCCTCTCCCCCAGGGCTCCGGGGCGATCGCACAGGCGCCGTGGCCCCATTTAGGAGCCCGGCTTATGAAACCAGCCCCAGATACTGCCGCTAATGTGGGAGGAAGGCAGAACTTAGACATGGGAGGCTAATGAATCGCTGCTTTATGATTGTAGGAGCTCAATATTGTGGCGACGATAAACCACTTTAGCGTTCCATTAAAATAGACAAGAAATCGTGACCACTTTGTTGTTTTTTACCCCTGAAGGATGAGTTTTAAAGCTGCGTTATGCAACTTATGTGGAAAGAGAAGTTGATATTTGTGCGTGTTTGACCTTGTATTGACACAGTGGCTGTATGTGTGGTCAGCACGGCGCCTTTACTTTCCATCACAATGGGGTCTGGGACGCTCCAGGATCGATTGTTTAGAAGGTTTTCACTGCTGGCAAAGCCTCACATCAGGAAACCTAGAAAACAATTGATTCTGGAGCGTTGTAGAGACCACAGTGATAGAAAGTAAAGGCATCATGCTGACCACTCATGCAGCCACTGTGTCACTACAAGGCCACACGCACAAATATCAACTTATTTTTCACAGTAAAAAGTTGAATAAAGCAGCTTTAATGTCTGATGTTTTTGACTGTGAATCATCTTGACTCTTCTTGACTAAATAGAAGGGTTTGTTTACAGTCGAATAAAAGCTCTAAACTGTTTTAATGTATGCTTTGTTTTCTTGTTATAGAAAATATCTACTCAAAAGCTAAATGGGAACAGGACCTGTTCAACTCCAGGACCCGGAGGCGTGTGGGTCGGATCACAGCTGACCCTTCTCACCCCGGACACGGACTATTCACCCCCCTCCCCTCAGGCAGGAGGCTACGGTCTATCAAGACCCATATCTCCCGCCAGCTGAACGAAAACAAGACCCATTAACTCATTTACAGACTCATGAAAATAATCTGCTGCACTATAGGCCCATCATACATCATCAGTGACATCAGCTGGAGGCAGGAAGTGATCAAGAGAAATAAGATTAAACTAAAATTAGTGATTATAAGTGTAAAACTACAACTAAATAATGTGGTCCTGTTGTGGCTTAACCCCTTACCTCCCACCTGAACCGAGCACATTGTCTCCAATTTGGCTTTACCCCAGTCCAAAAGCTTCAGGAAAAAAGGTGTGAAAATAGCAACAAAACTGAGACGAAAACAATGATGGAAATGTGACAAAAAAGTGATGAAAAATTGATGAAAAAGTGGCAAAAATGTCGCAAAAATGTCACAAGAAATTGACAAAAAATTGACGAAGAAATGACAAAAATGTGACAAAAAAATGTGACAAAGAAATGACAAAAATGTGATAAAAAAAGGACAAAAATTTGATAAAACATTGACAAAAAATGACAAAATGTGACAAAAAGATGACAAAAATTTGATAAAACATTGACGAAAAAATGACAAAAATGTGACAAAAATGACCAAAAAAATGACAAAAATGTGATAAAAATGTGACAAAAAAATGACAAAAATGTGACAATAATGACCAAAAAAATGACAAAAAATTGATAAAACATTGACAAAAAATGACAAAAATGTGACAAAAATGACCAAAAAAATTCAAAAATGTGATAAAAATTTAACAAAAAATGTACAAAAAAAATGTGACAAAAAAAATGTGACAAAAAATGACAAAGAAATGACAAAAATGTGATAAAAAAAATTACCAAAAAATGACAAAAATGTGACCAAAAAATTTGACAAAAAATGACAAAAAATGACAAAAAATTGATAAAAAATTGACAAAAAAATAACAAAAAATTGACCAAAAAATAACAAAAATGTGACAAAAATGACAAAAAATTGATAAAAAATTGACAAAAAAATTACAAAAAATTTACCAAAAAATGACAAAAATGTGACAAAAAAAAAAAAAAAAAAAAAAAGGACAAAAAAGTTACAAAAATGAGTTGAATACCCAACAAAAAAATGATGGAAAAAAAAATCTGATGACGTGAGGAAAAAGATCCTCTCGGTTCAGGCGGGAGTTAAGAGGTTAAGGTGCAAGAACAAGAGGAACGACATTTGAGACGATAAAATAAGGTTTATCTGATATTTCCAACAACTGTTAGACATTTGTTTATCGTTGCTTCATAATCTTCTAACACATGCTCTTACAGTTTTAAGCTTTTAAAGTCTATTATTTACCTAAATATAAATATGTTAAATGTTTTATGTTTCATGTTGCGACCAAAAACCGGAACCTGTTAACCATAACCATGGCAATAAAACCAATTCTGTTTCTGAACTACAGAGAAATGATGTTGACTTTAACGGTGGGTCAAGGTGTTTTTTGAGGCTCATGAAGTAATGAAAGTGTTACTCCAAACGAGATGAACAACGTACAACATACAGTATTATATTTCTTATTACAGTCTTACTTCTACCCACTCATTTTCAAATTGTACTTTTAGTTGTCTGTTTTATTGTGCCATGTTTTCAAAGGCACAATTTACAGTAAAGACTATTACAAGAAAACACACACAAAATGAGAACCAAAACAAGAGAATGGCATGACTGAAAATGAGCTTCTAATTTGCATTTTTATTTGAACAATGTGTCTTTGTTTCAGGTTGTGTTACCAAAATAGCAATAAATGAGTAATCAGATTGAATACTACAGTGATTTTGCGCCATATTGTGTCACATAATATAGCTAAAACAAAAAATACTGCACTATTTCAGCAGCCATGAGTTGCTAGTGCAGTAATAGCACCAGCAAAGGTAGATTCTTCTATCTAACCTAAATGGCTTTCATGATCAAACTGGGCTTTCTCGTTATGTTTCATCTGATTATTTGCAAATTGGATCAGTAATTCTAATATAATGAAAGCAGCACTGTCAGGTTATGAGCTGGGGAAAAAAAAAAACGTTTAAATCCTCAGATCTGCTTGTTAGAGGCAGCCCCGTGGGAATTGGCGATCAGAGCGTCATCCATCTCAGTGTTTTTGGCTGATTCAGCACCACGGACAGCTCCATCTCCTCTGGTTTAAACACATTCGGCAGACAGCTGTCAGTCTGAAACGCTCTCATGTTCAAAGTGAAGGAGACGAAGCTTTCATCGACCGACAGAATGAAATATAAAATAGAGAGGGGTTGTTAGACTTGAAATTGTCACTGTTCTGAGGAGAGAAGCCGCAGATGAAGCAAGAGAAAGATAAAGAAAGATACGCACAAGGCAGATGTTGCACACTTGATGATTGAACTCAAAGTGTGACTTTCGAAGGTTTTGTTATCTGCGAACACAACATGACAAAAAACGTAAATGTTGTGCGAGATGTTGTCTGCCGTTTGACAGTAGCAGAGCTTCCGTTTATTCTCCTTACAATCATGTACAGGTTTACAATAAAACATAAAAATAATGTACACAATCTGTAGCCTTTACTCATAGAATTACCGTTAGATTCACTAGGTCAAGTTACAGCGCTGCCATGGCAACCAGTCTGCCGCGCTAACATTAGCTTAGCTCGAGTTCTGACCAACTTACTAAAACACTTCTAAATCTACAGTGGGCAAAACGGCCAACCTGCCCCACCAGTAGGTCACAAATACAATCATTTCATACATTTATGTACTTCACACATTACCTGCGAACACAACATGACAAAAAACGTAAATGTTGTGCGAGATGTTGTCTGCCGTTTGACAGTAGCAGAGCTTCTGTTTATTCCACGCAGACGCCCGCAGTTCACGTGAAGGTACCTCCCCCTTGTGGTCGATTGTATGAATTACACTTACTGCAAATCTAAAGGCCTGGCTCAGTATTAATGTACTTTAAAAATAAATAGAAATAATACATGAAAATAAACAATGATGAATATAACACACCACAGATGGAATATAAGGAATTTTGAGGGGTGGCCTATTTTCAATAGCTTCTTTCTATGTCTATTCTTCGTTATCCCCACACTCTCCCCTCAAAAATTTAATGGCGTCCCGACATTCTAATAATATTAGTCCATTTGCTATACTTATGAATCCCATAGTCCAAGGTTAAAGCTAAGTAGGAGTCAGTAGTTCACAAGGTCCATGAAAGGCACAAAACTTCTACAAGTTGGCCATATGACATGTATCTCCTCTTGATGTCATATGTGCGCAGCAGGTGTTATCGTGCACTATAACAGTCCACTGCTTCTTCCCTAACACGCCGGGGGTATCTGCACTTTCTCTGAGTAAGGTATCTTAACATAGCAATAACCTATTCTGATAGCATGTCAGGTTTAGTAGCTATTCATCACATAAAACTAACGGCTTTAACATTTGTAATTAACTTTTAAAGATAGTCTGGAACATTGAACTGGTTAACTTGAATGTTTACTTAACTGCTAACTGAATACTCATTCGTATGACATGGTGGGCTGTCCCAACCTGTGGTAAGTAAACATTAGCCTAGGTTTTCTAACTCTCAAAGGATACTTTTTCTGCTGCGCAGATGATGGACCGGTGTCATCTTCTTCACTGTCAGCAGACTCAGGAGATTGATGATCTTCTCCATTGCTTTGTGTGTCATCGTTGCTCTCCTGGTTGGCTGCTTCTTGCTCGTCCCTCTGTGGCTCTGATTCCTCTCCAGCACTTGGCTCTCTTATTTCAGTTTCCTCATTTTCAAGGATTTCCTCTGCTCTCCTGTCCTCCAGTTGTAGTCCTGTTATGCCATTCCAGTCGTCCTCGTCTTCTGAGCTGTGGTCACGTGGTTGTTGTTTGCGTGTTTGTTTCATGCTCTTCTTTTTGTTTTGTTCAGGTGGGTCGACGTTCTCCACAGGCAGGAAGTCACAGGGAAGCAGGAGATTTCTGTGCATTACTCGAGTTCGACCCCTTCCATTTTCTGGCTGTATCTCATATACTGGACTGTCTTTGTGTTTTCTCTCTGTCACCACATATACTCGATCCTCCCAAAATGCTCTCAGTTTTCCCGGGCCACCTTTTTCATTTAGATTCCTCACCAACACTCTGCACCCAGGAGACAACTCTGCCCCATATGTTTTCTTGTCGTACAGTGCTTTTCCTCTTTTGTTCTCTTTACAGGCTGTTTCAGTGGCAAGTTGGTAAGCATCATTCATCCTGCGCTTCCACTTCTCTGCATAGTCTCTGTGGGATGAACTTTGGTTTTTCACATTGAGTCCGAACATCAGGTCGATAGGGAGTCTGGGGTTTCGTCCAAACAACAGGAAGTATGGTGCATAGCCCGTTGCTTCACTGCGGGTGCAGTTATAAGCATGCACCACTTTGGCAAGGGAGGCCTTCCAGTCTTCCTTTGCTTTCTCGGGCAGGCACCTGAGCATGCTCAACAGGGTCCTATTGAACCTCTCCACTTGGCCGTTCCCCTGAGGGTGATACGGTGTAGTCCTGGATCCTTTCACTCCACTGTATTCCTCCAGCTTAGCAAACAGCTTGTTCTGAAACTCCCTCCCTTGATCATGATGAACTTTTGTGGGAAAGCCGAACTTCAGCATGAAGTCTCCATACAGTTTTTCAGCCGCTGTTTTTGCTGACTTGTCCTTGCAGGCGTATGCTTGAGCAAAACGAGTGAAATGGTCCATAATGACCAAGATGTATTCATATCCACCTTTACACTTTTCCAGATGCAGGTAATCAATTGACACAAGCTCAAATGGGTATGTTGTTGTGATGTTGGTGAGGGGCGCTCGGGTCGGCTTATTTGGGCGCTTGTTTTTCAGGCAGCTGCATACTCGTGTTATATGATGCTCCACATCCCGCTGCATATGGGGCCAGTAGAAGCGATCCCGTATGAGCGTCAGGACCCGCTCTACTCCGAGATGTCCCATATCGTCATGCAGTTCTTTGTACAGCAGTTTGTGATATGTTTTAGGCAGGACGAGCTGTGATCGGTTTGTTGTTTTTCTATGCAATAGACCGTCTTCATCAATGTGCAGCTTTTGCTTTTCTCGGGCCAGAGCAGCGATATTGGTATTTTGTGTTAGCTTCCCACCTTTTGGCCATTTGTTGGAGGTGACATATTTCATCACCTGACCTATGATGGGATCTTCCCACTGAGCTTCTCTGAGACTGGTTCGGGACAGTCCTTGTACCGAGGATTTGCACTTTTGTTCTTCTTGATCAACAATTGCTGAGGAAATAGTAAAAGGGCACAGCCAGGGGTCAGTACTTTGTGATTGCACAGCCAGAGCCTGAGTCACACTGTTTATCACATCTTGTGCCACTGCCTGTGTGCAGGTTTCCATGTATCTCTCCATGTCCAGGGGCATGCGGGATAGACCATCTGCATCACGATTGGCTCTACCGGGTCGATACTTGATTGTGAACTGGAAATCTGCGAGTTCAGCGACCCAACGGTGAGTGGTGGCATTTAGCTTGGCTGTAGAGAGCACATATGTAAGGGGGTTGTTATCAGTGTAGACTAGGAAAGGTGGTGAGTAGTACAAATAGTCCCTGAAGCGCTCACATATGGCCCACTTGAGGGCCAGGAACTCCAACTTTCCCGAGTGGAGGTGGTAGTTTTTCTCTGGGGCGGTCAGAGTCCTGGACCCATAGGCAATTACTCGTAACTTTTCCTGCTGCCTCTGGTAAAGTACCGCACCCAGCCCCTCCTGGGATGCATCACAATGTAGAAGGAACGGTTGCTCAAAGTCAGGATATCCCAGGACTGGTGGCTGTGACAGGAAATCAACAAGCTTGCTGAGGACTTGTGCATGTTCAGGTGTCCACGTAACAGGGTGAGAGGTTGGGAGCTGTCCTCCTTTTGCTTGTTTTCTTTTGGCGGTCTTTTTCTGTGCTTGTGTCGGTTTGACTGTTTTATCTTTTGCAAGGAGATCATAGAGAGGAGTGGCGATGCGTGAGAAGTTAGGAATATAGCTTCTATAATAGGAGATAAATCCTAATAGTTTCCTTACTTCCCCCACCGTAGTAGGTGTCTTCTCCTTTAGCGTCTGGACCGGAGCGACATCTGCAGGGTCCATTGTGTATCCATCCTTAGTGACTAGCCTCCCCAGAAATCTCACTTGATTTTTAAAAAGTTCACACTTTCTGGGTGTAAGCTTCACTCCGTGGGTCTCATAGCGCTGCAGGACACTTTTCAAATCATTGAGGTGATCTTCAAATGTTTTGGAGTGGACTAGATTGTCGTCCAGGTAAGGCAAGCAAATCTCATCTCGTAACCCCACCAAGCACTCCTCCATAGACCTCTGAAACTCCGCAGGGGCTGATGATAATCCAAACGGGATTCTCACCCACTCATATAATCCCCATGGAGTTATGAATGCAGTGAGTGGACGACTTGACTCCTCCAGGTAGCCCTGGTGATAGGCCTTCCCTTGGTCCAACACAGAAAACCAAGAACTTCCTGTCAGGGTGTTGAGCATGTCTTGTATGCGAGGTATGGGATGGCGGTCCGGGATAGATTTTCTGTTTAATTCCCTGTAGTCACAGCACAGACGGAGACTTCCATCCTTTTTCCTCACGCATACAATTGGACTGGAGTAGGGAGATTTTGATTTCTTTATCCAGCCTCTGTTCAAGAGATCTTCCAGGTACTCTTTAACCTCTTTATGGAGCGGCTTCGGTACAGAGATGTAAGTCCGACGTACTGGAGTGGAGTCATTGAGGCGGATCTTAAGCTGCAGTGAGGGTATGGTTCCTACATCTTGTTCATCCCTTGCAAAAACACTACTCATCTCTCTCAGCAGTTGTCTCACTTTTGGTCGTTGTGATGGGTCGAGATGATCAAGGGGAACTGGGGGGTCCCATACGCTCTCATTTCGCTTGTGTGTCTCGCTTGTTGCTGGTGGTGAGACTGATTCACTGGTTTGTATCGTTATTTCTGTCTGTTTCATTTCCACTGCCCTTGTGTTTGCAGGATATATTTTCTTTACTGTCTGTGTTTGTCCTAGTGCAGTTCGGGGAAGTAGGAGGATTTCATGTGCTGTGCGGTTGGTAATAGGCAGAGTGACACAGGACCGTGTTCCTCGTTGCAGTCGGACTACACTCTCCTGCACCTCCAAGTCCTCTGGGAGGTGCAAATGGGAAGTGGGTTCAAAGAGAACATCTTGCTGTTCGGGGAGTGAACCCGTCCTCACATTACACTTGACAGCTTTTGTTTGACCTGCAGGAATAGTTATCAGTTCTTTTCCTGTTTTTACTATGCCTTCACTTAGCAGCTCCTCTTTGTTCCTCATCACTTTTAGAAATACTTCCGTTTTCTTGCAGTCAAAGGAGAAAGCTGCACTGACAGCATTAGTTATGGCACGGGGCGGGTGTATGCCTCTTTCCAATAGGTGCTCGATTACGTTAAAACCAATGATGGGTTCTTCAGCTATTCCTTCTTGGTCAGTTACCAGCACTGGCACTTGCAGCTCTAAGGGAGTGGCTTCTGAGGCAGGCAACTCAAACGTGACTTCTACCCACCCAGCAAACGGAATGGGAGTTTGGTTGACAGCTCTCCCATCAAGTATGCCAGGACCCAGGATTTCAGACAGACTTCTCACCATTGCATGTGGAATATTTTGCTGTCTCCATCTTTCATTTATGAGGCAGACTTGAGAGCCTGTATCCCACAATGCCTTTGTCTCTTGCCCATCAAACCGGCAGATGATCATGTGCCTTTTTCCAATCAGGTGGAGGAGTTGGGCCTTTCGGTGTGGTGAGATGAGATTGATGCTCACTGCTGCCCTCTCTCTTTCGTGGGTGCCAGCTGCCACTTTTGCTTCAAGATACTGGATGCTGTCAGTAATGAGTGCATGCATATCATTTTGTTTGGGCTGGGGAGCCAGTGATGATGGGAGTGTAGTTACCGTATTGGCTGACAAATCTATTGGCTCAGATCTGTCCATGGGCTTTCTTCGGGCTCTACATCCCCGTGACAGATGACCACTCTGTCCACACTTAAAACAATGGTCACACTGCTCCTCTTGGTTCTGCTCCTGACACTTCTTGCAACCGTGTCTCTTGCTTGGCCGATGCTGAGGGAAAACCCTTTTGGATTCATGGATGGCACTCTTTATTTCAGCAATCTCCCCTTTTAGCTGGCTTATGACATCAAGCAGCTCAGACTCTCTGCGGGTCACTGTGGGTTGAGTCTTGGTCTTTGAATATGCAGTAGATGACAGTTCACGGCCTCCAACTGCACCAATCTCTGCCCCCTGTACTGCTTGATTTTCTGCTTTTATTTCTCTGATTCTTGGTTCTTTGCTGTGTTTCTTAAACTTTTGCTGCCTTTCCCATTCTAGACTCGCTGCTTCATTGGTCTTGGCAATAAGAACATCATCAGTGACGGCTGGATTATCAAGGTGGCTTTTGATTTGGTATTTCACGTTGTCACTGATTAATCCTGTGCCGACAGCTCTGAGGAACTTCTTTTGTATTAGTTCAGTACTGTACTGTTCATCTGCACCTGGCTCTCTGGATGATGCTAAGAGGCGCTCCTTGAGCTCAATTGCTCTGAACAAGAAGTTCTGTGGGGACTCGTTGTGCTCTTGGGTGATGTTAATCAACCTGTGATAGAGGTCAGTTGAACTATCTTCTTTGTAATGCCCCTTTAAGATGGTGCGGAGTTGAGAGAGCGTTAGGTCTGTTTTGATTTCTAACATGTCTCTAAGACTCAGGCCTGGGCTTACAGCTCTTATGACAGCTTCAACTATCTCAGTTTCACTGTGACCCTTTTTCAGTCCCATTTCAACTTGATGAATCAGATTGGAGTATGATAACTTGTCCCTCTGACCTCTCTCGCCAATTTGACCATTGATTTTAAATTCCCTGCGAATTATGAATTCAGGCGGCTGGGTTGGCTGTGAAGTACCTGTTGTGGGGCCATTAGCTGTACTTGACACTTGGTTGGCAGCCCTAGTTGTGAGTTTAGCCATTTCTTCCTCTAACTGCTTTGTTGCCATTTGAAAGCTTAACTGGAGGGCTGCATACTGCTCCTTAATGCTGGCCAATGCTGCTGCATCTGGATTAACATTTTCTGTTGCGGCCTGGTTTCTTTCAGCTCCCCCTCTCAAGAATTCTCCAACTTTTATCAAGCGAGTAAGAAATGCCTGCGCTGCTTCATCTTCCCCATCTTCTATAGCTTTGTCAACTACTTCACTTATGGCTCTGATCAGCGTGTGCTTCCTTGTCAGGTTTTCAGAAGAGATTTTGGCGTGCTTGCAAACCTCATGTAGCTGCTCGCAATTCAGTTCCACCAGAACTTCACTGAGTCGGTCCTGTAGTAGCTCAAACTCCTTTGCTTGCATCTCTCTCTCTCGTTACAGCAGCACCGCTGATCCCACTTCTGACACCAGTTTTTGTTGCACACTTGATGATTGAACTCAAAGTGTGACTTTCGAAGGTTTTGTTATCTGCGAACACAACATGACAAAAAACGTAAATGTTGTGCGAGATGTTGTCTGCCGTTTGACAGTAGCAGAGCTTCCGTTTATTCTCCTTACAATCATGTACAGGTTTACAATAAAACATAAAAATAATGTACACAATCTGTAGCCTTTACTCATAGAATTACCGTTAGATTCACTAGGTCAAGTTACAGCGCTGCCATGGCAACCAGTCTGCCGCGCTAACATTAGCTTAGCTCGAGTTCTGACCAACTTACTAAAACACTTCTAAATCTACACAGTGGGCAAAACGGCCAACCTGCCCCACCAGTAGGTCACAAATACAATCATTTCATACATTTATGTACTTCACACATTACCTGCGAACACAACATGACAAAAAACGTAAATGTTGTGCGAGATGTTGTCTGCCGTTTGACAGTAGCAGAGCTTCTGTTTATTCCACGCAGACGCCCGCAGTTCACGTGAAGGTACCTCCCCCTTGTGGTCGATTGTATGAATTACACTTACTGCAAATCTAAAGGCCTGGCTCAGTATTAATGTACTTTAAAAATAAATAGAAATAATACATGAAAATAAACAATGATGAATATAACACACCACAGATGGAATATAAGGAATTTTGAGGGGTGGCCTATTTTCAATAGCTTCTTTCTATGTCTATTCTTCGTTATCCCCACACAGAGATTTACATTCAAACAAAAAGCAACAGCAAAGGAACAACGACTGACTTCTGAGCTAATGCCTGCCGCTGCACTTGAACCTGGGCTGCCTTAAGCTGCAGACGAGACACAGGCACAAGTTTCACCAAATGTGTGTGTGTGAAAGAACTTACCGGAGGAAGCGCCAGCACTAATTAGACTCTGATTGAGACAGGTGTCGGGATTGTGGAAGTGAGAGAGAGTCCCTCTATGTTCATTTGAAGCTGATTATACCAATAAGACTTGGCAACCCTAAGCCTCGGGGCTCAGTCTGCTTTCTGATTCGATAATCTTCCTGAGAACAAACGCAGAAAGCAAACGTAAATGTTATTGTCATCAGTGTTACCCGTAAAAGCAAAAATGACTGATTTGAACATGATGACCTCACATCTTAGGGGATAGATAGGCCATGTTTATGAAATACCTTTAAAGGAATAGTCTGTAAGTTTAAATGTTGTACAAATTTAATATATGGGCGTATGATTGACCACTCAGGCCTGAAATTCTATGTAACCTAAGTAATACTTCATAATTATATTTCTTCTCCCTCGCTTTGCTGAAAATTTCTTTCTATGTCTCCTCATTTTGCAAACTATAGTGACTTTCAGGTCCAATCTGGAAGGAAGTGAAAAAGGGGATGGGAAGGCTTGATTGTTAACTTGTGTTTAAACTCCCTAAGGTTTTAATAATAATAATAATAATAATAATAATAATAATAATAATGCATCGGTTTTATATAGCGCTTTTCTGGACACTACATTGCATTATTCATTCACTCCATACTCGGTGGTGGTAAGCTACCATTGTAGCCACAGCTGCCCTGGGGTAGACTGACGGAAGCGAGGCAACCAGTCTGCGCCATCGGCCCCTCCGACCACCACCAACCACTCACTCACACACTACATTCGCTAGGCTTCCTGGTGTTACCAAACGGTCTCCCATCTAAGTACCGACCAGGCCCTTCCCTGCTTAGCTTCCAAGGTCTGACGGGATTGGGCAGAGCAAAGGCGGTATGTATGATGTACTTGTATCATACGAAGCCAGTTGTTCCGTACATAAATTTAACACAAGACACACGGTAAATGGTCATTTTACTCTTCCATCATGTGACACTCAGACAGAAGGCTGTTATGTTCAGAGGAATGAAATCCTGGAACTCTCTGCCTAAAGACACTTCTAACATTGCAGACATAAACATTTGAAAAAGTTGTAACTGTGTATTTATGTTTTTATGTTGCTTTATAATGTCTGAAAATGTGATTTTATAATCTGGACCCCAGGAGGACTAGCCATTGTCAAGACAAACAAACACACTTCCGACATTTCTCTCTCCCCTCATTTTGCAATCTTACAGACGATCACTTCAAAATGTACATGTGTTCACTGTTTACTTCCATGTGAGCCTTATTTTGATCCTAATGAATTATTTGAGTCTTGTTCTGACATAATTTTACAGTTTTTGATTCAAAGAGACGAGATGCAAGTTGGCCGTTTTATACTCACTACTGCCACCTCAGGTCATACGTGTAACTGCACCTTCTATATCAAGCTCGTGCATTATGGATATTCGGACCCACATTTTTTGAGTGACAGTGCAGAATTTAGAGGCAGTTGTGGTGAACAGGTCTGAGCTCAACCTACACATTAGGACATTGGTGAAACATGTTGTAGGGGGAGGGACAAACACAATTTTAACATTTTGAAACTCCGTATAGTCCCTTTAGAAGCACACCGAGCAACATCAGTACAAAACATGCTCCCAATGAAGAATGGATTTGGAAAACTCAAATTCATACTGACTTTAGTCACATCGCCATGGAGACGAGCTGGAAAAGTACCCACTCCCAGTAAAGTTACAGTCATGTCTTAGTAGAGCTGAGCCGCTCACAGTAAAGGCACATGTGTGTTTGTACATTTGAGGTATTTTTCAATGAAGAAACTATCTGTCATAATTAGAAGCTCATATTTGAACTCTATTCATTGGGTAAAATACTACGCGCTGTGGCTTTAATGGAACCTAGTTTGGTAAAACAGTTTAGTAAAATTAAGGAACCACTCACACTTCCATTCACACACCCACTCTAGTATCTGCGCCATGGCCGCCCCGGAATTAACAAGACAAATCGCTCCACCAACTAAGACCGGCCAGGCACCACCACCACCACCCACAGAATCCAGACAGAATCACCAATCTGTCAATCCTGTCCATGTCCGGGCCGGGTGAGATTTCCTGTGTGGAGTCAAATTGATTCCACTCTTAGTTGTGCCCTTCCGCCAATTCCTTTAAGTTTCAGCTTTGCAACCATTCTCCCGCCGGAACCCAAAGATAATCTGATCGCGAGTTGGCATCGTTCAGAACTATGACAGTATCTACAACAGTATCACAATAATATCATTATTGAAGACAGATATTAATGCAACAGTTGTTTTTCTCATATTAATCTACAAACCTGATTTTTTTCTCTCCAAATGTTCATTTTGAAACATTGAGATACGACATTGTGATACATTGAAATAACCTCAGGGTAACACAACCAGTATGTGACCAATAACAACATTTTCCATACTCAATATTTTGTTTTTTCATTTAAAAAAAACACACAAATAAACATAACAAAATAACTGAAAAGGGGATGTGTTGTTACATGAAAAAAGATGATCGAGAGACTCAATCGTCATGACATTAAAATATATTGTTTTACAATACCAAATACTTATATTATATTGCATTTGTTTAGCATGCACATAATATATCTGTCTTGACCACAAGCCTTGAAAATGTGTTCATCTGTAGTCGAAGTCAGAAAGTCAGACTTTCTATCTGATAAATTTCGTTCACAATATCTATATAGCCAGTGTCTGGTTACAGCCTTTTTACCAGCAGATGTTAAAATTCTATACAAATCAATATTGTCCGATTGCATTTCTGTCTTACCCATGATTAGAGCCGCAAATTCAAAGGGTAATGTCACCTAAAAGGCCCTATACCTGATTTTTTTTAAATTGCCAACAATGAAAGAGGAAGCCACTAAAATTAAAAAAGCAGTTGTGGTCCAAACTCATTCGTAACTTTCCTTATATCTTTGTAGCATCCAAATTCTTTTCAGGGACAAGTTTATAGGCACATTTCACAACTTGCAGGGTCACTCACAAAAATGCTACAAAAACAGCCTGAAAATTCCTTAAATTGATACAAATGTTTTATCATTTGATGCATGCCGTTTTCAATTTTACAATATCATTCAATTTCTAGAAGTAAAATCAGGTATAGCGCCTTTAAATACAGATTCCATATTTTTGTGCATGTCTTTCCAATATCGTCAGTGATTGGCGTCTTGGCTTCCGCACTGTCTCCAACACTTAGGCTCCTCCCCTTTACAATGCAGCTTTTGCTTTGGCGTAATAAAAAAACCTAATCAAGCATTTCCAGTTGAATTTCCTCCATAAATGTGAATTTGTCCTTTTCCATACAGATGAACACCAACCTTGCCTTCGCTTTCCCATTTTATTTTGACGTATTGTGTTGAATATGACTTTTTACTCATAAACCCTTTATATAATCTTGATATTAGACCTTTTTTGGATTTTGCACTGTAGGAATTTAGTATTTCCTTGACCACTGGTTCCTGTACATCTAAAGGGAAACGTATTTCCTTATTACTATAGTGGCGTAATTGCAATTACCTAGAGAAATCTTGTTTTTCTAGATTATGACTGTTCATAAGAGCTTCAAAATCCTTCATTACTCCCTTATCTGGATCGATGGCTGTTTTATATCCTTATGACAACATGTGATACAGTTCTGCCCTCATCTCTATGTGTAAACAACAACATAAATCAAGCTCACTAAAGTCTATGTAACCAGGCATTCTGTTTCCTATACCGGCTTTTACCATTTTGTTCAAGATCCAAATGCTGAACATGGTCGAAACGTCGCACCAGATACTCTTTATTTTTGCTTTATTTGCGGTGCCGTGGTCAACTCGCATGAGCTTTATGGATAACGCCGAGAGATGCATCTGGACGGCTTTGTCAAAAACGACTACCTTCAAACCGCGCGTTCCTCTGGAGTGGATTCAGCCGGCTGGATTTGCTCAGCCGCAGATGCCAAAGGATTCTGTTCTCAGCCACAAAGCTCATTCTGTTTGAGTTCATTTAAAACTGCGGCAAACGGCGCCGTGGCATGGTACCAGTGCTTTCACTTTGAGACGAGGGTGCTGTGGCGAGTTTAGCTGCAAATTAGGAAAAACTTTAATTAACTTAGAGCCTGATCGCCAAATAACTGTTTATGTTGCACCTTATTTAGTTTGCCTTTCTTCTTGTGCTTGTTTTAGGGGGACCAGAAAGAGACTTCAGTGGGAATTGAACCAGCTATCTGAAGCAAAAAAAACAAAAACCCAACCACACATTTATTTGCTTGTACAGACGGCATCTCTGGAATCACCCATATATGGTCATGTTTGAAAACAGTTAAGGGGGAAAACAATTCGGAGAAAAATCTAAACTTTCTCTAATTATTCAAAAATGCTGAATTATGAATCTAGTTTTCTACTAAACAAAGATAAAAAGACATGGAGAGGAGCAAAGTGGTTCAACTGCCCGTAGTTACATAAAAAAAAACGGAGAATGCTAACATGATGCTACATGTTAGCGTCGTGCTAATGTTAACGCTAGCTAGCGCTTGCTATGACTGCAGTTTTTTTTTTGCTTCTACTGAACAATCCACTGTGAATAAACATCCACATGGCCCTGATTTAGACTTGACTTTATTGTATGTGAAAAATGTGTCTATATTTCCCCAGAAAATGGCTAAAAAGAGTGAAAAACTGTGTTTCCCAAGAGATTCTATTTGTATTTCCCCCCTTGGCGAGGCCACGCCCCCTTCTATGACGAGATGCCGTCTGTATCTATAGGGATATTTTTTTTATTTAAAGATATCAATTTGAAACTTCTGCTGTAGGTTACTGGCATAGATATGAAGAAAAAACGTATTGCAAGTTTTCTGTCATTTTATGTGTTCATATAAAAATGAGGTGTTTTATGTCTAAAAACGCCCAAAATGTTGCATTTTTCCGGCGATGTAACCTGAATATTGGATTGAATGGATTAAAATAAACTGTTTTTTAGTGAAACCAAACACATTGGCTGCAATAGTAGAGCGAGTCGACTCATGACCAGACGTTGGCGTTTTGAATCCCTGCTCCCACAGGTGCCGACTGTCGTTGTGTCCTTGGGCAAGACACTTCACCCACCAGCCCCTGGGTGATTGTGACGTTAGTGGTTCTTCGCCGGAGGGGCTGAGAGCGCACATTGGGAGCCTCGCTTCTGTCAGTTTGTCCGTGGGCAGCGGTGGCTACAGCTCATCACCCGTCACTGAGTATGGATTGAACCCGTTACTTGCCAAAGAAGGACTTAAAAATCACGGACCTCATTTCTTTAAATAGTTCCTTGTGATGTCTGTCCAGTCCAGATCATCTGTGTGTGAATGTTTTAAAGCAGTACTATGTAACTCATGCCCCTAGAGGCCATAAGTGCCACTGCAGGTGTTGTAGCATGTTGAACCCTTACCATTTTATTACTCATTAATTGTCCGTGAGAGTAAATACTACGCTGACAGAAAAGACTCAATCTTGTAAATACTGTTTAAGTGGTGCTAGCCCGCAATTAGCTTTGCCCTTTAGCCTGTTAGCTTCTTCTTCGTGATTCCATTTGTGTGTGTTGGTGACTCCGACCCGGTGGCAGTCAAATTGCAAGCATGGTTTTTTGACCAGAGACACCAGGGGGAGACGAAAGACCCCCCGATCCTCCCTTTAACACTTGTATTACCCCCAGAGGGTCTACGGAAAGGATTTATTATGGTAAACAAGTTCCTTAGTATTGCATTCACTAATGCTGAGCATGTTTTTACTTATATTCGTTAGCTTTAGGGTTAGGGTTATGATTGGGGTTAGGGACGGTAAATGCGATGTAAGCTGTATTTCATATATATATAGGCTGCAGCTGTCCTTTCAAAACGCTTTGGGATTTGGATATGCGTAATTGGAGAAAACAACTCTAACTCTAACCCTAAACCCTAAGTGGCAATGAGATTGAAATGTCCTGGCATGAGCTTCTCTCTTTCTATTTATTTGTTTGTTGAAAATAAATCCATTTCATAATAATAATAATAAAAAAGTCCCGGCTATGCAATAAAGCGGGATTTGAAAACCAAGTGAAGCGCGTCCAAACCAGGCTTTAACCAAAGATTTGGTTCCCTCCAAATCTATTACCGGCCGCACCTCTCTCTCAATTGTGAGCCAAGGCGCACCGGTGATTCATCATTTATCCAATAACATTTAAGACCGAGGGAGAGAGAGAGAGTAAAGCGAGAGATTGGCGGATCGTTTTGCAGACCTCAACAATTTCCCAGGATTGGTTTATGTCGGTATTTTTTTTTTTTTTTCCTTTTTTTTCGTGCCGCACCCTTTTATTCTGCCTCCTCTATCTCGCCTCGCGCACACCTCCCACGTATAAGGCTATCCATCCTCCACCCTCTCCCTCTCTCTCTCTCCCTCTCACACAGAAGAAGAGGAGGAGCCGCGAGCGGGAGTGCACCTCAGCTTTTTCCCCGGGCACCAGAAGATGATGGGAGCAGCGGCGGGACATTTCTGACACGCACGGGTGGAAGACGCACGGAAGGATGATGCCTCGCTGCGGCCGGGAGATGTTGCTTTTGTTCGGGAGCGCGTGCCTGTGGATGCCGTTGCTGGCGGAGGTGAGCTCTGTATATAGGCTGCCCGCCGACATACGTGCGTAACCTACTGAACGTGCTTTCCCCTTTCCGCTCAACGTGGCCTAGTTTGTGATTTTATCGTTTTATTTTTTTGCCTGTATGATTATAACGTGGGTATATTCTTGCTCGCGTGCACGTACGGAGAGGGCAAGTCCACGTTGCTGGTGCGTAAAATCCGTATGCTAGTCCCATTTAGTCACCCAATTATCCAATCATTGTTGCAGCCGAAATTCCTCGTCTGTGTCAAGCCCCTTTGCCCCCCCCCCCCCCTTTGGCCTCCCTTAGGTGGGGTGTATCATGACGGGAGGGCGTGATTTGATCCTCTGCCCCGTAGGTGTTGGTAAACGGAGACCAACACGGGCGGGTGGGCACTGTCAAAACCGCTCAGTCAAAACAGGGGGGGGGGACAGCGCTTCTACGGGAGCTTTTGCCTCCGTACAGTGTTGTCTGGAGGGGATGCAGAGAAGGACGTGGAGTGTAGGTATAGCCCGTAAATATCATAGGGTTTCAGTTGTGGGAAGGGTGTACAGTAGAATGGTCAGTGCATGTAAAAAAAAACTGTGGAACCACCATTTTCATTCGCAAACACCAAATTCTCTCTCCATTTTTACTGCCTGCCACACATCGCCGCAAAATGCTAAATGAAAGCACAATTTTGTAACTCAAACAACAGATTTATGGAAAGAGCAATGTTATTCAGTCTAGGGCTGCACGATATTGAAGCAACTTGCGATATTCGATACTGCTGCGCAATATCGCGATAAAGATATCATCGCGATATTTCACTAAACCATGTCAACGTATGTTCCATTCTCGGTATATGTAACTAGTTTTTCAGCAAATTGTGTCAAAACAAGACTTGAAAAACACTACATCAGCTCCACAAGACAAAAATGTAACAAAATTAGGAAATGTTTGACCGATAATGTAAATACTTTTACAAATGTATAAATTCAGTGCATTATTTGGCTGAGTTTGCAAAAAAATGTGTCGATCTCTTTAGTGATGTCGCGATATATTGTGGCTTCTTGCGATACGGATATTGCATCACCTAATATCGCGATACGATGTTTTTTGCGATATATTGTGCAGCCCTAATTCAGTCCTACTCTTTATGATAATGACTTTCTTGAACCTAATTTTAAAGGAATAGTCCGCCGTTTTTCCATGCTGAGATATGTTCTCGCCCGAGCTTAGACGAGTTGATGCGTACCTGTCTGGTTTTTACGCGTGCGCTCAGTCACGCAAAAAGGCGGACATACAAACTCCAAACAGGGGCCCCATAAGAGCCAGGAATCAAAACTCGGACCTTCTTGCAGTAAGGTTAGTGCTCGTCCCAGGTTTGATCTCTTGGTATGTTTGGAGTGTGCATGTCCTCCCTGTGTCTGCGTAGGTTTCTTCCGGCCGCTCTGGTTTCCCCTCCCACAAAAAATGTGTACAATAGGATACCCTCTGGGGCCATATCTCCCAAGAAAAAAGAGAGGTAAAATAAAAACTGTTAGTGTACTCAAGTGTGTTATTGTACATGTTTGTGCTGTTGTTTTATGTGGACCCCGGGAAGAATGGTTGTTCGTAAGAAAGATAAACATCAAGCCGACCTTAAAGGAATAGACCACCGTTTTTTACACATGCACTCAGTCACGCAAAAAGACCAAAGACGTTGTTAGCAGTTAGCCTCTCCTCCTCTCCTCTAGGGGGCCAAATGGGATGAAGTAAGAAGCGACCAAACTCTTCCAAGTTTTCCCTATTTAAATACATGAGTAGTTACACGATCCAAGTATTGTTACACAAAATAAAACACGTTGATTTTTTACTAAACAGATAAAAAGGGTGACTATATTGTAAGGCGTAGTAACACCCTAGCAGTACTTCGACGTCCGCACAGTGGAAAACGTGGAAGAGTCCCCGTTTGGCTGTATAGATGATAGGAGGAGTGGCTAAATGCTACCAACATCTTTGTTTTTTTTTGCATGACTAAGGCGACACGTAAAGACCAGACATTTACGCATCGAGCTCAGGTAAGAACATATGTATGGAAAAGCAGGGGTCTATTCCTTTAAGGTCAGTCTTTATCTTTCTTACGGATCCCCTGCAGCAATAACCATCATTACTGGGGTCCACATAAAACAACAGCACAAACATGCACAATAACACACTTGAGTACACTCACATGTTTTTATTTTACCTCTCTTTTTTCAGGGGAGTACTGGCCCCAGAGGGTATCCTATTGTACACATTTTTAGTGGTAGGTGAAACCAGAGCGGCCGGAAGAAACCTACACAGACACAGGGAGGACATGCACACTCCAAACATCCCAAGATCAAGCCTGGGACCCTTCTGGGTGTGAGGCACGAGCACTAACCTTACTGTGAGAGGATCTGAGGTTTGATTGCTGGGTCTGTTTGGAGGTAGGTTTGCTCTTGGTGCCCTAAAACATGTATCCGCTAGCCGTCCTGCCATAGGTGCTCCTGACTTTGTATCCGTGCACGTCATAATCTCAAGACCTTGAGATTGGAGGAAATCGGGGGTTCTAGTGGCTCAGGGGTCACAGCATTCGTCCTTGGGTCCAGTACGGGCTGGTGCACACGGTCCTCGCCTGTGTATGAATGTGGCGTAGCTACATGTACAAAGTGTGGACAGGGAATGAAAAATGGCCCCCTCTGAAACGCTGTGTGACCACGTCTGTGAAAAGAGCTACACAGCAAGTGCTCCGAGAGCTTACCCGACTGACTAATTTCTCTACAAGGAAGTTTTGCAGAAATATTAGTAAGAGTGAAACGAATAACTAGAAGCACCGGTAATCAATGTTCGTTTTTTGCCGAGTGACAGTTGAGTAAGGGCCTGTTGATATGAAGCCGTCAAAACGAGCGTGTTTTGTGCATATGGTCACGCTCTGGTCCGCTACACTGGAGGCTCCCGAAGAAGAAGCTATTATCAGTACAGCGACGTGCACAATTCAATTAGGCACGCTCACAGAAGGCAGCCGAGCGAGGGGCAAAAAACACACGCAGCAAATGAGTTTTTCCCATTTCGACTTCATTATGACTAATTAGACAAATATTTGAGTGTATAGGTTGGTTTTTCCAGATGAAAGTAAATTCTTCACGGGAAAACAAAGAACCAACATGAACCAGAGAGGAAAAAGTTGTATCAAACTTCTGACTTCTCCCACGGCAACAAGGTCTCACCTGAAATAGAAAGACAATAAAGCATATCTCACTTAGTCTATTATCTCGTGACATCACAACATTAGCATCAAGCCTTTAATTAAAGTAGTGAGCGCATACAAATGTGGTAACTATGGCAACGGTTAAAATGCTGGTGTTTTTGGTTTGGTTTGTAGTTAATATCTGTATAATTCCTGGGCCTATCCACATGAAACAAAAACTGGCACACAGTTCAACATCAACGAGTGCATAAATTCTTTTTTCATAAAGGTGATCAAAACATTGGCGTGATACTCGTCACTTGGAAGGACTTTCAGCCAAAAGATGAAGATGGCAGCATTGGAGGCCTAATCCCTCACTAATAACTAATGATCGGGGGGACCATTTGTATATGTTCTACGGTATTTGGAGATTTCAAAAACTGTCTTTCCCGTAGACTCATATTGGCGCCTGTCCTCTACCTGCCCTCATCGTGACATTATCCCATTATAGAACGTATTTCTTTTTGTTGGTGTGTGTTTCTTCAAGTGATTAAACAGATGTCATGTGTACCATCACAAAGAATTCCATATCATATGTATCTCCCAGTATAGATATTTCGAGGCCCGTACAATATACACAGAATGAACAGTGTATGGCTCTAGGTTCACATTTGCATATCATTCTTACATTACTTATACACTATATTTCAGTTTTAGCTTACCATGATACAATAAACTACAATATAGTTCACCATAGTTGTATTAAACTATAATAAGCTTCTATGGTTTCTAGAAGTTTATTATAACATCTATAAGTTGTGCAATAACATTAACCTCAAGGGGAGAGATGCATAATACCAGGTTATTGCTCAAGTGCTAATTTCCACCCATAGTCCCTCGGCTGATGTTTGGCAAGTTTGGAAAGTTTATTTGTAGAGGACAATTCATACACAAGGCAATTCAAAGTGCTTCACAGTTGCATAAATACAAGAAAGCAAATAGAATCAATGTTATAGTGAAATACATAAAAGCATCATACATACATGGATAATGGCATAGTAAAATAGTAAAAGCAAATCTTCACATACACAACAATGAGATAAAAAACTGTTATACATACCTTTCATTTACTCAGGTCGACTCTGAGAACACACACTACTTTGGATCATGAACCTCAAGATTAGGAGACGGGTCCCACCGCTCCAGACAGACAGGCGGCGATGAGACATGGGTTGAATGCAAGGAAAGGCTTACAGGGACAACAATGTCTACAGAATCAAATATATGTACTTTAGCAGCACATTTAGTTTCATTTCTCATTTCTCATGTGAGTCACAATTTGTCTTGTTTCAAAAATGAGGGACCACTGCCAAATAATCAGCCGTGACTATGTTTAGTCATTGCTGAGACAGACTCCACCCATATAAACCTGACGATAAACTACAGTAATGGCAATAAATCTGTGTTAGCAGCCTGCGAGCGAGAGTGGTGTAGCTTTAAGTCACTGTGTGAGCGTTTCAAAGTCAAAAAGACATCACATGAGCCCAGCACAAAGTAGATCAGAAGGTTCCTGACACAGCAAAGCTACAATGTCAGAAACACGGTCACTTCCTGGTCGAGTAAAGGCAAGTACAGCACGGCGCTATAGGCTATAGAGTCTAAACTCATTTCACCTTTACACGCTCCGGACTGGTCATTTATCCAAGGTTTATCAGGAATATATTAAACTTTAAGTAGGCTACATGAACTCTAGTTTTGTAATGCGAGATTAGATTTCTCCCAGTGCTCATTTGAAGCACATCCATTTGAGAAAAGACCTGTTTTATCTGTATTATGTTATGTCAAGGCCTGCACATTGTATCACCAAATTATTATCATTATAGTGACAATATTTATATCGCAAAATCACTGAGATCTTCCATTTGGCTGAGATTCACATTTTTTTGATGACAGACCTTAAAGAGACTAGATGCAAATTGGTCATTTTATGCTCACTACTGCCACCTCAGGTCTTACGCGTAACTGCAGCCTCTATATTAAGCTTGTGCATGACGGCACTTCAGACCCGAACAACTTTTTGAGTGACAGTGCAGGATTTTGGAAGCTTGTGTGGTGAATAGGTCTGAGTTCATTCTACACATTAGGACATGGCTGTAACATGTAGGGGGAGGGAAATACTTAGTTTTAACATTTTTAAACTATGTACTGTATAGTCCCTTCACAGCAAAGAAGAGCTAAGTAACTTGTTTATCTTAATAAATCCTTTTGTTAGTCCCTCTGGGGGTAATCCAAGTGTTAATGGGATGATTGGGGGGTCTTTCATCTCCCCTGGTGTCTCTGAAAAAGAAGCTAACAGGCTAGCGGGCAATGCTAACCGTGGGCTAGCGCCACTTAAACAGTATTTACAGCCAAGTTTGAGTGAAAAAAAAATCAGCTCCATTGTGTAATTGGATGTACAATATCCCTCTCTTCCTTTATTTTAGCTGTCAGCGTAGTATTTACTCTCACGGACAATTAATGAGTCAAAAAACGCAACATGCTACGACTCGCGCAGTGGTGCTTATGGCCTCTAGGGGCATGAGTTACTTAGTACTGCTTTAGCTTTAAATAGCCTAAAAATGTGCAAAAGTCGCATTCCAGCTATTGCTTTCCTCAATTCTGTTTCATTATAGCCTTGTTTCTGTCCTGATTTAGCATTGATATGTCTTATTTTGATGTAAAAAAACAAACTGCTTACGACTTATGAAGCTAGCCATGGATGAGCTGTTGCGGTTTGTTTTTGTTCCTGTAAAATGTATCTTCAAACAAGGCAATAAAAGTGATAACAAAACCAATCAAAAAGACAGATGCATTAAATCAAATTCAAATCCTCTCTCCTCCAAGCTCCGGACTTCTTATATTGCATTACAGGAGAAACAGGTGACCTCCGGTGTCAAACAAGTGCGATGATTTGTGCGTTCAAACCGATAACACGGCTACATTAGCGCGCTAATCGGATGTGTCGCCTCCACAGCTGCGGCCCGGCGCAAAGTAAACAGAAAGAGGCAGAGAGAGAGAGAGAGACAGCGAGAGAGAGAGAGAGAGAGAGAGAGAGAGGGAGAGAGAGAGATCAGGTGGAGAACTGGTGGAACAGCTGAGATGTGCAAATGCTCGTGACTACGGGAGAATTAGCTTTAGCACCACTCAGCAATTAGCCTCAGTCGTAAACAGGGGCCAAATCAAGCAACAGTCAGTCATATGTAAATTAGTGCTGGAATGTTAAATGCAACTGGATATTCATTGTGAGTTGCCTATCAAAAATGCAAAAATATAAGGCCCAAAACACATTCATTCGCAGGTTTTGCTAAACATTCTTCGCACATTTGCTGTCATTTTACTCAAAAGATTCTTGTTGTGTCCAAATTGCTTTAAGCAGTATTAAGTAACTTGTTTACCTTAATAAATCCCTTTCGTAGTCCATCTGGGGGTAATACAAGTGTTAATGGGATGATTGGGGGGTCGTTTATCTCCCCCTGGAATCACGAAGAAGAAGCTAACAAGCTAGCGGGCAAAGCTAACTGCGAGCTATCGCCACTTTAACAGTATTTACAGCCAAGTTTGAGTGAAAAAAAATATTTCCATTGTGTAATTGGATGCACAATATCCCTCTCTCCCTTCGCCTTTTCTGTCAGCGTAGTATTTCTCTCACGTAAATTAATAAGTAAAAAAAATCGCAACTTGCTACGACACCTGCGATTGCGCTTATGGCCTCTAGGGGCATGAGTTACTTAGTGCTGCTTTAAAATATCCACATTTTCATCCATTCCTTTGTTACTGGAGCTGATAGAAATCTTTAGATATCAGCAAAGAAGAGCGTAGGGGCTGGATGATATGGCCAAAAAAATGAATCAAAATCATAACCTTTTCTACAAAGCACAAACAAAAACAAATGCTTTCCTCCTGTCTCATCCAAACTCCAAAACCAGCTGCTGTTTTGGCTGTAAACCTGGCGATTATAAAGTATAGTATATATAGTATAGACCAGTAGTTCTCAATCTCAACTGGAAGGGAACCCAAACCTAAAAACTTACTCCAAATCCTACACCACTTTGAAAATGATATGAAATACTGTTTTTCACAGATTATTGTTGATTTAGTGTTGAATAAACCTAGCCGTGAGCAAAACAACTCCAGTTACAGTTATTTCAAGTGAAAAAGCATCAAAATAGCAACAAAAATGAGAAGAAAACTAGGATGAAAATGCAACAAAAAAGTATCAAAAGAGCAACAAGAAAGTTGCAAAAAAGTGACGAAAACTCCAGAAAATTGTGTCAAAAATGAGATGAAAATGAAAGTGAAAAAAGAACCGGCAACAATGCAAGAGAAAAAGGTCCATTTGGATGAGTTTTGTAGGTCTTTCAAATGAGGCGTTTCTCTTGCCTATAGGCTGTAATTGCAATTACTAAACGATTTGGGTAAAGCCGAACTGGAGACAATGTGCTCGGTTAAGGCGGGCTATAAGAAGTTTATCTTTCAGTCTTTTCTCAAACATTGTTGCTCTGGATAAGTTTGAAATGAAATTGCCCTCAATCTACATTTCAAATCCAAACAACAAAGCTTTTTTCCCATATTGTTCAGCTCTCGTCAAAGTCCCTGGCGAGAAAACATTAGCAAGTAGCAATATACCGAAAAACTAATTTTCAATATTGTGCCCCTGAGTTGTGTAACTGATCCTTCACTCTCTCTGTAATGAGCCAATCTTCACATATCAGATCTGACCAGGGAATTGCTTTATTTCTCTGACAGTACCTGGACACTAACAAGTCTGTGTTTGTCTGTGTTTGTCTGTAGGTGGTGGCGGACGACAGTTATCTGAACGAGGTGCAGAACTCAGGTAAGAGAACAGCCGCTTTCTGATGTTCAATAGAAGCATTTTAATGACTTATTCTAGACAAATGTTGTTGTTTTGGCAAGGTTGACAAGGGCGCTAAAACTTGAGCCTTAAATTATATTAAAAAGCATTAAATTAGATTCAAACTGGCATTAAAGCTGTGGTAACCAAATGATTTTCTTGTGGTTGAGTTTTTTGTCATTACAGTAAAGTGACATTTCTGAAAGAAAAACAGGGCGCTGTTTTGTGTCAATGTACAGCGTTTTTTCCTCCAGCGCAAATCAGGAAGTCAGAGGCTGAATTAGCACAGTGCTAGCATTCGCCTTATACATATTGAATTTGCGATGTGTGGAATCGGGAGCTAGAAAAGGCAACAGCTGCGACACAACTTTCACGGTTTTATTGAAAATGTGCAGCTTTAAATATATTTCTTGAAAAAGATGACTTTGCACCAGTTTTTATTGCACAAAAAATATATGGTTTGAAACACATTCAAGGGCAGTTTTGGCTAAAATGTAGGGCTGCAACTAACAATTATCTGGTAATCGATTAATCTACTAATTATTTTCACGATTAATCGATTGGCTGTCATTGGTGTATGAAAATGTTATTTTAAAAACACATTTTTTATCACATAATGCTAAAGTGGCATCGTTTGAGGACATTCTGCTTCTGATTGGATGAGACACGGAAAGATATTTATGAAATTTCAATGTACAAAACACTACAACAATAAATAATACACAATTATCATGTCATTTTTGCTCTATTTGAGTCTGTGTTAACTAGAAAACAATCATCGATTAGTTCTCGATTAATCGATTAGTTGTTTCAGCCCTACTAAAATTGTAAACATATTGTTTCAAAAGTAGCGAGCGGCGACCAGTTCGAACCGGATCCCAGTTGTGAAAAGAGACAGATCTTTCTTCAGTCAATTTAACCCAGAACTCCCTCGAACGAACACTAGAATCAGCCCAACAAGGGAAAGCTTTTTGCACTAAAAACGATTTTTCAGACAGATGTAGCCTCTTTTTATTATGAATTTTGTTGTTTCACAAAGCATAAATATCAATCGCTTTGTAATTTGGGATTATTTAAATTTAAAAAGTGTGCCTTTCATCGATCGCATCTTTGATTTTGTGAGTTATCTGGCCGGCGTTATGAAAATGTTATCTTAAAAAGAAACAGTCTTTTGAACAGCTCTTTGAAATGAACGGATCCCAAAGACTCGGCTCCCAGAAAAGAGCCGTAAATCTCATCACTGCTCAAAAGGTGCTGGAGTATTTGGGAATTGAATATGCAAATATGTGTATTTTCAGCCTATGTTTTGATCTTCGTCTAGGCCCTGTGGTACTTGTAAAGCTGAATATTTAGTTATGTGGTACTTGGAGTGAAAAGTTTGAGAACCACTGGCCAAAAGTTCTCATGCTGGCATCGGAGCAAGTCATGTGACTGTCACCCGTGGCTCTCTCCGGAGAAGGCTCTGCAGAAGCCACAGATTGCTGGGAGCTTCTATAACATTGCACGATGTCCTATTGCGTTGCCAACTTCTTGCATATCCCTTTCACAACCCGGCGCCTTTTGAAGCACACAGTTTCACTTTAACCCACATTTTCTCCAGACCCCGAACACACCGGCGCACTGGTCCCCTGCCAATATATACTGCCACTGTCTGCTTCTCCCCGAGGCCTCCGCATTTAATTTCCCAGCTCTGCCACAAGACGACGGGGAGAGCAGAGGGTGGTGCGTGAGGGCTGAGGTGGGGGGTGGGTCGCTCCTCCAAAGCGACTCCTCCATTTCTCACGCTGAAATATGGCCGCTCTAAACGGCTGTTATAGTCTCATTTATCCAAGCACTGCACGCTAAACTGTGTCAAGGTTAGATGGAAGTAATCCTTAGCCATATACGAATATTATTAATATTCTAATACTGCTGAAATAACGCAAAATTAGGTTTGTGCTCTGGGATTGGAAATTGCTGATACTATGCTAGTACTATGCAGTTAGGATACTGGGTACACTTCATATAATACTGTACAGATTCAAAATGGCTCAACCTTAATTCTTTTTTTTTTTATCTGGCACTGGAAGATTAATACACCTATGTAAGAAGAATTCACCATTGGGTGCAGTAGATTCTTAGAAAACCCAAACCGTTGAAAGCCTGAGAAAAATGGGTCGTTCAAGACATCGTTCAGAAGTGCAGCATTTTTTGATTAAAAGTCTGATTGGAGGGAAGAAAGCTTATGAAGAAGTGCAGAAAATGACAGGCTGTTGAGATAAAATGATCTGCAGTTGGAGTCTATTTGCAAGAAGCCCCTGTGAAATCCAGCTGCTACCAAAAAGACACGTTCTTTTCTAGATTGCATCCTCTTCAGCACATGTGAACTAAAGAGAAATGGAGAAACATTTTGTGGACTGACGAAAGCAATTGACCCCCAAACCCTGAATTCAAGCCACACTCTGAACACAGTGCAGCATGGCAGTGCAAGTGACATAGTTTGGGCATGTTTCTCTTACTATGGTGTGAGACCTATCGATTGCATACAGGGATCGTGGAGCAGTTTGCATACATCATAACACTTGAAGAGTTCATGTTGCATTAAACTGAAATGGGAAAACATACAACAGTAAATGAGCAAAATCTTGGTTCCAGACCAAGAACTGAGCTGAACTCCCTCCCTTCTCTGCCCTCCATGTGCTGCCACCCCACGCCAAGGTTTACAGGGTTACAAATCAAATTTGTTCCTACAAAAATTGCAATGATACAGTTGTGGAAGCTCAAGGGGTGTAGATTGAAGCAAGAAGCTTATAAATGCCTATCCCTTGTTCATATAAATTACATTTGCATTTCATGATCTTACAGTTAAACATTATATTTACATTTACATCAGATGTAAATAATCCTTCCTGAGTCTGTATCAGTTTCAAAACACAACTATATACCTATACATGTTTATGAGTTTTTACCCTAATGCATTTACAATTGTCTTAAGATCTTTTTGATTCTTGAAGCAAATGAATGTTATGGGGTGGCGAGCCCAATCCCTAGAACATAATACGAGAGAAATTGTGTAGTGTGAAATCAAAAATGCTGTTTCTGAGCAAAACCAAAAATGAAAATGAATTGTGAAATGTTGTCAAAGCATCTTGGGCTAAAATGCTCCATGCAACACAGATGCAAAGCCGTTCTAAATAACTGTGGTCATACAACTAAATATTAGTTTACTGATTCCACTAGAAAGCCAAATCAGCCCAATGTTGTTTGTTATTTTTTTTTCAAGTTGAAGTTTTACATTTCTCTTCATGTTTTCATTTAGAAAACAGTTTGCAATGTTCCCAATGCATGGAAGTAAAAAATGTAATGAAGGTTTAACTCTCATATTTGAACTCACTATTATTCCTGTATGTGGGGCTTTCCTGATAAACACGTAAACGATTAACGTCTTCAGTTTCTGGCGTGAACAGTGTGCTTTCTTTGTTCCAGTACATGGCTGCAGTCTTCATGTTGTCCTTACAGTATTCGGGAGTATGCAAACAGCCGCTCCTACGCCCACCCCCCGTTCTGGCTTCCCTCCGACAGTGAACCGTGTCAAATACTCATTGTGGCGGTGAAAAGGATTATGGGAGCTGGGAGGCTGCGAAGCGTTCCCATGGCGATCGTCAGAGTGGTGTTGTCGTATTGGCAATAATTGGGCTGTGGTGCATGCGTGACTGTCACAGACCGCTGACTGGTGCTGTGTTAAAGGGTGAGGATTTTGACTTAAAAAATACATTAGGTGATTTCAAAAGCCCCATACATAATTCTTTTACCTTCAATAATATTTTAAAAAAATGCAATCAAGACTATACAATGCAAATCAAGATACATTCCTTTATTATGCACAAAAACGGTAGTAGTACTTCACATAAAAATAATATTTCATATAAATAAACATTGCTCATACTTACTTTAGCTACACTATTACAAACATTACTTACTGTATATACTTTGTACCAAGCCCCAGCCCTGAATATAAAGACTCATGTTAATACATTTTCCATCTTCATTTGGGATCAACGATCGTCATTGGGCCCAAGTTTGAAGGAAACTCATCATTACAGGGGTTTAGGAAAGGGTACAGCTTCTCTTCAAAGATATAATTGTTGAATGTATAAATGTGTGTGGCTGTCTTCGCGTCGTAGAAGGAGAGCAGACCTTTCTCACAGTCCACAAAAACGCCGACCCGCTCCGCTTTACCCGTATACACCGGGACGTTACGGTTGTAAAACGTATAGAATTTATCGACCCGGAAATACAAAGCCCAGACGCCAGAGTCGGGCTCTTTAGGAATCACCTTGTTTCTGGGAACAGACTCTGCGACGAGCCCAAGAACCCATTCCTCCTTCTGCCCCACGGACACCTCAAAGTAGAAACGCCCATAGGAGAAACCTTTGTCTGCAACAACAGTGTAGGAACCAAGGAACCTTCTACTGTTGTTTTCAGAAGCTTGTGTGCCTCTTTTGTTGAACCAGACCTGTTTGAGATCAGGAGACAGAAGGAGCTTTGGGTGAGCCGTGTCAGGGTCGAGCCTTAAGCCAACGGCGTATCTTAAAAAAGGTTTCAACAAAGATTGTTTTTCAGAGAAACAAATTTCTCTGTCGAGTTTCTCGAGAAACTCTTTGATCGAAGATGTGCAACGCTCCAGACTCTTTCTCATTTCCTCCAGCCCCTCATTGTCTCTGAGGTTCAGAGTGGACAAACTGTTCAGACCAACCAGAGAAATACCTGGATGTTTCTGAAGGAAAACCAGTGGATCTTCTGTCTGTTTCAGCTCTTGGAGTTTAGTTTGAGTCTCTATCAGATTTGCAATTTCCTGCTCAGCTTGCTCAACCAGAGCCTCTGCCTCAGAGTCTGCCTGCTGCTGCTTCTCCTCCATCTTTTGGACCAGGTCTTTGTGGCTGTTCTGAAACTTCTTCAGGACGTCCTGGAGGACCTCCTCACTCTGTGTGATCACTCGTCTGGTCTCCTCCTGTCTCTGGGCTTTAATCTCTCTGATGGAGCAGACACTCAGGACTTTCTCTTGGATCAGGGAAGTGATCTTAGCCTCATTTGGCTCCAGGTGAGCCCTCAGTTTCTTGTAGGCCTGTTCTAAAGAGAGGGTCCTGTGTTTGGAGTGGGCGCCCTCACAGCTCACACACAGCAGAGTGCCCTCTTCAGTGCAGTACGAGTGCAGCAGCTGCTGATGCTGAGCACACACTCTGTCCTGCAGACTGGTGTCAGGAGGGATCAGTTTGTGTCTGCGCAGTCCTGGGACTCTGTGATGGGGCTCCAGGTGATCAGAGCAGAACGAGGAGAGACACTCTACACAGGACATCAGCGCGTCCTGTTGTGGAGCAGTGCACACGTCACACAGGACTGAGGTCTGGGGCTCCTGTCTCAGCTGAAGGCTGCTGAAGCTCTGGGACAGTCCTGAGATGAAGGTGTTGACTCTGAGCTTTGGTCTGATGCTGAAGTTCTCCTTACAGACGGGGCAGAGGCACATCGGTGCACTGCCGTCCCAGTAGGACGACAGGCAGGACATGCAGAAGTTGTGTCCACAGGGAGTAGACACAGGCTTCACAAACACCCCCAGACAGATGGGACAGAGGAGCTGGTCCTCAGACAGAAGAGGGACACTCAACGCCATCTCTGCAGAGAAACACAGACACAGCTCAACAGGATGCAAATGCTACACAGCACAGTCTTCATCAGATTATGTCATACCAAAACTACTCACAGTTTAAAAAAAAAAAAAAATAAATCTAAAAAACTAAACCAGGAAGCGATAAGACAACATGAGATAACAATGTTCAGCTGCAGCTCCTTCAAAGTTACCCAACTGCCCTGAGCCCTCAGCATTACTTCATGCCGTGTTTACTTTGTAGCATGACCCTAACCTGGTTTCAGCTCTGAGCGTTGACAAAGCGGAAACGCAAAGAAATATTATATAATGAAACATATTCAGGCAAATGTATTAAGGCGAGAGAGTATATAAAAACACACAGAAGCTCACATAAAACACTCAGACCAACATTCATGTACAGATTATACAAATGTACCACTGGAGTTTGTGTTTTGTTGATGTTATATACTCACTTTTAGAAGTTCTGTGGGAGACAAACTGAAGTGTGCTGCTGCCACTCGCTCTGTCACAGCTGTGCTTGTACTTCATCAACATGAGTGGTTTTCTTAAAGGGACAGTGCCCTGCTACAGACAGACGGAGGAGCCGAGAGCCCTGGTTGCTCTTGTCATTCTTTTCTTAAATTAATTCATGAACTTTTATTGGTGTCTGAATTTGTGTCTGCTGGAGTGTTTCTGGGCATCTTGTCAGGAGCAGCACAACCTTTGAGAGTCTCAGAAATACATTTTCCGAGCTGGATACAGACGTTGATTTGATTTGTATAGACCAGGGGTGTGCAGCCTTTATATCACAAGCCATTTGCCGCTTTTTTTCCGCAAAAATAGTTTGGAGCTGCAAAATATAACACAGCTTAAAAACTTTGAACTTTGAATCTTTTTTATTTTATTTTACCTGTCACTACCAGTGGTGCAGTCTTAAATTTTCGAGTGGGTATACTGCAATTTTTTTACTGTAATTAAAAAAAAAAAAAAAGAAACGCATATTTTAGTTGACAAATTACAGGCTATTTTAAAAACAAAAAAGAAAGAAAAATAATAAATAACCTTAATAAGAAATAACCTTTTTTAATCTCCATTTTCATGTTGCCGGTATAGACAATAAACTGAGAGTTCAAAATAAGAGAAAGCCAAGTAATTTGATTGAATACACATACATTCATGTGACAGTAGTAGAAAATCAGGTTGGTACAAATAAATGCATGAAAACATTTCCAAAATCATTATTCCTTGAAAATATGTACATTTGAATAAAGGCGCCCATGATTTAATTCATCTAAAAATGAAAAAAAAAAGAGAACTTTAACACAATATATTTTTGTCAAATGTTTTTTTATTTTAAAGCAGTTTCATGATGTGATGCCGTCTTGTTATTTGAATTGCTTTCATCATACACTGTGCTGTGACTTTGTTTAACCAGTAAACTAAGCTTCAATCATGAATCTGCCCGACTGGAACAATGATCATTGGAACCCAGTTGGTGGGGAACTCAAGGTCACAGGGACATAGACATGGACAGATTTCCTCCATGAAGCCGCAGTGATTGAAGGAATAAATGCAAGTGGCCGTCTTCACGTCATAGAATGAGATCAGGCCTTTGTCATAGTCCACAAATACTCCAACTCTCTCCACTTTACCCCGTGCCACCAGGACTTCCTCATTGCCATAAGTGTAGAATTTATCCACACGGAAATATAAAGCCCATAAGCCACTAACCGGATATTTATTTCTGGGGACAGACTCCTCGATCAGCCCGAGGATCCATTCTTCCTTTTGCCCCACGGACACCTCAAAGTAGAACCGTCCAGAGGAGAAACATCTGTCTGCCCCCACAAACCAGTAACTAAACCTCTTGTTGTTTTTGGGAACCTCTTTCACATGTCTGGTAAAGCTGACCTGCTTGAGATCGGCGGACAGGAGGAGATGGGGATCAGCCGTTTCAGGATCAAGCTTTAAGTCGACGGCGTGTCTCTGCACACGTCTCAGAGCGCACCATTTTTTATCAAAAAACAAACTCATTTCTCTCTCGAGTTTCTTCAGAAGCATTTGGAATTGAGGCGTGCAGCTCTTCAGTGTCTCTCTCATTTCCTCCAGCTCCTCATCTTCTCTTAGACCTAAATTGGACGGACCATTCAGACTGACCAGGGACATGTTTGGATGTTTCTGAAGGAAAATGAGCGGATCTTCCGTCTCTTTCAGTTCTTGGAGTTTAGTTTGAGTATCTGTCAGATCTGCAATCTCCTGCTCAGTTTCTTCAAACAGTGCCTCTGCCTCAGAGTCTGCCTGCTGCTGCTTCTCCTCCATCTTTTGGACCAGGTCTTTGTGGCTCTTCTGAACCTTCTTCAGGACGTCCTGGAGGACCTCCTCACTCTGTGTGATCACACGTCTGGTCTCCTCCTGTCTCTGGGTTTTAGTCTCTCTGATGGAGCAGACTCTCAGGACATTCACTTGGATCAGGGAGGTGATTTTAGCCTCATCAGGCTCCAGCTGATCCTTCAGCTCTTTACAGGCCTGTTCCAAAGAGAGGGTCCTGTGTTTGGAGTGGGCGCCCTCACAGCTCACACACAGCAGAGCGCCCTCTTCAGTGCAGTATGAGTGCAGCAGCTGGTGATGCTGAGGACACACTCTGTCCTGCAGACTGGTCACAGGAGGGATCAGTGTGTGTCTGCGCAGTCCTGTGACTCTGTGATGAGGCTCCAGGTGACTAGAGCAGAACGAGGAGAGACACTCTACACAGGACATCAGAGCGTCCTGTTGTGGAGCAGTGCACACGTCACACAGGACTGAGGTCTGGGGCTCCTGTCTCAGCTGAAGGCTGCTGAAGCACTGGGACAGTCCTGAGATGAAGGTGTTAACTCTGAGCTGTGGTCTGATGCTGAAGTTCTCCTTACAGACGGGGCAGAAGCACACAGGCGCACTGCTGTCCCAGTAGGACGACAGGCAGGACATGCAGAAGTTGTGTCCACAGGGAGTAGACACAGGCTTCTCAAACACCCCCAGACAGATGGGACAGAGGAGCTGGTCCTCAGACAGAAGAGGGACACTCGCCATCTCTGCAGAGAAACACAGACACAGTTTAACAAGATGAACATGCTGTAGCATGTATCAGACTATGTCATTTGTCTTATTGGCTGGTTTAGTCAAAAATGCTTGAGCAGTTTACAAGAATCTCTAACTAAAAGTGTAAAATATGACAATTGGAATAAATACATTTTTATGATATTATCTGCTTTTCTGTCAGTTGATGTAACTGGAGCACTTTGAATTGCCTTGTATATGAATTGTGCTCTACAAATAAATGTTCATTGCCTTGAAAAGACTAAATGAGTCTTCCATGGGGAATTTTTTTTTATATTTGCAACACAAGTTAGTCTATTGTCTTTGGTTTTGCTTCATGCCTTGTTACATGACTTTTAAAAGCCTCTGCAGCACTCTGCTTTTGCAAAGAAAATCAGCATAAAAAAACAGATTAAAACACAGCAAACAATAAAGACTACAGCCAGAGTGCAACAAAGGTTTAAATATGCCTTATAAAACAGACTGATACCTTCTCTGACAATATATTCTTAGCACATTCATAGATGCTCAAAATGCTAGGTTTACATCTAGAGCTATCATTGTATTGATACTTACTTTTAGTGTTCAGTGGGAGAGAAGCTGCTGCTGCTGCTGATGCTGCTGCTGTTAGCTCCAGCATTGCTTTACTGCTTCCGTTTCACTCTCATCATCATGAGTCATTTTCTTAAAGGGACAGCGCCTCGGAGGGAGGAGCTGCGATTACATCATCTTTCCTGTGGTTATCATTCTTTTCAGGTTCAGGGTGACTCCACTCATTTTTCTATTGAAGTGCGCTGGATTAGATCTTTATTTTTTATTCTTTTTTGTGGGCTGGCTTTCAGGAGCAGAGGCTCGATAGGCATTTGAGTAAAATTCTGGCATTAAAGGGATACTTCCAGATTTTTGACATTGGGCCTCATTTCCTAGTTATCCAGAGTGTTGTTGATTTATGGAGATTTTTTTGTTTTTAATTCATGCAGTCCTTTTATTTGAAGAGTTTGGTGGTGCTAGGCTAGTGCTAGGCTTGTGCATGTCTATGGTAACTAGTAGCCTTGCATAACAGTCTGACCCAAGCACACTGCACCTGAGGCAAATAACTTATTACACCAGACTACACATATAAATGTCTGTGTTGAATAATTTTTTAAACATAACCATTTTGCATTTAAAATAACTTATATTTGAGTAGCATCTGCTTCCTGGTTGCAAGCTACAACAGCTCTACAGTAGTTTGTTTACCTGCAGCCGCATTACTACACGTGGAATTCAGGAGCGTTCTACAAATCAGATATGGCAACCTTTGGAGGACGACCCCATGATTTTGAAGAGGATTTTAATGCAGGCTACTAGTTACCATAGACATGCACTAGCTTTGCCTAGCACCACTAAACTCTTCAAATATAAGGACTGCATGAATTAAAATGAATTGATTTATCAAAAAGAAAAGTGGTTGGCTAGAAACATTAATGAGACATTAGCAGAAATATTTCAAAAATAATTGACTAAATTCATTTTGAAGATTTTGATGAAGCTTGATTTTCAGACCTTTTTCCTTATAGTATTTTATTGTTCTTTGCCATTGTGAACTCTGACATTTGCAGAAAAACAAATCAGACTGACTTTTCTTTCAGCATATTTGACATCAAAGATTTACAACCGTCCAAAAAATGGCCACAATGAATCCATACAGTTGTTTGAAGAGTTGGGATGTGTGGAAGGAATTCTGAGAGGAAGAAATGAGTGGGCTGATAGTTCAACCCCCTCTACGTCCTCCTTTCACAGTTTCAAAATAGAAAAACAACATTTAGTATCTCGCTTTAAACAGGGCAACAATGAGGCCACAATGAGATAATTAGCCAAAAAATGAAAACATACAGTGTGTAAATGCTTTTATTTTGTTAAAAATCAGACTTTCTCATACTAAATTATATTATATACATTGGACGATGACTGAGAAACATGTTTTATTCAATTTATTCATGATCAACTGGAACAATAATCAAGGGGAACTCATCATCACAGGGACCAAAAAATGGATAGATCTTCTCAGTGAAGACACAGTGAGTGAAAGAGTAAATGCAATGGGCCGTCTTCACGTCATAGAATGAGAGCAGACCTTTGTCATAGTCCACAAATACTCCCACCCTCTCCACTTTGCCCATGTACACCGGGACGTCAGGGCCACTGAAGAGGTCAAACTTATCGACTCGAAAATGCAGTGCCCAGACGCCACACCCTGGCCTTTGGGGGATTCTCTCACGTCTTGGCAGTGACTCTGTGGCCACTCCCAGAACCCATTCACTTTTACGCCCCACAATCACCTCAAAGTAAAACTTCCCAGAGCAGAAACCTCTGTCTGCCACAACAGCGAAGCTCAATAGAAACCTGTTATTATTGTTGGCAGAGACAGTCACATTTTTGGTAAAGCTGACCTGTTTGAGATCCGGGGAAAGAAGGAGGTTTGGATGAGCCGTTTCAGGATTAAGTTTTATGTTGACTGTGTGCCTCTGCAGACTTCTCAGAGCCCACCATTTTTCATCAAAAACCAAACTTATCTCATTGTTGAGTTTCTGCAGAGTCTCCTTGATGCGAGTCGTGCAGTTCTTCAGAGTCCCCCTCATTTCCTTGAGCCTCAGATTCTCACTGATGCTAAGAGAGAGCTGGCCTCTGCTCTGAAAGGTTATGGACGTGTTTGGATGTTTCTGCAGGAAAATGAGTGGATCTTCCGTCTGTTTCAGCTCTTGGAGAATAGTGTGAGTCTCTATCAGATCTTCAATCTCTTTCTCTGTTTGTATAACCAGCGCCTCCACCTCAGAGTCTGCCTGCTGCTGCTTCTCCTCCAGGTCTTTGTGGCTCTTCCGAACCTTCTTTAGGACGTCCTGGAGGACCTCCTCACTCTGTGCGATCACTTGTCTGGTCTCCTCCTGTCTCTGGGCTTTAGTCTCTCTGATGGAGCTGACCCTCTGGACCTTCTCTTGGATCAGGGAGGTGATTATAGCCGCATTAGGCTCCAGCTGATCCCTCAGTTTCTTGTGGGCCTGTTCCAGAGAGAGGATGCTGTGTTTGGTGTGGGTCCCCTCACAGTTCGCACACAGCAGAGCGCCCTCTTCAGTGCAGTACGAGTGCAGCAGCTGCTGATGCTGAGGACACACTCTGTCCTGCAGACTGGTGACAGGCGGGATCAGTGTGTGTCTGCGGTGAGGCTCAAAGTGATCAGAACAGAATGAAGAGAGACACTCTACACAGGACATCAGCGCGTCCTGTTGTGGAGCAGTGCACACGTCACACAGGACTGAGGTCTGGGGCTCCTGTCTCAGCTGAAGGCTGCTGAGGCTCTGGCACAGTCTTTTAATGAAGGTGTTGACTCTGAGCTGTGGTCTGATGCTGAAGTTCTCCTTACAGACGGGGCAGAAGCACACAGGCACACTGCTGTCCCAGTAGGTCGACAGGCAGGACATGCAGAAGTTGTGTCCACAGGGAGTAGACACAGGCTCCACAAACACCCCCAGACAGATGGGACATTGGAGCAGGTCCTCAGACAGAAGAGGGAGACTCGACGCCATCTCTGCAGAGAAACACAGACACAGCTTAACAGGAACCCATGCTCATGATGCACTCTTAAAGACTTTATAATTTGCCTTTACTGTGTGAAAATACATAACTTATTTTGTTTGCTTTTATATATAGACTCTCAGATTGGAAGAAGAATATCTTAAATCTGATGATATGCCTGCCAGACTAAGTGTCTTTAGTTAGATAGGGGTGGACAATTAGCTCTATCTCGTCACAACAAGTCTCTGGCTCTGGTCTCAGGTTCTATTCTCAAGCTTTCTGTGTGGAGTTAGGGTTTGGGATGTTCCTTGATGTTGCTTCCTTTTTTTGAGTTTGTTTGGTAAAACTACTTCACTAAACTAAGGAAAAAACTAAAACCATTAACAAGTCATGGAGAGAAAAGGCTATCTTAATGAGCACACCTTAATTTAAAGCGTCACCGGGGGAAAAAAATAAAGAGTAAAGGTTTGGGGGCTGCAAAGTGAGGCACTGCTTCTCCCATTTCATGTCATGTTTATTTATAGCCACATGGCACTAGTTGCAGAAGAAATATTGAGATGAAAAGCAAACTTTAAGTAAGAAACACAGGAAACATTGTAAGTTATAAACTAACACAAATTTGATATATTAATATTACAAACACTTAAGCTAAATTCTTTTGATAGTTTCAATAAAATAGAGTTTGATGAGCTTCAGAAAAAGTATCTTTGACAGAACAGACAGAACTCTTTTCTGACAAACTGTGTTAGTGTAAACAATCACACACTACACTCTAGGTTTTACACATTTCTTGTTCTGATCACACTTACTTTCTGAAGTTGTGTCGGAGACGGACTGAGACGTGCTGTAGAGCTCAAACTCTGGATTACTTTCACTTTCATCATGTCTGCTGATGGAGCAGCTGACAGAGATTTAGTTTCAGTGGCGTCGCATCATTTTGTTCCAAATAAGGTGAGGTGTCTTAAAAACATGTCCATCTTCATCTCTCTTTTAAATATTTGTCTATACAGTACATTCATGAGTTGAATTTTATAGCCTTTGCAGCTGATAGTCTAGTTAGGGGTTAAGGTGCTTGTGCTCTGACAATTTGTTGAATGTCTCTCCCCTTCTTAAACCCCTTTCACCCTCAAAGCTCAGGGGCAAGAAATTAATACTTATTAATTAATACTTATTTCTTATTAAAGTAACTATTTGCTTTACTGTTGCTGCACCATTATACTTAAACACTGTTATTCCCAACACTGGCTTTGAATCAACATGAGTCATTTCTTAAACCTGGCAACAATGAGATAATTAACACCAAGTAAAAGGAAAACATACAGTGTGCAAATGCTTTTATTTTGTTAAAAGTCAGACTTTCTCATGCTAAATTATATTACATACATTGGACGATGACTGAGAAACAAGTTCTATTCAAGATATTCATGATCAACTGGAACAATACTCATTGGATCCCAGTTAAAGGGGAACTCATCATCACAGGGACCAAAAAATGGATAGATCTTCTCAGTGAAGACACAGTGAGTGAAAGAGTAAATGCAATGGGCCGTCTTCACGTCATAGAATGAGAGCAGACCTTTGTCATAGTCCACAAATACTCCCACCCTCTCCACTTTGCCCATGTACACCGGGACGTCAGGGCCGCTGAAGAGGTCAAACTTATCGACTCGAAAATGCAGTGCCCAGACCCCACACCCTGGCCTTTGGGGGATTCTCTCACGTCTTGGCAGTGACTCTGTGGCCACTCCCAGAACCCATTCACTTTTACGCCCCACAATCACCTCAAAGTAAAACTTCCCAGAGCAGAAACCTCTGTCTGCTACAACATCGAAGCTCAATAGAAACCTTTTTGTATTGTTTGCTGGGACACTCACATTTTTGGAAAAGCTGACCTGTTTGAGATCCGGGGAAAGACGGAGGTTTGGATGAGCCGTTTCAGGATCGAGTTTTATGTCGACTGTGTGCCTCTGCAGACTTCTCAGAGCCCACCATTTTTCATCAAAAACCAAACTTATCTCATTGTTGAGTTTCTGCAGAGTCTCCTTGATGTGAGTTGTGCAGCTCTTCAGAATCCCCCTCATCTCTTTGAGTCTCGGATTCTCACTGATGCTAAGAGAGAGCTGGCCTCTGCTCTGAAAGGTTATGGACATGTTTGGATGTTTCTGCAGGAAAATGAGTGGATCTTCTGTCTGTTTCAGCTCTTGGAGAATAGTTTGAATCTCTATCAGCTCTTCAATCTCATCCTCTGTTTGTATAACCAGCGCCTCTGCCTCAGAGTCTGCCTGCTGCTGCTTCTCCTCCATCTTTTGGACCAGGTCTTTGTGGCTCTTCTGAACCGTCCTCAGGACGTCCTGGAGGACCTCCTCACACTGTGTGATCACTCGTCTCGTCACCTCATGTCTCTGAGCTTTTGTGTCCCTGATAGACCAGATTTTCTGGACTTTCACATGGATCAGGGAGGAGATTTTATCCTCGATAGGCTCCAGCTGATCCCTCAGTTTCTTGCAGGCTTTTTCCAGAGGGAGAGTTTTGTGTTTGGTGTGGGCGCTCTCACAGTCCACACACAGCAGAGCGCCCTCTTCAGTGCAGTACGAGTGCAGCAGCTGCTGATGCTGAGGACACACTCTGTCCTGCAGACTGGTGTCAGGAGGGATCAGTGTGTGTCTGCGGTGAGGCTCCAGGTGTTCGTAGCAGAACGAGGAGAGACACTCTACACAGGACATCAGCGCGTCCTGTTGTGGAGCAGTGCACACGTCACACAGGACTGAGGTCTGGGGCTCCTGTCTCAGCTTAAGGCTGCTGAGGCTCTGGCACAGTCTTTTAATGAAGGTGTTGACTCTGAGCTGTGGTCTGATGCTGAAGTTCTCCTTACAGATGGGGCAGAAGCACACAGGCGCACTGCTGTCCCAGTAGGTCGACAGGCAGGACATGCAGAAGTTGTGTCCACAGGGAGTAGACACAGGCTCCACAAACACCCCCAGACAGATGGGACATTGGAGCAGGTCCTCAGACAGAAGAGGGAGACTCGACGCCATCTCTGCAGAGAAACACAGACACAGCTTAACAGGAACCCATGCTCATGATGCACTCTTAAAGACTTTATAATTTGCCTTTACTGTGTGAAAATACATAACTTATTTTGTTTGCTTTTATATATAGACTCTCAGATTGGAAGAAGAATATCTTAAATCTGATGATATGCCTGCCAGACTAAGTGTCTTTAGTTAGATAGGGTTGCACAATTAGCTCTATCTCGTCACAACAAGTCTCTGGCTCTGGTCTCAGGTTCTATTCTCAAGCTTTCTGTGTGGAGTTAGGGTTTGGGATGTTCCTTGATGTTGCTTCCTTTTTTTGAGTTTGTTTGGTAAAACTACTTCACTAAACTAAGGAAAAAACTAAAACCATTAACAAGTCATGGAGAGAAAAGGCTATCTTAATGAGCACACCTTAATTTAAAGCGTCACCGGGGAAAAAAAATAAAGAGTAAAGGTTTGGGGGCTGCAAAGTGAGGCACTGCTTCTCCCATTTCATGTCATGTTTATTTATAGCCACATGGCACTAGTTGCAGAAGAAATATTGAGATGAAAAGCAAACTTTAAGTAAGAAACACAGGAAACATTGTAAGTTATAAACTAATACAAATTTGATATATTAATATTACAAACACTTAAGCTAAATTCTTTTGATAGTTTCAATAAAATAGAGTTTGATGAGCTTCAGAAAAAGTATCTTAGACAGAACAGACAGAACTCTTGTCTGACAAACTGTGTTAGTGTAAACAATCACACACTACACTCTAGGTTTTACACATTTCTTGTTCTGATCACACTTACTTTCTGAGGTTGTGTAGGAGACGGACTGAGACGTGCTGTTGAGCTCAAACTCTGAGTTACTTTCACTTTCATCATGTCTGCTGATGGAGCAGCTGACAGAGATTAAGTTTCAGTGGCGTCGCATCATTTTGTTCCAAATAAGGTGAGGTGGGTTGTCTTAAAAACATGTCCTTTGCGTTTGACCCAATGTCTTTATCTCTCTTTTAAATATGTGTCTATATATTCATCAGTTGAATTTAATAGCCTTTGCAGATGATGGTCTAGTTAGCCTCCAGAAACAAAGCTGCTGCTGATGCCCAATTTCCCTATGGAGTGTTTGGTTTTCACCCCGGCGTTAACTCAACAACAAATATTCCTAAGATCTGCACACACACATTTTTTATTGGTTCATGAGTTGTGTGTATATGTATGATATATTTTCTCTTGAATCACATTTCAACATTTTCTTCCCGGGTATATTCCAAGATGACAATGCCAGGAATCATCTGGCTCAGAGTACAGATCTTAACCCTATTGTGAATCTTTGTGATGTCCTGAAGAAGGCTTTGCACAGTCGTCACAATCTCTCATCATCAATACTAAGATCTAGGTGAAGAATTAATGCAACGCTGGATTGTTGGACATGACAGAGCTATTGAAACAATACCATAGCAAATCTGTGCTGTCAAGGTCAACGTTTAAGGAATACTTTATTCATCCAGTGGGGAAATTCATTCTCTGCATCTGACCCATCCTTCAATGCCGCTGGGGTCGCCTTTTGGAGCAGAGGGCAGCTGTTGCAGGCAGATGCCCGGAGGCCCATCTCCAGATGTGGAGCCAGGCTACTAGTCAGAATCACCTGGCTGGACGATAAAACCTATTGTACATGTTTTCAGTGGTAGGGAAACCGGAGTACCACACAGAAAGGCTCTGTCTGGCCGGGGATTGAACTCGGGACCTTTTAGCTGTGAAGCACGAGCCCTAGCCGTTGTGCTACCATGGTGTTTTAAAGCAAGTGAGCTTTTTTATTTTTGTTTAAACAAAATCTACTTAAAAAAAACCTATTTGTACTGCAAAGAATGAAAGAGGAAGCCACTAAATTAAAATGCTCATTCCTACCTTTCCTGACATACAATATTTGTAACATCATTTCTTCACAGGGACGAGTGCAGGCTCACAACTTGCAGGCCAGGGTCACTTGCTATAATGAGAGAAAACAAGCTTGCAAGTTAATGAAATTGATGCAATGCTTTAGACCCACAAATGTATGATTTTACAATACACTTGAGGTCAAAACTAATTTTGTTCCACTGCTTGAAAAGCCAAGTCCGGTGTAGGGCCTTTACTCAATAAGATTAGCCCCTCAAACACTTATTCAATTCATCATTATAATGAATAACTCTAAGCTATGCAAATGATCAATTTCTTGATAATTCAACCTGAAAAAATGCCCAGGCCAGTGTTGTGGGGGTTCTTAGATTTCTATGTTTGTGAAAGCAGGATTTTCAGTCCCTTTCCATTAAGAATAGTCATTGTGTCCAAGTCTGAAGGTAACTCCTTGCATGGATTGAAATAGGGAAAAGATCCTCTCAGTTATGATACAGTGATCGAGTGAATAAATGCATGTGGCTGTGATCACATCATAGAATCAAACCAGAACATTTTCATAGTTCCATAAACACTCACATTTTTTCTTTACCGCTGTACACAGGAAAATTGGAAATACATACAGCCCCCAAAGAGAACTGGGAAAGTCCTTTTGGCTTGGAACTGACTATTTCCAGAGCCTTTTTCCCCATAATAACTAATTCTTAATACGTCAATCTAGTAAATAATAATAAAACAGACCCAGTATAGTTGCATTCCTTTATAAAATGTGCACAATATAATAAACATAATGTACAAGTATTACCTCATAAACCATGTTAATAATTTTTTGCTGCCCCATTAAAACTTTACGTAACTAAACTAAATCAACCTCCATTTTTATTAACATGCAAATCAACAAAATATTTTCAAAATGTATCAAAAGCTCAGTGGTTGTGAGTCCCAGCCCTTAATATAAAGGCTCATGTTAATACATTTTCTGTCTTCATTTGGGATCAACGATCATCATTGGGCCCAGGTTTGAAGGAAACTCATCATTACAGGGATTTAGGAAAGGGTACAGCTTCTCTTCAATGATATAATAATTAAATGTATGAATGCGTGTGGCTGTGTTCACGTCGTAGAAGGAGAGCAGACCTTTGTCACAGTCCACAAACACGCCAACTCTCTCCACTTTACCAGTGTAGACCGGAACGTCAGGGTTACTGTGTGTGTAGAATTTATCGCCTCGGAAATAGAGAGCCCAGAGGCCACTGTCAGGCTCTTTAGGAATCACTGAGAGTCTTGGGACAGACTCCTCAACCAGCCCAAGAACCCACTCCTCCTTCTGTCCCACGGACACCTCAAAGTAGAAACGCCCATGGGAGAAACCTCGGTCTGCAATAACAGCCAGGTTTACAAGGAACCTCCTGCTGTTGTATTCAGGAGCTTGTGTGACTCTTTTGTTGAACCAGACCTGTTTGAGATCAGGGGACAGAAGAAGTTGGCGGTGAGCTGTGTCAGGGTCGAGCTTTATGTCGACAGCGTGTCTCTGCACACGTTTCAAATCACACCACTTTTGATTTTTAAACAAACTGATATCACAGTCAAGTTTCTGCAAGAGCATTTGAAGTTGACCCGTGTAGCTCCTCAATGTCTCCCTCATATCCTGCAACTCCTCATCCACTCTTAAGCTCAAAGTGGACACACTGTTCAGACCCTCCAGGGAAATGTTTGGATGTTTCTGAAAGAAAATCAATGGATCTTCTGTCAGTTTTAGCTCTTGGAGATTAGTTTGAGTCTCTATCAGATCTGCAATCTCCTGCTCAGTTTGCTCAACCAGAGCGTCTGCCTCAGAGTCTGCCTGCTGCTGCTTCTGCTCCATCTTTTGGACCAGGTCTTTGTGGCTCTTCTGAACCTTCTTCAGGACGTCCTGGAGGACCTCCTCACTCTGTGCGATCACTCGTCTGGTCTCCTCCTGTCTCTGGGCTCTAGTCTCTCTGATGGAGCAGACGCTCTCGACTTTCTCTTGGATCAAGGATGCAAGTTTAGCATTGTTGGGCACCAGCTGATCCCTCAGTTTCATGCGAGTCTGGGGCTCCTGTCTCAGCTGAAGGCTGCTGAAGCTCTGGGACAGTTCTGAGATGAAGGTGTTGACTCTGAGCTGTGGTCTGACGTTAAAGTTCTCCTTACAGACGGGGCAGAGGCACACAGATGCACTGCTGTCCCAGTAGGAGGACAGGCAGGACATGCAGAAGTTGTGTCCACAGGGAGTAGACACAGGCTTCACAAACACCCCCAGACAGATGGGACAGAGGAGCTGGTCCTCAGACAGAAGAGGGAGACTCAACGCCATCTCTGTAGAGAAACACAGACACAGCTCAACAGGATGCAAATGCTACAGTACAGTATGTTCTTTGTCAGGAGTATCAGATTATGCCAAAACTACCCGGGCACTTTTAAAGAATCTCAAACTATAACAGGAAACTTGACGTTCAGCTGCAGTTTCTAGGCTATGTGTCATGCCACAAAGTAAACAAGGCATGAACCTTGTTTACTTTGTAGAATGACCCATAGCCTGGTTTTAGGTCTGAGCTTTGACAAAGGCAATCTGACAAACCAGGGAACCGCATAGAAATATGACAAAGTGAAACATCTTCATGTAAATGTATAAGGCAAGAGAGTTTATATCTAAAACATAGAAGCTCACACAAAACTTGTACAACTCACTCAGACCAACAATGTTCTCTGCAGATTCTTCAAACATATATCCTTAATGCAAGGATTACCACTGGATTTCTCATTGTTTTCATGTTGCAAACTCACTTTTAAAAGTTCTGTCAGAGACAACCTGCTCCTGCTGCTGCTGCTGCTGCTGCTACTGCTAGCACTACTCGCTCCCACACAACTGTGCTTCACTTCCTCAAACATGAGTCATTTTCTTAAAGGGACAGTGCCCTGCTGCAGACACACGGAGGAGCTGAGAGCCTTGGCATTCTTTTCTTAAATTCAACAAAGAACTTTTATTGGGGTCTGACTTTGTGTCTGATGGAGTGTTTTTGAGCATCTTGTCAGGAGCAGCACAACCTTTGAGAGAATTATGACACTGAACTTTAATTTATTTATTGAAGTTCAAGCTGGATACAGAGATCCTCTCAGGGAAGATACAGTGATCAAGTGAATAATGCATGTGGCTGTGATCACGTCAGAATTAAATGAACACGTAAATGCAGCCCTCAAAGAGAACTGGGAAAGTCCTTATGGCTTGGAACTGACTATTTCCAGAGCCCACTCTTGTTTTTCCCCCAGACGTACCAATTCCTAATTCTAAGTACCTCAAGCTTGTAAATAAAGATTTTAAAAAAGCAGAACCAGTAAAGCTGCATTCCTTTATTAAATGTGCACACTGTATACAAATATGCATAATGTTAAAGTATTGCCTCAAAAACCTCGCTGATCATTTTTTGCTGCCTCATTAACCTCTTAATCCCCACCTGAACTCAGCACATTCTCCCCAGTTTGGCTTTACCCAAACCTAAAGGCTTCTTGAAGAAAGTGTCAAAATAGCGAGGATGAAGATGCAACAAAAAGGCATCAAAAAAGTGACGATAAAGTGACGAAGATGTGTTTTCTTATTCACATGAAAAAAACCTAAATATCTTAATGTTAATATATTTTCTGTCTTCATTTGGGATCAACGATCATCATTGGGCCCAAGTTTGAAGGAAACTCATCATCACAGGGATTTAGGAAAGGGTACAGCTTCTCTTCAGTTATATAATTATTAAATGTATGAATGCATGTGGCTGTGTTCACGTCGTAGAAGGAGAGCAGAGCGTTGTCACAGTCCAAAAAAACGCCGACCCGTTCCGCTTTTCCAGTGTACACCGGGACGTCAGGGTTGAAGTATGTATAGAATTTATCGACCCGGAAATAGAGAGCCCAGAGGCCACAGTCGGGCTGTTCAGGAATCACTTTGTTTCTGGGAACAGACTCCTCAAGCAGCCCAAGAATCCATTCCTCCTTCTGCCCGACAGACACCTCAAAGTAAAAACGTCCATGGGAGAAACCTGTGTCTGCAATAACAGCAAGCGCTACAAGGAACCTCCTGCTGTTGTTTTCGGGAGCTTGTGTGACTCCTTTGTTGAACCAGACCTGTTTGAGATCAGGGGACAGAAGGAGATCGGATTGAGCTGTGTCAGGGTCGAGCTTTATGTCGACAGCGTGTTTCTGCACACGTCTCAGATCACACCACTTTTCATTATAAAACAAACTGATATCACAGTCAAGTTTCTGCAAGAGCATTTGGAGTTGACCCGTGTAGCTCTTCAATGTCTCCCGCATTTCCTCTAACTTCTCATCCACTCTTAAGCTCAAAGTGGACACACTGTTCAGACCCTCCAGGGAAATGTTTGGATGTTTCTGAAAGAAAATCAGTGGATCTTCTGTGTGTTTCAGCTCTTGGAGTTTAGTTTGAGTCTCTATCAGATCTGCAATCTCCTTCTCAGATTGCTCAACCAGAGCCTCTGCTTCAGAGTCTGCCTGCTGCTGCTTCTCCTCCATCTTTTGGACCAGGTCCTTGTGGCTGTTCTGAACCTTCTTCAGGACGTCCTGGAGGACCTCCTCACTCTGTGCGATCACACGTCTGGTCTCCTCCTGTCTCTGGGCTCTAGTCTCTCTGATGGAGCTGACTCTCTCGAGTTTCTCTTGGATCAGGGATGCAAGTTTAGCATTGTTTGGCTCCAGCTGATCCCTCAGTTTCATGTGGGCCTTTATCAGAGAGAGGACTGAGGTCTGGGTCTCCTGTCTCAGCTGAAGGCTGCTGAAGCTCTGGGACAGGTCTGAGATGAAGGTGTTGACTCTGAGCTGTGGTCTGACGCTGAAACTTTCATTACAGACGGGGCAGAGGCACGCAGGCACACTGCTGTCCCAGTAGGACGACAGGCAGGACATGCAGAAGTTGTGTCCACAGGAAGTAGACACAGGCTTCACAAACACCCCCAGACAGATGGGACAGAGGAGCTGGTCCTCAGACAGAAGAGGGACACTCAACGCCATCTCTGCAGAGAAACACAGACACACACTTTACGTTCAGCTACAGTTTCTAGGCTATGTGTCATGCTACACAGTAAACAAGGCATGAACCTTGTTTACTTTGTAGAATGACACATAGCCTGGTATAAGGTCTGAGCTTTGACAATGGCAATCTGACAAACCAGGGAACCACATAGAAATATGACAAAGTGAAACATCTTCATGTAATTTATAAAGTTTATTTCAAAAACATAGAAGCTCACACAAAACTTGTACAACTCACTCAGACCAACAATGTTCTCAGCAGATTCTTCAAAAATATATCCTTAATGCAAGGATTACCACTGGATTTCTCATTGTTTTGATGATACATACTTACTTTAAAGGTTCTGTCAGAGACAACCTGCAGTGAGCTGCTGCTGCTGCCGCTGCTGCTGCTGCTGCTGCTGCCACCGCTGCTGCTGCTACCAGCTCCGACACAACCGCTTTACTTCCTCAAACATGAGTCATTTTCTTAAAGGGACAGTGCCCTGCTACAGACACACGGGGGAGCTGAGAGCCCTTGTTGGTCTTGCCATTCTTTTCTTAAATTAATTTAAGAACTTTTTTTGGGGTCTGAACTTGTGTCTGATGGAGTGTTTTTGAGCATCTTGTCAGGAGCAGCATAACCTTTGAGAGACTGAGAGAATTATGACACTGAACTTTAATTTATTTATTGAAGTTCATGCTGGATACAGACGTTGATTTGATTTGTATAGATAATGAATTGAGCAAATTACAAATATTTTAAAATAAGAACAGGCTAAGTAAAGTGATTGAAATAGCTTAGTATGAAGACACAAGATAGAAACATTCATGTGACAATAGTAGAAAATCATCATCAAAACAAAATCATCATTACTTGAAAATAAGTACATTTTAATAAAGGCTCCCATGACATATTTTATCTAAAAATGAAAAGATATAGCACTTGAATACTGTATATTTTTAGCAGTTTTATAACGTGATGCAGTCTATTTTTACTTTCATCATACTCTGTTCTGTGACTGTAAACTAAGTTATAATCATTAATGACCGACTGGAACAATGGTCATTGGAACCCAGTTAGTGGGGAACTCAAGGTTACAGGGACAAAGAAATGGACAGATCTTTGTGAAAACACAGTGAGTGTAGGAATAAATGCGAGTGGCCGTCTTGAGGTCATAGAATGAGATCAGGCCTTTGTCATAGTCCACAAATACGCCAATTCTCTCCACTTTACCCCGTGCCACTGGGACTTTCTCCTTGCCGTAAGTGTAGAATTTATCCACACGGAAATATAAAGCCCACAAGCCACTAACTGGACGTTTATTTCTGGGGGCAGACTCCTCGATCAGCCCGAGGATCCATTCTTCCTTTTGCCCCACGGACACCTCAAAGTAGAACCGTCCAGAGGAGAAACATCTGTCTGCCCCCACAAACCAGTAGCTAAACCTCTTGTTGTTTTTGGGAACCTCTTTCACATGTTCGGTAAAGCTGACCTGTTTGAGATCGGCGGACAGGAGGAGATGGTGATCAGCCGTTTCAGGATCAAGCTTTAAGTCGACGGCGTGTCTCTGCACACGTCTCAGAGCGCACCATTTTTTATCAAAAAACAAACTCATTTCTCTCTCGAGTTTCTTCTGAAGCATTTGGAATTGAGGCGTGCAGCTCTTCAGTGTCTCCCTCATTCCCTCCAGCTCCTCGTCTTCTCTTAGACCTAAATTAGACGGACTGTTCAGACTGACCAGGGACATGTTTGGATGTTTCTGAAGGAAAATTAGCGGATCTTCCGTCTCTTTCAGTTCCAGGAGTTTAGTTTGAGTCTCTAGCAAACATGCAATTTCCTGCTCAGTTTGCTCAACCAGAGCGTCTGCCTCAGAGTCTGCCTGCTGCTGCTTCTCCTCCATCTTTTGGACCAGGTCTTTGTGGCTCTTCTGAACCTTCTTCAGGACGTCCTGGAGGACCTCCTCACTCTGTGCGGTCACTCGTCTGGTCTCCTCATATCTCTGGGCTTTAGTCTCTTTGATGGAGCAGACACTCAGGACTTTCTCAAGGATCAGGGAAGGGATTTTAGCCTTATTTGGCTCCAGCTGAGCCCTCAGCTTCTCGTAGGCCTGTTCCAGAGGGAGAGTTTTGTGTTTGGAGTGGGCACTCTCACAGCTCGCACACAGCAGAGCGCCCTCTTCAGTGCAGTACGAGTGCAGCAGCTGCTGATGCTGAGGACACACTCTGTCCTGCAGACTGGTGTCAGGAGGGATCAGTTTGTGTCTGCGCAGTCCTGGGACTCTGTGATGGGGCTCCAGGTGATCAGAGCAGAACGAGGAGAGACACTCTACACAGGACATCAGAGCGTCCTGTTGTGGAGCAGTGCACACGTCACACAGGACTGAGGTCTGGGGCTCCTGTCTCAGCTGAAGGCTGCTGAAGCTCTGGGACAGTCCTGAGATGAAGGTGTTCACTCTGAGCTGTGGTCTGTGGCTGAAGTTCTCCTTACAGACGGGGCAGAAGCACACAGGCACACTGCTGTCCCAGTAGGACGACAGGCAGGACATGCAGAAGTTGTGTCCACAGGGAGTAGACACAGGCTTCACAAACACCCCCAGACAGATGGGACAGAGGAGCTGGTCCTCAGACAGAAGAGGGAGACTCAACGCCATCTCTGCAGAGAAACACAGACACTGCTTAACAGGATGAACATGACTGGGATACAGACTGAATATGACTTTATTATTTGTTAGTTTAGTCAAAATGTTTGAGCAAGAATGTTGAATTAAAAGGTTTGAGCTGCAACACAGTTAGCCTTTTGTCTGTGGTGTTGCTTCATTCCTTGGAGCATGACCTTTAACCTGGTTCTAGCTCTGTGCTTTTGCAAAGGAATCCAGACTAAAGACAGAACCAAATACAGCAAACAGTAAAGACTACAGCCAAATGCACATCTCTGCAACAAAATTAAATATGCCTTATTAAGCAGACTGATGTTGATGTTAAATACTTACTTATATTGTTCAAGGGGAGACAAACTGAAGTGTGCTGCTGCTGCTGCTGCTGCTGCTGCTGCTGCTGTTGTTGCCGCCAAATTTGCTTTACTGCTTCAGTTTCACTTTCATCATCATGAGTCATTTTTCTTAAAGGAACAGTGCCTCACAGGGAGGAGGTGCCATTCCATCGCCGTTGCTGTGTTTAAGGGTCACTCTCCTCCATTGTCAATTTAAGTGCACTGGATCAGATCTTTTTGGGGCTGCCTTTCAGGAACAGTGGCTAGAAAGGTATATTCTAGCATTTGGTATTTTAATAGATTGATTTATCAAAGTCAACAGTGGTTGGCTAGAAACATTAAAAGGACAATAGCAGAAATATTTCCAAATAATTTACTCCCCATTACCATCTCTGCAGAGAAACACAGACACTGCTCAAAAGGCTGAACATGCTACAGTCTCTATCAGACTATGTCATTTGTCTTATTGGCTACATGGGCAGTTTACTATTACCTCCAAATAAAAATCATGAAAAGACAAAATGTGTCTTCCGTGGAGAAAATTGTGAGTATGTGAGTAATTTTCTTCATGGGACAGTGCTTTGCTGCAGACAGATGCAGGAGCTGAGAGCACTTGTTGCTGTTTCCGTTCTTCTTTCTTTCCATTCTTGGTACGTCAGCAACTTTTTGTCTTAAGTTGTTCCTGCCAGAGTGGCCTTTCTTGAGCCTCTTGTCTGGATTAGCATAAACTTTTAGAGACTAAGGATTTCTCACACTGAACTTTTATTAGTTTCTTATTAATTGAAGTCCAAGCAGGATACACACATTGATTTGATTTTTATAGACAATATATCTGAGAAAATGACAAATATTTCAAAACAGAAGCAGGTATTTCATAGGCTATGCCATTTTTTTTGGTAATAATATAGTATTAAATGGCAAATGCAGAAAGAAGGCAAATACACAAGATGAAAACATTCATGTGGCAGTACAGTATCTGATTAATACAAATAAATGCATTAAAACATTTTCAAAATCTTAAGAAGTCTGCCATGACATCATGTATAACTTTCATACATGTCTTTTTGTCAAATGTGTTATTTTTGTAGCAGTCTTATAATGTGATGTTTTCTTTGCTTGCTATCACTTATGACCAACTGGAACAATAATCATTGGAACCCAGTTAGAGGGGAACTCATGGTCACAGGGTCCAAGAAGTGGATAGATCTTCTCAGTGAAGGCACAGCGAGTGAAAGATATGATGGATGTGGCCGTCTTCACGTCATAGAATGAGATCAGACCTTTGTCCTAGTCCACAAACACTCCAACTCTCTCCACTTTACCCCAGTACACTGGAACTTTACGATGGTTGTAAGTGTAAAATTTATTGATGCGGAAATACAGAGCCCAGATGCCATAAACGGGGCGTTTATTTCTGGGGGCAGACTCCGTGATCAGTCCGAGAACCCATTCTTCCTTTTGCCCCACGGACACCTCAAAGTAGAACCGTCCAGAGGAGAAACCTCTGTCTGCAATAACATACATGTAACTAAAGCATTTAGATTTGTTCATGGGGATCACTGTCCTATGATTAGTGTAGGTGACCTGTTTGAGATCGGCGGACAGGAGGAGCTGGGGGTTAGAAGTTTCAGGATCAAGCTTTAAGTCGACGGCGTGTCTCTGCACACGTCTCAGAGCGCACCATTTTTCATCATTAAACAAGATGAGATCAGGCCTTTGTCATAGTCCACAAATACGCCAATTCTCTCCACTTTACCCCGTGCCACTGGGACTTTCTCCTTGCCGTAAGTGTAGAATTTATCCACACGGAAATATAAAGCCCACAAGCCACTAACTGGACGTTTATTTCTGGGGGCAGACTCCTCGATCAGCCCGAGGATCCATTCTTCCTTTTGCCCCACGGACACCTCAAAGTAGAACCGTCCAGAGGAGAAACATCTGTCTGCCCCCACAAACCAGTAGCTAAACCTCTTGTTGTTTTTGGGAACCTCTTTCACATGTTCGGTAAAGCTGACCTGTTTGAGATCGGCGGACAGGAGGAGATGGTGATCAGCCGTTTCAGGATCAAGCTTTAAGTCGACGGCGTGTCTCTGCACACGTCTCAGAGCGCACCATTTTTTATCAAAAAACAAACTCATTTCTCTCTCGAGTTTCTTCTGAAGCATTTGGAATTGAGGCGTGCAGCTCTTCAGTGTCTCCCTCATTCCCTCCAGCTCCTCGTCTTCTCTTAGACCTAAATTAGACGGACTGTTCAGACTGACCAGGGACATGTTTGGATGTTTCTGAAGGAAAATTAGCGGATCTTCCGTCTCTTTCAGTTCCAGGAGTTTAGTTTGAGTCTCTAGCAAACATGCAATTTCCTGCTCAGTTTGCTCAACCAGAGCGTCTGCCTCAGAGTCTGCCTGCTGCTGCTTCTCCTCCATCTTTTGGACCAGGTCTTTGTGGCTCTTCTGAACCTTCTTCAGGACGTCCTGGAGGACCTCCTCACTCTGTGCGGTCACTCGTCTGGTCTCCTCATATCTCTGGGCTTTAGTCTCTTTGATGGAGCAGACACTCAGGACTTTCTCAAGGATCAGGGAAGGGATTTTAGCCTTATTTGGCTCCAGCTGAGCCCTCAGCTTCTCGTAGGCCTGTTCCAGAGGGAGAGTTTTGTGTTTGGAGTGGGCACTCTCACAGCTCGCACACAGCAGAGCGCCCTCTTCAGTGCAGTACGAGTGCAGCAGCTGCTGATGCTGAGGACACACTCTGTCCTGCAGACTGGTGTCAGGAGGGATCAGTTTGTGTCTGCGCAGTCCTGGGACTCTGTGATGGGGCTCCAGGTGATCAGAGCAGAACGAGGAGAGACACTCTACACAGGACATCAGAGCGTCCTGTTGTGGAGCAGTGCACACGTCACACAGGACTGAGGTCTGGGGCTCCTGTCTCAGCTGAAGGCTGCTGAAGCTCTGGGACAGTCCTGAGATGAAGGTGTTCACTCTGAGCTGTGGTCTGTGGCTGAAGTTCTCCTTACAGACGGGGCAGAAGCACACAGGCACACTGCTGTCCCAGTAGGACGACAGGCAGGACATGCAGAAGTTGTGTCCACAGGGAGTAGACACAGGCTTCACAAACACCCCCAGACAGATGGGACAGAGGAGCTGGTCCTCAGACAGAAGAGGGAGACTCAACGCCATCTCTGCAGAGAAACACAGACACTGCTTAACAGGATGAACATGACTGGGATACAGACTGAATATGACTTTATTATTTGTTAGTTTAGTCAAAATGTTTGAGCAAGAATGTTGAATTAAAAGGTTTGAGCTGCAACACAGTTAGCCTTTTGTCTGTGGTGTTGCTTCATTCCTTGGAGCATGACCTTTAACCTGGTTCTAGCTCTGTGCTTTTGCAAAGGAATCCAGACTAAAGACAGAACCAAATACAGCAAACAGTAAAGACTACAGCCAAATGCACATCTCTGCAACAAAATTAAATATGCCTTATTAAGCAGACTGATGTTGATGTTAAATACTTACTTATATTGTTCAAGGGGAGACAAACTGAAGTGTGCTGCTGCTGCTGCTGCTGCTGCTGCTGCTGCTGTTGTTGCCGCCAAATTTGCTTTACTGCTTCAGTTTCACTTTCATCATCATGAGTCATTTTTCTTAAAGGAACAGTGCCTCACAGGGAGGAGGTGCCATTCCATCGCCGTTGCTGTGTTTAAGGGTCACTCTCCTCCATTGTCAATTTAAGTGCACTGGATCAGATCTTTTTGGGGCTGCCTTTCAGGAACAGTGGCTAGAAAGGTATATTCTAGCATTTGGTATTTTAATAGATTGATTTATCAAAGTCAACAGTGGTTGGCTAGAAACATTAAAAGGACAATAGCAGAAATATTTCCAAATAATTTACTCCCCATTACCATCTCTGCAGAGAAACACAGACACTGCTCAAAAGGCTGAACATGCTACAGTCTCTATCAGACTATGTCATTTGTCTTATTGGCTACATGGGCAGTTTACTATTACCTCCAAATAAAAATCATGAAAAGACAAAATGTGTCTTCCGTGGAGAAAATTGTGAGTATGTGAGTAATTTTCTTCATGGGACAGTGCTTTGCTGCAGACAGATGCAGGAGCTGAGAGCACTTGTTGCTGTTTCCGTTCTTCTTTCTTTCCATTCTTGGTACGTCAGCAACTTTTTGTCTTAAGTTGTTCCTGCCAGAGTGGCCTTTCTTGAGCCTCTTGTCTGGATTAGCATAAACTTTTAGAGACTAAGGATTTCTCACACTGAACTTTTATTAGTTTCTTATTAATTGAAGTCCAAGCAGGATACACACATTGATTTGATTTTTATAGACAATATATCTGAGAAAATGACAAATATTTCAAAACAGAAGCAGGTATTTCATAGGCTATGCCATTTTTTTTGGTAATAATATAGTATTAAATGGCAAATGCAGAAAGAAGGCAAATACACAAGATGAAAACATTCATGTGGCAGTACAGTATCTGATTAATACAAATAAATGCATTAAAACATTTTCAAAATCTTAAGAAGTCTGCCATGACATCATGTATAACTTTCATACATGTCTTTTTGTCAAATGTGTTATTTTTGTAGCAGTCTTATAATGTGATGTTTTCTTTGCTTGCTATCACTTATGACCAACTGGAACAATAATCATTGGAACCCAGTTAGAGGGGAACTCATGGTCACAGGGTCCAAGAAGTGGATAGATCTTCTCAGTGAAGGCACAGCGAGTGAAAGATATGATGGATGTGGCCGTCTTCACGTCATAGAATGAGATCAGACCTTTGTCCTAGTCCACAAACACTCCAACTCTCTCCACTTTACCCCAGTACACTGGAACTTTACGATGGTTGTAAGTGTAAAATTTATTGATGCGGAAATACAGAGCCCAGATGCCATAAACGGGGCGTTTATTTCTGGGGGCAGACTCCGTGATCAGTCCGAGAACCCATTCTTCCTTTTGCCCCACGGACACCTCAAAGTAGAACCGTCCAGAGGAGAAACCTCTGTCTGCAATAACATACATGTAACTAAAGCATTTAGATTTGTTCATGGGGATCACTGTCCTATGATTAGTGTAGGTGACCTGTTTGAGATCGGCGGACAGGAGGAGCTGGGGGTTAGAAGTTTCAGGATCAAGCTTTAAGTCGACGGCGTGTCTCTGCACACGTCTCAGAGCGCACCATTTTTCATCATTAAACAAGCTCATTTCTCTCTCAAGTTTCTTCTGAAGCATTTGGAATTGAGGCGTGCAGCTCTTCAGTGTCTCCCTCATTCCCTCCAGCTCCTCATCTTTTCTGAGACTCAAATTGGACAGACTGTTCAGACTGACCAGGGACATGTTTGGATGTTTCTGAAGGAAAATGAGCGGATCTTCCGTCTGTTCCAGTTCTTGGAGTTTAGTTTGAGTCTCTATCAAACATGTGATTTCCTGCTCAGCTTGCTCAACCAGAGCGTCTGCCTCAGAGTCTGCCTGCTGCTGTTTCTGCTCCATCTTTTGGACCAGGTCTTTGTGGCTCTTCTGAACCTTCTTCAGGACGTCCTGGAGGACCTCCTCACTCTGTGCGATCACTCGTCTGGTCTCCTCCTGTCTCTGGGCTTTAATCTCTCTGATGGAGCAGACGCTCTGGACATTCTCAAGGATCAGGGAGGTGAGTTTAGCCTCATTTGGCTCCAGCTGAGCCCTCAGCTTCTCGTAGGCCTGTTCCAGAGGGAGAGTTTTGTGTTTGGAGTGGGCACTCTCACAGCTCGCACACAGCAGAGCGCCCTCTTCAGTGCAGTACGAGTGCAGCAGCTGCTGATGCTGAGGACACACTCTGTCCTGCAGACTGGTGTCAGGAGGGATCAGTTTGTGTCTGCGCAGTCCTGGGACTCTGTGATGGGGCTCCAGGTGATCAGAGCAGAACGAGGAGAGACACTCTACACAGGACATCAGAGCGTCCTGTTGTGGAGCAGTGCACACGTCACACAGGACTGAGGTCTGGGGCTCCTGTCTCAGCTGAAGGCTGCTGAAGCTCTGGGACAGTCCTGAGATGAAGGTGTTCACTCTGAGCTGTGGTCTGTGGCTGAAGTTCTCCTTACAGACGGGGCAGAAGCACACAGGCACACTGCTGTCCCAGTAGGACGACAGGCAGGACATGCAGAAGTTGTGTCCACAGGGAGTAGACACAGGCTTCACAAACACCCCCAGACAGATGGGACAGAGGAGCTGGTCCTCAGACAGAAGAGGGAGACTCAACGCCATCTCTGCAGAGAAACACAGACACTGCTTAACAGGATGAACATGACTGGGATACAGACTGAATATGACTTTATTATTTGTTAGTTTAGTCAAAATGTTTGAGCAAGAATGTTGAATTAAAAGGTTTGAGCTGCAACACAGTTAGCCTTTTGTCTGTGGTGTTGCTTCATTCCTTGGAGCATGACCTTTAACCTGGTTCTAGCTCTGTGCTTTTGCAAAGGAATCCAGACTAAAGACAGAACCAAATACAGCAAACAGTAAAGACTACAGCCAAATGCACATCTCTGCAACAAAATTAAATATGCCTTATTAAGCAGACTGATGTTGATGTTAAATACTTACTTATATTGTTCAAGGGGAGACAAACTGAAGTGTGCTGCTGCTGCTGCTGCTGCTGCTGCTGCTGCTGTTGTTGCCGCCAAATTTGCTTTACTGCTTCAGTTTCACTTTCATCATCATGAGTCATTTTTCTTAAAGGAACAGTGCCTCACAGGGAGGAGGTGCCATTCCATCGCCGTTGCTGTGTTTAAGGGTCACTCTCCTCCATTGTCAATTTAAGTGCACTGGATCAGATCTTTTTGGGGCTGCCTTTCAGGAACAGTGGCTAGAAAGGTATATTCTAGCATTTGGTATTTTAATAGATTGATTTATCAAAGTCAACAGTGGTTGGCTAGAAACATTAAAAGGACAATAGCAGAAATATTTCCAAATAATTTACTCCCCATTACCATCTCTGCAGAGAAACACAGACACTGCTCAAAAGGCTGAACATGCTACAGTCTCTATCAGACTATGTCATTTGTCTTATTGGCTACATGGGCAGTTTACTATTACCTCCAAATAAAAATCATGAAAAGACAAAATGTGTCTTCCGTGGAGAAAATTGTGAGTATGTGAGTAATTTTCTTCATGGGACAGTGCTTTGCTGCAGACAGATGCAGGAGCTGAGAGCACTTGTTGCTGTTTCCGTTCTTCTTTCTTTCCATTCTTGGTACGTCAGCAACTTTTTGTCTTAAGTTGTTCCTGCCAGAGTGGCCTTTCTTGAGCCTCTTGTCTGGATTAGCATAAACTTTTAGAGACTAAGGATTTCTCACACTGAACTTTTATTAGTTTCTTATTAATTGAAGTCCAAGCAGGATACACACATTGATTTGATTTTTATAGACAATATATCTGAGAAAATGACAAATATTTCAAAACAGAAGCAGGTATTTCATAGGCTATGCCATTTTTTTTGGTAATAATATAGTATTAAATGGCAAATGCAGAAAGAAGGCAAATACACAAGATGAAAACATTCATGTGGCAGTACAGTATCTGATTAATACAAATAAATGCATTAAAACATTTTCAAAATCTTAAGAAGTCTGCCATGACATCATGTATAACTTTCATACATGTCTTTTTGTCAAATGTGTTATTTTTGTAGCAGTCTTATAATGTGATGTTTTCTTTGCTTGCTATCACTTATGACCAACTGGAACAATAATCATTGGAACCCAGTTAGAGGGGAACTCATGGTCACAGGGTCCAAGAAGTGGATAGATCTTCTCAGTGAAGGCACAGCGAGTGAAAGATATGATGGATGTGGCCGTCTTCACGTCATAGAATGAGATCAGACCTTTGTCCTAGTCCACAAACACTCCAACTCTCTCCACTTTACCCCAGTACACTGGAACTTTACGATGGTTGTAAGTGTAAAATTTATTGATGCGGAAATACAGAGCCCAGATGCCATAAACGGGGCGTTTATTTCTGGGGGCAGACTCCGTGATCAGTCCGAGAACCCATTCTTCCTTTTGCCCCACGGACACCTCAAAGTAGAACCGTCCAGAGGAGAAACCTCTGTCTGCAATAACATACATGTAACTAAAGCATTTAGATTTGTTCATGGGGATCACTGTCCTATGATTAGTGTAGGTGACCTGTTTGAGATCGGCGGACAGGAGGAGCTGGGGGTTAGAAGTTTCAGGATCAAGCTTTAAGTCGACGGCGTGTCTCTGCACACGTCTCAGAGCGCACCATTTTTCATCATTAAACAAGCTCATTTCTCTCTCAAGTTTCTTCTGAAGCATTTGGAATTGAGGCGTGCAGCTCTTCAGTGTCTCCCTCATTCCCTCCAGCTCCTCATCTTTTCTGAGACTCAAATTGGACAGACTGTTCAGACTGACCAGGGACATGTTTGGATGTTTCTGAAGGAAAATGAGCGGATCTTCCGTCTGTTCCAGTTCTTGGAGTTTAGTTTGAGTCTCTATCAAACATGTGATTTCCTGCTCAGCTTGCTCAACCAGAGCGTCTGCCTCAGAGTCTGCCTGCTGCTGTTTCTGCTCCATCTTTTGGACCAGGTCTTTGTGGCTCTTCTGAACCTTCTTCAGGACGTCCTGGAGGACCTCCTCACTCTGTGCGATCACTCGTCTGGTCTCCTCCTGTCTCTGGGCTTTAATCTCTCTGATGGAGCAGACGCTCTGGACATTCTCAAGGATCAGGGAGGTGAGTTTAGCCTCATTTGGCTCCAGCTGAGCCCTCAGCTTCTCGTAGGCCTGTTCCAGAGGGAGAGTTTTGTGTTTGGAGTGGGCGCCCTCACAGCTCACACACAGCAGAGTGCCCTCTTCAGTGCAGTACGAGTGCAGCAGCTGCTGATGCTGAGGACACACTCTGTCCTGCAGACTGGTCACAGGAGGGATCAGTGTGTGTCTGCGCAGTCCTGGGACTCTGTGATGGGGCTCCAGGTGATCAGAGCAGAACGAGGAGAGACACTCTACACAGGACATCAGTGCGGCCTGTTGTGGAGCAGTGCACACGTCACACAGGACTGAGGTCTGGGGCTCCTGTCTCAGCTGAAGGCTGCTGAAGCTCTGGGACAGTCCTGAGATGAAGGTGTTGACTCTGAGCTGTGGTCTGTGGCTGAAGTTCTCCTTACAGACGGGGCAGAAGCACACAGGCACACTGCTGTCCCAGTAGGACGACAGGCAGGACATGCAGAAGTTGTGTCCACAGGGAGTAGACACAGGCTCCACAAACACCCCCAGACAGATGGGACAGAGGAGCTAGTCCTCAGACAGAAGAGGGACACTCAACGCCATCTCTGCAGAGAAACACAGACACTGCTCAACAGAATGAACATGTTAGAGTCTGGGCTAGTCTGAATATGACTTTATTATTTGTTAGTTTAGTCAAAATGCTTGAGCAAGAATGTCGAACTAAAAGCGTAAAATATGAAGACAAAGTGAGCTTTCCATGAAAAAAAAAAAGTTTGAGCTGCAACACAGTTAGCCTTTTGTCTGTGGTGTTGCTTCATGCCTCGTAGCATGACCCTTAACCTGGTTCTCGCTCTGTGCTTTTGCAAAGAAACCAGAAAAAAGACAGAACCAAATACAGCAAACAACAGCCAAATGCAAATCTCTGCAACAAAATACCTTATCAAACAGACTGATGTTGATGTTGCTTACTTTTATTCTTCGGTGGGAGACAAACTGAAATGTTCTACTTCTACTGCTACTGCAGTTTCGCTTCCATCATCATGAGTCATTTTCCTAAAGGGACAGTGCCTTTATTTTGTATTCTTTTTTCTCTCTTTCATGAGCAGTGGCTAGACAGGCATTTAAGTGAAATTCTGGCATTAAACATAATACACTATTTGAATAGATTGATTGATAAAAGTGAAAAGTGGTTGGTTAGAAATATTAATGAGGCAATAGCAGAAGTATTTCCAAATCATTTATTTACACATTTCCAGAAAAACAATCCTACAGCTTAATTACGCACATTTTTATGTATCGCCAACTCAATACATTTCTGCAGGTCCTCCAAGCATTGCTATCTCAAAGCGTTATGAATTCCCCCCAGAAATCATATTTAATTCATGTACAGTTTAATCAACAGCTAGGATGTGCAGAGAGCTAAAACACACCAGTGCATCCATGTTTTTAAGTCGTATGTTCTCAAACAAACAAATGATATTATATGCATTGCTTTATTTTTCATACGGTGGACAATGACTGTGAAATAAGTCTTATTTCATTCATGACCAACTGGAACAATAATCATTGGAACCCAGTTAGATAGTTTGTTGGATCGATTCTACTTATTTTCAAATCGGCCACTGCACTCATAATCTGGTCCTGACATGTCTCCACAGTCAGCTTTGAGTTATGCAAATCCATTTTTCCATTGGTCACTACTGGGTTTCCATCTTTCTTTTTTTGCCTCACCTTTTTTCTGTCACTTATTAACTCACCGGCACTTCTGTGTTATCTCCACTGGACTGCACCAACTTAAAGGCACACTGCGTAACATTTTGGACTATACTGCACCATCAACACAAAACATGCTCTCGATGACCAGCTCGACACAGAAAATGCTATTTTTGCCATGGACAATGAAAGAATGGATCTGGATGATGGCCTAACCTGTTTAACTCTCAATTCTGCTGACTTTAGTCGACGTCTCCATGGAAACGAGCTGGAGACGTACCCACTCCCGGTAAAGTTGTAGTCATGTTTTAGCAGAGGTGAGCCGCTCAGAGCAAAAGCACATGTTTGTTTGAGGTATTTTTCAATGGTGAAAATATCTATCATAAAACAAATGCTTGTATTTCAGTTTTGTTTTTTGGGTGAAATCTTACGCTGTGTGGCTTTAAACTAACTCGCTGGGGTGTTGAACGGTCATTTCAGCGTCCAGGGTCATCTCCTGCTACAGCACAAAAAATGCGAATGTTCTTTCTTCTTTCAACACCTCTGTCATTCGGCCTATTTGATCGATTTACAAGACAAAAAAATGTTTGTGTCACTTTATTTAGGCTATGTCTTAAACGGCAGCCCAGGCTCCAGCTGCAGCCCAGTTAACGCCTTTGGGCCTGTAATAGTACACCTGTGAGAGTCCATTAATAGATTTTTTTCCTGCCGGCCCAAATGTACTGCAGCCCACCAGGAAATGTCCCGACTCTCCTGATTACATGCCTTTGGACTGATGTTGATGTTAAATACTCACTTTTATTGTCCAGCGGGAGACAAACTGAAGCCAACGCTGCTTTGCTGCTTCCGTTTCACTTTCATCATCATCATCAGTCTTTTTCTTAAAGGGACAGTGCCTCAGAGGAGGAGGAGCTGTGATCCCATTGTTGTTGCTGTGGTTACCATTTTATTTTATTTTTTTTCTTCAGGTTAAGGGTGATTGCATTTATTTGTCTATTTAAGCGCGCTGGATCGAGCAGTGGCTAGAACGGCTTTTGAGAGAAATTCTGGTATTAAAACAGTAGTATTTTAATAGATTGATTATCAAAGTCAAAAGTGGTGGTCTTTAATGAGACAAAAGCAGAAATATTTCCAATCCAAATAACTTACTTACAATTTTGTAGATTTTTATAAAGCTTGATTTTCAGACCTATTTCCTTGTATATATATATATATATATATATATATATATATATATATATATATATTTTGTCACCAAGTATATTGTGAACTCTGATATTCGCAGAAAAATAAATCAGATGAACTGCTCTTTCAGCCGAATTCTTAGTACTTCAATCTAGTCAGCAATAAAATAAAACTCATTCAGAACCAGTATATTTGCATCCCTTTATTAAATGTGCACACTACAGTATATACAAATATGTACAATGTGAAGGTGTTGCCTCAAAAACCTTGCTGATCATTTTTTTGCTGCCTCATTAAAACATTACGTAACTAGTTAAACTAAATCAACCTCAATTTTTATTAACCTGCAAATCAACAAAAATATTTTCAAAATGTATCACAAGCTCAGTGGTTGTGATCTCCAGCCCTTATATAAAGACTCATGTTAAAACATTTTCTGTCTTCATTTGGGATCAACGATCATCATTGGGCCCAAGTTTGAAGGAAACTCATCATTACAGGGATTTAGGAAAGGGTACATCTTCTCTTCAGTTATATAATAATTAAATGTATAAATGTGTGTGGCTGTGTTCACATCGTAGAACGAGAGCAGACCTTTGTCACAGTCCACAAACACGCCGACTCTCTCCACTTTACCAATGTACACCGGGACGTCAGGGTTGCTGTGTGTGTAGAATTTATCGCCTCGGAAATAGAGAGCCCAGAGGCCACTGTCGGGCTCTTTAGGAATCACTTTGTTTCTGGGAACAGACTTCTCAACCAGCCCAAGAACCCATTCCTCCTTCTCTCCCACAAACACCTCAAAGTAGAAACGTCCATGGGAGAAACCTGTGTCTGCAATAACACCGAAGGTTTCAAGGAACCTCCTTCTGTTGTTCACCAGAGCCTTTTTGCCTCTTTTGTTGAACCAGACCTGTTTGAGATCATAGGACATAAGGAGATCGGGGTGAGCTGTGTCAGGGTTGAGCCTTAAGTTGACGGCATATCTTTGCAAAGATTTCAATAAAGATTGTTTTTCAGCAGAGAAACTGATTTTTCTGTCAAGTTTCTCAAGAAACTCTTTGATCAAAGATGTGCAACGCTCCAGACTCTTTCTCATTTCCTCCAGCCCCTCATTGTCTCTGAGGTTCAGAGTGGACAAACTGTTCAGACTGACCAGGGACAGGTTTGGATGTTTCTGAAGGAAAATCAGTGGATCTTCTGTTCGTTTCAGGTCTTGGAGTTCAGTTTGAGTCTGTATCAGATTTGCAATCTCCTGCTCAGTTTGCTCAACCAGAGCGTCTGCCTCAGAGTCTGCCTGCTGCTGCTTCTGCTCCATCTTTTGGACCAGGTCTTTGTGGCTCTTCTGAACCTTTTTCAGGACGTCCTGGAGGACCTCCTCACTCTGTGCGATCACTCGTCTGGTCTCCTCATATCTCTGGGCTTTAGTCTCTCTGATGGAGCTGACTCTCTGGACTTTCTTTTGGATCAGGGAGGTGATTTTTAGCTTCATTTGGCTCCAGCTGAGCCCTCAGCTTCTTGCAAGCCTGTTCCAGAGGGAGAGTTTTGTGTTTAGAGTGGGTACCCTCACAGCTCACACACAGCAGAGTGCCCTCTTCAGTGCAGTACGATTTCAGCAGCTGGTGATGCTGAGGACACACTCTGTCCTGCAGACTGGTGACAGGAGGGATCAGTGTGTGTCTGCGCAGTCCTGGGACTCTGCGGTGAGTCTCCAGGTGACTAGAACAGAACGAGGAGAGACACTCTACACAGGACTTTAGAGCATCCAGCTGTGGTGCAGTGCACACGTCACACAGGACTGAGGTCTGGGGCTCCTGTCTCAGCTGAAGGCTGCTGAAGCTCTGGGACAATCCTGAGATGAAGGTGTTGACTCTGAGCTGTGGTCTGTGGCTGAAGTTCTCCTTACAGACGGGGCAGAAGCACACAGGCACACTGCTGTCCCAGTAGGACGACAGGCAGGACATGCAGAAGTTGTGTCCACAGGGAGTAGACACAGGCTTCACAAACACCCCCATACAGATGGCACAGAGTAGCTGGTCCTCAGAAAAAATGCTGCTGCTCGACGCCATTTCTGCAACAGAACAATTTTAGAGTGCAAAGATCAATGTGTGGGGAACAGTCCTGCTCAATGTTTCAATCACTAAACAATCCCTGCTTAATTATATATTATTATATATGTCAGGTATTTCCTTGCACTTCACTGTAATTAGAGAGGTATGAACGCAATTTGACGGCCCTCCTTTTTCTCATCTTCCTGACGTCACTTTGACAACATGAACTTTAAGACTGGAAAAACAGGAAAGCACAGATTTAAGTAACAGAGTAATTTAATTAACTGACTGCATGATGTTTACATCGTTTGCAAGGAAGGACTGTAAATTTGCTGTTGCTAATGGATAAATGATTGTGATATATAATAAACACAAAAAAAGACAGGCCAATCATGTTTAATTCCGAAGAATGTTATGTTTAAGGGACTATACGGAGTTTAAAAATGTTACAATTTTGTATTTTCCTCCCCCTACATGTTCCTGCCATGTCCTAATGTGTAGAATGAGCTCAGACCTGTTCACCACAACTGCCTCTAAAATCCTGCACTGTCACTCAAAAAGGTGGGGCCAACTTGGATCTAGCCCCTTTAAGTTATGATAAAGTGTGGAATTGGGGGGTAGGATCAAATAAACTTCTTCCTACTCCCTTTCAAACATGTATTGTTTTAAGTGAATTTTATTTTCTATTTATGTAGGTTTCTTTTTTTTTTTAATCAGAGTTATGATTGTGTACATAACATGTTCAAAATAATAATAAAAAAAAGACCCATATAATTTACCAATACAATCTCATATACTTTACATACAGCAATCTACTGCTCACATGACCATATATTTGCAACATCTTCACACAAACTGTGTTCTTATTATCTATAATTCTTCAAATATAATGGAGCTCTAGAATAACTAACTTGAATTGATGAATTGATGTAATGTACTTCAATCAATTAAATCGTATAATTTTGGTTAAAAAAAAAAAAAAAAGCATTACTTACATTAAGAGTGAGTGAGTGTCAGGTGCCCAGAAGTGACTGAAGTGTCGTTGTAATGTATGAAACTTAAATACTTTCATTTTGGTCCTGGGTTAGGTTCTTAAAGAGACAGTAAGTGAGTAATAGCTTTGTAAAGCCTCATACAGATAGATCTTAGACTACATTAACATGTGATATATTTTCAAGTTAATTCCTTGTCTTGTAAGACAGGCACCATGGTGGTAATTGTGCAGCCAAACTTCCTTTATATTATGTTTGCAGACTCCTTTTTCAGTTGTAGCACTTGTCATTTTAGTTCTAGTCATTGTTGTAGGTGAAAAACCTTTCACAGACAATACATTGATCAATCAACATCAACATTGATAGATGTGATTTTAACAAATGCGCCATCCAAATACTCTTCGGCTGCTGTTTTTGCAAATGATATTAGTGACCATTGTGTCATTGCTACTTCAAGAAATGCAAAAATACCAAAAACCAAGGCACAAATAATTATAAAGCGAAATAGAAAACATTTTTCTGAACAAGCTTTTTGTCATGATCTATCTGAATTTGACTGGCATCAAATGAACCAAATGAATGATGTTGAAACTGCCTGGAGCTTCTTCCATCGTGGATTTACAAAAATTCTAAACAGACATGCGCCTATTCGACACTATAAAGTGAAAGGTCGTAATAATGGATGGTTCAGTTCTGATTTAAATGGACTGTTACATGAACGAAATTTAGCATGGGCAAAAGCCAGAAAATCAAATAATGCTACCGATTGGCTTTCTTTCAGGAAACTTCGAAACTCGTGTACAGTTGCTATAAGGAATGCTAAATCTGATCATTTTATTAAACAGACTACAGAAAACCTAAACAACCCTGCAAAATTGTGGAAAACAATCAAATCTTTATCTGAGAGTAAGTCAGGTGTTGAGCTACCACCCACTATAGTGAAAAACTCTTGTAATATCACTGATGCAGATGAGATGCTTTCGTGTTTTAATGATCATTTTGTTGCTTCTGGGTCATTCTTTGATCCCACAAAGGTCCCACTAAATTCTCACTCCTCATCTGTGAGTGACAAAACCTCATATCATAGTTTTTCTCTTTGTCCTTTCACAAGTTCGGAAGTATCAAAAGCCCTTAAGCTTCTAGATTCAACTAAATCCGCTGCTCCTGATGATCTTGAACCTTACTTTTTGAAACTTGCAGCAGAAATTATTGCTCCACCACTAGCAAATCTGTTTAATTAGTCCTTGTCCACAAACAATATTCCGCAAATTTGGAAATCGGCTTACGTTGTACCATTGTTGAAGGGAGGTGATCACTCTAATCTAAATAACTATTGTCCTATCTCGAAGCTCTCTGTCCTAGCCAAAGTTTTAGAATCTTTAGTCAGTGCCCAACTAAAAGAGTTCCTTACTGCATCTGATGTATTAAGTCCTTTGCAATCAGGATTTCGAAAGCAGCATAGCACTACAACAGCAGCGATGAATTTGGCTCCATCCATCTTCACAATTATTCTTACAATCTCCCCAGTCCCCGCTGAGGAAAAGCAGCCCCACAGCATGATCCCCCCCCCCCCCCATATTTGACACTGGGGATGGTGCACTCAGGACGATGAGCAGTGTCAGGTTTGCTCCATACAAAACGTTTTGCATTTGGGCCAAAAAGTTCAATTTTTGTCTCATCTGACCAAAGCTCCTTCTTCCACATGGAGCTGTGTCCTCCATATGACTTCTAGCAAACTTTAAACGGGATTTCTTATGGCCTCCTTTCAATAATGGCTTTCTTCTTCCACTCGTCCATGAAGGCCAGATTTGTGTAGATACGACTTATAGTTGTCCCATGTACAGATTCCCCCAGCTCAGCAGCAGGACTTCACAGCTCCTCCAGAGTTATCTTGGGGCACTTGGTTGCCTTTCTGACCAGTGTCCTCCTTGTTCAGTTTGTTAGTTTACGTGAACAGCCGTGTCTTAGTAAGTTTGTAGTGGTGCTTTACTCTTTCCATTTCCAAATGATGGATTGAACAATTGCTCCGGGAGATGTTTAAATCTTGGGAAATCTTTGTATAACTTAACGCTGCTTTAAACTTCTCCACAGCTTTATCCCTGACCTCTCTGGTGAGCTCCTTGACCTTCATGATGTTGTTCAGTGACCAACACACTCCAACCACAGCTCTGAGGGCCTAAAAGAACAGCTGAAATTATACTGAGAGTAGATAACACAGGTGACCTCTATTTAATGGTTAGGCCAAGGAGTGAACATTCTGGAGTCATTAGGAATGTTTTAAAGGCAATTTAATGCACTCAGAAAATGCTGTATGAATACTTATGCACGCCCCACTTTTCACTTTTCTATTTTTTGAAAAATAACGGAATCATGTATCATTTTGCCTTCACTTCACAGTTGTCTGTTACTTGTGTGTGAACGTTCAGTAAACAAATCAAAATAAAATCTTTATGTTTAGGGTTGTAAACATGACAAAATGTGCAAAAGTTCAAGGTGTATGAATACTTTCGAGAGGCACTGTATATAAATGATTTAGACAATGCTGTCAAAAATGCAAATTTGCACTTCTACGCAGATGATACGGTTTTATATACATCAGCACCTTCAGCTGATCTTGCAATAACACAATTGCAAATTGGTTTTAATCAATTACAGGATGCTTTTTATCATTTAAAATTAGTTTTAAATGCAGATAAGACAAAATACATGGTGTTCTCACACAGAAAATCATCTTCTAAGTCCGTGCCTCCCATCATTTCAAATGAGGGGGATCAAATCCAACTAGTAACTGAATATAAATATCTTGGAATTTCAATTGATGATTGTTTATCTTTTAAGCCCCATATTAAAAAACTGATACACCGATTAAAATTAAAACTCTGGTTCTACTTTCGTATTAAGTCTTGCTTATCATTTGAAGCCCGAAAGAAACTTGTGAATGCTACTTTTATGCCTGTTTTGGACTATTGTGACGTTATATTTGTGAATGCCTCCACTGATTCTTTGCGTGCTTTGGACACAGTGTATCATGGAGCTTTGCGCTTTATTACAAACATGAGGTCGTTGACTCATCACTGCATCCTTTGCGCCCGGTTGGGCTGGTCATCTTTGTCATTTCGTAGATTGAAACATTGGTATCTTTTGATTTATAAATGTATTGCTGGACTTGTCCCTCCGTATCTGCAGCAGCTCACTGAGCTGAGGAGCAACAGCAGCTATAGCCTCCGCTCTCAGGACCTTCTCTTGCTCTCTGTGCCCAGGGTGCAAACAGAACTGGGTAAAAAGGCCTTTTTGCTGCTCCACACTCAGCTACAGAAGGAGTTTCTGTTAAAAGAACTTGAATCACTTCATACTTTTAGATCACTATTGAAAAATCTAGAAACAAAGTCTTTTACATGTAGCTGTTTTATCTGAGTGTATTATCTTGATTTAAACTTTAAATTATGCAATGTTTATTTTGTGATAATGTGTGTAAAATTGTAACTTGTGTGTAAACCTGTTCCCCTGCATCTTGGCCAGGACACTCTTGAAAAAGAGATTTTTAATCTCAATGAGTTTTATCCTGGATAAATAAAGGACAAATAAAATTTAAAAATGTATTAATAAAAGTGTACATTTCCTTATTTTAGCAATTGAGTTTTATTAAGCACCTGTACAAACAAATATATTGATTACAGAGTGAACTAGTACTTTTAAAAAGCACCTTATACTTTTTGTATTTTACACCAAGCATTATTTGAGATTTTTACTTGCATAAGGTTTTAATATTTTTGCTCCATCTATTTACTCTTATAACTGAATGGCTTTTAAACATACATGTTAAATGTATGGCTTTGAATCTTGACATTTTAGGAGCATTATTAATAATCACGTACCCATTGTTTAGCCATGTTACTTTGGTGTTAGTTTGGGAATAACTGCTGTAAAGGTAGATCAAATGCTATACAATGCATACTTATTTTACTCACTGCCAACAAAATACACACAATTAGAAAAGTACATAAGTTTTCTTATCGTTTGTCCTTCACGGTTTTGTGGCTGCACCGCAATTTGTCTATCATTTCTTTATGACTCTACTTGACTTTGCAATGACCATTGAAAGTGAAACAATTAGTTATTTATTCCCAAGGCAGATTTCAATAAAAACAGTATATTACAGATCCAAAACAATTTGCAATTTGACAAACAATGGGAAAAGTCTGTGGTCAAAGACACAGACAAACACAAGGCAATAAGTGGAAATCAGCAATGGACAAGAAAAATCAGAATGAATATGACTCAGGAATTGGCACATTTTTAATCAAGCAACTACAACATGAAATGAAAAATAAATATACAGTATAACTCAATCTAAAGTGTGGCTTTACATGCAAAAAAAAAAAAATCCAGCTGTTTTTCAGTTTATTGGAATCGATAATTCACTAATGCTCGGCCCTTTCCCAAAGCTTTAATGTTCATTAAGGTTTGACGGGGACGAGCATCAATGGCCCGAGGTTTCCGTCAAATTCATTGTTGCACGGGTTGAAATATGGATACACCTTTTCACCAAACCCGCAGTTTTCAAACGTGTAAATCTGTTTGGCAGCGTTGACGTCGTAAAATGCCACCTGCCCTCCCTCGTAGTCCACAAAAATCCCCACCCTCTCCATTTTCCCCTGGTAGATTTGCACATTGGGCTGGCAGAACGTCTCAAAGTAGTCCATCCGAAAGCACACGGCGTAGACTCCACACCCGGGCGCGTGCGGGATCTTGCCTTTTCTCTGCAGCGACGCCTTCGCCACTCCCACGATCCACTCCGTCTTGGGCCCGACGCAGACCTCGAAATAGAACTTGCCGGACTGGATTCCCTTCCCCCCTAGGACGGCTAAGTGTTTTGTAAACCTCGCCGGGTTGCTTACGGGATTGGGCTTGGCGCTGGCGTCGGGGTTGAATCGGACTTGCCTCAAATCCTTGGACAGGATGAGGCGGTGATGGGCCGTTTTGGGATCCAGGGTGACGTTGATCGCGAACTGCTGGACGTATTTCAAAGCGGTGATTTCGGAAAGGGAAAGGGCGGCCATTTTGTCTAGATAAACTTGTAGCTGGGATAGAGAGCTACGCAAAGACTTCCTTAGCTCATGCATTTCCAATTCAGAGTCCAGGCTGATTTCTACAGGCTTAGAGTGGAGCGCCTTTTGGTAGCTTTGCAAAAGAACTTGTGCCTCTTTCAGCTTTAGCCCCTTTAGCTGCGTTTGTGTCGCTGCAAGATCCGCAAGCTCATTTTCTATCTGCTCGACAGCCTTCGCCGCTTCCGAATCCACATCTTTTTGCTTCGCCTCCATTCTTCTGACCAGCGAAACCAAGTCATTTACAGTTTTGGCCAAGTGCCTGGTCTCTTCCCGTCTCTGGGCTATGGCCTGTCTGATGGAGGAGGCCTTTTCGACCCTCTCTTGGATCATGGAGGTGATTTGAGCATCGGTGCCCCCCAGCTCCGCTCTCAGCTCCCGGGTTTGAGTCTCTTCCACGCTCAGCGGCTGGTTCATGAAGCTCTGGGACAGTCCTGAGGGAAAGGGAAGACAAGATTAGGCAATTATGTCAATATAGTTCAAATATAGGTCTGCTGCTGAAGCTTATATACAGTTATGAGTACCATCACAGGCTCTGCTTTACTGCATCCCTCCACATGGACCTTTCAAATGCACTCTTTTAAGCCTTTGATGTTAGTTGATGGCTTATTCCTTGCTAATTATCTTTTTTCCCACAATTTCCAAATATGAATCCCTATCTCTTGCTGTCCCTATCCCAATCTCTCACATGATCTGAAGCTGGCAAAACACATCACATCGTTATTGGCAGGCGGAGTAACCATCCAGAGAAATGCATGGTCTTTCCAACACGATACTGGAAACAACGGGTGTGCAATGTGTGTGGCTGCTGTCCTGTGGGTGCCCGGGTGGAGGTGTGGTGTCTCTGCCGCGCCTCCTCTGGGTGCCTGGTGGCGGTGCCCGTGGCTGTGGCTGATGTGCTGCTCCCGGTGGCAGACGGCTCCTCTGACGTTCCCTTACCTGGTTCATCTGTGCCCAGACTCGGCCCTACGTCCATTATCTTATCGTGTTTCGGTGTGTGTGCGTGTGCGTGTGTGTGTGTGGCTTTTTGCTTCTATTTGGGTGGTTGGGTGGGCATTGTTTTTAATCTGTACTCTGCATTACAACTTTGTATGTAAACCATTTTCACATGGTATGTTCCATTTAAAGACATTCGTTTTTCAGCAAATTCTGTCAAAGTAAATTATAAAAAATAAAAATTCAGGATTTAAACATGGCTTCAATCGAACTAAATTAGGAACATTTTAAGTAACTTGTTTTAGTTAGTAAAAATTGTGTTGAATGTAGTCAGATTGTGATTTTGTGATATATTGTGGCTTCTTGTTATACAGATTTTGCACCACCTAATATTGCGATATGATATATTCTTCAGCCTTAAAGGAACAGGCCACCGTTTTTACATACTGAGATATGTTCTTGCCTGAGCTTAGACGAGTTGATGCGTAACTGTCTGGTCTTTGTGCGTGCCCTCAAAACGAACAAAACGACCAAAGATCTTGTGAGCATTTGTCCTCCCCCAATGTATTCCTATGGCTCCAAACGGGGGTGAAGTTGGAAGCTACCACGCTCTTCCACAGGCACGCACAAAGACCAGACAGGTACGTGTCAACTTGTCTAAGCTCAGGTAAGAACATATCTCAGGATGGAAAAACTGTGGCCTGTTCCTTTAAGCTTACCCTGTTGCAAAAGCAAAAATTGTACTGAAGATTGAGAAACAACGTGATCATATGCCAAATCAGCAGGCGACAGAGTGATACGGGATTTGAGAGTCTTATACATTTGAGTGACCTGCTACAAATTTGCCTCTGTGATTGGAGCGATAAGAATTTCGGGTGAAATGATTGAGTCTCAGATTCTCCTGCTTTTGAATCCGAAAGCTGGAGTGTCTGGCTGATCAGGCCACACTGGAAGGTCTGTGGGCGCAGACGTGTGCAGTCGCGCTTCTGTCAGTGTACCCCATGGGCAGCTGTGACTACACACTTACCACTATCGAGTGTAGAGAGAACAGAGAATTGTCCCTGGTGATGCTTTGGGTGTATTGGCTTTACAAAAAAACACTACTGCTTTACTTCACACAACTTGATTTTCCCCACCTGAGATGAAGGTGTTGACTCTGAGCTGTGGTCTGATGCTGAAGCTCTCTTTACAGACGGGGCACTGGCACACAGGGCTGCTGTCCCAGTAGGACGACAGGCAGGACATGCAGTAGTTGTGTCCGCAGGGAGTAGACACAGGCTTCACAAACACCCCCAGACAGATGGGGCACAGGAGCTGGTCCTCGGACAGAAGAGGAACGGCAGACGCCATCTCTGCAAGTGACAAAACAAAATCAGTTCATTGACTAAAACTAACTTAAATAAAACATAGTTAAGGAACGCTTGAAATTCAGATATTTTGGTGTACAAAAAATAGGTTTGCCCATGAAAGAGGAAACATAAAACCGTCTTTCACACCGCAATAAAACAATAATAACACAGGTTTATCGTTTGACAGCCCTAGTTCAGCAGGTCAACTTCGCAATCAACAACAAGAGAGTGATTAACCAACTGTAAAGTGCAGGTTGGAAATATACAACACGCTAAAATGAATATTAGCGTGGAAAATTTCGTTTAAATGGACTCTGGACAAAACAAGATTAAGTATAAAGGCCAAACAAACAAGCACACGCCCAAAAAGCAACTTCCTTCTACCCAAACAAAATCTATTGCACACAAACGCAGCTACTGACAGAAACTACTAAGTCTAATCTAATACGTAGCAACATGAACACACACTTTGCCCGTTCCAAATCGATCCCAAGTCTTCAAACTAAATCAGGTCATTCGCTCTCACCTGTCGCTGGAGGACTGTGACGGCAGCTGTTGTTGTTTGAGCAACTTCATTCCAACTCACTTTTCCTGTTTCGACTTAAAGGGGCAGACGCACACAGTCTCTTTTACTGCTGTTACATAATACGGCCCTGTTCTGCAACATAAGAGGCCTATATTGTACAAAGTCGACTTGTCTTAGCAGGTAAAAACTCATGCATGGAATGGTGTTTTGTGATGCACATAGTGGAGATTTTTAGAATACTGTGGACTGGACTGGATTGTTTAAAGGGATGTTTTCAGGATTTTTGACATAAGGCCTCATTTCCTAGTTATCCAGAGGGTTGTTGATTTCTGGAGATAAGTTTATCTTTTTAATTCATGCAGTCCTTATATTTGAAGAGTTTAGTAGTGTGAGGCTAGTGCTAGGCTAGTGCATGTCTATGGTAACTAGTAGCCTGCATTAAAAACCTCTTCAAAATCATGGGGTCGTCCTCCAAACGTTGCCATATCTGATTTGTAGAAAGCTCCTTTGTGAATTCCACATGTAGTAATGCCAAACTACTGTAGATCCGGTAACCTAGCAGATCACTCCGCTGCTGCGTAGTTTACAACCAGGAAGCTGATGCTGCTCAAATATAAGTTCTTTTCTTTTTAATGCAAAACGGTTATATTTCAAAAATTATTCAGTCAACACAGACATTTATATGGGTAGTCTGGTGTTATAAGTGATTTGCCTCAGGTGTACTGTGCTTGGGTCAGACTGTTTTCAATGCAGGCTACTAGTTACCATAGACATGCACTAGCCTAGCACCACTTAACTCTTCAAATATAAGGACTGCATTAATAAATACACATATATATCTCCAGAAATCAACAACACTCTGGCTAACAAGGAAATGAGGCCCTATGTCAAAAATCCTGAAATATCCCTTTAAGGTGAGGACACTTTCTATCCTCAAAAGTGTATTCTAGCTCCCGTACTGGCAAATACAAGCAATAGTGGCCAATTTAAACCTCAGAGGAATCCTTCACAAACCTGCATATTTAGTTCGTCTCTCTCTTACCCTCTCGAAACACCTGCCTACACTCCCATTATACATCACACCGAGGATTTTAGACATTTCAGACTACAGACAAACCACGAAGAGTGCATTGCTGTTGCTGCTGCTGTGAACATCGCATTGCAGCCTGAACGTTGTGAAGGAATCGGGATGTTCGAGAGGTTGTGCAGGAGTCGGACGATGCCCACAGTTTATATTCAGCTTCTTTCTTCCGTCAATGTTTGAAAATGTGAGAATCGGGCCTTTCCTGTTACTCCTGCCCTGGTTTCTCCCTTCAGTCCTCTTGTCAGCGCTCTCTCTCTCTCTCCACCCTTTCTCCTTTCAAGCCGATTTAAACCTCTCTGAGATGAGCCAGAGGAAGCGCATTAGGCCGGTCCCGAGAGATCTGCCCCTGTAAAGCCTCTAACTTCACTTAAATACTGACACGGGGGATCATGTGGGCTAAAAAAGGCCAGTTCAGCTCACATTTTTGCCCGTGAAATTCCAATTTGAACAGATACTACTTCAATATTTCACTGGCATCTCACAAACTAGAGTATGAAGTGACTGCAACCTTCTTTTGGCCTGATGAATAACCTGATATCAATCTCTCCTGAACTTCAGCTTATATTTGAGCAGAGATAATTAGCACTATTCGGTTGAAATTGCGGTTTGAGTGATTGCAATTAGCATCTTTCCTGAAGAGAACATTCCTGCATATCTTGTCTCCATTGAGTCTCATTATGTGTTAAACCCGATAAAAAACCTGCTGTTAAGACACTTCTATACAAGCTGTGACTGAAATGTACACAGTTCTTTAGTTCGTTTAGCATATTTTACGGTACTACGTTGCTCCCTGGAGTTTTATTTTGCTTCGTTCATGCCGGTTTGAGTGATCCTGATTACACTGGTTGTTCCTTCTACAACAGAAAGCTTATTTCCTGGATTTTTTAGGGAAACGTTTTTGACCACGCCCACAACAGTTTAGTCAAGTTATTGCCATAAAGTTGCAGACTTGTATTTAATCTCTTGACCCCTACTTTGACCAAGTGCGTTTTCTCCAGTTCAGTTTTACCCAAATCGAAAAGCTTGTGACATGTGACAAAAATGCAACAAAGACGCAACAAAAATGTGACAAAAATGTGACAAAAATGTGACAAAAAAGTGGCAAAAATGCAACAAAAATGTCACAAAAATGTGGCAAAAATGCAACAAAAATGTCACAAAAATGCAACAAAAAAGTGACAAAAATGCAACAAAAATGTGGCAAAAATGCAACAAAAAAGTGACAAAAATTTTGCAAAAAAGTGGCAAAAATGCAACAAAAAAGTGGCAAAAATGCAACAAAAATGTCACAAAAATGCAACAAAAAAGTGACAAAAATACAACAAAAAAGTGACAAAATGTTTAAAAAAAAGTGGCAAAAATGCAACAAAAAAGTGACAAAAACGTTGATAAAGTGGCAAAAATGTGACAAAGACGCAGCAACAAAAAAGTAACAAAAAGCAATTAAAAGAAAAGTACTCAAAAGTGGCAACAACGCAAAGAAAAAAGATCTATTTATATCAGTTTTGTAGGCCTTAGCTTTCAAAAGAGGCTTCAATCTGTCCTATAGGCTGTAAGCTCCAATCAAAAAGCTTTTAAATTTGGGTAAAGCCGAACTGGAGAAAATGTGCTCGGTTAGGGCGGGGGGTAAGAAGTTAAACAATTTATTTGGATATTTGACAGTGTCATTTTCTAGTTCTAGTTTTCCAGTTCTCCAGTTCTGCAGTTCTCCACTCAAACTGCATTTATTATGGCAAGATACATTTGGCTAAAGATTAACTATGGTAAAAACACGATTTCAGTCGCCATGGCAAATACCCTTTGTCAAGTAGTGTTTTATTTTTATAATGCTTACACCCGAGTTTGATGAGATAATCTTTGACCTTTCAAAACCAAGAGAGCAGCGATGATGTTTTCATGCCTTTTGCTGATTGTAATAAGCCCTTCACTTTATTCAGCCACGCAGTTTTAATGTCATCTCTTTTTCCACTTAGTGTCACGTAAATAAAGGCCTACTTGATGTGTTCGCTCATGAATTTACTTGCAGCGTACTCCTGTGTGCTTTTGGATGTTTCACTTTGCTATGACCACAAAAGCACTTGGAACACAATGCGCTCGCAATTTCCACTTCACAGCTGAAAAGGATCAGCTTTACCAGAGCGCATGAAGGCAGCGTAATCCTCCCAGCTGCCACAAAAGAAACGAGATGCTACGATGCTTCAAGTTTCTCTTCTGTATTGATATTTTATATGTGTTGTTATTAAGTGTGATAAGTTCAGGGCGTTTTAATTCCTAAGCTTTGACTTTTCGGTCTAATCCATTCCTAAATAAATCCTCTGTTTTGCTCTGCAGTGCCCCTGTCGTGTTCCGAGGGCTTCACGGAGCTGGGGTACTACAACGGCACAGTGTCGCAGACGGACTCCGGCGCCCCCTGCCTGAAGTGGACGGAGTTTCCTGATTATGTGATGCAGTATCCGGGACGGGGCCTCGGGGACCACAGCTTCTGCCGTAACCCCGACCGAGAGTCCAACCCCTGGTGCTTCTTCAGGCAGAACTCCGGGGCCATCGGCTGGGCCTACTGCGACTGCCACCAGGGTAGGACAAAACACCTGGAATATTTTATCCCCAGAACAAGAAAAGATCCTAGATTTCCTGTCTGCCGCCATATTAGTTCTCCTTTTGTTTTCACCCAGAGGGGGCAGGGACTCAGCTAAAGTGCCCGGTGCTGGCCCTTCTGGGGCCCTAAGCAAAAAACCACACGGGGGCCCTGCAGTTAGCATCCCATGGCTAGTCGACGAAGAGCGACTCCATTTACGGTCAAAAACAGTTCCACTGTGCAGTAGTGCAGGGCAGAAGGGGAACATAATGACCTCAATTCAGGCCCCGTCCCTCTGTGTGAGAACCACTAATCACCAAACCACTGTCAGACTGGAGTTTAGGACTTCTACTAGCCTATTTCCCCCACTTTTTTAAATGGTAAATGGTAAATGGTCTCAACTTATATAGCGCTTTTCCACCTACATTACGCACTAAAAGCGCTTTACAGCAAGGATCCACACACCCATTCATACTCTCATTCACACCCACCAATGTGGGTGAAGTGTCTTGCCCAAGGACACAACGACAGTGTGCACTTTCAGGAGGTGGGGTTCGAACCCCCGACCTTCCGATCATGAGACGACCCGCTCTACCACTGTCGCCCTAATGGTTAATGGCAAATGATCCCATTTTCTCATCTCTGGTCCTGGTTATTTCTGTCTGACCACTGAGAATTAGCCTGTGAGTAGCCCAACTCGTTTTAGACTGTGCACATTCAGAGAACCAGAGTTATTGTAAGTAACTGTGCTCATGAGAACCGTGTAGACAAAACGGCCACGTAGAACGGCTTTTTACTCTCGTCTATTCACCAAACTACTGTCATGATTCTCCGCTAGAGACAATAAGAAGAGAGTTTAAATGGGACAGGGGGTGACATGCATGAGGCGACAGCACCAGAGAGACAGACAGCCGAGCGGGGACGTGAAGGGGCACTCGCACTTTGGAAGTGACAGGGGAAAGGCGGTAGGTCTCTCCTAGGCGGAGAGTGAGTGAGCACTGTCAGAGAGGCACCATAGTTTGCGCATTGAAAAAAACGGCTCTGCTCCTATCTATAAAGAAACACCTTGTGCCCTGCGGGACACCAAGTCTGGTATAAATGTGCATATAGTCCAGTTAAACATGTTCTTCCTGTGTTTTCTTTAGGAGCAGTTCGATTGGTGGGCGGCACCTCTCACAGCGGCCGGGTGGAGGTTTACCTGAACGGCCAGTGGGGGGCGGTGTGTGACTCGCACTGGACGCACAGAGACGCCAGTGTGGTCTGCAGGCAGCTGGGACTGGGGTAAGGACCAAAGAGGCCGAAACGGGGGAACGGCTGGTCACATGGAGGTGTTTCCTCACCGCACTTTTGAGTAGTGTTGTTTGCTTCTTCTTCTGCTCCAGAAGTAGGACTGTGCAATTAGTCAAAATTCAATTACGATTTCCATTATTACACTAAAGTTAACGACTGCAAAAAATAGCATAATAGAGAAAAAACGATTATTAAGGATGCTCTCCAGCTTGTACATCCAAAGCTGGAAAGTCCCTCTTGTGCAGTTTGTTTGTGTGAGCGCGTCAGAAAAAGCAAATCATCTTTATAAGTAGCTCTTGTGATAACGCCAGTGATAAGTGCTTACCTTTTTCTGAAAGGAGAAGAGCCCAACAAAAGCATCATAACTTTTGAAACCTCTTATATCCTTTGCCCTGGTGCTCTCACGAAGCAAAGCAAACTCGCTTTATTTCATACCACTGGGATTATTTTACCTTCACATTTCACCTGCTAATGGCTGATGCTTTGGCCTGACATAAAAAACAAACGCTGTGTGATGATGTCATCAGGCCGCTCAGTTTACTTGCGCAGGTGTGAGGGCTGACCAGCAGGGGGCAGGTGTGAAACAAGAGACCTCTCAAGGCATACTTGATATAATTTGTACTTTTGTGCCTTTTCAGAAAACAGAATATATTCAGCATAGTCTCATGATTAATAAATAAATCAAATAAAGATGATTTCAATTATGACAAAACTAATCATGATTATCATTTTTACTACAATCGAGCAGCCCTATGTAGAAGTGGAACAATCTGTATTTCCTGGATTTTTTTGAGTAATAGAAATATCTGGATTCCCATTTTTAAAGCCCATGAATCATTACTGAACCTGCTCTGAGCAGCTATGGACATAAACTGTGTTTATTGTGGAGTCATTGATTTGTTAATGTGCCATTGATTAAAAGTGGAAGCTCTTATATTGTTTTTTGCATGTTCAGTTCCCCCTACCTCCAACAGAGGGCGCTCCAAGTGAACTGTGAGACGTAAAACATCACAGCCCTTGGTGATAAAGTTGCCATGACACAGACATTAATTCAAGTTATTAAAATGCAAAGTCTGGATCCTAAAGTGTCATAAAAGTGGGCTTATAAACCACAATAACCCCTAATGTGTCCGCCTTAACGTCCCTTTTCCTGTTTGCAGCGACATCGGGACGGCCCTGCAGCGCTCGGACTCCGGCTCCTCGGAGTCCGGCTCGGGCCTGTTTCACTTCGAGCGCCTGGGTTGCCGAGGGGACGAGGACAGCGTGAGCACCTGTCGCAGCCGGACCTTCGTCACCGGAGACTGTAGCCACGGCAACGAGGCGGCCGTGCTCTGCGCGCCTCCCGAAGGTCAGTGTGGGACGTCCGGGGTTGGGATTATGAAAGTTTATCTCGATTTAGTGTAACAAACAGCATTTTTGCTTGTTTATTTACTTACAATTTTATTAGATGATTTCAGGGTTTCTGCCGGGCATTAAAAACATTAAGTTACATTCAAACTGGCATTAAATCTAAATAGTTATGTATAAGTTCATCGAAAATACCAAAATGATGGTCTAAAACATTATCAGTTGCAGTTTTGGCATTAGTATTTGGGCAATAAAAATCGTATTAAAAAGCAATACATTTGGCTTGCTTCTGCTTGTATAAACTCTAGAATTATTTGTGCTTGTTATAGTACTCATAATGACTTTGTACAAGCTTCTCTCATATTTATTCACTCCTTATGTGGTATTAAGTTACCATTAAAGCTCACCCCCAACCTGGGGCAGACATGAGCTTTCCTCCAGCACCCTCGACAATGTTGTTTTGTATAGGGATAAATAACTTTGAACTGTTATACAATGTTAAGTACCAGTGCTAAAGCATTGAAATATACAGTATTTCTAACCACATTTCCACACCAAGCACCACCTAATTAAATATTTGACCTTTCAAGTGTTGCAGAGGCCAGATGAAGATCAAATCTGGACTAAACCGTGTTTTAAAAAGGTCTGAAATAGACTTAGGCCGCTTCCGAACCCAGTAAATTGGTAAGAGGTCTTACACCAAACCGGATGTGTGTCAGCGTCCGCCATGACAAGAAGCGTCCGAATTGGGCTGTCAGTTAGGAAGGAGTTAGGAAAAGGAGCCTCAATGCTAACTATCATAGCCACTTTAGCATAGGGACCTCAGTAAATGGCTTAAATGAAGACAGTTTGTGCTTTTGCTTTCATTTAGTAGAAACTTTAACTTAATTTGCTACTGTAGCTTTATGAAACAGCTGTTGAGAGGGAAATGTGAAGGATCATCTGGAATTCTCTTTTTTTTTCTCCTTAAATGTCTTTATTTGGACACTTTGTTGTTGCATATGCAATACAGCAGGTGGCGACATGCGCTTTTGTTTGCTGCAGTCTGCCAATAACCTTAAAGAAGAACAGCAGCTGTTGGTGATGTCACTGCCCCTTCCCTTGGGTAAGGACGGTCAAATTGGGCAAATGCTTCTGAAGCAAAAGTTCACTAACTGCATAGAGAGCTTTAACAATTGACCCCATGGAAGATTAAGGATTAGTTGCTAGTGTTAGAGGCTATAATTTGATGGTCTCTAATCAAAATGAGTCTGAAATTGCCTAGTACCACCAGATTCAGTCACCATAATTTAAGAACCACAGGCCTAAGCTCTTTCTGACTACCTCTAAATGGTAATAGTATGCTGATTGAATTGCTGTGAACTATACACAGTTCTGAGTCTGATGATACTGTGGGCTCCCCCTGCAGGCGACGGCCCTCCCCTGCGCCTGGTCGGTGGAGAGGAGGACTTCGAGGGGCGCGTGGAGGTGTTCCATGGAGGAAAATGGGGCTCCATCTGTGATGATCAGTGGGACGACCGAGACGCGGAGGTGGTGTGCAGACAGCTGGGATTCAGGTATGGACTCAGTGATGTCTTTTGCTTAATCATCAGTGTGACATTAATTATTCAAAGATCACAATCAAGCTTTTAATGTTACCTGAACACTGCGGCTTTAAGCTATTTGCTAAAGTCACGTATAAACCCAGTGTTTAACATCAGGCGGCACTTCATTTGTTTATTACAGCCCCCTCCATCTGTGCTGCTGCATTAAAGATGCAGCCGCCACGGAGCGCACATCCTCTTCCACGCGGCACCAGTTTGTTCGAGCGCACAGGATCGGGAAGTCATTTGTTTTCTGCCTCCGTTTCCCACAATGCACCTGTCAGGAGTACTGTGTGTCAGCCCCAGGCACCGTTTTAACTTACCCAGCCGCTGTGAAAGTAATTACTCTCAAAAGGGGCGTTGTGGTTTCAGTAAAAGCAGCACAGTTTCATCACTTTGCAATGTCGGATTTGGAAAGCTGGAAGCAAATATGTTTTACTGTTAGATACGGCAGCGCAAAATGAGCATTATTGTTATTTCAATAGCAGGTGACACAATATCCATATCGCAAAGCACTGAGGTCTTCCATCTGACTCTGTATGGCTTTTTACTTAGCTACAAAGTTGTTCTCTCATCAAAAACATACCTGGAGTTGTGTTTCGAGCCACTGGCACATCTTTGAGTAATCTTTGAATCTTCTCCAGTGGCTGTTCTTAGCATCACGGTGCCTCCTGAGGACCCACGTATCCAGGAAATGCTTTCCTCACCTCTCGATCTCTTGCTGAGCTTCACCGCAAAGTAAAATCACTCGCCATAGCTTCACTACAGCCACACAGGCCGAGCTGACTATTGCGTTATTGAAACAGCTGCACAGCAAAGGGAGGGAGGTGGGAGGGGCTTATGGTAGCTATGGGCTAAATGAGCCGAGGTATCGACACACGTTTCAAGCACAGAAAGCAACACCTCGGTCGAGCTGTGTTACGAGCGGATCATTTTAAGAAAACTTTGTATCATGTAAAGTCGTAGGCAACAAGCCGCCGCGAGCCGCCGCGAGCCGCAGCGAGCCGCAGGGCGTGCCAGGTCAACCAAAGCAAAGCGTGGCTCATTTTGTCTTTTTTGATTTATGCACCAGCGCCGATCCCGTGGGTGCTGCTGGGCTCGAGTGCCTGCCCCAGGCCGGCCAAATCTTTGGGCACCAGGTGAATCTGCCCTGATAACAAAATGATTTAGTAGATACTGTGTAAAGCACAAGAGCGATCTCTTTTTTCTCTTTCATGTCAATATTGAAGTGCAACACAAAAACATAGATATACAGTAGGCTATAGGGCTGGGACAAAACATCATATCAGATTTGGATCGCAATACTTTGTGCTGCGATACCAAGTATGGATACTATTTCAAGTATCGCAATACTTTCAATACTTGTGTTTGGAGGCATTTTTATCCTGCACTCTTTTGTTCTGCAGTAACAGCACTTTGTTACATTGTGTGCTAATGCACTTTTTGATCTTAACACTGACACAACTGTCAAATGGCATTGGGTTCATAAACGAATGATAGGTATCGGTTTTACATATCGTTATATTGTCTGTGAGGAGAGTGTCCGGTTTATATTCAAGGGGTCGTGAGTTCGAGTCAGATGATGGTCTATGATGGTTTAGTCGTTTGACTTGACATTTACTGGTAAACAAAAGCAAAAATATGCCTGGTGCGTATTATTCACAAGCACTATCCTTTATCAAATCTTGGTCAGTGATTTTTAAATGGTTGTATCACTGATGCTTCTTATTAATTCTCATTCATTTTCTTCTGTACTCATTACCCGGAGCAGTTTTCCTCTTTCTAAATTATCACTCTCAGCTGTTAAACAGCTCAGTCCTGACGATTTAGTTCACATTTCTGAACAAGAATAAATGAGCTCAGTCATTTGCTTTTTTTCAGGCTCACTGCTGGAATGCTTTTTCACCAGCCTCAGAGATGAGAACATCCATGAATGAAACACATATAAAAGCTGTAGTGTTTAAGTGTCTAAGTTGGTTCTGATTATGAAAAGCCAAAATCACCCATTCATGTCCATGGTTTGACCTGTGCATTGCCATCACACTGAAAAGATGAAATAAAGTTCTGTTGCGCTAAATAAAAAAGCAGAGAGGTTTTGGGGTGATTGTCAAAGCTGACACTGCTCTGAATCTGCCTGTTTGAACTTTTTCCACCCCAAAGTTCAGCCTCCTCGCCAACTTTGTTTTTAGTTTGGTTTGTTTGCCAGTTTGTTTCCTCAGAGAGGCGTTGCACAGTAGGAAGTTCCCTTCCTCTGTGCCCTCTGAATGCTCCTTCTTAAAACTTCACTCTGTTAGTTCAATCCTCTCTCATAAACGGGCACTGCTTTCGCTTTCTAGTTTGGCGGTAGTAAAGTTTCCCCCTTAAAATGTCGTAAAAACGCGTCTGTCCTTGGAGTAAACGTCTATCGTCTTTTTAGGCTTTTATGCAAACGAAAGTCACCCCATGAATTATGAATCTGTCAAGTGGAAATGGTTTATTCATGACGACTGGAGAAAAAGCACTGTTTTTGGCTTCGGTGTGCGCCGGTGTCTGAATACAAATGTCTGAGCGAAGTTTACATACGGGGGTCGGAGCAACAGAAATGATACGACAACGCAGCAGCTGACACTGAGGAAGCACGTGGCAATTAGGGGTAACTAAAATTACAACAGTACTGACCCTTTTCATCCCATATCTATATCTTGTTTGTTAATCTCAATGTTCTTAACTTTTAAACATTCAACTGGGAGAAAAGAAATAGTATAAACTACACAATTCAATATTTCACTGAGTAAACTTTCTTCTGTAGACTTTGAGAACTTGTAGCTTCGAAGGCTGTTCTTCTCACACTCCAGGGACAACATGAAGTACACTTACGGTAGCACTGAAAGACAGAAAATTTTCCATTCTTGTATCAATATTTAGGGGTTTATATTGATATTGAAGACAGAATCATTCGCAATTGTGTCAGTTCTTCCTTGGTGCAGTATTCTGAGAATGCACAGTAGCCGTTAGCCATGAGCTTGATAATGATTTGAAGACCAAATACTTTTCAAGATACAGACAGCTTTCACGTTCCTATAGACAGGGTTGAATGTCCTCTCGGTTATTATCCCAATGAAAGTTGGTGTCTAGTGCGTAAGTTTGTAATAGGTATTTATTGAGATATGCTGGACTGTCCATATGCTTAAAAAGAAACCAGGAAGGCGATAATGCTGCCTTGAGAGAAAAAATGAAAGGGCTTTTTATGACAGCAAAATAAACGTGTAAATTTAAACCTTGCTCAATCCATAATTCAGATTTTGTCCCTCAAAATATAAACAGAATGCATTTATGGCCGTTTTCCATATATTAAGGCAGGGGTCACCAACCTTATTTCAGCTGAGGGCTACTTTAAGAGTATTAAGTTGTTCGAGGGCTACCAGTTAAAAACAAATCCTAAAGACTTAAACGTACACTGTTCACTTATAGGATATTGACCCCATATTATATTAAAATAGCTTTATTTTAAACTCATACCGAGTCACAAGAACCGAAATAACTGTAATTTTAAGAATTAGATTCAAGAAAATGAAGTGTTTTACACTTTAGAAAAAGTCCCAAGGGCTACTGGACATGCCCCAAAGGGCCCCTGGGTTCCCACGGGCACCACGTTGGTGACCCCTGTATTAAGGTGTATTACAGTATCAACGGTACTGTAAAATAAGGTCTTATCGCAATGTCAGCAACAGTTTCAAATTAACATCTTTAAACAGATATATCCTGATGATGTCTCCTCTTAACACATCGAGTGCCGAAAACGAGGGGAGGGGGGTTTATTGCAAAACTAGACACTCAATACACCTTATGTGTGATTTTAGTAGCTCTATGATGAACAGAAGTGAAATAAATGACCATCAAAAACTTGTGAAAAGTCACTATCTGGACATTTCATATATACTATTGCATTTCTTTTCTTTTCTTTTCTTCTTTTTTGTCCGAGGGGGCGTGGTGTTGCGTAGCGAACAGCTGTAAGCCCATCACTTCTCTCTCGCTCTCTGGAGCGCGTTTGACAAAGCAGAGCGGCTTCCTGGTCCAAGGACGACTGAGAAACATCCTGTTAAAGTCGCACACGCGATAAAAGGCGATCGATAACACGCGGCGTTTCAAAACATGTCAACAATGTTGTCGTTGAAAATGGACTTGAAACTAATATATTTAGGCATTTGCCGCTTCCCATAACGTTAGTGTCCGTCCAGAGCGGAGGAGAGAGGAGTTAATCAGAAAGGAGAGTGTTGCATAAAACACTTATCTCTGAATCTAGAAAATAATCTGTGATTTTAATCTAGAGCTTAGTGTCTCACCTTTCAAACGAGCCATAGCATTATGTCCATAGCTATAACATAGAATACACTGTGGTGCTACAAATATCATGAAAAATGGTCTGAATTGCAGCACGGCACGCAATGTGTTAATAATGTTTTAATAATAATGTCTTTTTTGTATGTTTTTTTTGCATGTCCTGTCCGTCAGTGGCGTGGCAAAGGCGTGGTCGTGGGCTCACTTCGGTCAGGGCTCCGGGCCGATCTTCCTGGACGCGGTGAAGTGCAGCGGTAATGAGCTCTTCCTGGATCAGTGTCGCCATGGAGACTGGGAACAGCACAACTGCGACCACATGGAGGACGCGGGGGTCTCCTGCAGCCCCTACACAGGTACTAATATAAAAATATATCACCTAGATATACTTCCATACAGCACAGCATGGCGGTCGCTGCTTTCATTTCCATCACCACGATTCATTTGCCTTTGCTTCGCTGTTGTGTTGTTTTTGCAGTGTTCCACCTAATCTTCCTATATGTTTTCCTCATGCTCTGCACTCTGCTTCAAGTAAAAAGGACACAGGGGAATCCGTCGTGTTTCTATTACGAGCCCACGGCATCAATAAATGATTAGATCGTGAAGCAGCAGCGTTCTCCGACTGACACAGCTAAAGTCGATGGGAAAGAGCAGTTCCACCTGCCTTACATACGGCTTCCTAACCTACTGGTCTGGTTTCTAAAATTATGACAAAACTGCTCTGTTGCATTTTTTTTTTTGGTAGGCCGGCAGGTCATTGAAAGACTATATTTGGTCTGAAAATGCCCTCATCATAATGAAAAAGAAGATACGTTAAGAAGACCTTTATTCGTCTCAGTGGGGAAGTTGTTTTGTTGCAACAGCAAAGTGTAAAAGAGCAGCATTTGAATAAGAACGCAATAGTGGCCACAAGTGTGAACTAAAACTGAGTGAGAAGGGAATAAAGAGCACCACATTAGAGAGATGCAGCACGAGACGGAAGCGGGCAAAGATGTCGAGGAGAGGGTTTAAAGTGATAGTCTGTAAGTCTGCAAAGTGAGGAGAGATAGAGTGAAATTTGAAAGTAAATTCCTCCCGTCTTGGACCAGAAAGCCCTTCTTAGTTTGCAAAATGAGGACAGCAGGAACAGAATTTTCAAAAGTAAGCGATCAAGCTCCTCCCCCTCCCTCCTGATTGGACCTGACAAGTTGGTTCACAGGAAAAGCTTGTCTCATTGGTCAACACGGGAGGATGCTAGACTCTGATTAGCTGCAGATATCCGGGAAGTGTAACCTGTGAAAACTTTACCAAAAAATAATATATGTATATTGGTACTTACTTAAACCAGGGGGTCGATTTTGCACATATTATAAAAATTGTAAAACATTTAGGCTTCCAGACTATCACTTTAAATGTAGAAATCAGGGTGATGATTGGGCTGCAGACGGGTCTTCCAGGTTGAATTTATTTGCTTATTATTTCACGAAGCGTAAAATCAAGCAAATAATCTTGGAATATCTGTGTAATTCTATATTTTTTCCTTTTGCCAGAATAGATTATGAATGATTATGCATCTCAGTAGCCGTTATACTTTTAGTAAGATTCCAATGCAGTGCCCTTTCTTTGTATTCTGTGGCTTTATCTGTAATTAAGCTAATTGCTAACAGATGTAGCCAAGCATTAGCGTGGGGCTAATGACCAATATCAACACTTAACCGTTCATTACATCTGACTCTCTGACGTGGCGCAAACATGAGTATTTAGCTTTTAATTCTCTTGCCTAATCTTACACTTGATTTCAGAATTTTATCCTCGATTTAAGCTGTTCTGGACTGTAAAGTTAAAGTTGATAATTCTTTCTTCTTTTTAACCTCTTACTTCGCCTTCACAGAGTGCATTTTCTCCAGTTTTTAAGGCCTACAAGACTGATCGAAACTGATATTTTTCCTTGTTTTTTTGCCATGTTGTGTTTATGTCCTTTTTTTGGTCACTTTTTCATTGTTTTTGTCATTATTTTTACACTTTTTTGTTGCGTTTTCCTCTTGTTTTTGTCGCTACTATGACAGCTAGAGTGCCTTGGATCTTGGATGCTTGTTGTTCTTACCCTGATCCTCGAAGAGCACATGCTTGACATTTCTTGGACCCTTAGACGCACTCACCCATCCTTCGTCTGCTCTTGTCAAGAATACATTTTGGCAGTTCATGGACTACAATCATTTCCATATTCTGACGTTTTTTTTGTTTTGGCTCAGATGGCGTGGTGCGCCTGGTCGGGGGGGACACTCCGTGGGAAGGAAGAGTGGAGGTTCTTCATAACGGGGACTGGGGCACGATCTGCGACGACCACTGGACCCAGCAACACGCCGAGGTGGTCTGCAGGCAGCTGGGATACAGGTACATAATGATCAACAAAAACTTTGTCTGCACACTGGTGACTTTACAATGAACCCTCGAGCATCTGGGGGCTGCATACAGACAGCTTCATAGGGTAGCCGGGTGGGACTAGTCGGATGGGCCCCCTCCTCACGACTGGTCCACAAACTGGATTTTTAATGCACTACACGGAATAGGGCACATACACCAACCATGAAATAGTACTATAGTTGTGAAGATGGTTATGTCAACAAGAAAGCAACAAGGAATAAAACAAAATACTAATAACTACAATAAATATACTTGTTATTATTAAAATAGTAAACAAAAAAGTGCAAAGAAAAGTACAAAATAATAATAATAGAACTTCTGTTAATTTCCATCATGGTAATAGTCAACTTTATAAATAATTTACTCATTATAGTATAGCCAGCTTTCATAATAACTAAATCAACTAGCTTATTGGTTTATACAGCAAAAGGAAATACTTCATGTCACGAATCACCACACAGATACTCGCACCATATTGATGCACACTGATAACCTAAAGGGTACAGAGCTTTCCTTTATCTAATATACAATGTACGATAAAATGTCAATGTTGTATGTAAAATGCAAATGATGTCAGTCAATATGATCTTGTTGTATCACCGAAAGAAGAACTGAATGTAATTCATAGGCAAGTGCACGCATGTTACTGTGTGTATACTTAATAATAATCATTCTGAATTGTCTTGCTGTTGGAAAAAAAAAGCCTAAAAGTTACTACTGAATATGTATAGCACGAGGGTGTTTAATAATGATGGATGAGGGTTAGGCGCACATAAGCTCGGCCAACTCCTTTTGAGCTTTATTGTGATGAAATGTTTAATTACTGTAAAAAAAAAAAAAAAAGAATGTAAACAGCAAATAAACAGCTCAATCAATCTATCCACCTTTTGCATTTTGTAAATAATAAGAACCAAACTTTACCAAAGCATGAAGGTCTAAACCGATTGTTTAGCAGTTTAGCTCCTACCCAATTTGTTGCTACATCTGCAAATTAATAATTCACCTTTTTTTGCCAGTGAGAACAATGGATCGGGTCCCCTGTTTTGGCAGTGATAACATGTTTAGAGGAAGTTATTCTTAGAACTGATCCAAGGCACTGGATTAAATGCTTAGTTTGCTCTAGATTCTCTTTAATGTTTTGATATATACTGCCCTCTGGTGCACAGATTGTGTAATTAAAGCCTCAAATGAGTAAATAAATGATGCCAAGCATATCGACATAAGTGTTTAATATAATCTTCAATGTTTAGAAGTTGATGAGAACTTTCTTGCTAAAAGCATCATGACCCTCTCTGCAGGGGCCACGCGGAGGTGGTGTCAGACGGTGCTTTTGGCGACGGCGTAGGTCTGATTTTGCTGGACGACGTTCGATGTGACGGGACCGAGACGTCGCTCCTGGACTGCCCTCACGGGATCTGGGGCCGGACCGACTGCTCCCACAGCGAAGACGTCGGCGTCCGCTGCAGAGGGCGCAGCAGCGGGCAGGACCCCAACGAGGTGCCGGTGATCGCGCCATCTACAGGTCAGACATTTTACACCACACAATGCATGTCTAGGAGTTTAAACATGTAGATAAAGACTGTTTTTTAATCTATTTGTAGTTGTTAATTTGTATTATTTTAAATGGTATAATGACTTTTACATTGGTAATATCAAGATTGTTTGAAACCTACTCAAAATATTCATAAATTGTCTTAATTTACACTGCGTTCCAAATTATTATGCAAATTGTATTTCTTTAATATCACTGACATTAATCTCAGAGACCTGGGATAATTAGTTGTCAGGTTAAACCCAGTTAAGGGAGAACATCTGAAAAAGGATGTTCCATTTTATTATGCAGATCATCATTTTCAAGCAATATGGGAAAGAAAAAGGATCTCTCTGCTGATGAAAAGCGTGAAATAGTTGAATGCCTTGGTCTAGGTATGAAAACCTTCGATATTTCATGAAAGATTAAGCGTAATCATTGTACTGTTAATATTTGTGGATGATTCAGAGCACACATGGGTTTGTGCAGATAAAGGCACAATATGGACGGTTTCTGCCAGACAAACACATCCGATTAAGAGAACAGATGCTACAAAGCAGCAAACAGGTATTTGAAGCTGCTGGATCAAGGTGTAGGACCCTCCAGAGGCTGCAGTTGTGCATACACCTTCTATCCGGCCTCCCCAAACTATTAATTGAAGCTGATGAACAGAAACGGCTGCAGTGGCTCAGAAATACATGAAGACTCATGAACAGTCTTGTTCACTGATGAGGCCTTGTAACCCTGGATGGTCAGATCAATGGAGTAGTGGATGGTTGGTGAATGGCCACCTTTTCCCAACTAGGCTGTGACGTCTGTAAGGAGGGGGCGGAGTCATGTTTTGGGCCAGAATCATGGGGAGAGCGCTGGTCGGCCCCTTTAGGATCCCTGAAGGTGTGAAAATGACTTTAGAAAAATATGTGGAGTTTCTGATTGACCACTGTCGTCTATGGTACAAAAAGTAAAGAATACCTCTGCATCATTGGCTGCTATGGACATAAAAGGAGAGAAACTCATGATGTGGACCCAGTGTAAGTAGCTTTGTGTTTGTTTGCAGAGGTCCAAATAACATAAATCATTGCTGTAGTTTTGTTGTTTTCAGTTTCAGCCAGAGACTAACAAGGTTTTCGATTGAGTCAAAATAGCAGTGAACCAGGTACAAACATGAATAACTCAATTCATACCAGGTTTCTATTTTTGCTTGGACACTTTCCAGATAAGTCTGCATTGTTTATTCAGTTCTTCGACAGAAAAGACCGCATTGTACCGGTGCATAAAGCGAAAACATGTCCAGACCGCTCTCTCCCAGCATGATAAATGAAGCCTCTCCCGTCTTCTTTTGTTCACTGCATGTTTTTGTATAACTACCGGCCCGGCCACTGTCCAAATGCCAGGTGTGACAGCGGCGAGGACAAAGCACAGGGACCAGTGTAGATGCATTAGAATGAGAAAAGAGTCCGGAGATTTCATGACATTTACCACTGACCTACAGTGTTCGACAGTTATAGATATACAGATATGAAGAGTGACATGTTTTACCACACAGATTCACTCAATGTCGTGGCGCTCTCATTGACAGCAAAAATGAATTATGTGTTGTTTTTTCTGCAGATGTATTTGTAAATGTGGTGTTGTATGAATTAAATGCGTTGGTTTTTCTGCTCCTTAGGTCCGCTGGTGCGCCTGGCGGGGGGCCGCAGCCGCACAGAGGGGCGAGTGGAGGTGTATCTCCATGGCGACTGGGGCGGGATCTGTGACTCCGGGTGGAACGACCTGAACGCGGCCGTGGTGTGCAGGCAGCTCGGCCACAGGTCAGGCATCCCTCCACACATTTGTTTTTTCTTTTTTTTCATCAATGTAAATTTGAAGGGACTTTACGGCGTTGAAAAATGTTAAAAGTAAGTATTTTCCTTCCCCTTCATGTTCCAGCCATTTCCGTCGTGCACGAGCTTAATATATAACCTGCAGTTACACATATGACCTGAAGTGGCAGTAGTGAGTATAAAATGGCCAACTTGCATCTAGCCCCTTTAAAGAAATAAGTCTCTTTAGCTCAAACAATTCTAATTAAAGGGGGGTTGTGTGCAAAGTCGACTTTTTATAGCTTTTTATTAGAGGTCGATCAAAATGTGAGTCGGCCGATATATTGTGCCAATATTTGAGTATTTTCTATGTTTTTTGTAAAGAGCTCAGTCAGAGCTTTAAAATGAGTCCCCCCCCTTGACTTACTAGGACAGACATGTCAGACTGGTGGCCCGCAGGTGAAATCCAGCTTGCGATTTAATCTGACTTGTAGAGCATAAATTCCTGAGTAAGTAAAAAAAAAAGGAAGTCTTTAGCCCATTCATGTGCAGAGCTATGAATTTTTAAGGAATAACCAAAATGCTCATTCCAGCCACTAGGGGGCATCTTAAGTTAAGAAAAGGAAAGAATTCCACATCTGTCCAGCAGAGGGCACTGAAAAATCATTGAAAGAATGACTACAGTTTGAGAAACTTGTGACACAGGCTTGTAAAGCGCAATATAAGCCATTATTATTATTTCTTACAGTCCTGTCGGGCTTTTGACCAAATCAGCAGTATTTGAAAATCACAGCTCATTATTATTCATTTATTGGAAACATCTTCTCAATAGTATTTTCCTGTTCACATTATCTTCGGCCCGTGACCCGTCGAGGAAGCTGGATTTCGGCCCATGACCCAAATTAGTCCTCCCCTGACTTCTGAGGACCCAGCCACAAGTTTATACACCTCGAAAGCTGTGATTTTTTAATATGTTTTATGTTGCAGACTTTGGCTTATAATTTTGAGATATGGACACATACCTTTTGTTTTGGAATCTGCAGATTTCCATCTTTCAAACAAGCTCCCTCTGAAGTACCTAATAAACATGGATGCCCTGAATAAATCAGCCCTCTGCCCCAAATGAAGCACCCCCTGCTGTCACCCTTCAGCGCTGACACATTTTACAGTTTAGAAGCGTCATACGCAGGATTATGGACCAGACGTTTTTTTTAAATTTGCATATCGGCATCGGCCAACCAAAATCCCCAAAATCAGGAAATGAAACTACTGGATATTTTGTTTCAGCTTGGATTGTTTGCGCTTTGAGAAACTTTGTAACACAGGCTTGAAAAGCGCAATAGAAGTGTAAACCATTATTATGATTATTATATTGCATTTTCTAACCAACAAAGTGTAAGATAGTGATAAAGAGGTGTTTTTAAATACCTGCAAAAAGGACAATGCACCCTCTTTGAATTAGGAACAATAAAACCAAATAGGAGCAATATGATAAAAAGCAATAAATCGTAAATAAAACAAAGTAACTTGATTAAATGGCAAATGTTGCTAATGCTAACATTTCCCCTTGCGTCTTGTTTGGTGCAGTGGCCGAGCCGTCGCCGCCTCCGGGTTCGGGCAGAGCAAAGGGCCCATCCACCTGGACCAGGTGCGGTGCACTGGGAAGGAGGAGTTCCTGGGGGAGTGTCCGTCGTTGGGGCAGAGCACACAGGGCTGCAGGCGGAGGCAGGACGCCGGGGTGCGCTGTGACGTGGACCCCCAGGAGGCCGTGCAGTCCCGGGACGGGGGCCAGAGCTGTGGGCTGAGGAAACTGGAGGGGAACACCAACACCGGAGACGGCAACATCATCAGGTGAGAGCTCAAGGGCTTTATAATGTGCTATTGTATATCGCAGCTCCCGCAAATGCACACTGTCATTGTGTCCTTGGGCAAGACACTTCACACAACTTGCCTCCAGTGTCTGCCTGCATTGGTGTGCGAGTGAGAGAGTGAATGGGTGAGTGGTTCCTTACTGTAAAGCGCTTTGGGTCTGATAAAGGTAGAAAAGTGCTATATAAGTTGAGTCTATTTACCATTATTGAACAATTTGAAGATAAACAGTTCAAAGTCATTATATAAACTGTGAAAATTAAGGCCTTAAATGTAGTTCTAAAGCATTAAACTGGCATTAAATCTAGATGTCATGGAAGATAAACTCTTTTTACTGCATATGTTTGTAAAAGGTTCTTGTCTAAAACACATTTGGGCTGAAACTGTACACTATTTTTTTTTTCTCAAAAGCTGCCCATTGAATTAAATTGGCTTTCAGATATTAAAGATGCCCATCATTCCTCTGTTTTATGGAATTTTTGCTAATCTTAAGAAATGAAATATGCACATATGTGTGTGTTTATGGTATTAACGTGGCAAAAAAAAGCATTATATTCAACTTACTTGCTACCTGTATAACGTTTAATGCATCCCAGTTTAGTTTTATGCTGGAGATGACTTTTTTTAATATATACATTTATTCAATATTTCTATTCATTATAATTGCAAAAGAAAATGTAGGCAAGGCAGCTTTATTTATACCGCGCATTTCGTACACAAGACAACTCAATGCCCCTGTAGATTAGAAAGGGAAGGACCTCTTTTGTACTTTTTCTCTGGTGTTTTATTATAACACTTTCTCCTCTTGTGAGTTTCTTTGCATGAGCATGACAACAGCACCCCCTTGTGGCATTTTGATGTTAGTTAGTCAATTATAGTTTAAATGGCATTGGTTCTTTACAGTGAGCCTGAAACCTTTGCCACCACGACACTGTTCTGAACTATCGTCGTTAGGGATGTTTCCATAATGATTTATCTCTACCATGAGCCCTTGTTTTGTGCCTGTCCCGTTCAGGAACACTTGGCCGTGGCAGGTGTCCGTGTGGCGTCAGTCCCCGGATGGGCTCACCCCTCTCTGCAGCGGGACCCTCGTCAGCTCCTGTTGGGCCCTGACCTCCGCCTCCTGCCTCACCAGGTCTGGAAACAAAAACTTTAACTTTCTCATTTCAAACTGCAAGATCAAAATCATAGTATGTCTTATGAGCAAATTCACATTGTATATTCTGCTTAGGTTTATTCTGTTTCTATTTCCTGTCATTGTCTCTTTCAGGGCGATCCCGCACTCGTCCCGCCTGCTGGTCCGGGTCGGCTCCACGGTCCAGACGCTCATCCCCAAACAGGTGGTGGTCCACAGGAAGTTCAAAGGCCAGAGGGGACGTCACGACCTGGCCCTGGTCCGACTGCTGAGCCCCAAGGGGAGCTGCATGCCCCTGGACCCGAACACCAACGCGGCCTGCCTGCCCTCTGCGGACGCCGGAGCCGACAGGGGCACGCTGTCCTCCTGTGTGGTCACCGTCACCGCCGCCTGGAGCAGCCCAGGTAGGTTTTGTGAAGGACATCGTCAGCGTACATTTAGCCCGGGCATCTGCAATATATGGTTTTAGCTCCACATGCCCTTGTCTTGCTGGTTGTTGGCTAGTGCTGGGTAATAGAAATGCAGTCAAACTTTGAGATGTGTCTGAGTACAATAGTTAATGTTTGTGAGTTGATTCTGTCAACTGGTTCTGGAGTGGAAAGCTTTTGTTTTCTGTTAGAGCTAAGGTGTATGTCAGGGTTAACATCAGACTCTGCCGGTTTTGTGTTTGATCAGGGGATCTGTTAAAAATGCCCTAAAAATACTTACAATTTTCTACAGGATACCCCTAACTAGAGGGTGATCAATATATCAGCCGGCTGATATATTGGGCCGATATTTGGGGATTTTACAAAATTGGCTATCAGCCGATATAGCACTGATATCCCTGCGACAGAAAGTGATAGAGACTTTTTGGCAAGGTTACAGGCTCACTGTAAAGAACCAATGCTTTTTAAAAATCCCCAAAAATCGGCATCGGCCTTAGAAAAACACATATTAAGACAGATGTCTTAATATGTGTCTCTGTATAAATGAACTGTGTTCAGTTCATTTATACAGAGACAAAACAGTAATAGAGTCACCAGAGGCTCCATCAATCACAACTGTACCATTCCATACCGTAAAACTGCATTTGGTCAGTCTGCCATTTCGTTCTCTGGTCCGAAGCTGTGGAACTCAATACCCACAGAACTTAAAACCATATCTGTTCACTTCTAGGGTTAAGTCCTGGCTAAAAACAAACCAAAGCTGTACCCATTTGTAAATAGCACTGAGTCTGTGTGAATGTAGGTGTGAGCATACACAGTGTGTATGAGTGTGACTGACAAAGTTTTATACAAATGTTGTATTTATGTATTTTATTATTGTAAACTGTGTAGAAAGGCCCAACCAGGGACATGAGCTGCGAACTAGCACTAGCTACAAGCTCTTCATGCATCGCATTAGCTGCAAATATTAATTGTAACTATGTTGATTGTATCGTCCCTGATAAATAAATAAATAAATAAATGTGATGAACAACACTGGGATTTGGAGAATGTGGGGCTTTACTTTAGGCCACGATTGGGAGATTCGGCTCCTGGAGTTTTGATAAACCAGAAAATTAACCCACCAAAAACGAACTCGCCTAATGCCGGCCCCAGGTTTATAACAAAGGTCTGTCTTACTAATTTGGCCTTTAGTCCTGATTTAGTCCTGGTTTAGTTCTTAACTAATTGATAGTCAGTCCTTGCTTCAACCTAATTTAGTCTTAATTATGTGTCGTACTTGTTTATCCCTGGCTCCGTCCTCACATTCAAAATAAACATGGGTTTTGTCTCTTTACAAATGAAAGTGTTGTATTCTTGGTAAGCATTGGCTCGTAGATGTTTACTCATTCATTTTATAATGTGTTGTGACCATTTGTTAAACCCCTTATGTTTTCTACTTTCTCACTTTATTTAATCTCTTACAGAGCCAGTCTTTGCGACCTGGGTGCCGCTGATGTCCTCCTGGCAGTGTAAAAAACAATTCGGCGACCACTTCTCCAGTCACGACGCCATATGCGCGGGCAGCCCCCCGAACACCACGCGGGTCCACGGAGAGGGGTGCGACAGCAGCTCGGGAGGCGGCCTGGTCTGCCTGGACGACTCGGGGCACTGGGTCCTGGCCGGGGTCGTCGCCGGGGGCAACGGGTGCAACGAACCCTCGTCTCCTGCGACGTACACGCGCGTCGGCCGCTTCAGGAGCTGGATCGACGAGGTGATAAACGTCCAGACGCGAGAAGAAGAAGAAGAGGAGGAGGGGGCGAACGACTTTACCGCGGAGGACGTAACGATGGACCAGGACGAAACGCGAGCCAATGAGATTCGGTTTCAGCACCATCCGCACGGGAAGAGCGCGCACGGGCACCACAAGCACCGCTCGAATGGGAAAGTGGAGGTCTGACGAAGACACGCGACTGGCTGACCACCTGTGCCATGCGACCAATCGGAGAGGAGCGAATGGTGCTTTGATTTCATAGGTGTTTGGAGCGGGCCATAGACAGCAGAGGCGTAATGGGGGAACTTAAAGCAGTGCTAAGTAACGTGTTTACCTTAATCAATCCTTTCCGTAGTCCCTGTGGGGGTAGTACAAGTGTTTATGGGATGATTGGAGGGTCTTTCATCTCCCCCTGGGGTCTAGGGCCAGAAAACCATGTTTGCAACTTGACTGCCACCGGAACAGAGCCACCAATACACACTAATAGAATCACGAAGAAGAAGCTAACAGGCTAACGGGCAAAGCTAACTGCGGGCTAGCGTCACTTTAAACAGTATTTACAGCCAAGTTTGAGTGAAAAAAAATATTTCCATTATGTAATCGGATGTACAATATCCCTCTCTCCCTTCGCCTGTTCTGTCAGCGTAGTATTTATTCTCCAAGACAATTAATAAGTTAAAAAAGTGCAGCTTGCTACGACACCTGCAGTTGCGCTTATGGCCTCTAGGGGCAAGAGTTGCTTAGTACTGCTTTAAAAGAGAAAACAAAAAAGTGACCACCATGACTGGTTAAACTAACACTTTTAGCTTCAAACAAAATAGCAAACAAGAAATGAAAAACAAAGCATCAAGATAACTGAATGACTTAGAAAAAAGCTAGAACACTGTCTTAGTCTTTAGTTATTCACCTTGGTTATTCAGGAAGTCGCTGTGGGTGGCGCCATCTTGTGGTCATGGCCAAACTGCAGGTCTAACTTAAGCTGACATTGGCTTGAATTTTGATATTGATGTAACATGTGGCATTTCTAAAATACTGCTTTGGCTTCTGGTTCTTTACAGAGTCACAAAAAAGTCACAGAAAGTCCTACCACTAACTAATGCTTCTATCCCAAAAGTGGGCGGGGCTGAATAAGGCAAATAGCATCATTAGAGCTGCCATATTTGTCATGCTTTGACCTTGAAAATATGGTGACACATGATTAAAATAATGCTAAAATTGTCCCATTTCTATATAAGGTAAACAACATATTTCAACTTTTGCAGGCCTTACACATACAAAGATCACTACATATTGACTGACCACACTTTTTAGCATAGTTTACCCAGTCTTCTGTTCCAACCTGATGCTACAAAGGTGATTAAGCGCCAGAATCTGCCGTCTATGGTCTCCTTCCCTCAGTATTGTGATTTGCATTTACGAGGCGTTGAACCCATGGCGGTGCAGAGTGGACAGTGGAGCTTCAGAAGCCTAGATCTGACTCGGCATGCAATCACTCAAACAGGCATGTATTCAACTCAAAAGTGCAGTATGTGGGTGACCCGCACTCAAAATTATAAGCTACGCTCACTTGAAATGTCTTAATTTTAACTACTGAAGCATTTCCCGGACAGATTCTGTTGAATATGTTGTACATAAAACTGGCCCCAGCTGTTTTGAAAGCCATGTAAGGCCCTCAGACAATAGTTATGATAGTCGAACTTAGCTTAGGCAACTTTAAAACAGGTCGTAATGAACATTAATAGGCTTCAGTGAAAGTGCTACTGAAACACAAACCATGTCCTGGGAGTTAATGTGCATATTTTAGTGCATTTTTGTGTTTATAAATAGTGCATACTCGTTGGTGGATTTACGTTGCAAACTATGTTGTACTGTAATTTTAGCGATCATGCTTAAAATGATGCCCATTGTCGCTCTATTGAAAAGGGGAGACATATGTACTAAACAGGAAAGGCCTGAGAGCTACAGGGGTTCACCTCAGTGTGAGTAAGTGGGAATTCAAAGTGTTTGGACAATTGTGTTTTGACAATGTAGCAACATGTCACATTAACTTCATATTTTTTTCCTAAAGCTCATTGTTGAAGACTAATAAGGGCACAACTCGACATTGTTTCTGAATTATTTCTAATAGCTTGTCAGGCAAGTGATTTATAAGTACAACAGATACTTTTGAGTGCTTGTTCTTAAAGGTCCTGTACCAGATTTTTTATTTTTATCATTTGTTAGCGCTCACTGTTTGTAAATTTCTAATTAGTTGTGTCTAAACCCAATGCCAGGATTTATTGTGAAGGAGTGGGTCAGGGAGCATGAGACATCATTTCACACATTGATTGGCCGCCACAGAGTCCAGATCTTAACCCCATTGAGAATCTTTGGGATGTGCTGGAGGAGGCTTTGCACAGTGGTCACACTCTCCCATCATCACTACAGGATCTTGGTGAAGAGTGAAGGCAACACTGGATTTACTTTGAACATCGCAGAAGCTTATTGAACCAATGCCACAGGGAATGTGCGCTGTAATCAAAGCTACTTTTTTGTTGATCAGGTAGTATAAATAAGTATATGTATTTTACTTTATCTAAAAAGCTTCTTGAAAAAAAAGCATCAAAATAGTGACGAAAACAAGAAGAAAACGCAACGAAAAAGTGACAAAAAAGAAATAAATGAAACATGCCAGAGAAAAAAAGTGATGACAAAACAACACACTGCAAAAAGTAATTTACTAGATTACTTTAGATGTCTCAATTTGAGCATAATAATCCAAATTTTAGTTGTTTTGACTTGTTAAGATGTAGTTGAGCATTTGACCTAGATTATTTCACTTGTTCTGAGATGTTTCTCACTCGTTTCAATACATTTTGCTGTTTTTTCAAGTAAGTTTCTCTGCCAATGAGGAAAGAAAAATGGTCTTGTCCCATTGGCAGTTTCACTTTCTTATTTCAAGCGAGATTCACCATAGAACCATCTGAAATGTCTAATAATCTTGGTCACATCAGGAATAACAATGCTTGATAAGCCATAAAAAAGTGACAAAAACACAACAAAAACGGGATGAAAAAAGCAACAAAGAAGCAACAAAAACATTCACAACAAAGTGGCAAAAAGTCAACAAAACAACAGCGAAAACACGGCAAAATACTGTAAGAAAGAAAGGAAAATGTGACAAAAATAAGTTACAGTCACTTTTGTAGGCCTCAGCTTTCAAATGAGGCATTACACTGATGCTCTGCAGTCGAGAAACTTTTAGATTTGGGTAAATTCACTCTATTAAGGCAGGACTTAAGAGGTTAAAGGCCTGATATTTTTCCAGCTAGCTGAATGAAATTTTTCCCTCCTTAAGTGAATTGTGAAAGTAGACATTTGTGAAAAGACACGGTACATTTAATTCTAACTTGTTATTTTTTTAATCCCCCAAGAACAAGGCAAGAAAAAATGTTATTGTTAAAGTGATTCTGTATAAAATTGACCCCGAAAGTTGTGGATGGATGCTTATATACCTGTGAAGAATGAAGGGATGTTGGGTTTGGGTTTAGACTCGACTGATGATTAGAAATGTGCAGTGAGCGCAAACCAAGTGATCAAAAACTCAGGTAAAGGACCTTTAAAGCCGGTCCTACCTGTTGTTTGTTTTTCCAGTACAACATTGCTTATAAAGAAATCCACCCCGGAGTGGAGTACGCATAGTCAGCTGTGTCTGTTTAGTCTGATAGAGACCTCGAAGCAAAAAAAACAAAACTAAAAACTCTGGCATGGTCCTTTAAATTGTACATTTTATCAAAGCCATTGGAAGATGAATATTTCCCCTTTTGTACTTGATTCCAGATGCGGCTTTAGAAGACGATCAGTAGGTTAGATTAGACGGTAGATTTTAGGTAGGTATAGCCTAGTCCTGAGATTGTACGTGTAACTCATTGCATTGACTGTATCCGCTTCATTAGCTGTAAGTGACCAGAAGGTGGCGACATTGCTCTATTTTTTTGAGTGCCACTTATTGTATTAGAGACATTGAATGATGTTTTTTTGTTTTTTGTTATTATTATTATTATCAGTATTAACTTGTGCTCGTCGGAAGGTGAACCATCGTGTCGTGACGCATCTCGTGATCTGCTCCAACGATTGTCATGAAAACAGTGTAAATATTTTTTTTGATGTTTTGCCATGAAATTGTAAATAGTTTGAGACGGGCCGAGGGGAAGTGTACAGGCTTTAGTTGTCGGGGGGGGCCGCCAGCTGTTCAAAACGTAATGTGCCAAGTCACGGTGGAGTATTAAAGTGTACATGGTGAAAGCAACTGCGTCTGACTACGTTTTATTCGAAATATTTGTAATATTTTAAGGGCCTTGTACACATTGTTTATTTCTTTACAATGAAATAGAGAGCAGGTAATCCAATCTATACAGACGGCGTCTCTGGATTCGTCTATATATGGTCATGTTTGAAAACGGTGAAGGGGGAAAACAATTTGGAGAAAAATCTAAACTTTCTTATTTATTCAAAAACTACTTTAACAAATGCTGAATTATGAATACAGTTTTCTACTAAATAAAGATAAAAAGACATGGAGAGGAGCAAAGTGGTTCAACAGCCCATAAATGCATAAATAACAGAATGCTAACTTGGCGCTTCATGTTAGCATCGGGCTAATGCTAATTGTTAGCTAGCGCTTGCTAAAATTGCCGTTTTTTCACCTCTACTGAACAATCTGCTGTGAGAAAATATCCATATGGACCTGATTTAGACTTGACTTTATTTGTGTGTGATAAATAAGTTGATATTCCACCAGAAAATAGCTAAAAAGAGTGGAAAATTGTGTTTCTCTAAAGATTCTATTTCCCCCCTCTGCGAAGCCACACCCCCTTCTAGGACAAGATGCTATATGTATATTTTTGTGGAACTAAAACTTTTTCTCCGCCTTAAAGCAACACCGTATACAATTTCACCCAATAGATAAGATTGAAAAACAAGCATTTTTTTTATGACAGATATTTTCCATCCATCCATCCATTTTCTTCCGCTTTATCCGGGGCCGGGTCGCGGGGGCAGATGTCTCAGCAGAGATGCCCAAACTTCCCGATCCACACACACCTCCTCCAGCTGTTCTGGGGGGACCCCGAGGCGACACCAGGCCAGCTCGGAGACATAGTCCCACCACCGTGTCCTGGGTCTTCCACGAGGCCTCTTCCCACTAGGACATGCCTGGAACACCTCCCGCGGGAGGCGACCAGGAGACACCTGAAACAGATGCCCTAACCACCTCAGCTGGCTCCTTTCGACGTGAAGGAGCAGCGACTCTACTCCGAGCTCCTCCCGGGTAACTGAGCTCCTCACCCGATCTCGGAGGGTGCGCCCAGCCACCCTGCGAAGGAAACTCATTTCGGCCGCTTGTATTCGCGATCTTGTCCTTTCGGTCATTACCCAAATCTCATGACCATAGGTGAGGGTGGGAACGTAGATCGATCGGTAAATCGAGAGCTTTGCCCCCCGACTCAGCTCCCTCTTCACCACGACAGACCGATACAGCGACCGCATCACTGCTGACGCTGCACCGATCTGTCTATCGATCTCACACACACAGATATTTTCATCATTGGAAAATACCTCATAAATGTACAAACAAACAAACATGAGCCTTTGCTGTGAGCGGCTTCACCTCTCCTAAGACATGACTGTATTTTACCGGGAGTCTCCAGCTCGTCTCCATGGCGATGTGACTAAAGTCAGTAGAATTAGAGATTTACACAGGCTATAGGTCCTCATCCAGATCCATTCTTTGATTTCCCACTGCAGTAATAGCATTTTCTGTGTCGAGCTGGTCATTCGGAGCATGTATTTTATTGATGGCAACAGTATAGTCCAGATTGTTACGCAGTGTACCTTTAACCGAGTGCACAGGCCAGTGTAAGGCCAAGGACAATTTTTCCCATTGTTTTTTTTTTTTTCACATTTCCATCATCGCTCTGTCACTTTTTGTTGCTTTTTTGTCACTTTTTTGTTGCTCTTTTGTGGCACTTTTTCATCACAATAGTAGACATTTATGAAAAGAAACTGCAAATTACAACACTTACTTCCCCCTAATAACTTGCAGGCACATCGTTGTGACAGGGATCCTGAAAGGGTGACCTTGGAAGTAGCTCCTAAAGTAATTCCTGTGAAGATCGGGATGTTAAAAATGCATTAGGAATGTTGGGAATGAGTTTAGACCCAACTAAATATAAAAATGGATCAGGAGCCTTAGAGCTTTTGTGTATCAGCACTTTACTTGAGTCATATTTTTGTTCAGAATAAGAAGGTTTGACCCTGTTGTGTTGCCGTACAGGTGGAGAACTTGGCCTCAAAAACACTTAGTCACATTTCTAATTTATACTTTGAACACTTAAAGGCTCTATACCTGACTTCATCATTATTCTTACAAACAATGAAAGAGGAAACCACTAAATTAAAATATTAGTTGTGTCCAAACTCCTTCATACTTCCCAATTCTTCATAGGGACGAGTTTACTGGCACATTTCACGACTTGCAGGTTCACTTTTCACGTAAATGCTAAAAACCAAAAAATATCTAACCTGCAACTTCATGAATTTTTCTTACAATACACTTTAAGGGACTACACAGAGTTTGAACATTTTAGTAGTGTTTTCCTCCGCCTACATGTTCCAGCCATGTCCTAATGTGTGGAATAAGCTCGGACCTGACAGCACAAGCTTAATATAGAGACTGCAGTTACATGTATGACCTGAGGTGGCAGTAGTGAGTGTAAAATGACCAACTTGCATCTAGTCTCTTATACTTCCACTACTAAAAAAAATAGGTATAGTACCTGTAGGTATTTTCTACAGCAAACACCTAAGTACTTTCACAACAGTAGTATTTGACTGAGCGCCATTTGCTTATATTGGAGTGACATTTTGCAAGTAGTATTTGTGCTTTTACTCAAGTAATAAGTACTTTGACCACCACTTCTCCTTACGCCGTTCTAGCTTCCCAGTTCTTCACAGTGATGAGCATTTTCCACAACTTTCAGGAAGCAATTTGGAGCTTTACCAACATAAGTTCATTCAGATCAATAATAATAATGCTTTACAAGAGGATTCAATTTACAGCAGCCCAAAGGAGGACAAGAAAAGCTTCATCCCAACACTAGAAAAGTACACTAGTGTATTTTATATCATGTAATTCCAGTGATGGCCAAAGTACTTGATTTCATTACTTGAGTGAAAGTAACATGTCACATACTCCAATAAAAGTAAAAGTTGCTAACATTTTAAGTGAAAGTACTGAGGTAATCCGTTTGAAGAGGTGGGCAGAGCAGCCAATATATTTACTCAAGTAAAAAAAAGTACTTGGAGAAAGTGTTACTTGCGTTCTGTGAGAAACTGAGGAACTGTTTGAGCAAATATGTGTGAAACAAAACATAAAATGATGTGGAAATCGTGATGTTTATATCGAAAATTCCAAGAAAATGGGAGAAAATACAGGAACAAATAAATAATGCTGAAGTATAAGGTGCACCACATGAACTGAAATTATTTTCACTCAAGTAAGAGTACCTCATTATAGTTTTACTTAAAGGAGCTATACCTGATTGTACAAAGAAACGGGGTCACTCAAATTTCAAATTGCTTTTTTCTGGTCCAAACTCATCTCAAACTTTCCTAATGCATTTACAACATCAACATAGGGACTGAGTTTAAACCAGGTTTCACAACTTTCAGTAAAAATGCCTACTGGCCTGACATTTTATGACTGTTTTAAAGGCTTTAAAACCAGTATTTTTTGGATAAATGTCTGCTTTTACCAAATACTAAAGGACAAAACAAATTGTATTCAAATTTTATTAACAGAAAATTAAAAAAAAATAAGGATAGCCCCTTTAAGTAATAATAAAACTTACAGTTTTGAGTATAGGTAACTGAGTACTACCCGCCTCTGAGTGTTGTATATAATGAGCTTCAAAAACACAAAAAAAATGTGCCTGAATTCACCCTCTGTACGGCAACATGACGGGGACAAACCTTCTTCCTCAATGTGTCTCAGTGGCATTTGACATTTGCACAGCGCCTCCTACAGTTCTGGAGTGTGCATTGACTGGCCTTGTTTTCATTTCAAAGCCTTTTTACTTTTTTTTACTTGAAGCCTTTACAGAAATGCAGCACAGTCGAAAGTATTATATTTCTCTTTGGACAGTGTAGCACCATGAGGAACTTGTCAGCTCAAGCTGGTAATGCGCAACACAAGTGTAAGCCATTATTATCATTACATTCTCTCTCCTCTCGCTCCCTCCCCGCTCTCCATCTTCGTGCCGGGATGGGCCTGGTTGCATGTTGCTGTGTGGGTTCAACATTATGTAAGCCTTTGTGGAGGACGAGGAGCTGTGGGCTGAAGCAGAGGAGGAGGAGAGGGCCATAGAGAGAGGCGCCGGAGCCTGCGAAACAACCATCATTTGCCTTTAAAACAAACATGGAGCTGGCCCCGGTCCTACTCAGAACAAACTCTCTGTAAAAATGTGAACTTTTCGACAGTGTTCCCACGCCAAACAACCACGCACCGGCATATTACCATTGTTTCGTAAAGCTGCGGTCCAAGATTGAGCAGGGACTAAACCAGGGATGCAGCAGGACTAATGCAGGGCTTATGCAGGTGGCAGCGAGTCCACTTTAATGCTCAGAAGCAATGTTGTTAATGCCACACATCTACAAGTGTGTCATTCCTAAAGATCTGTAGCCCTTTTGTAAAACTGAGGAATGACTATGCAACACCATGAGCCCAGAGAATGAGATCAGCTGACAACCTGAACACCCTGAATGACAAGGTTATTCCATCAATGGATTTCTTCTTCCTTGAGGGCACGTGCATATTCCAAGATGACAAAGATAGGATTCATCAGGCTTACATTGTGATCCAGATCTTAGCCCCATTGAGAACCTTTGGGATGTGCTGGAGAAGGCTTCTGCACAGTGGTCACACATATCATCAATACAAGATCCTGGTGAAAAATGAATGCAACAATGGATCTCTTGACATTGCAGAAAATTATTGAAACAATACCACAGTTAACCTGTTTCTTGCTGTGGGTACAGCAGGGGATAGGGATATGATTACGGTTGGGAATGGCAAATGTGATGTATAAGTTGTGTTTCACTCACACAGATCTTACATATCCATCCATCCATCCATCCATCCATCCATCCATCCATCCATCCATCCATCCATCCATCCATCCATCCATCCATCCATCCATCTTCTTCCACTTGTCCGTTGCCGGGTCGTGGGGGCAGCTGTTGGACCTGCCCAAATCATATTGCACCAGCCCCTATGGCTCCTCCTGCAGGTTAAACGATTAAATGGGCCTGTTGGTCTCTCATAAGGGGCTTCGGAACCGCTCTTTGTCCCGTGACCCGTCACCCAGTTTGCCATGGGAGACCCAACCAGGGGCACGAAGCCCCCGACAACATAGCTCCTATAGGATCATTCAGGTGCTCAAACCCCTCCACCACGCTAAGGTGGCGGCTCCAGGAGGGGAGATCTTGCACGTATTTTTTGAAACTAAAAGGTCATGGCTTTCAGATGAGGCATCACACTGGCATATAGTCTCCAACCTTTTTTACACGGTGAGATATTTTGCAACAACAAAAACATCAGAGAGCTAATTACGCTTCAAAGACACTTGTGTAATATATGACTTAGGTGAAGTTCACCCTGGAGAATTAGCAGCCAAGATGATATTTCAAAGGAAATTAGTCGACTCTTGAACCAAATGTTTGCAGATTGTGTTCTGTTCAGAACAAAAAGAAAATGCATTTTCTTTTCTAAGCTACCCAGAAAGGGCTGGAGCGCTACTGGTAGCTCCTGAACTACTAGGCGGAGATCCTTGCTGTAAGCTCTCCTGCCAAAGAGCTTTAAAGTTTGGATATGCGTAACTGCTAACCCTAACTCTAACCCCAAACCTAACCCTAACCTTAACCCTAACTCTAGCCCTAACCCTAACTCTAACCCTAACCATAACCCTAACTCTAAACCTAACCCTTACCTTAACCCTAACTGTAGCCCCAAACCTAACTCTAACTCTAACCCGAACCTTAACCCTAACTCTAAACCTAACCCTTACCTTAACCCTAACGCTAACCCTAACTCTAGCCCTAACTCTAACCTTAACCCTAACCTTAACCCTAACCTTAACCCTAACTCTAACTCTAATCTTAACTCCAAACCTAACTCTAGCCCTAAGATGGCAGGCATTGATATCTCTTAACATATTCACTGAAGTGTTGTGGACAGTAAACAGTATATGGGCCTGACTATAACAGATGTAATGGCACTGCTGTCTGTGGCCATGAGTAATTTTGAGATTACATAACAAAGGTCATCTCAAGCATAACGATAATGGTATTCATCAGCAGGACAAAACAGTGGTTATTCAAAGTTGGTTGAGTCACTTCCAGCAAGGTATTGCAAAATCACTTTCCATCGAAGTCCTCCCCGGTTTTCCCGATGAGTCAAGTTTAAACCAGGAGTAAAGTACAACACTGAGACCAAACGTGGCATCTGAAAACTACAATCTGATAAAGTGCAACTTACTGCTAACTGTTCTCGTAATGCTACTTCCTCTACATCTTCCGCTGGTTGATCATTTACTTAGATAATAGGAGCATTTTACCCATCGTGCCAAGGCAGTTTGACAACTTTCCTATGATTTTAAATATTTGTTTTGATAATCAGTTATATCCAGAAGTATGTTTTGCTTCACATTATGACAGGCATATCCAAATAAGTATCAAATTTGTTTAAGTAATGACTACTACTACTACTACTACTGTGTTTTCCCCACACATAGTGTCTCCCATGTTCTCATTCTAGTTTGCAATTGATACTAAAAAATATCAAACTTTAGGCATCTATTCTGTCTTTTCATCACATGTTTTCGAATGGTTAAGGTAATAACCATGTGACTCATTGGTAACAAACATTTCAATATTGCCAAGTGAAGTTGAAGTATGAAAGAAGTTTGGTTTTCATTTTAGAGAACAAGATAAAATCCATGTACTCATTGCATCCTTATTACGGCTGCAAAATATATCACCAATTATTGTTTTCCAATATAAGGTGACGCAAAACCCAAATCGCAAGAAGCCACAATTAACACAGCCTTTATCACTTTTGTTCGTTTAAAACCACTAAAAGTTAAGTTTTATTCACGATTTTCAAAATCAGCTCCTCTTCTTGTTTACACAACTTTATGAAGAAGCTTATTTTATTTTTTGGTAAAAGAAATTAAACTTATAGTGCTAAAATGTCACAAAAGTGTTGTAATTTTTCCCCGCAGATTAGGCAGCCAATAGAGTGTGTCCCCTTTGAGTTACAAGGTTCTATCACAGCCGCCCTGGGGCAGACTGTCAATTTACCACTTTGATATAATAAGAGATAAGGACATAAACAACACATTATAGCTGTGCCCTCTGCTGGACACGTGTGAAATTATTTCTTTTTTTTTAAGCTGCCCCTAGTGGCCGGAATGAGCATCCTGGTTATTTCCTTCAAAATTCATAACTCTGCACAGGAATGGGCTAGAGACTTACCTTTTTTTTTTTTTTAACATACTCAGGAATTAATGCTCTATAAATCAGGGGCCCGGATTAAATCATCTGACGGGCCGGATTTGGCTCTCTCATGGAAACGATGTATTGATGTACAGCCAGTATGGTTTTAGAAAAGAAAAAAAACTATAATGGAGTTAACTGAAAAAATATGATAAAGCAATAGGCTATGTTAAAGCAATATGTTCACATAAAGGACGCAGAATGAATGAGACCTGTGTGGCATCAGTTGGGGTGTACCTCAAGGCTTGATACTTGGGCCGCTACTGTTTATACTATAAATTACATGAATGATTTTCCAAACGCACACTGCATTAACTGAGAGTATTTTATTTGATACAACCCTGTTTTGTTCAGGGCAAGATATACAGGAGCTTATGGAAATAGTAAACGAACAACCGATGTAAATTGTTAGTATGATAACAAGAGGGCCAAAATCTGCAGATTGACCTTCTCTTCTGCACCTTTTAATTCAAACTGTGCTAGCTTGGCTGTTTTGTTCTGAATGTTTTAATGTCACAGTTAATGCACTTTGAACTTTGAGTATAGTGACCACCCTGATCCTGCCCGATCCGAAAACCACTGCTTCGGACCGTGCATTAAACTTCCAACCCAAACTATCCGTCCTGCGCCTCCAAGTGCTGAGCAGGCATCCCCACATGGACCCGAGCATCTCCCCTCTCTCTCTCTCCTCACTCCTCCGGCCCCTCCCGTCTGTCCTGTGACTGCCTCCCACTCATGCCCCATTAAACATTTAGCGAGGCACTCAGGATCCGTGTGACACCATCTTTTAGCGCCGTCAAGCAAACGGCAACCCAGTGGGAGCAAAAAAAAATAACTACATTTAAAAAGAACATACACAGCCTCAAACCCTTAATCTTAATGGTGACGGTGTTCCCTTAAGTTCCTGTTGCCGGCTCTACCTGCATATTTGATTGAGAAAGGGCAGAAGTGGATGGATTTGGAGAGACCTAAGATGCAAATGAATCAATATTGATCCCCGGGGTGTATACGTGCGCCTGTGTGTAGGTTGCGAAATGCGAAAATGTGTGAGTCCGAGCGCTTGTGTGTGTGTGCGCGCGCTAGGGGCTCTGGTGCTGCAGAGCGGGGTGTATCCCGACCAATGCAGTAAAATGCCACTGAGGGGTGGTTTCCTGCGCTCATAAAAAAAAAAAAAAAAAGGGGGGGGGGACAGTTGCAGAGTTAGAATTGAGACATTGGCGAAAAGGGCTGAACCAGAGGGGCGCGCGGACAACATAATAAGGCAGAATTAAGATTCAGTTCACCATGCAGCAGGAGCAACACGTGAGAGAGGACTGACATATCAAGAGCAACGTCGAAACTAAAGTCGCAGGCATCTCCGAGCAGGTTTGAAGGAGTCTAAACCACAACAATCTGCAGGTTGGACACCGAGGGACGTGATATGTAGCGCTCTGCAGAAGAAAAGGTTTCCAGGTTGTCATCTGCACTGGTCAAGTAAAGGTTGTCAAGCACAGATGACAAAGTAAAAACCTTATCCACAGTAAACTCATGGACAATTGAAATGAATAAGAGTATTTGATTTGATCAAACATGATGGTTTTGTATATTTGTAAATATTTTGAGAGTTGGGCTCAAACAATGAAAAACTGTCCAGAACTTGCTTAGTGGTAATTGTAAATATTAGGGCTGGGACGATCACGAGGGCCCGATACGATACGTGTGCTATACAATATACCCCAAAGCAACAAACTGCAAAGCTTCCTAAATATATAAAATAGATCTAAATCAGTCTGGCTAAAACGTTTCTAAAACTAAAAGCATTTTAAAAGTCTGTCTCTTTTAGTTAAAGCAGTACTAAGTAACTTGTTTACCTTAATAAATCCTTTTCGTAGTCCCTGTGGGGGTAATACAAACGTTTATGGGATGATTGGAGGGACTTTCATCTCCCCCTGGTGTCTCTGGCCAGAAAACCATGCTTGCAACTTGACTGCCACCGGACCGGAGCCACCAATACACACTAATAGAATCATGAAGAAGAAGCTAACAGGCTAACGGGCAAAGCGAACTGCGGGCTAGCGTCACTTTAAACAGTATTTACAGCCAAGTTTGAGTGAAAAAAGTATTTCCATTGTATAATTGGATGTACAATATCCCTCTCTCCCTTCGTCTTTTCTGTCAGCGTAGTATTTACTCTCCAAGACAATTAATAAGTTAAAAAAAATCGCAACTTGCTATGACACCTGCAGTTGCGCTTATGGCCTCTAGGGGCAAGTACTGCTTTAAACCAATCAACCCCAAAACTTAATTCTTAAGGTCAAAAACATGTGTGTATTTCTGTCAAGAACTGAGCTAAGTATCAAATGTACTGTAGTTTCCGATACAAAACATGTATCACAACAAAGAAGTATTGAGATATGTTGCAAAACTAAATGTTGTCCCAGCCCTAGAATATTAATATAAATATAAGATAAAACAACTGGACTGATGTAAAGAGATTGTAAAGTAACAAAGGGCCAGATATAAGATGAATATTCTCTTCTGCTCCTTTTCATTCAAACTGAATACAACTGAAAGTGAATTCAAGCTTGGCGGTTTTGTTGTAAACATTTTGATGTCACTTTTGAAGAAAGACGAGCAAGCAACTGTTTGCTGCTGCCTCAAAGCGCTTCTAGCTCTTTCCGAAACAAGAAATAGGAGTGGCCAGAGCTTAATGGGTTGTGTTCATGTGACGTCACAACAAAAAAGTGATGACAATATATATAAAAACATGTGCATGATGTTGGCCAATAGAAAGGACTTTGAGCCACAAGAGTAATATGTCAGGTTTAATCCAGCCACTAATAATATTTGTCAATTTCTTTCAAAATCTATAGAAACTTATCATTCAGTACTTTTCACTTGTAAAAAAAAAAAGTACTATTTTTTTTTTTAAATACATTTTTTAAAGCAGTACTAAGTTACTCTTAGTACTTAGTTGCCATAAGCGCAACTGCAGGTGTCGTAGCAAGTGAGTAAATACTACGCTGACAGAAAAGGCAAAGGAAGAGAGGGATATTGTACATCCATTTACACAATGGAAATATTTTTTTTCACTCAAACTTGGCTGTAAATACTGTTTAAAGTGACGCTAGCCCGCAGTTAGCTTTGCCCATTAGCCTGTTAGCTTCTTCTTCGTGATTCCATTAGTGTGTATTGGTGGCTCCGGTCCGGTGGCGGTCAAGTTGCAATTGTGGTTTTCTGTCCAGAGACACCAGGGGGAGATGAAAGACCCTCCAGTCATCCCATTAACACTTGTATTACCCCCACAGGGACTACGGAAAGGATTTATTAAGGTAAACAAGTTACTTAGTGCTGCTTTAAGGCATTTTCTTTGGAAATATTATGATTTTCACATTAATACATGTCTTGTTTCTCATAATCTATGTCACAACTGAAACATACATCAGACTTTTATGCTACTCACGGTACTCAAGTAACATTCTCTCCAAGTACTTTTTAACTTGAGTTTTAATGTGGATCACTCCTTTGTACTTGAATAAAATGATTTCAAAGGAACGTCACTCTTGCTTGAGTCAATACTTGGGCCACTCTACCCACCTCTGCTTAAAACACTAGAAATTTTGTCAACTTAGACTTGTAAAGCGCAATGCAAGTATACGCCATTAAGCAAGAAGTGTTATTAATTCAATGCTTGCGAGTTTAACCAGTCATACAAGAGCGAGAGGACGCTGAAGTGCTTGTGACCTCCTCAGGGTTCATGTTTTACACTATTTTACAGACTACTGGTGCCGCGTTTCGCAGAAGTGGCGAGTTGAAGAAACCTGTTGCCCAAGTACATAAACCGCACTTGGGCAAGACACCTCGCCGCACAACATTGCCCCATCATATACAGCAGTGAGCTCCACACAAGCTTCTCCAACACTGCAGTCATTATTCATTCCCTCCTCGCACTCGGAGGTGGTAAGCTACTATAGATAGTTTTCACTGACATCACTCGGAGGGCGGTAACCGTGGCGACGCACTGTAAACATAATAGCCACATAATCGACGAAAGATAAGCTAATGACATTTGGAAGAAAAAAGAAAAAAACTTAAAGAAACACAGCCTTATGAAATGTAGCGACACAGGATTGTTTGTATTTTACTGATCTGTTTAGGAAAGTATCTGTTAAATAGTGAATGGCTATTGTTGAGCTATTGCGAGTAATGTAGTAAGAATGAAGAATGAAAATGTTGTGTGCACCTGCCATGGGGTCTGCAGATAGAAACTAGCGGTAGGTAAATCGGGTACAAAGCATCTCTTCTTTAAAGCAACACATTTCACTTTCGGGTCCAAACTGTTCCACAGACAAACATCAACTTTATCTGAACCTTCTGCTGAGAAAACAACAGATAAAAGAACAAAAACTGTTGAATGAGAATAATATAGCCAGTGTATGGAAAAAAAATATTGGATAATTCATGCCATAAAAGCATTACTAAAGAAAATCCAGAGTAAATGTAGAGAAAGAGCCTTGTAGTCGACTCTACAGCATTTCAAAATCAGCAAAATCCCATTATAGTGAATAGGGCTAAAGTTCCATTGGACCTGGAAGTGAAGCGATGACGTCATCACTTAACTATCCCACTTAACTATCCCGAAGAGCTCAAGATTGTGATGTCCTATCGCTAAGCATCATGGGATTTTCAGCGGGCTTTTTGCATAATAAACTAATGGAGATTTAAAAGGTAAAACACTGGAGTAAATGTTAGCCTATGGAAAACGTTTGCTAGCACCCACAAACATGGCGGCTGTCCACGGTAACACTGAATATATAACATTAAGGCTATGTGTCCTGTCTGCTATTATAAAAGTTATTGTGATTACACCATCCTGCAGAAATACTGTAACTAACACTAGCTTACGTTTTCCTTATTATTTCTGAGGGCATCATCTCATTTGTCGTGTTGTGTCCGAGACAAGTCAGTTTTTTCAAGTGTAAATATACAATACATGTTGCAAGTATTGGGACTGGTATTCATAAAGACATAAGCTTGATTTGTGACAATCCAAAAATCACATCATAATCTGTAGGAAGTAGGAACAATACCTGACAGTGGATAAAACCCTTTTACAATATAAATGCCCCAAGTTATTCAGCCATACTAATTATACATTAAAGGGAAATCATGATGAAGAGCTAAGACAGTCCAAAATCAAAGGCAAAGAAATGTGGGGGAAAAATGTGGGTTATGCAAGCCATTCCCATCTATTACTAAATCATACCTGCTTTAGTTTAACTACAAAGCATAATGCATGATGTCCTGACAGTGAGCCCTTGAAGGAATGCCTCTCTTTGTCTAAACAAGGCAAAGAATTCAGCTGCATCTCCCACGTTTTCAGTGCAATTTCTCCACCAAGCCTCACGTTGCTCTTTGGTGCTAGTACTACCGCTGTTCTGGATCTGCAGAGCGGAGTGGCTGCACATCCAGGACCCCAGAAGATTTAAGAGCCTGCATTTCGATACAAACACCTCGTCGTCAGATGCTTCGCTACAGTGTTTTGACCAACCATCAATTATTGTTTGAAATATATGTGAAATTTGCGTACTTGTAGGTTTATTTTCTTTTCTTTCATGTCGTGATAGATTCTAAAACTGTGGCAGGGGTCTCCTCTACTTTATCATACAGTAAGCAGATGAAAAAGAAATTCGATTCCCACCTGGACAGAGCCTTTCTGTGTGGAGTTTGCATGTTCTCCCCATGTCTGTGTTTCCTCCAGTTTCTCTTACCACTATTAACATGGACACAATGCTTAAAGGAACAAGCCACCGTTTTTACATACTGAAATATGTTCTTACCTGAGCTTAGACGAGTTGATGAGTACCTGTCTGGTCTTTATGCGTGCCCGTGAAAGAGCTTGGTCGCTTCTAACTTCACCCCGTTTGGAGCCATAGGAATATACTGGAAGAGGCCAAATGCTAACAACATCTTTGGTCTTTTTTGCGTGACTGAGGGCACGCACAAAGACCAGCCGGGTACGCATCAACTCGTCTAAGCTCAGGTAAGAACATATGTCAGCATGGAAAAATGGTGGCCTGTTCCTTTAAAGCAGAGATGGGTAAACTCGGGCCCCGGGGTTCAAATACAGCGTTAATCCATCTGCAAGAAATGACAAAGCCCAATATGCACATGGCTGAAAGTCTTTTTTTTAATATTGCATAATTACATTTGGTTTGAGAATTGTGTTATGTGCACAGTAGAATTATAAGCTCCAGCCTGCCCAGTGTGGCCTTGCATAAAAATGTTTGTCTTGTATGAACATGTAAGTTTTTGTTATAGGAAAATAAATTCTTCCAATAGCCTGATTTATTGAGCTTTTCATCTCAAATATAAACATAAACATATACACATGAAAAAACAACTTGTTCACACAAAAGCTGAATAACATATCCAAATATGTCTTTTTCCTCCTTTCATTCAAATGCCCGTACACTTTTTTGTTTAGAAAATGCAAGATTTCTTTTTAAACCGGTCTCTCAAACAGGCTTATGCATTATTTGTCAAAAGGAAAAGGCCTATTAACTAAAATAAAACGTGCAATACATTCATTGCATTAATTTGAGTTAGTTATCCACAGGACAGGCTTGTAGCTGACATCTCCAAGTTTCCATACCAGTGCAGAGCTGTACATCCAGACGAGGGTCGCGAATCTGCAGCCAACTCCGCCCCTGCAGCGTCACCACCCTTCCACTCTCGCTGCCGCTGCCGCCGCCGCCGCCGCTGCTGCTGCACAGGCGTAATTCTCGCGTGATTTGGTCGCCTCTCCACCTCTCCGCCACCCCCGTCCACTCCAGCCCCTCCTGTTCCGACTCTGCGCTCCTCAGATCGGGCTGTGTGCGCTTTGCATTGCACTGCCTGCCTGTCACAGAAAAGGGACTCACTCGAATTCAAGTGCACTGGGAGGCTAGGCTCACCACCTTCCTCTCGCTTTTTTCTTTTCCTCTTCTCCCCCCCCTTTTTTTGGACCCTTAAGCCTGAGAAAAAAAAGCCGAGCCGGGGCCAGAGAACAGCCTGCGTGTGCGCCTTTCACCGATCCAAAAAACCAGGCTGCCTACCTTAACCTAACCTAACACCCACCGCCACCACCACCACCACCTCCTCCTCCGCCGCCTCCTCTACCGAGCTCCTTTTAGTTTAGTTTTTTCTTTTTACCCCCGCCTCGGGCACCCCTTCCTGGGCTACGGACCATGGCTACCACCGCTACTTGCACCAGGTTCACGGATGAATACCAGCTGTACGAGGAGCTCGGAAAGTAAGAACACAGCGCAGTACATCGTGTGTGTGTGTGTGTGTGTGTGTGTGTTGCCTTGTCGTGCTGCTGTCACCCCCCCCACACCCTCGCATTTCCTCGCCTTGTATAGCCCGTGTATATCCCCTCGCTAGCCTCTCTTAGCTTCGCTTAAAATTGACGCGTAAAGACTCCGCGTCGGGGTCTGCGATCGCCTGCGTGCGTATTTTAGCCAAACAATCGCGGTGACTGTCAGCCTCTCTTTCTCCTCTCCCCCCCCCTTCCCCCCCTCCTTCCTCCAAAAGTCCTCCTACTTTAGCCTGCCGAAGCTACTACCCGACCTACCACGCTTCATACTCAGTTAGCCCCCTTTTAGCGTCCGTGCGTTTGCGCTTCGCCGCCTGCTGATGCGTGCGCCGCAACGAAAAAACGAGATTGACGCATGAAAAACCTATCGCGCGTAGTCAATCCGGGGCCTTCTCTTTCCTTTCCCCGGCGGTGGCTTGACATGACAGCGGGCTCCTGCAGAGACAGACCCGTGGACATTGCGCACACACACGTACACACACACACATACGCACATACGCACGCGCGCACGGGGGCCGGGGGGAGTGGGTTTGACAGCTTCTCCCGTGGCCGCAGACAGAGACGCAGGCGCGGGGGAAGAGATGAGGAGGGCTCCGATGGCTGGGGCTGGCTCGCTGGTTAAAACTAGGCCGGGGCCACTTTTTTTTTCTTTTTTTCCTCCTCTTCTCTTCCCTCCCCAGCAGCTGCAGTTGATTTGTGTAACGCGCCGTGTGTACGTACAGCCAGATCATTGAATGACAAGGGGGTGCAGATCGAGCCGTAACACCGGGGCTTACGATTAAGGTATAGGCACAGCGAGGGGCGGATCTGCCGTGCCTTTGTTGTGGATCGTGGCATAACAGCAAATTCAAGCGTGGGCGTTCAATATGCAATAAAAAATCGCGGTGTGGGCTATTTAAATATTAATCTGCAACACTTTGCGATGCCTTTTGGTGGGGGGGGGGGGGGGTCCTGCTCCCACATTGCAGCGCTTGGACGGCGTTACTACATAGACATGGCCGTCAGTGTGCAAGAATTTGTCAATATGTCAGTTGCAAACGTGCAGTTTTGTAATACCTTGATTACAAAATGAATATGCATTCTTGAGCAGGCCTGTCATAGATGAACAATTGCATAGTACACGGTTACGCAAACGCTGTATCCGATCCAGCAAATGTGCAACAATTGGAAAATCAAACATCAATCCCGGGTTATTGTCGTGTGTTGTTTTTTTTTAGCTGACAATGTACTCGTCTGTCAAACTTAATCGACAACGACGAAGCGCTGTGTCAATGTGTGGCCCGACCACCGTTACCGTAGATCAATAACGGTCAAACTTCTCGATTCAACCATCGCCTTATTATATATGTGACCTTCCAAGTACCACCGGGTCAGACCGGATCAAGATTGGGCCAAATGATCCGTCCTAAACTCAGGATAAACTATGTCAAAATCAGAAGCATCTGGATTACAAGAAGCACAAATGAAATGCAATTCAAATGAGTCTAAAATTGCAGATGACCCTGTTGAAGGGAGGGGAAATATGACGCACCGTTGACTGTCCAAAACAATAGGGAAATGTTTAGCGAAGTAACTGTCGATAGGCCTAATTGTTGGTAACTTGGTTGTTATAGTTTTACTGGCAAGCACGTGAACTTGCGTGTTGGGCTGCGCCATCAATTGCAGCACGTCAGGGGCGGATCTAGAGGGGTGGCACGGTAAAGGTCTAGCCACCCCAGCTGCCCACCCCATTGATCTCAGCCAGGTTTTGTCCTTGTCTGGAACTGTTTGAATTGTAGTGTAGTCGTCAACCTGGCACTTTATAAATGCATTGTTTCGAGTTGCAATCCAGATATTCAAAACCTGATTCATTTAATAGTCATTTAATTTTGTCTGTATGTGTGATGTCTTACATCTGCTCTAGAAGCTACTTGGGTGCTTACAGAGGCTCGCTCTCAGTTAGGACAAGGATTTATAACACCTTTAGAGCTAAATAAGGAGCCATGTGCCAACTCCCAAGATCATGATTTTTTCTTTTTTTGTTGTTGTAAGAAACCCCTTACTTGAATTATTGAATTATGAACAATGCTGCTATTTTAACAGAAAAAAAATCCCTTTGTGATCAAGCAAAACCTGCGTACCTCCGCTATAAACATTCGACATTGTATTATGTGTCACCACCCCAGAAATGATCGCTGGCCCTGCTTGCCACCCCGTGATTTGTTTTTTCTAGATCCGCCCCTGCAGCACATCATCATTTGCAAACAACCCTGTAGTTTCAGACTTCTGCAAACAGGTTCAGGTTCTGCGTGTGAAACTGAACTTTGCGACCTTAATACTTCAAACTTCACACGCCGTTAAGAGTTGAGATGCGTCTGCGCAAAACGATTTGGAGCAAAATGACTGCGAGTGCTTGTCATCCGCTGCGCCTACACCCCTGATTTATCCGACGCATTTGGCTCTATTTGGAAATGCTTCACCTTTTCTCTGCGACCTTTTTTTTTTTCATTTCATAGATCTTCCCTGTCTCCCCGAAACCGTGACAACCCCCCTCTCCCTTCCCCTGCCTCAAAACACGATGACCAGGCGTCGAAGTCGAGCCCTGACGAACGCCAAACGCGCGTCTCGACGTTTTTTTTTTTTAAAAAACAACCCCACGCCGCGCGCTAATAAGGAGGCTTTATGCGGCGTTGTGATGTTTCAGATAGAAGCTACGCCCCGCTCACTCTCGGGCCGCTAAATGTCAGAATGGGTCTTTATCAAGTCCAGCAGCAGCAGCAGCACTCCCACGGCCTATCTGCCATTACAGCCGGGCGGGCAGGGGAGGGACGTGAGCGCGTGGACTATTCTGATGACGGTTTAAAAAAAATAATAATTTCACCTCGCGCCTCGCTCTCGCCGTCCGTTGCTGCAAATGACATTAATTGAAATGAAATTGAAATGTGCATAGTGTCAATTAGCGAGTCCCGGAGGCTTAAGCGCGCCGTTGTCAATCTGAGTTTGCCTTAAACATTTAGGGTAATTGCGTTAGTTGTTTCAAACATCGGAATCTGATCTTTTTTTTGCTGCTGGCACGTCAGGATTTCTCAATTTTCCTATTCATTTTCACGGCAGATGTCCCCTGTGGATGATAATGAGACTTTTAGAAGCAGCAATCCATTCTTTGTCAATAAGGCTGTCAATCAATGCAATACATTTCTTTCTTCTTTTACAATAAACTTCAAACTTATCTCACTTATCTTGTGCATTCCAAAATTATAAGGAGATTAAGAGAGAGAAATACTTAGCGTACACTCTTTTCTCTTCTTTATTGTTGTGTTGGCTATTGCTAATCTACGGCCATAAAAGTCACTGTACATAAGGAAGGGGTTTGGAAGAATATATAATGACGCCTTTCTGACATGTAAAGAGAGATTGCAATGAGATTTATGAGTGAACAGTTTATGAGTTAAAGCAGCACTAAGTAACTTGTTTACCTTAATCAATCCTTTCCGGAGTCCCTCTGGGGGTAATACAAGTGTCTCTGGCCAGAAAACCGTAATTGCAACTTGATTGCCACCGGACCGGAGCAACCAATACACACTAATGGAATATGTTTGTTAATTAAGTGTGACGTCACGACTTCCACTTCCGGCAAATATACGAGAAGGAAACATAAAAAACTCTAATATTTACTAAAGTCACTACTTCCGGGGTTAGCGTAGCTTTTGCGTTGTTAGCATTTATCTCTGCTAACCCGGATGTACCGATTTTGGTAAATATTACTTTTATAGCAGTAGGTGCAGCATCTTTGGCTAATGGGCCTGATAAATATGTATGTTCTGTAACTCTCTGTTGAGTTTTGGAGTAGAGCTGTGACGTCACCACACACAAACGTATCATGAAGAAGAAGCTAACAGGCTAACGGGCAAAGCTAACTGCGGGCTAGCGCCACTTTAAACAGTATTTACAGCCAAGTTTGAGTGAAAACAATGATTTCCATTGTATAATTGGATGTACAATATCCCTCTTTCCCTTCGCCTTTTCTGTCAGCGTAGTATTTACTCTCACTGACAATTAATACGTAAAAGAAATCACAGCATGCTACGACACCTGCAGTTGTGCTTATGGCCTCTAGGGGCAAGAGTTACTTGGTACTGCTTTAACAGCTTTTATACATAATAAAATCCCATATTCAGTTTACTTTTTACTTCGTGACTATACTCCACGCTGTTATTGAATATTGCTAAATCCCACGATTTATTATTGAGAATATTTGACCTCAAAGTGAATGGTAAGACACGAGGGATGAGATCATGACAGTTGTGGATAAGTATGTCACACCATGATGCTAAATGTCGCGCTAATTCCGCATTTTAAGGTCATGTTTGCGGCTTTGGGAAGAACCACCACGCCTTGTTATTGTTGGACGAGGCTTTAAAGAGCAAAATGGACAACAGCAAATCCAGCAGACCCTTCAAACAAGACATAATAGTCTTTGAAGGTTGATGTCCACAGTTTATAATGGTAGACAAATTGCAACATGAAATATGATTAGAATCACAGCCATAAATACTAAAAAATGCCACGAAAAAGTGCACTACTGTCATGTTTCATAGTATAATGTTGAAAAAACTGAGCAAAGAATCATAGTTGGGAAAACAGTGGCTCATATTGTTGGTCAAGCTGGTGGTTCGATGTGCTCTTGGGCAAGACACTTTGCCTTAGTGTGACTGCTGTGTGGGAATGATAATAGCTGGGCTTGAGAGAGGCTGTCAGCACTTGTTGGCAGCCACATTTTAATCAGTCTACCCCAGGGCAGCTGTGGTTTGAGCATTAGCATATACGAGAATTGACTAAAGAGGAATGCACAATGAATGCATTCAGGGTTGGCGCATAATAATCCCTATGGAAACAGCTTTTCTTTTTTTTGTGTGTGTGTCCCCTGATTAATTACAGCTTATAGCAATGTTTCTAGTTGTGATTTCGCTTTCTTTTAACATAACCCAAGTTACACAACATGCTTCTCAGCGTTTTTATTCTCACGCTGGAGATCAAGCTGATTGCCGACACCGTCTTGATGCGTTGCTCCGGGCGGCGTTGCAGGAATTGTGTGCTTGTCCTTTGATTTTTCTCCCTTGTTTTGCCCAATCCATCCGCGGACACGTCTCTATAAGACGAACCGGCCTTAATTTCCCGCTGCCATTTCCACTCTGGGCCTAATAATCGTCAGTAATCAATGGCGCTGATTGCACTGGCTCTGCACTGCTCTCGCCCTCGCTCTCTGTCTCCAACATGGCCCTGCACTCTGCTCCACTGTGGGCTGGAGATGTCATGATTAGGGGCCGCAAGATACGTCGCAATCACATTCTGTACGGTCACAGTTTCATGCAGACTGTTCTACTTTAAGGTTTATTAAAAGCACTGTGATATTTGCGCCTTCAGTGCTGGGAAGGTCCTGCAAAAATACACAGACATTTGACAAGGTAATGAGGCTCTGAAGTAATTGGCACACACACAGTGGCTTTGTGGTCCGAGTTCGTTCTCCTCCTGTCAGGGCGAAGATGCCGAAGATGAGGGTGAAATGGGGCATCACATCCTTAATCCCGAAAAGCATCCAGGTTCTAAATTGTATCTACGCCGGACTAATGATGTCCTGTCTGCGCTGTGACGTGTTTCATTCATTGCGGTTGTACAATTGTTCAGCGTTTTCATGTCGTTATGCTTCTCTGCTATGTTTTATGCTCTTGAGGTTTTCATTCATTTGCAAATGGAGAAAAAAAAGCTGCAATTAGTTAGCGTATATAAAGTCGTTTCCTCTGCAATGTACAGAGAAATTGCACCCATTTCCATACAAAAGAGGCTGAGACGGAAATGCTTTGGGCAGTGCTATATCCCCTTTGCAAAAATCTAACTATCCTGCGGTGTCTTATTATGCTTAAAAGAAAAAATATTTTCATCGTGTCATTGTGTTTGGCAGCACCGCCGCATAAACAGACAGTGCTGCCCTTTTCTGTCGTGGCAGAAGTCTCGTCCACTATTGGCGGCACAGGCGGTGTAGGACTGCAGCCTCATTACGCTTTCCCCTGATATGATGCGCCTATCTCTGCAAAGCCATGTCGCGATTAGGCCTGTCGCTGTATCAGAATCAAATGTTTGATGTATTGAGGCAGGAAACTATCATTGCAGACCTCATGATGCAACAGAAATGAACTCTAATGCCTAAAAAAATGACTGTTTAAGGGGCTCGATGCAAGTTAGACATTTTATACTCACTACTGCCACTTCAGGTCATACGTGTAACTGCAGCTTCTATATTAAGCTCATGCATGACGGCACTTTGGACCCGAATTAATACCTTTTTGAGTGCAGGATTTTAGAGGCAGTTGTGGTGAACAGGTCTGGGCTCATTCTACACATTAGGGCATTGTTGGAACATGTAGGGGGAGGAATACTTAATTTTAACTTTTTTAAACTCTGTATAGTCCCTTTAAGCTCTGTTAGAGAAGTACTTCATCTTAAAATATCCCACAATGAACATGAAATACAAACACAGCATGATTTTGTGTTCTCAAATGTTATTGCCCCTTTGCGTGTTAAGTATGTGCACATTGAATTGAACCCTGATTTTTAAGTAAACGATTGAGAACAATCTGCGATGAATCTCATAAATATATACATAAAAGACTTCCATAGTGTTGGCCTACAGCTATAGCAGGAGACTGACCACTCGCCCAAGTTTCCTTACGGTGCTATATTTGTTAATGCATTTGGCTCCATCCAATGAAATTAATGTCAAAGCAGTGACTTGGGCTTATGTCACCTGTCACCTCTCATTTCCCTGTAAATAATTCAAACTAAGAGCAGCATTTGTGGCCGGCAGTGCAGCCCGGCCTCGTGTGCAAACTGTAAAGACCAACTCCAGCGCTTTTTTATTAAGTGGCAGGATGATTTAGAGTCGTCAAACAAGCCGAAGCCCGTATTGAATGAACAGTCAAACACGGAGGCTTTTAATCTTAAGCAAATAGAGGCTGTTTGCCGCGTTGTATTGTGTCCGAGACGAGCGACGTCCAGATCGTGGTGCCAAGTCACGAATATTGTTTTTTTGTGTAGTTTAGTCGTTTATTTAAAGTGCATAGGGCACATTAGACACATTTTTTTCTAAAACATAGTTAACACAATATATAAGATTTTATTAAAAATGTTACCCAGTTTTCTTTAGTTTGTCATGTTTATAGATTCACTTCCTTATTGGACACTGACAGGAAGTGACATAGACTAAACTGTTGCCATGCCAACCATGTTATGTCAATGAGAAATGATGCTATGGCGCTTTGCCTTTATCTATGTCACTTCCTGTCAGTGGCTTAAAAATTCAAATAAAAGAACTTTTCTTGGTAACATTTCTTCATTCATTTCCTGCTTCACTGAAATAAGATTATAATTATTATATACAACAGATGTTATCCATCAAAATAGGTCATATTTTCAAATGATTGAAACCTGTCATATGCACTTTCCACTAGACTAGTTAAGAATAGTTTCCATCTTTATTTTTGAAGCATTGAAGGAAATCATTTAAAACCAGTCTTTATTCACAATTAGCAAAGTTATTTTACAGCATTGATATCAAGTATTTGCACATTGGAATCCATTTTGTATATCCCAAGTCTAAATTTGCAGAAGGGCTTTGTATAAAACCTATGCTAAATCTCAACTCGCTAAATTGCGGTTTAAGGTTTGATGTTAGCACATTGAGCGTTAGCATCGCCTTCCCTCAACTCAGTGAAGTTCAACAGTTTGGTCCCGCCCACCCCGGTCACTGCACTGTTTCAGGAAGCAAAAATACTGGAAAATGCTTCTTTAACTTTTTGATTCATATATGTCGATTCGTTATCACAGCCTGATTAGCGGCCATTTTTCTTTTAAAGCCTTAATATGAATCCTTTTCAAAGAGTCTCTTTTTGAATGGTAATTTCCTTTCCGGAAAACCACTGATGGACCGGTGATCTCCATCTTTTTCCAGTTTGTGAAGGCTGTTGAATGAGCAAGCTAATTGTTGATGTTGCTAATTGTTGCCAATGGGAAATGCACTTCAACCCATTGACTGGCGAGGTCTAGGCGAATCCGTAATTGGCTACTCGAGTTAACCAGGGAGTCAAAGATATAGATTATGAACTTCTTAATTTCCAATCAACCAAACTGTAGGCTTTAGAGATCAGGATCGAATGTTCGGAACAGTGCTTGATAAAGTAAACGTTCTACAGGTACCAAGACATTCTTCAGCTCATTAGCTCCAAGTTTTGATGGTGGATCTTGAGACAGCACTTATTGTTCCATCTCACATAATTTATAGAATATATGCAAATCCTGCTATTGATACAAGAGCTAACAACTCCCTTCGCTTCCGTCTATGACTTACCGTCTTAGCTCCTGCGCATAAACAGACTCCTTTTGTATTTTTTTTTTTTTAGACAACTCCGTAAGTTGTGCTGCAGCCTACTATATTGCAGGGATATTCTTCCCTACTTATTTTTGTCTTTCTAAACCTATAATGTCCCTGTTTGCGAGTGGAAAAATGTGGAGTTTTCATCTAGGTCAATATGAAACGACTTGAAGCAGGAGTGCACTTCCTTTTCTGCTGCGAGAGCTGTTACCTTGTACATGTTCTCTGGTATTTATAGACCGCGATGCAGCCTATTATCTGCAAAAAAAAGGTTGTTGCAAAATGAGACTCTCATTTAGGACGGTCAGTGGGTTACAGTGACCATGGGGTGTTATTGCCAGATTGGCTGTAGGAGTGGGTGATATGGCAAAGAGGGGGGGGAAAAAAAGGCACAAGTGATCGGCTTCTCCAAAGAGTTTATACTTAGAGCGGGAAAATAAACAGGCGGGAAAAAACTCCTGCTTTACCCATTACTCCAAAACAAATGCTATGAATATATTTTCTACTAAATACATAGAGGAGAGGAGCGAAGTGGCTCAACAGCACATAAATACATAAATAATGGGCAATTCTAACAATGATTCTAACATTAGCTTATGCTACATATGCTAACACTAGCCTGGAGTGCCAGTTTTTCCACCTCTACCGGACAATCTGCTGGGAAGAACGAATCATAATGGCCCGATTTTGACATGACTTTATTTGTGTGTGATAAATACGTTTATAGTCTGCCAGAAAAAAATAGTGACAAATGGAGATTGCCGTCTGTATCTAAGCTCAAACACTTTTCCCGACTCACTCTTATATCGGTCAGTCTTGTCATGATTGAGAGTGACGTTTTGGCTAATTTTCAGAAGAACGTAACAAAGATATTCAGCGCGCATGTAACGTGATAAAATCCAAATAGTGATCAAGGCTCTAAGGAAATTGTGAGGAAGGCAAAGCAATGGTTCTAAGAAGCAAGATGTGCTTGATAGTGGATGTGACATTAAAGGGATATTTCAGGATGTTTGACATTGGGCCTCATTTCCTAGTTAGAGTGTTGTTGATTTTTTCTTAATTCATGCAGTCCTTGAAGAGTTTAGTGGTGCTAAGCTAGTGCTAAGCTAGTGCATGTCTATGGTAACTAGTAGCCTGCATTAAAAACAGTCTGACCCAAGCACAGTGCACCTGAGGCAAATCACTCATAACACCAGACTACCAATATAAATGTCTGTGTTGACTGAATAATTTTTGAAATATAACTATTTTGCATTTAAAAGAACTTATATTTGAGCAGCAGGTTGTAAGCTACGCAGCGGCGGAGTGATCTGCTAGGTTACGGCATCTACAATAGTTTGTTTACCTGCGGCCGGCATTACTACGGGTGGAATTCACAAATGAGCTTTCTACAAATCAGATATGGCAATGTTTGGTGGAATACCCAGTGATTTTGAAGAGGTTTTTAATGCAGGCTACTAGTTACCGTAGACATGCACTAGCCAAGCACCACTAAACTCTTCAAATATAAGGAATGCATGAAATAAATAAAAATGTATCTCCAGAAATCAGCAACACTCTGGATAAATAGGAAATGAGGCCATATGTCAAAAATCCTGAAATATCATTGCACTCCATTCTTTACAATATGGTTTTAAGCTTTGTTGCTTTATATTGTTCATTTCCACACAAGGTCCCAGGTTTGATTCCCGGACCATGTTTTGGGGCTCTCCTGTGTGAAGTTTGCATGCTCCGATTTCTCCCATCAAACCAAATCATCGCCTCATAGCCTTTTTGCTAACAACATCGCGCTGCTTTAACTTTCCCCCTCTCAGCCCATAGCGGCGCCTGTCATGTAGCATATTCTGCGCCTAAATGTGAACAGCTTGAATTCGCAACCAGGGAAAATTAGGCAACATTTTCAAAGGCTTTCGAATGCTGTTATGAAACCGAGCTAATTTTTGATGTTTTGTTCTCTCTTCTTCCTTAGGGGAGCTTTCTCAGTGGTGCGTAGGTGTGTTAAGAAGTCATCGGGACAGGAATATGCTGCAAAAATCATCAACACTAAGAAATTATCTGCAAGAGGTAAGGCTTTTAGATTTGAACGCGTTTGTCACACGGTGTGTACATTCCTGATTGCCACTTGAAGGTTGATTTATGATTCTTTGAAAGTAGAAGCAATTTCCAAGATGCAATGTATCTTTTAGTTTAGTATTTTATTAATATGAAAACAGTTTTAGTCATCTGGAGATCAAACTCTCTGGCATAGAGGGGACTGAAACGGCAAGACATGCTTTCTTGTGGAGGCTAGTAAGTAATCAGAGGAGCACCACATCATGACATCAGCAGGTGAAAAGCAGGTCTGTGTGACTTAAAAAAAGAAAGAAATAATAACAATAAAACCAGTCAATAATTACAAAAACTGATAACCGACAATGACGGAAGTACAAGTCTGTACAGTTCGATAGTAAACTGCAGACCAATTTGTTTACTAAAGTTAAAGCAGTACTAAGTAACTCATGCCCCTAGAGGCCACAAGTGCCACTGCAGGTGTCGTAGCATGTTACGATTTTTTACTCATTAATTGTCCGTGAGAGTAAATACTACGCTGACAGAAAAAACAAAGGGAGAGAGGGATATGGTACATCCAAGAGATAATTTTTTTCACTCAAACTTGGCTGTAAATACTGCTTAAGTGGCGCTAGCCCGCAGTTAGCTTTGCCCGTTAGCCCGTTAGCTTCTTCTTCATGATTCCATTAGTGTGTATTGGTGACACCGACCCAGAGGCAGCGAAGTTGCAATTGAGGTTTACTGGCCAGAGACACCCGGGGGAGATGGAAAACCCCCCAGTCATCCCATTAACACTTGATTACCCCCAGAGGGACTACGAAAAGGATTTAGTAAGGTAAACAAGTTACTTAGTACTGCTTTAAACGGTGGTCTTATGCAATATCTATTTTTAGAGCTTTTTACCATTATACTTTCTTGTTGTCTCATCAAAATCATGCCTGGAGTTGTGTTTCGAGGCCGCAAGCTCATATTGGAGTAATCTTTGAATCTTCATCCAGGACTACTCTTCGTAACCCTGCGACAGCTCCTCAGGTCCTACATATCCAGAAACCTCTCAATCTCTTGCATAGCTTCAATACAGCTGCACAGACTTTTCTTTTTTTTTTACTCTGTATTGAAACAGCTGCACAGTGAAGCGTTTGTAAAGAAACTACTGGATATTTAGTTTCAGTTGTTTCACTGTAGATCAATATTGCATTTTCTAACCAACGATGTGTTTGAGATTATTACCAAATACCTGCAAAAAGCAACGATTTGTACAGTGTATTATGAATATCAAATGAATAATTGTTAGCTTCAAATCCACAATCAAAGCAGTTCTAGAAGCAAGTATTTCTTTAGCTATTGAGATGCGCCAGACCGAATAGGGATGCAGGATTATGTCATATACGAAATCCAACTTCAGACCTGCCGCTTTTCACGACACGATGGTTTAAAGCTCAAAAAGTTTAGCTTAGCATATGCCCTGTTCCTGCGCCGTCCATTAGTTCCGACGGGCACCCGAAACTCCCCCCATAATGTTTTGACGGATTGGAGAAACTATGCAGCGTTTCTCTCAACATGCCGGGACAAATTGTGTTAAAGTAACACGATTACTCCACTTATTACATAACTTTTCATTTAGAGTTGGAGGCTGCGCGGCTGTTCCTGTCAAGGTCATTTCTGCCTCTTCTTTATAAATCCTGTGTGCCGCTATTGCTGGCTTTTATCCTGATAAATCAAGGCACTTCATCATATTGACGCTAAAATCCCGTAAATTCAATGGAGCCGCCCAGCCCCATCGATTGGCCACAACACACGCACGGGGAGGCACACTAACCTACTATGGATATCCACGGCTATAGATGACCGGGAGCGGCTAAAATCGTTACTGGGCCGGTTGCATACATCACGGGGCTCAGGCTGGATGGTCCGATCGCCTTTATTCAATCATTGCGTCATGAGGGAACTCTTCGCAGCGGCTTCTTGATAGCTTAATAGCCCCCCCCCCCCCCCCTTTTTATAAACAGTGCATTGAATAAAACTGGATTGCTCCTCTGTGGCGTCATTAGACAACTGTTGTACAAAGGATTGATCCAGATTTCAATGCGGCGGCTCATTGGTCGGCCACGCGGGTGCGGCCGGAGTCAGATTTGTCACAAGTATGAGAGGGACCGGTAATGGAAATGAATAGAAAGCTCTCTGTGTCGCTGTTGGACTGATCTCGATATTGAGTTGGCTGGACTTGTCCCGTTTTGCAGAGTCACTTTGCTCTTTGTGACTAGACAACTTTAGATACAGTATTTTCATCACAAACATGTCGGTGTCTACTGTGAAAAGGTGAAATCGAAGAGCATCTGTCCACCACTTCCACCAGAACATAGATTTTCCTTTGGTAGGACATTTCTTATTAATAATTCTTATATTACTTTCTGATAGGAAATGGACATGTGATGTGACTTAAGAGATAAACATTTAAGAACTCAAACTGTACATAAGGACATAAGGAGTTCGAGGAAGGGAAGGGAAGGGCATTTTAGTCCGTCAACATAAAACTTTCACTCAGGAATTTCACAGCAAAGTGTTTAACCTGTTATCGGGTTAGGGTTAGGTTTAGGGTTAGAGTCATTTTCTCCAAAGCATAATTGACTGGAGAGTTTACAGCCTATATGCCAGTGTGACGCCTTATTTGAAAGCCAAGACCTTCTAGTTTCTAAAAGTATGTGTAAGACCTGTATGAGTGTAACACAACTTACATGACATTTGCCATTCCTAACCCTATCCCTTTCCCCTTGATCGGGGGGAATCATCAGTCACCATTTATCCATATTTCTGCAAGGAATTTTCAATATCTAATACCTTACCGGATTTATTGAGCTTTGAAGCCCCCAAAATAATGCAAGAAATATATATTCTGTGTAGGAATATATTGAATACTTGTCAAATTCCACATTGTGCAAGAGAGGAACATTTCTATATCAGCACAGTGTTTTCTCAGTGATGATTATATTGTATTCAGGATGCCTATATGTCCGTATAGCTCCATCATACCTCCGGCCTCCTTGTTAGCTGTCCAGTGTGTTGTATGCATGTGCATTAGCTCCCCGCCCACTCCCCTCTGCTCCTCTCCCGTGCTGCCTCGGTGACGTCAGCGGCTGGTGTCAGTAGACCTCTCCGTTCTCCCTGACTTAATTGCTTTTGGTATCTGACAAACCGCTCCAGTGCTGCTGCGCTGACAGTCGCTCTCACCTGGCCGTGGCTGCACAGTTTTGATGTCTAATTACAACGTTTTTGTCCCCGACAAACATTTCGATTAGATTTGCAATTATTATATAAACAAAAAAACAAGATTCTGTCCACAGTGCACATTTTACACACACCAGGAAGACTGCAGATCTAATACAAGGTGCTCCAAAAGGGATGAGTTACATCATATATCGCCAAATCATCAATATCTTGACTATAATATAATTATAATAGCCAGTTTTGGTCATATTTAGCCTATTTTTGCCTAAACAAGATATGCAAATCATCATAAATCATTGAAATGCTGTTAAATATCCTAGCCTGCTGTGACATACGCCTACAAGCAAATAAGCTTCTGGACAGTTTTCCACAAACTTTCTATCCACATTCGAGCAAATTGTGAACCAGTCCCTGTATTAGAGTATTTCATGACATACTTCCTGTGGATTTGACCTGTGTATCCAACCTTACAAGGAACAGAAATTATTTAGCATTTAGCTCAGAGGCCTCTTAAGTAAAATCTCAAAAGGTTTGTTCATTCAGCTGTGATTACTATCCGGGCTTTGACATCACGCAAATGTGGTTGATGGGTTGACAACAGCTGAAATCATCTTGGTTGTTCATGAATTGCAATATTTGACGACAGTTTTGACCCTGTTTTTTGTGGTTATTACCGTTGGAGCTGCTCCTTCAGAGAGGCGCTGACCTAAATGTGAGTTCAGAGGAGTGTCAAATAAATCACCGGAATACCTTTGGGGTCAATACACTTAGGCTTTTAGCCGCATACTAGGTGACGCCAAAGCTGTGCGAACACCTCGTCAAAGTTGCACGGTTACTGCTGCATTATGGCTTCACTCCCTCGTGCTGGGAAGAGTCAGCCGAGTCTGAGTAAACTGAATATCCTCTACCCTCTCGCGGACCTGCGACTGGAACAAGCTGTACCTTTTGCCCTGCAGCGTCCATGTTGGCACCGGTGTGGTGTTTTAAAAGAAGCAATCGAGTTTTCTCTTCACAACTGACACTGAGATCAGAGCGAATGACGTTCCAGAGAAGGCCGACTCTGTCATGTCGATCCGCACACTTTCCGTTTCGCGTCGGAAGGCGAAGAGGTTGCGGCCGCCATTCCTGCCCCACTTCAGTCACTGAGTCCTCCTGTTGCTATGGCCCCTGGACGAGACGTTCCAAGCTTTACCAGCCTCCTTCTCAAGGATCTCCTCCTGCTGCGGAAGAAGCAGAGCAGCAACCCCTTGTCTTCCTAGCCATCAAATATGACCAGTTCAGACTTTTAAAGGAACAGGCCACCGTTTTTACATACTGAGATATACTCTTAAGCTTAGACGAGTTGATGTGTACCTGTCTGGTCTTTGTGCGTGCCCGTGAAAGAGCTTGGTCGCTTCTAACTTCACCCTGTTTGGAGCTATATAAGAATATGCTGGGAGAGGCCAAATGCTAGCAACATCTTTGATCTTTTTGCGTGACTGAGGGCACACAGTTCTTCCATACTGTGATATGTTCTTACCTGAGCTTAGATGAGTTGATATGTAGCTGTCTGGTCTTTGTGCGTGACCGTGGAAGAGCGTGGTAGCTTCCAACTTCACCCCCGTTTGGAGCTATAGGAAGACATTGGGAGAGGCTTATGCTAGCAACATCTTTGGTCGTTTTGCGTGACTGAGGGCACACACAAAGACCAGACAGTTACGTATCAACTCATCTTCTAAGCTCAGGTAAGAACATATCTCAGTATGGAAAAATGTTGGCCTGTTTCTTTAAAGACATCAATATCGTTATCGCTTTTTTTAAGACAGGCTTACTCGGCTATGGGTTTAATAAGATGCCATTTAATTGCAACATTTGCGATTAGCCAATTCCATGGAAATTGCTTTTCAACTAAAATGTTTCCTTCAACCCTGCGCCTGACCATTATTGTACACAGGCGTCCCCTGCTTCCCGTATCTCTTATTTACTGCCACTGTCTTCCCTTGTCTTTCTGCTCATGGGGGATTGCATTTGTATTGAGGCTAATCCACTTATGCTAAATGTATTTTGTCAAGCGCTAAGACCCCGCGGATCCCAAAGGCGCGTCCCTGCTCCTCTACAGCTGTGTTGTGGTGCAGTCCATGCAGCATTTGTGTGAGAGGCTAATGCTAATAAGAGACGCTCGCCATTGTGAGTGTGTTGTAATGCTATTATTGTTGTTTTATCCCAGCAGTCGAGGGGCCACACAGTCTGTCAGACAACATGCACGTTAAAAGAGAGGGGTTTTATGAAATAATCCGGGCCCGTAAGTGGGTTTTAATACGGCGTTAGCAACCAGTGCCTCGGGTCAAGAGGCGCCCGGGAACCCATGTCCAGATTCTGAGTGTCTTGGTCAGGAGGACATATTTTGTTGACAAATAAATTTTTTTGGTCATCATTTCAGTCAAAGTCGTGTTTTACAATTAGCCTAAATAGATGAAAAGACGAAAACAATGAAGAAAAATCTAGAAAAACTTAGAAACATAAAAACTCCCAGTGTCAGTTTGAAAGAGCCTCATATCTTTTAAAGTAAATGTCAAAAAAGAAGCTTTAAGAAACATGACATATTTTAATAAATAGAGTAATAGCTTAAATTAAAGTCCTTATTTGACAATGGAACAGGAAGCGATGCAATTTTAAATTATTTGTGGTCGAAACTCATTCTTGAAGGGACTAGATGCAAGTTGGCCATTTTTATGCTCACTACTGCCACCTCAGGTCTTAAGCATAACTGCAGTTTCTATATTAAGCTTGTGCGTGATGGCAATTCAGACCTGAATTAACACCTTTTTGAGTGACAGTACAGGATTTTAGAGGCTGTTGTGGTGAACAGGTCTGGGCTCATTCTACACATTAGGACATTACTGGAACATGTAGGGGGAGGAAAATACATAATTTTAATATGACTCTGTATAGTCCCTTTAATGCATTTCTAACATACAAATCCTTTATGTTCATGAAAGTGTGTCACAGGGAGTAATATTGTCACGGTATTACAACTGCGATAAAACAGATTCTTACAAAGATATTTTTCATCAGATATTTATCATCTTTTCGTCAAAAGTCAGAGTCTAAAATCAATCAAATAAAGTTAGTTTCCAAAAGTAGCACTGGAAGTAATGCATCCAGACACAGGAAGAACATGCAAACTCCCCACAGAAAGGCCCCACATAGTCCAGGAATTGAATCCATTCTCTAAGACTGCGAAGCATCATTTCGTACCTGCCTAAGACACAACTACTCACCATTATGGAACAACTAGTAACCAATTAAAAATCCTCAAAGTTTCAATTAACAGCCCAGTATAACCGTTGCTTTAATCATGGTTCTCTGTGAAGCTAAAAAAGACAATTTGGAGGGGGGGGTATAATTGCAGCCTTTCTGCCAAGTTTTGTGATTGTAATTGCATTAGCATTTTATGTTTAAAGATTAGAATTCAGTGCATGTTTTAAACACAACTCCAGAGCATTAACATTTGGGAGAAACAAGCTTTTCAGAACCTGTTTGTAAAGGAGACAAGGCACTTTCTTGTTTGCAGAGGACATTACCTAAACAACCTTTGTGTTTTGCCACTTGCAAGCATTCAAATTGCGATTAGTCTTGCAGTACGACCAGTGCGGGGGGATTTCACTGTGGGCTGCACTGTGTAGACCTCGTCGCCTCCTTTGACAGTTCGTGAGCTGGGAGACAGGATTTGAGCGCGTGCCTTTTTTAGTCCAGTGGAGCGAGTGTGACCTGACGCGTGCTGGGTGCGTAAGTCTCTCAAAGCTCTGGTAAACACTGCAGTAATCTGAGGAGCGGGGGGGAGGGGGCAGCAACCAGGAAGTACTACGAGGAAGGACAAAGGAAGCATGGTAGGGTAGAGAGGGGGAAGTAAACAGCATTGGGGTACTTTGGCAGCCGTGGCTTGGCGAATGTGGCTTCATTTTTAATTTACGGTATAGTCCATGTAGGGAGACTTGTCCTCTGCAGTTTGACCCATCCTTCAAAGCCACCGGTGTCAAAGCAGCAGTCAAGAATCACACTACTTCATGGCCGTCATGGTGGGGTTCTGAAATGACGGGGATACTACCCCCTTGTGGCGAAATGCGACTTTGAAAAGTGCGCCATAACACAGAATCCAGTGGGGACTTAAAGAGACTATACGGAGTTTAAAAATGTGAAAATTGTGTATTTTCCTCCCCCTACATGTTTCAACAATGTCCTAAGGTGTAGAATAAGCCCACACCTATTTACCACAACTGCCTCTAAAATCCTGCACTGTCACTCAAAACGGTGTTAATTCAGGTCCGAATTGCTGTCATGCACAAGCTTAATATAGAAGGTGCAGTTACACGTATGACCTGAGGTGGCAGTAGTGAGTATAAAATGGCTAACTTGCATCAAGCCCCTTTAAAGCACTTCTAAGTAACGTGTTAACCATAATAAATCCTTTTCGTAGTCCCTACAAGTGTTAATGGGATGATTGGGGGGTCTTTCATCTCTCCCTGGTGTCCAGAAAACCATGCTTGCAACTTGACCGCCACCGGGTCGGAGGTGCAATACACACTAATGGAATCACAAAGAAGAAGCTAACAGGCTAACGGGCAAAGCTAACTGTGGGCTAGCATCACTTAAACAGTATTTACAGCCAAGTTTGAGTGAAAAAAAAAATCTCCATTGTGTAATTGGTTGTACAATATCCTCCTCGCCCTTTGTCTTTGTCTGTGAGTGTAGTATTTACTCTCACGGACAATTAATAAGTTAAAAAAAATGCAACATGCTTCAACACCTGGGTGCACGAGTCACTTAGTACTGCTTTAACTCCAGTCAAAAACAACTTTGAAAACTGTTTCCAAAGGAGAGGGTTTCACTTTTTGAAGTTTGTGCATATTAATGAGGCTGACAAGTCTGGCAGAACTGCGTAGGTGCATTGCAGATTTCTTTACAGTGAAGACACCACCTCTTTGCCCTTTTTGGAACATGCATATAGGAATTTGATCAGTCATCATGGATTCCCTCCTGACTCCCTGCTAATAATGTGTTGTAGATGAGGGAGGAGTGACGAATAGCGGTCTTTCTTAATTGTTTCTATGGTTAGTCAGTATCTGTGTATCGCTGTCAAGAATGAGTTGGCTGTATTTGTCACTTTTTGCAGAATCACTTTCAAATTGCCCCTTTTGTTTGGATGCTTTTAATATTATCATCCAAAAGTGGCAACAGAAATAAGGGTGACACAATAGGGGACCGCCTTTTAGCTTTAATTATGGCCCGCATTCTCCGTGGCATTGTTTCTTTAAGCCTCTGCAATGTCACAAGATGTATTTCTGTCAAGCATAATTTTGCCACCAAGATCTTGCATCGCCGTTAGCCTGTTAGCTTTACCTGCGCCACTGCAGGTGTCGTAGCTTGTTGCGTTTTTTTTTTTTACTCATTAATTGTCCGTGAGAGTAAACACTACGCTGACAGAAAAGACAAAGGTAGAGAGGGATATTGTACATCCAATTACACAATGGAGATCTTTTTTTTTTCACTCAAACTTGGCTCTAAATACTGTTCAAGTGGCGCTAGCCCGCAGCCAGCTTTGCCCGTTAGCCTGTTAGCTTCTTCTTCGTGCTTCCATTAGTGTGTATTGGTGACTCCAACCCGGTGCAGACATTTTGCGCAAGTTCTGCACACATTTAAATAACATCTTGTCTTGAGTAGATTGAAGTGAGTCTTGGCAGTGTGTCCAAGCTCTCCACAACTGATCTGCCCCTTGTTCCACTGCTGCTATCAATAATGTAAATGGTTAAAGTGAGTCTAAGGCCGGATTCTTTAATGGGATTGGACAGTGCTGCAGGTGCTAATGGCTTACGGCTAACAGCATACATTTAGAAAGGCTTGCTGTTTGAGATAAACTACTATAGTGGTGGAAGATGCTTATGATTTGCTCCTTTTATGTTTTAAATGTTGCTTGTTTGTGTTAGCTTGGCGTCCTTTTATTTTTGTCTTGGTATATTGCTTAGACAAATCTCTCACATCACAGAAGTTTTCCAAGGAGCGTTTGATTCCCTTTCTGGCCTTTCTGTGTGGGTTGCATCATCTCCATGGGTCTGGATTCTGGATTCGACTAAAATTGGGAACCCAGGCCTAATTCTGTAGATTCCTGACCAAGATCCAAGTGTCTTTTCCCTACACAAACCTACAAAAACATGAAATACCAACGTCAATGTGTCCAAAAGCCTGGTTTCAAGCCACAAGTGTACACAGAAATAGTGCGTTAAGTAGCATCGGGATAGTTGGTCATCAATCAACATTAACCAGCCTTAAAGTCCTCTGCTTCTCGGAGGCTTTATCAAAGTGCGTCTCCAGAACTAACTGTTTTATAATGGCTCTCAACACTCCTCGGGAAGTGTTTACTTGACCCCTACCCTGCGGCCGTTTGGGGGAAAGTTGCGTATTTCCTCTCATTACTGACAACAAAACCAAAGAAAAGAAAATGTTTTTTTTGTTTTTGCTTGATTCTTCCAATTACTGTTTTGTGCCTTTCAGATCGACCTCAGTTGTGTGTTATCGGTTAATAGGGCCTAAAAGGTGCCTCCTCTCTAAGTCCAGGATCAATTAGTAAGAAGAGTGTAGGAAATTCTCTCCCTTCCTTTTTCTTCTCTTGCCGGAGAAAATGTCTGTCGTGCAAAGTGCTAATCGAGTTTAAAACATGTTTCCTGTGAGTATGCCAGCCGTGCGCAAGCTCGAATTGAGTAGCTGAAGGTTTGTTTCCTGTTATCGTATTATTCACAGTGTTTTGGATGTACAAAACATTTTAGCAAAGCGTCCGTGTCATTCCCACTGCTGTCAGCCGCAGGCGCTTCTGATTATTTCATATCCTGGTCAGTCCGGTCTCTCACTTTTTACAATCTTTTTTCTTTTGATAGGCAGTTCAGACTTTAAACAATTTAAAATATCAATACCGAGAGACTCATTGGTGTTTTGACTTGGTTTATATATTATTACTGAACCCAAACAAGAAGCAGTGCAAAGTTTATTATTTTCACAGATTCACCAAGCATAATTTGTTGAATTTCGTAAAAAAAAAAACAAGTAGAGGCCTGTTTTAAGCAATAAGTGAAAGGACTTCAAGCCATAAGATGTGCATGGAAACTTCGCTGACGTCCCATCAACGAACGACAGATTTCATGCGAGTCTTATCCATCAGATCCCATGAAGACGGGATGCTGCAATTTTCCGATTCAAATTGAAATTCTCACTGGCTGTGATTAATCTTGCAGCCCCGCTCCCACATGAATCTCTCCTTGTATCCCTATGGACGAATGCTATAGCGTCGTATCGGGTATCGGGGTTTTGCGCTAAAGTGTTTACTCATCCATCCATCGTCCGCAGCTGATGCAGAGTCCATAGGTCCGCCCCATGGCTGTGCAGATGGCCAATTAGAGAGCAGCAGGAAGTAGCGGTAATCAGCCCGCAGGCTTCGCCTCTGCAACCAATAAGGGGATTGAATGAATTAGTAACACTGCGCCAGCCCGGAGTACAACCGCGGGTGATCCTCTTCCAGCAAATGGACGTCTCTCTCCCTCTCGATCTCTCCCTCTAATCTCTCTCTCTCCTTACTGTAGGCTAATTAGACCAGGCTTCTGCTCCTTATTGTGTCCGATACGGGTAACCCACACCGGACAGCAGAAGACGGGAGACGGCTATGGCCCATACAACTCTTTAAACATGTCCAGAGTGACAGACAGTGACAAGGAGGGGTGAAATTGTATACAGTAACTATACGGGGTCAGTGGCTATAGGGATCTTGAATGTGACAGAAACCCCTGAGTCTGTCATTTCTGGTCTGAGTAACCCCTGCTTCAGGTGCTAGAGGTCTGAACCACAGAATTGGCAGATTCTATACATAACAGGACTGCATTTTTAAACATTATGTCGGAGAAACCATGACTACCATTGAAACAGCAATCGTGATTAATCTTGCCTTTACCCGGCCGTATGTAAACCCGGCTCTTATCGCATTTGCATTATGCTTCACTGGACGCTCCTTTGCCCTTTGTATTTTCCTTGCAAATCGAGCAGCGCCGCATTCAAAGAACAGTTAGAGGCAAGACGACACTTGAATGCTCAGCAACAGCATGCGGCGTTTACTGTGGCGTTCAGAATCAGACCTCTTTGCACCGACAGGCTGACATGAAAATCCTATTATATTCCATCGATAGCCTTCTTGATGAAAATGGTTTGAAGCTAGGAATAGTATGAAAAAAAAAAGAAAGTTGTTGTGACAAAAGGACATTACCATCGTGCTGTTTTCGATCATTCTTTAAAAGTAAAATAAAAAGCCAGTCTCTCATGCTCTCTGTGCAAAAGCATGAGCGTCATTTCGTCATATTGCAGATCCGATCGCGAATGCAAATTTGTAGCGCGTCACTCAAATGTGCAAAACTCTCTCAAATCTCATCATTAACAGACTTTGAAAACTAAAAATACAAGTGAGAAGTTGCAAAGTGTGTTTGTCCCGTAGGCTTTAATTCACCAGACAGTCCCGAGGGAAAGGGGTGAAGAGCAGGGAGAGATATTAAAGAGGGGGTATTATGCTTTTTTCAATCACATAGCACCAGTCTACAGCACACTACAATGATGACGAAACCTTCTGTTGGTCTGTAAATGCAGTAAATTAGAATAACTGCCTTGTATAAAATTGCTCTCTCAAAATGGCTGTAGTGAATGTCTTGAAATAGGCCTCTGTGTCTTTAAGAACCTCTGACCCTTTCCGACACGCCCCCTCCACACGCTGTCTGTGGCATCAGTGGGGAGGGGGTTCTGCTGAGGAGCAGTGGTTGGTTACTCGGCTGGTGACGAAAGGATCGGGGCGTCTCCAGGAGGTGGGGGTGTTCCTAGGACGAATCAGGCAAACCTATCCCTAAAATGGCTGCCATCAGAGTTTTTACAGATTACTCCAAAACACATGAATGTGCCAAGGCAACACTTCAGGCATGTTTTTAATGAGGGAATGACATAATAACATGATGTAAAGCTTGAAAAAGTCGATTTTGCATAATACCCCCCCTTTAAGCAAATGGTCATAGCCAGGACATAAGAGAAGCAGCCTTAAAGCTACTCTAAGCGATCCCTTTTTTCGGCCGGTCCGGCACCGATGCATTACCAATAAGCGCCACTCGATGCGCCACCATGTGCATCACTCTCGCAAACAGTAGAAGAAGACCGGCGCTGTACCTCGCACCCATGCTCGCACCTCCCTCACCTTTTTATTATAATAGATCCATGCCCTCACCTCACAGTACAGCCCCAGCACACCCCCCCCCCCCCCCCCCCGCAACATGTAAACACAAACACGTGAACAAGAGATCGCAAATGTTTGAAGCAGAAGACGCAGTAGCTAGCGGCTAGCAGTTTAGCATTGTGACAGAAGCTTCCAAAAAAATAAATCTCTGATGCAGCTGAAACCCTTATGAAATGTCAGTTTATCTACAGCTGCCGGAGGAGAGGCTGAGGCGTTCAAGGGTTGCGGGAAAAAAAGCACTGTGCCAGGTGAGGGGAGGGGGATGGAGCAGAGCAGAGTTCACTACTCCACTGATACTTTTCACTGATGAAAGCATTTCAAAAGGACATCGCTTAAGGCAGCTTTAACCAGCAGGATTAGGCTGCACACTTCTTTTAACAGTGGTTTGCTTGTTGATTTCTGATTGGTTCATCTGCTTGTCAATCACGCTCATCGTAACTCGCGGAGATGGTGCCGTTTTTGTACAGAAAGATTCGGAACAGCGTGTAGTCTGGCTCACAGAAATAAAAAAGGAGAAGCTTAGCAAGTTGGCAACTTTTCAATGTTCGTTAGCCTGCTCAATGCATTTTATACTGTAGCCGTTAGCATTTAGCCGTCAGACATTGCAAATTATGAAAGATCCAGATGAGTTAAGCTGTTGTCAACCCATCGACCACCAAAGCCTAGTTAGAAATCATTGAGAACTACTTTAGATAAGAATTAGCATAAAAAGTGGCCTCTGAGCTAAATGCTAAATCATTTTCAGTGTCATATCTAATGGCCACTAAACATCCACATGAAATGTGCTGAGGATGAAGAAACTACATCAAATACTTTCATGCCATGAAACGGCTTCTCTGTAGAAACCTCAAGTTACAGAAACGTGCTGCCTCTGCATAAAGTCTGAGTGTAGTTTTTTTTGTAAGAACAAAGTAAACAATTTCATCTTTTTTACATCAGGCTTCAACAACATAACATAGAAACTATAAATAGAGGGGTACAAATACTTTATGAACCCACTGCTGCTATTGCCGCTCTGGGGAGGAGGATGCGACTTTACATAAGGCCTGAATGAATGGCGCGGTTGTGACTCACCGTTACCCCTGGCGACCCCTGACCTCAGCACGGAGAATGAGTCAACTAACAAGATGGAAAATAAGACGGGGAAGTAATTGATATAAAAAACTCATTACTTTCAAGGTGTATTATATGATTCGGTAGAGCTGCTTGGTTTTGAAAAATAACCTAATCGTAAGTATTAAAGGGACTATACAGAGTTTAAAAATGTTAAAATGATGTATTTTCCTCCCCTTACATGTTCCAGCAATGTCCTAATATGTAGAATGAGCCCAGATCTGTTCACCACAACTGCCTCTAAAATCCTGCACTGTCAGGTGTTAATTCTGGTCCGAAGTGCCGTCATGCATGAGCTTAATATACAGTAGAAGCTGCAGTTACACATAAGACCTGAGGTGGCAGTAGTGAGTATAAAATGACAAACTTGCATCTAGCCCCTTTAAGATGGCTGTCAGATTTGATATTAGTTCGAATTACAGTTTAAGAAAGGATAGATAGTGAGGTCTAAAGCATTGTATTAGCAGGTTTTCTCCATAAAGCGCTATTTAACACAGGCTATTCAGTTATGTTTTTGGCTAACTTCCTGTTTGCCAATATAGAGTGAAGACTGCTTCCTGTCCACATTTCAGCGTAAATTGATAATAAAATATGATGAAAAAAAAGAAAAAGACTGATATAAATATCTTGTCGAGTGTGTTGCATAAATATTATTTCAGATGGTCAAGCTATTTCAACATTTGTTAGCGTCAAATTAACGGTAGCCTTTAGCTTCGAGGCTAAATTGGCTACAGTTATAAACAGACAAATGAAGTATTTACATCCATTGTAAAGTGTTAATATGGTTTAATACAGTTAAATAATAATATATATATATATATATATATGTATGTATGTATGTATGTATATATATATATATATATATATATATATATATATATATACACACACACACACACACATTTTTTGGGTACCTGGTTGAGAGTCCAATATTGCGTTCGTGTAGGTCATAGCCTTACCACAAGTGTCCAGATTAGTGTTGTTGGAGTTTGGCTTTCACTTGATTGAAGGCTGCCCGTTGTCGTTCTAGCTCTGGGCTCATATCCGGGAAATATGAACCTGTGCTCCTTCGAAGAACAACCGGGACAGCGACATGATCTTTTCTTTATTTAAGTAGTAGTGGAGGCGGGTGATGATGGGTCAGGGCCGTTTACCTCAAGCGTAGTTTTGGGGCAAGACTCCTGTGGGCATGATCAAAAAGGGACCGGCAATATTTTCTTCACCATGCACATTAGACAGAAACTTGGCCACATACTCGGTTGGCTTATTGTTTTCAGACCCTTCTGGAATATCGAGTATCCTGATATTTTGGCGGCGGCTCCTATTCTCCAAATCGATGCATTTCTCTTGTACTTTCTTATGATCAGCAGTGAGAGATTGGTAGGAATTCTCATGAGCCATGAGCCTGTCAGAAGTGTCGCTGAGGTGCTCCAGTGTGTCAGCTGCTTCTGCCTGCATTGAAAATAGTCTCTTGACTTTTTCCGTCACTCGTCACAAATAGTTTTCATGTCCGCCTTGGTTGTCTCCTGCAAGAATGAGATCTTGTTGCATATTTCTTTACCGAGACCCTCCATATCTGTTTTCAGAAATGATCGCATGGCGTCTCTGCTGTATGAGATTGGGCCTTCTTCTTTTAGCCCTCTAGGGGCACTAGCTTTTACCCAGGGTCATCTGGTTGTATTGCCTGCCCTTCCTTTGAGTCATTTTGATATTAAGGGTGTTGTGGTTCAATTTGTTTAGAATTAGGTGGTCTGGAAAATATAATTTTAATCAAATTTACACAGAGCTGCTCCCTTGCTCTGCTTACACCATGCGACCAGAGGCGGAAGTCATCGAGATAATATAACATTTTTAATGTTAATTATTATTTTAGGTAGTGTGCATAAAAGCATTAGCACATTTGTAGAATGTGTGAAACAAAGTTGATCCATGTCCTTTTCTTATTGTTCATAGATCAACAAAAGCTAAGCTACGTACTGTGTTTGCTAGCACCTGATAGATAGAAGGGGGCGAGGCCTCACTGAGGGGGAAGGAAGTAACAGTTTTTCATTATTTTTAGCCACTTTCTGGCAGAATATAAACTAATTTATCACATACACATAAAGTCAACTGTAAATCGAATATCCATATGGATGTTTTTCACAGCAAATTGTTAAATAAAAGTGAAAAAATGGCAGTTGTTGCAAGCGCTAGCTAGCGTTAGCATGTAGCATGATGCTATCATGAAGCATCATGTTAGCATTCTCTGTTTTTTATGTAATGGGCTGTTGAACCACCCAATGTCTTTGTATCTTTATTTAGTAGAAAACATGTATTGCAAATTCTGCATTTGTTAAAGTAGTTTTAAATAATTGGAGAAAGTTAACATTTTTCCCCCCTTTGTTTCCCCCCTTAACTGCTTCAAACATGACCATATATGGGCGATTCCAGAGACACCATCTGTTTCTATAACGAGGAATTTTCATGGTCACGTTAAATTAAGAACATTCCATTTGGAACTCCTAATATTCTAATGTTACATCATACTGACCTACGGAACAGTGCTGTTGCCATAGAAACGCTGGAAACACACATTATAGATTCAGATACAGTCAGACAGTCACACTTTCAGTAGTGCCATCAGATGAGAATTTGAAATAACCCCTGTTGGTTTTACGTTACTGAATCTGAGACCGAATATCTGAGAGAATTGATCGTCGAGACCACCTCCAACGCTTCAAAGCCCAAGCTGCAAATGTTAATGAGACCCCAGGACCTCTGCTCACTTTGGAAGAGGCAGAGTCACTGGATACAAAGACCTTTGCGTCTGTACCAACGAATGAAGAAAGACGCACGAAGTCAAGAAAGCAAGCAAAGGTTTGCTCACTATCTAAATCTGAATGACCCAGAAGTGGTACCTGAAGCAGAAGGTGAAAGTGTGAAGATGTCACTCGCACAGAGAGAATCTGCAAATGAAACGTCCAGAGCGGCACAACCTGGGAGGACTGATGAGTCTGAGAAAGATGCCGAAATCCTGCAGTTAAAGGATGTCATAACAAAGCTTCAGTCTAAACAGAGAGAGACTGAGAGGAGATCAGAAGAAGAGATTAAATGTCTCCTAAAACAAATCACAGATGATAACCGACAGTATATGAGCCAACAGAAGCAGGATGACGAAAAATACTTTCAACGTGTACTGGAGTTGATTCATGATCGGGCCAGGCTTCAAACGGTCATCTGTGTCACAGAGGCTGAACGCAGAGCATGGACTGAACAACAAGAAATAAAGCACCAAGAACTACAGTCTAGAGAGAAGGAGCTTCTAACAACCATCTCTGACTTGACAAGGAGTTCAGCGCAAAATGAGAGCCAACTTCAAGCCCAAGGTTATGAAATTGAGTTGCTCAGAACAGAAAATGGTCAACTGTCTAGAAGATTAAACCTGTTGTCTATAGAGGAGGAAGAATTACAAGACAGAATTATGACTTTGCAAACAATGAACCAGGAGCAAAGCAACACTATCGCAGCCGCTGACAAAAAATACCTTCAACGTGTAGAGGAGTTGAATCATGATTGGGCAAAGGTTCAATCGATCATCTGTGAGAAAGAGGCTGAACACAAAGCAATGTCTGAAGAACAAGAAATTAAGCACCAAAAGCTGCAGTCTAGAGAGAAGGAGCTTCTAACAACCGTCTCTGACATGGAGAGGCGTTCAGAGCAAAATGAGAGCCAACTTCAAGCTCAAGGTTACGAAATTGAGTCGCTCAGAACGGAAAATGGTCAACTGTCTACAAGATTAAACCTGATGTCTGCAGAGGAGGAAGAATTACAAGGCCAAATCAAAACTCTGCAATCAACGAACAAGAAGCAAAGTGACACTATCGTAGCTCTACAGTCTAGAGAAACGGAGCTTCTAACAACCATCTCTGATTTGGAGACAAGTTTAGAGCTTAAAGAGATCCAACGTCAACATGGAATTTACGAGATTCAGTGGCTCAGAGATGAGTGTAGTAAACTCTCTACAAGATTAAAACTGTTATCTGTAAAGGAGGGAGGAACACAAGGCCCAATCAAGACTCCGCAATCACAGAACCAGGAGCAAAGGGACACTGTCGTAGCTGCTGACGAAGAATACTTTCAACGTGTACAGGACTTGATTCATGATCGGGCCAAGCTTCAAGCGGTCATCTGTGTCACAGAGGGTGAACACAAAGCAATGACTGAGCAACAAGAAATGAAGTATCAAAAGCTGCAGTCTAGAGAGAAGGAGCTTCTAACAACCATCTCTGAGTTGGAGAAGCGTTCAGCGCAAAATGAGAGCCAACTTCAAGCTCAAGCTTATGAAATTGAGTTGCTCAGAACGGAAAATGGTCAACTGTCTACAAGATTAAAGCTGTTGTCTACAGAGGAGGAAGAATTACAAGGCAGGATTAAACCTTTGCAACTAAAGAACCAGGAGCAAAGTGACACTATCGTAGCTCTGCAGTCTAGAGAGACGGAGCATCTAGCAACCATCTCTGATTTGGAGAGGCGTTCAGAGCAAAATGAGACCCGACTTCAAACTCTAGGCTACGAAACTGAGAGGCTCATAACTAAAAATAATCAGCTGTCTAAAAGATTAAACCTGTTGTCTACAGAGAAGGAAGAATTACAAGGCAGAATTAAAACTCTGCAATCAAAGAACCAGGAGCAAAGTGACACTATCGTAGCTCTGCAGTCTAGAGAGACGGAGCATCTAGCAACCATCTCTGACTCGGAGAGGCGTTCAGAGCAAAATGAGACCCGACTTCAAGCTCAAGGTAACGAAATTGAGAGGCTCATGACTGAAAATGGTCAACTGTCTACCAGATTAAACCAGTTATCTACAGAGGAGGAAGAATTACAAAGCACAATTAAGACTCTGCAATCAAAGAACCAGGAGCAAAGTGACACTATCGTAGCTCTGCAATCTAGAGAGACGGAGCTTCAAACAACCATCTCTGACTTGGAGACAAGTTTAGAGCTTACGGAGATCCAACGTCAACATGGAATTTACGAGATTGAGTGGCTCAGAGAGTATATTGGTGAACTCTCTAAAAAATTAAACCCGTTACCTGCACCTGCAGAGGAGGGAGAACTACAAGGCCGAATCAAGACTCTGCAATCAAAGAACAAGAAACAAAAGAAAACTATCATAGCTCTGCAGTCGAGAGAGACGGAGCTTCTAACAACCATCTCTGACTTGGAGAAGGGCTTAAAGGAAAAATCTGCAGTGACAAAAAGCAGTGACCACTCTGTCAGTGAACCAGAGGAGTCTCCTATTCCAGAAGATGACACAAATAATGCAAGCAAGTGGAAAATGCCACTTCTAGTTACAGGAACATGTTTGGGTTTGTCGGCTGCAGCATTTGTGGTCAATACCTTGAATCCATTTTTTTAACGTGTCCTAAAAGGCCGGAGAGAGACGTTTAGGAGACTCCTGTGACTGGCAGCAGTCTCAAGCAGCTGTGGCAACGTTGCAAACACCATTTTTTGTCCTCAACTTGTGAGATGTTTCTGTGACATCCCTGCAATGTCTCAGAGACCTCAGATACAAAGGAGATCTCAAAGAGTCATATGGAGAACACATTCTTATCCTGACACAACTCCACAGTCAGCACCGAGTTATGTAGAAACAAATAAGTGCTGTCAATCGATTACTTGGCCGAATCGATTTATAGCATTTGTTCACATTTCATAACCAAATATTCGCAGTGTCATAATGGGCTGTATGCACAGTGACCCCAAGTGATTTCCGCCTGGACAGCAACATCGGCACTGTCCTTCCTCTCTCCTATCTCTTACATTCACTATTAGCAGGGTCCCACACGAATGAAGCGATAGCTCAAGATTTAGTAAAGGACAGCGAGTAAAAGTTAGGATGTGACTGGAGCAGGTTCAAGACATCACGTGTGATGTAATGACTGAACTGGAGGAAACCTCTGTGTTCATTAAGGTGGATGTTGTTGTCTTGAGGCTAACGGCTAACACAAAATAAAAATGAAAACTAGTGCAAAGTTTTGAACGAGCAAGTAGTTTACATTTTATTTTGTTGTTTACTGTTTGCTCGCAAGATAACAGCTCCTACTTTATGACCGCGGGCATTTCCTTTGGGGCAGGATTCACAGCACACATGATGTTTGTAACACGCTGCAGTGACTGTCCTTCAGTAACTCGTTGTCCTTTACCAAATCCTGAGCTATCTCTTCATTTGTTTGGGACCCTGCCAATTGTGAATGTAAAAGATACGGGACAGGAAGTACAGCACCAATCTTACAGTCCAGGAAGAATTCATGTGGGGACACTGAGCTTATAGCCCATTCTATGGGCTATAAGCCCAAAAGCTTACAACAGGATCTCCACACCATAGCCCAGGGGTGCCCAAACGTTTTGTCTCCGAGGGCCAAAATGAAAAAGTGCCTGTGAGTCGCGGGCCAAACACAGCGACGTCAAGTGTGAAACACTTACAACTGCAAATAATAAGTTACTTTATTTTATTTTCAGTAGCCTATACATTTGCATTTGATTCTATCTATGCAAATAACATGCTACAGTAATATAAATGTGTATATTTAAACTATGGCAAAAGCCTAGTTTTAATAGAACAAAATCAACTATTGCAACACCTTTTTTTAGTTTTTTGGTTTCTTTTTGAAAGACACTAGGTACAAACAAACAAAGCTGTTCAAATACCTAAAAATTAGGTATTTGAACAGCTTTGTTTGTTTTTGCCTAGTGTCTTTCAAAAAGAAACCAAAAAACTAAAATTTGTTACTCAAGAAGACATAATGAATGTAATAAAAGAAGTAAACAACACCTGTATCTACAGTACCTTCTGTGACTTTAAAGGGGCTGGAAGCAAGTTCGCCATTTTATACTCACTACTGCCACCTCAGGCCATATGTGTAACTGCACCTTCTATATTAAGCTCGTGCATGACGGCAATTCGGGCCGAAGTGACACCTTTCTGAGTGACAGTGCTGGATTTTAGAGGTAGTTGTGGTGAACAGGTCTGAGCTCATTCTACACATTAGGACATGGCTGGAACATGTAGGGGGAGGAAAATACTTAATTTTAACATTTTTAAACTCCTTATAGTCCCTTTAAACCATTCATTTGTTAACTCAAAGAAAATTTGATATTAAATCATTTTGAAAATGTCAGTTCAGCATAAATGATTTAATAAGCACATTTTTAACATGTACATGTCAACAACCTTTGCAATAACGGTTGGAAAACTGGGAAAATTGATGCTACAACGCTCTGTGATAAACACCAAGACACCAAATGTTTCCTTAACTTTGCAAAAGGAGTGAAACAGCGCCCCCAATTTGACCCTTGTGGCCAAAGAGTGTACTGCATCCATATTTACCATTGAGAATGAATGGGAAGAGAGTTGGTATTAACAAGGAGCAAAAGTAGGTCACCCTCTGGCGGGCCAACATAATTTGGCCTGTGGGCCCCACATTGGGCACCCCTGCCATAGACTTCTGCTCACTCCTCCCCATTTACCATAATGACCACGGTTGAGGGGGAATTCATGGCGGATTTACAGACTCCCCCTCCCCAGCTCTGATGATGCATGTTCCTAAAAAAGGCATAAGGGCGGGATCTTCACTGTAGACTCGGCCCTTGTGTGACGTGTAGCTCGCGCTGCTCCAATGCTAACAGTCCGACCCTCGTTAAGTACGAGATTTCTAAAATTCTTCTTACGAAAACCAGCCTGGTTTCTTAGATTGTTACTAACCAACGTTATCTCAGGAGGAATACAGTGGGGGAAAAAAGTATTTGGTCAGTTTCACATAGACATTCTATTGGATTTTGGCCAAATACTTTTTTTCCCCACTGTATCTAGCCTAGTCTAAAAATAGAAACCAGGCGTTAAAGTTGTTTTTAAGGTGTCTAAACTACAATGCTTTTCAATGGGGCACTAGCGGTGATATGGAGGTACTACAGCAATGGCGGAGCAATGGCGGCCTCTAGTGTCATGGGCATATATATATATATATATATATATATATATATATATATATATATACTGTATATTATAGACGCGGTGGCGCAGCGGTTAGCGCTCGTGCCTCACAGCTCGAAGGTCCTAGGTTTGATTCCCACCTGGACGGGGCCTTTCTGTGTGGAATTTGCATGTTCTCCCCGTGTCTGCGTAGGTTAGCGGTAGGTTATAAAAACATGTGCAATAGGTGAATCCTCCATTACTCCATAAAGTAATGACAAAATTAAAGTAATTTTCGTGTATTTATTTGGTTTATTTGGTCGACAGTGCATGTTCATGAACATACATGGTTCTCATGCATGTAAACAAGCCACACAAGATTGTGGCCTTGGGTTAATTAATTTCCATCCATCTTCCCCCATGCGCACTCTCAAATAATTAGTAGCTTTTGTTACATAAAGGTACCTCATCATGTAAAAAGGTTGGAGACCCTTTTTCTTACAATAGAGCTGGTGTCATGCCATTAAACTTTTCGAAAAGTCAACGCTAAAAATGCATGGGATTTTTTTTTGTGTCACACCCCGACACATGACCGGGTGGGACTGTGGAGCTCTTTCAGGTCATGTGTGTCAGATACAGGAGATGTCATCATTAATCGCGATTAGTTAAATGAATCACAAATGAAGCTTATGCGCAAATTCAACCTGGAAAACCTACCAGCTGCATTCATTCATCACCTCATCACCGGCAGCGCACTCCAATCATCCAATCACGGACCCCGCTCAAGCCGCACCTTCACAACAGCCAATCACCGCAGCTGCTCATCCCCTCACCAGCCGTTCATCCCTCAGGATCCCCTTTTTAAGCTCCCTGTTCACTCAGCCTGTTCACTCAGCCGTTTGCCAGCCGTGCTACGACCCTCCTCCACCCCTTTCTCCGCCTGGCTCCTCCTCGGCTCCGCTCATCGTCAAGTGGCCAACCCAGGTCTCTTCCACCACCACCAGGGTCCAGGCTCCGGGGAAGATCATGGCTGTCATTCGTCAAAGCCATGCATTTCATATCGTTCGTTCAGTCTTCCACCGGGTTCTGAGCCCCAATAATGATTCATGTTTGTTAATAAAACACTCATACCGTCATTCCGTTTCTGTGAGTCTTTTCAGGTTGAATTACTACGGGAAACAGTAGTTCAATGCTAACGTATGCGTACTGTTAGCCAACTCAATGTATTTTTCCTATAGCCGTTACACTAAAGATGTGGTCAAAGGCTAGTTAGCACTCATGTAGCCTACATACCTTTTAGATTTTACTTTCGATACAAATTAGCAGATAAAAGTGGCCTCTGAGCTAAATGCTAACTCAAATTCAGCTAAGTTTTTGCTTTTTGTGGGTTTGGTTGCACATACAATGGTCATTAAACTGGTATTGCAAAAGAAACCTCAGAATGCCATGGAATGTATAAAACATACCTCCCCATACGTTAGTATTCTGCCTGTCTATCCTATTCATTTGTGTGGAGATTGAACGTTCAATTTGACCGGGTCCGGGATTCGACGGCTAACAAGATGCATTTCTGTGATTTCTATAATTCAAATGCCTTATTTGTTTTCATTTCACTTTTGTAGTTTATTTATTTCAATGTCTTAAGTTATGATTCTAACTTTGTCGGCTGTTTTTTATTCCAATTTCCCGCGTTCCCAAGACGTTTGAATGTGTTAATGAATGTGAGGTAACATAGGCACTGAGGAGGCCATAGGTGTTGGACGGCTCCCCGTGTCGGTCAGTCTGTGCCAGGGCACTTGTGGCTGAAGAAGTGCCTGAGATTGGAATGAAAAATATGGTCACAAAATGGGTGCTGAAGAGTTAGGCTAACCTGTATTTGGCTAACCAAATACTTTATCATGGCCAATACTCGTGGCCTCCTGACAATATTAATCCGCGATATCGATGAGAATATGTGATGTGTTTCCCATAAATTTGCATCGAAATGTGGGATTAATGATCCATATTGACGGGCTATTTGTAAAAACACATACACAATTCATTTCAAATTCATTTTCTTTTTACATGCTTGATGCGAAGGCAACCTTTTGGAACCCCCTACTGCGTCTCTTTAAGACATCATTGCTGTATATTTATGGTGAACCTATAGCCGGTAGTTTGTGAGACCCAGATGGTTGGCTCGCCGACACATAGAAGCACAAGAGTAGGGACAATACACACATGTCCAATAGAGAAAAAAACTTAAGAAAAAGAAAAGTCGATCGTGTTTAGGTTGCTGCTTCATTCAGAATTCCCACAACACAGGGGGACAGAAGATTTCTTAAACACAGCCTTTTTAGCCAGTGGGACTCTGTATCGCCTCCTAGAGTTCAGAAGCTCAAACTGAGGGTTCAGAGGGTGAGAAGAATCAGAGTCAATAGCTCGGGCTGTAGTCAGTGTCCTTTCCTTGTACAGCTCACTCAAAGGTCCATCCATCCATCCATTTTCTTCCACTTTTCCGTTTCTGGGTCAAATCACATTGCACCAGCCCCTTATGGCTCCTCCTGGAGATGGTGGGTCCACAGATGGACGGCCTCACAATTAAATGGGCCTGTTGGTCTCTCATAAGGGGCTTCTTTGTCTGACCCGTCACCTAGGACCTGTTTACCATGGGAGACCCTACCAGGGGCACGAAGCCCCCGACAACAGAGCTCCCGGGGTCATTCAGTTGCTCAAACCCCTCCACCACGTTAAGGTGGCGGTTCCAGGATGGGGCCACTCTGAGGTCTCTGAGGTTTCCCCACAATCTTAGAGCCCAGTGACACCACCCTGTTTAGTTGTTGGTTTACAATCAGCTTTGACATATTTTACACCCTTTATAGACCTAATAGTTCTAATTTAATCGTAATCTAGGCCTGGTGGTGATTATAGGTCAACTTTTTTTTCTGAGGCGCTTGGTCTGGGAAGTTTGGGAACCACTGGCCTAAATAACAGTGTTGCTGCTTGCACACATGCCCCTGTTTACATATCCACGCGTCGCAAACTCGGCCTTAAGTCCGTATGCTTTACAGATCAAGGCGATGTCATTGGGTTTACTGTAGCAACAATGCCAAACTCTAAAACCCACATCCTTGTTTAACTTACCGCCGGTAGTTACAGGACTTGACCTTTCCCCATTCACTCTGTTTCTGTTGTGGAGTAAACACAATTGCCACATTGTCAGTCACTCTGCAAAAAAAAAAAAAACCTACAAAAGCCCCACCATCTTTTTTAAATAGCTCACCTCTTTGTTTCGCGAGAGACCGACCATTGTGGCGACAAAACAATTAGTCCCTTGCATAACATTTCTTTCTCTGCGTTGAAAGAAGGTATTTTAAGCTCCTCATGAATTCGCGCTACTCCCGTGTTTTTTTTTTTTGTGTTTGTTTTTTGCCGGCGCTACATCTGGCGGCTCAAATTAAAATGGCAGATTGAGAGGTGTTACTCGCACCTGTTCAGACTGCGATGAACACCGACGGTGACACTATCTGATACTAAAATACCGAATGAAGTCAATGAAACAAGATATGATTTGGCACCGCTGAGCAGAAACGGTGCCACGGGTTGTTGGTTTGTTTGTTTAAATCCATTCTGTGTGACATTTCGGCCAGGAAACGGAATAAAATACCAGCGTTTATTTCATATCGGCTGCTTTTATTGACAAAAAATGCCTTGCTGGAAAATACTGTTGTTATTAGAGACCATTTTATGCCCGAGAAACTGCACCCTCAAAGCGTGTAATGTCAGTAAACTTCTAAGTGTACGCAACAGAAGACAGAAGCTGCAATAAACACGGAGCCTAATGAAGTCTAATTTAGCTTGGTGTAAATGTTAAAGCATTAGAAGTGCATGTAAACGTCATTTATTGAGCGTTAAAGTGATAGTCTGTAAGTTTGCAAAGTGAGGAGACATTGGTTGAAATGTGAGAGCAAACCCCTCCCGTCTTGGACCAGAAATCCCTTCTTAGTTTGCAAAATGAGGAGAGCAGGAACAGTTTTCCAAAGTAAACAATGAAGCTCCTCCCCCTCCCTCCTGATTGGACCTGACAGGCTGGTTCTCAGGAAAAGCTCGTCTCATTGGTCAACACGGGAGGATGCTAGACTCTGATTAGCCGAAGAAATCTGGGTAAAAAAAAATAATTTGGGTATATTTGTGTGTACTTTACATCAAAATGCAAGACCAGGTGATCGATTTAGCACATTTTGAAACATTTGTAAAACATTTATACTTCCAGACTGTCACGGCTTTGAGTACCAGAGAAAAGCACCATGTCCGACGTGATTGTCATTCATTTGATTTGTGTAACTAAACTCCCGATGTTTTCTCCACAGACCATCAGAAACTGGAGAGGGAAGCGCGGATCTGCCGTCTCCTAAAACACCCTAATATCGGTGAGTGTGGAAAATAAACACCGGCCTTCGTTCAATGTCAATACCCAAAGTGTGTTTTTGCCATCTTGTTTCGGTCAAGCTGAGACGACCTTCTCACGTCCCTTTGGAGTACATTGTTTTTTGACGTAGGCCTTTTTTTTTTTTTATGTGTGGAGTTTAATCTTTATTGTACAGGAGGAATTTTGCCCCTTCATCAAATGCGAGAAGCAATGCCACCGCGAATGTGTGTCGTAATCAAAGCTCAAGGCAGGCCAACAAAATCGAGCGTGTGACCTTTTTTAGTGGTGACTTTTTTGACCAGGGGTGGGAATCGCCATCTTACATCTTTAACGCGTATTATCTTATCCTGCATGAGACATTTCACAGCAAAAACGCAGATCTTGTCTTAGTATGTTTATCTTAAATATCTTAAAATAAGTATAATGAGGCAAGAACATGCCCGTGTCAAGATATAAAGACTTGTTTTAAGACGATACATCTTACCATATTTTGTAGACTGAAAAGATCTTATTTTAAAGGGACTATACAGAGTTTAAAAATGTTAAAATTATGTATTTTCCTCCCCCTACATGTTCCAGCAATGTCTTTATGTGCATTCGACCTATTCACCACAACTGCCTCTAAAATCCTGCATTGTCATTCAAAAAGGTGTTAATTCGGAGCCGTCATGAACGAGCTTAATATAGAAGGTGCAGTTACACGTATGACCTGAGGTGGCAGTAGCGAGTATAAAATGGCTAACTTGCATCTAGCCCCTTTAAAGGTGCATTATGGAGCTTTTTGTGCGGAAAAAAAGTTGACAAGTGGCTGTATGAGTGGACAGCCTTTACTTTTGCTCACAGTGATCTCTACAACGCTCCAGGATCGAGTGTTTTGTAGGTTTTCTGGTCTGCAGTGAAAACCTTCCAAACAATTGATCCTGGAGCGTCTTAGAGACCACTGTGATGGAAAGTAAAGGCGACATGCTGACCACTCACACAGCCGCAGGGTCACTACGAGGTCAAGTACGCACTAATATCAACCTTATTTTTCGCATTAAAAGTTGCATAATGCACCTTTAAGTCAAATATGAACTACAATAAGCTTATTTACTGTTTTAAGTTTAGTTTTTTCCCAACTTCCATATGGACAAATGCCTATAGTAATGGTACATATATCTGTTGTTTGATGCATTGACTCTCTGTATGTGACTGACACAGGAGACGTGAGCATAATGTGCTGTACAGAAAACGAATTAATAAAGGATTCTGATTCTGATATTATGATTTCCTCAAGATACAACCAAATTTGATTGACAAACTTCACATAACACTTTATAATAAGTGTTCATAGTTTTCAAAGTAAAGAGTGATTGAGTGAAATTCCTTCCCTCTTTAAACACAAAGCCCTTCTTCGTTTGCAAAATGAGGAGAGCGGGAGCAGAATTTTCCAAAGTAAACGATCAAGCTCCTCCCCCTCCCTCCTCGTTGGATCTGACAGGCTGGTTCACAGGAAAAGCTCGTCTCATTGGTCGACGCTGGAGGATGCTAGACTCTGATTAGTCGCTGAGAGCCGGGAAGGAGGGACTTCACACAAAATATATATCTTACTTTACGTTAAAATGCAAGACAAGGTGGTCAATTTTGCACATTTTATAAGATTTGTGAAACATTTAGACTTCCAGATTATCACTTTAATTCCCGTCAAGATCACTAAGACACTAAGGTTAAGGTTATTTACAGCTATCAGTTCTTTACATTGACAGTGTAATGATTATGTCTGTCAGATCATATTTCACTAGGATGTATTTTATATTGTCGAATGTCAGAACGTTGTTTGCACAGGGAACTACGGCACTAAGGAATATGTGTCTACTAACTACACTCAAAGTCCAGGAGGTTATTATGGGAGGATTGTTCTTTCTCACAAATAAAGCTGTAGGATGTTCTCTGTCAGGCCGCATTTGTCCCTGCGATGTCGATGTGAATTTCTCATCTTTGCCGCACTGCCCTGGCGCGAGCAGCTCTTTTCCTCCTGCAGCTCGTGGCATTTTGCGGCTCTAATAGAGATATCCAGAAGAGATGTGTTAACGGGCGGAAAGGCGAAATGACAAAATCAATGGCACCTTTTCTCCGATGCACGCGCTCTCTCCTCTCCTCCTCTCCTCCGATGTGTCCTTTCCTTGTGTCCTAGTTTCCTTGTCAGGCCCCCCCAGGCGCCGGTTTGCCCCTTGCCTACTTTCCGACTTTGCCCTCCATGAATACATTTCTCTCTCTCTATCCATCTCTCCCCTCTAGCCCGCACATGTCCATGAATTACAGAGAATCTCGGTCTAGTCCTGGTTTAGCCACAGGTTTGGTCCTATTTTAGTCTTCGTTTACCCCTGGATCTAGTCCTGATTTCATCCAAATTTTAGGTTTGATCCCAGTTTAGTCCATGATCTTAACTGCACATGTCAAACCGAGACACAGGTGATAACGATTTTTCATGCAGTGGTCAATTTGGCGATTGTTGGCTTGTGTTTTCCCGTACGGTTGGGGTTGCAAAGAGAGGCAGCGGTCAGACGTCTAACACAGGAGAAGTTTATTTAACCATCAGTGCAGGAACTCTCAACACATTGTGGTGGTATTGGCCATGCTTTCACAGGAGTGGTTTTTAAAAAGCGTCATAAGAAAGCCAAGAATGCCAGTAAGGCGGTATTGGTCATTCAAGTCTCACTATGCTTCCACAGAAGAGGGTTTAAATAGTCAAAGTGGTGTCAAAAGAGAGCCAAGAATGCCAGTAAGGCAGTATTGGTCTTTCAAGTCTCACTATGCTTCCACAGAAGGGGGTTTAAATGGTCAAAGTGGTGTCAAAAGAGAGCCAAGCGCTAGTAAGGCTAGTAAAAGACAACATGGCCAAGGCACCTTGATTAGTGCGTGGTAGAAGGCTTCTGTAAGGCTATGTTATCAATCAATCAATCACTCAGTGGTTTTGTATAGCCCAATATCACAATAGGAGTTGCCCCACAGGGCAGCACCGAACATAAAGGCAATAAAACAGAGCAGTAAATATGACAATGTAAGGTTCAGGCGAATTAAGTGTCCAGGCAAACATAATGTCCAAATAAGCGTCGGTAGCAGGTGGCGATGAGCGGCGCGGGTGTCCTCTGTCCTTAGACTCTCCAGCACGGCGAGGAAAAAACTAAAAAAAACCCAGGGGGAAAAACAAGAAACCTTGGAGAGAACCACAGGAGGATAGATCCACTCCCATGGATGGACAGGTTATAGACCCAGGGCCAATGGGAGTCCCTCAGCAGACGGGACAAGATCGCAGACCGTCCAGTCCTTGGAGACCGTCCAGTCCTTGGATGAATGTTGTGTTATGCCAAGGGAAACGGATAAGAAGACGCTGGGCATAGATGTTAGAGTTATTAAAGCAGTACTAAGTAACTTGTTTACCTTAATAAATCCTTTCCGTAGTCCCTCTGGGGGTAATACAAGTGTTAATGGGATGATTGGGGGTCTTTCATCTCCCCCTGGTGTCTCTGGCCAGAAAACCACAATTGCAACTTCGCTACCTACGGTCCGGAGGCGCAACACACACTAATAGAATCATGAAGAAGAAGCTAACAGGCTAACGGGCAAAACTAATAGCGGGCTAGTATTCACAGCCAAGTTTCCGTGAAAAAAATTATCTCCATTGTGTAGTTGGATGTACAATATCCCTCTCTCCCTTTGTCTTTTCTGTCAGCGTAGTATTTACTCTCATGGACAATTAATGAGTAAAAAACCGCAACGTGCTACGACACCTGCAGTAGCGCTTATGGCCTCTAGGGGCATGAGTTACTTAGTACTTTAATAAGAAATGCCAACAATGGGCAGCACAAGAGGTGTCCTTGGTAGGCTGTTCAGGGGCTAGAAAATGCTCTTACGATCTTAGTTCTAGAGTCAAAAAATAAGTAAGATATCCATGAAATGTCTATTGTTGATATCAAATGACATAGTTATCTCACTCATCTACAGCAAAGTTTCAAATTGATGTCTCTGAATTGGATATTTTTTTCCCTCTTCACCTGCAGCGTCTCGCCTTTGATGCAAATCTTGGGTTAAGTCCCGGTTTAGTCCATAAATCCCAAACGGCACACGTTAATCTGGTCTTCAGTTCAGAAGGTCCTCTTGTCTCTCTCCATATTGTCCCCCTCTCCCTCTTGCATGTCCTCCTCTGCTCTTTTCGACACATTTTGGCACCTCTCGCTTCAAAGTTTGGACAAAGGAGGGCACTCGGTCGAGGCAGATGGATAGAGGAGACAGATTTCTCGCTGCGGGGCCATCCCACTTAAACATATTATACAACTCGCATTCATTTTATGTAACCAGCGCTCTACCGATACAAAACCAACGCATACACACACACAGAAAATAAAAATTGAGACGTTTTTGTCCTTTCTTGCTGTGTCATTCCGTTGTTTATTTCATCTGGCAGCGCAGTCGTGATAGGTTGCACAACAAAGGGGCCCACTGACTGTAGCTATTAATGCTTTTTTTTTTGTATTTTTGCAAACTTGACTGGAACATGTTGGCCTAGGTTCGGCTTTGATAGCTTCGTATTCAGGGGTGGAAAGGTTTCTGAAGAAATGGGGAATATTCTGTTCACACACAGAAGCTTTGAACATTCATATTTGAGAGAGGACTGAAGTATGAAAAGCTCATACAAGAAAAACCTGCTTTTCACAACATGTATGTGGAGATCTAGCGGTTTTTATGCTAGGGCTGCACTATAAAGCGTCAAATTATTATGTTATAGTTGCAAAGGTTCAGTTTCAGTCATGATTTTCATAATTTACTTTCAGTTTCCTTTGTTGAAATGCACAATTACGTTGTTATTGCAAATATTCAATAGAGATCCAGTAACCAACAAGATCGTGAATACAAGCGGCCGAAATGTTTTTCCTTCGCAGGGTGGCTGGGCACACCCTTTGAGATCGGGTGAGGAGCTCAGTTACCTGGGACGAGCTCGGAGTAGAGTCGCTGCTCCTTCACGTCGAAAGGAGCAGCTGAGGTGGCTAGGGCATTGTTTTCGGATGCCTCCTGGTCGCCTCCCACGGGAGGTGTTCCAGGCATGTCCTAGTGGGCCTCGTGCAAGGCCCAGGGCACACTGGTGGGACTATGTCTCCGAGCTGGCCTGGTGTCGCCTCGGGGTCCCCCTAGAACAGCTGGAGGAGGTGTGCGTGGATCGGGAAGTTTGGGCATCTCTGCTGAGACTGCTGCCCCCGTGACCCGGCCCCGGATAAAGCGGAAGAAAATGGATGGATGGAGATCCAGTATTCTTGTATCGTGCAGCCCTAGAGGGAGAAATTGCAGCCTGTGCCAGTTCCTACCTTTTTGAATTGATATTTTGATTTGATTGTTATAAACCTTTCAACTAGGGATGCACCGATCCGATACTGGTATCGGGCATCAGCTACAAATATCCGATACTGAACCGATACCATTTGACTCTCAACTTTTACCACCTAAATCTAAGTGAATATGGGCATGCTGCGTATTTTTATAGCTAAGAACCTGGAGAATTGTGTTAGTTTTAACCACCGCCTCCTATGATCCTTGTTAAATGTTTATCCATTAGTTTATCAATAGATATAACTGATGATTGATCTGTGATTCATCCTGACAATGAAATATGTCTTTATTAATCTTAAATGGAGAAAAGAGTCCATTACATTTGTCACTCAGATAAAGCTACTTTTAAGAAAGACTCTTCGTATTGGTAAATATCAGATATCGGCTGATACTCAAACCCCAGTATCAGTATCGGTAGCAAAAAAGCTGGATCAGTGCTTTACTGCTTTCAACACTATTGGGTGTTCTACACACTTAATATTAAGTGTTTTCCACACTTAATATAGTGCGTCTATCGCTTCATCTGTCTGCATTCTGTGTAACTTTATTTACACAGCTACTTCCACGAAATAACATATTAGCATCTCGTTGACAGGGCATTGCATCAGGAAGTGCCTCCAGCATAATTATTAGTAAATTTACTAGAGCTACAGCGCATCAGCTTGCATTGGCCTCTGCGTGTTTTTCGTGGGCGACATGTTGAAAGAGAGTAGGGACAAGACCCACTTTGGGGCGAGAATCTGTTTGAGAGCGGCAACAAATTATTCATAAACAAGATGGATTTTTGGCAATTGTTGCTGCACGTAGACCGGCAAATCAGTCTAGATCTGGTCTCCGTGTCGGCCAAATTCAGCCCAGTGCGTTCAGACCAGTCTTCAGGTTTGGTCCCGGTTTGGTCCATAAATGGCAACTGGAGATGTGTATGTTAGTCGGGAAGTCTCTTCAGCTACGACACACAGTTGGATCTCATCTACTATTTGTCTTGGCAAATCCATCCGTCTGTCTGTCTGTAGATTTGAGAGATTTCACTCGATTACACAAACATATGATCTATAACACATTCATCTGTAGGTTTTGCTGTAATTTTTTTTGCTCTAAAGCTTCCTATTGTGTCCAATTTTCTTTTAAATATCCAACATGATTCAATTTCTGATAGATTTTTGTGCGTTTGTTAATAATGTGTAGGCGTTAGAAAGCAGTAGATTTGACTTACTGCGTGTTCTTTATGGTGCATTCTCCTCTCTAACCCTCTTTCTCCTCGTCTTGTCACAGTGCGACTCCATGACAGCATTTCAGAGGAGGGCTTTCACTACCTAGTCTTTGACCTGTGAGTATTGCCTCGTCGCGCGCACACTTTTTGACATTTTGCTTCGGATCGTGACTGCGGTTTTGGCTGTTTGCTAACATCATCCCTCCCCTCCTCTCTCCCTCTTCCCCCTCGCTCCTGTCTCATCCTTCTACGTCTCCTCCGTCCTACTTCCTCCCCCCCCTCTCCTCTCCTCTCCTCTCTGCTCTCTCCCTCCCTCTTTGATTTGTCCCAGGGTGACGGGCGGAGAGCTTTTTGAAGACATCGTAGCCAGGGAGTACTACAGTGAAGCCGATGCAAGGTATGTGCTGGCCATTTTCAGTTGAAGAATAAAACACAGCTGCAGTTTTCCTCGTGAAATCAACATGTGTCCATTTCATCCTATCTCCACACAATAATACTCCTTGACACAATAATCAAAACAATTGTCAACTAATTTAATAATCAATATCCGTTTATTGGAGGGAACACAGCCTCTAAAACCTTCCCATAGAGAGAAGGGGCAGGATTTTAGAAAAAAAGTGCATTTGTTTTGTTAAGGTTAAGGGAATTACCATAATGCCCTCTGCATTCCTCTGCAACCTGTCAGGAGCAGTGGGCCACCGCAGTGCAGCACCTAGGGCACGGTTGCCAGATCCGCTATAGATCCTGCAACAATGGGCAGCCTTTTTGCGTGTTTCCGCAGATGCAAGAAACTGTCAGGTCTTTTTTGGCAGAGCTGTTTTCCATGTATAATGTGCTATTCATAGCTTTATTCTTCGTTTAAAACCCAATTTTGAACAACAAAACCTCAAATCTCTCGGCTTTTTTTCCTGTAAAAAAAGGCAGGAGGGGGCGGCTCTGCGTCCTCAGAGGAGCGCGGCGGCTCTGTAATTTGAGTAAAATACATCGGAAATTCTGGTCGCGCTGTATGTCTGCGGGGTTTGGCAGTTTTTTTTGTGTTTTTTTTTTGGAAGACCTGGCAACACTGCAGCCTCATTAATATGTATGATGACACTCATTAATATGAATCATGATCAGTATCAGTGTAAAATATCACAATATACAGTAGATACAGACGGCAACGTGTCATACAAGGGGGCGGGACTTACCCGAGGGGGAAGCAAACCTCATGGGAATCACAAGTTTTCACTCTTTTTAGCCGATTTCTGGCAGACTATAAACATATTTATCACACACAAGTATAGTCGAGCCAAAATCAAGTTCATATGGATGTTTTTTCACAGCAAATCGTTCTGTAGAAGCGAAAAACCATAGAAATAACTGGAGAAGAACATTCCATCCTAACGTATGCAGACAAGTTAGCAAGTTAGAGCCGTTAGCCTGCTCAATGTGTTTTTCCTATACCCGTTAGCATTAGCTTTCAAACCTCACAAATTATGATCTTTCCAGATGTTTTCAGCTGTTGTTAACCCATCGACCACATTTAGGTGAAGGCAAGGCCTAGTGAGAAATCATTAATTAACGTAAAAATCTTTAGTGATTTTACTTAAGATACAAATTAGCATCTAAAAGTGTCCTCTGAGCTAAATGCTAACTCAAAGTCAGTCAAGTTTTTGCTTTTTGTGAGGTCGTAAACACATCAAATGGCCACTAAACATCCTCTTATATAATATGTTAATGATAAAGAAACCACATTTATAAATGCCATGAAAAGAAGAAAACATGCCTCACCATTTGTTATTATAGGGCCCTATTCATTTGATAGCTAAAGGCCTTTCTGTGATTTCTATGGGAAAAACGGTGCTCATTGCGCAGATGTAGCATGAACCTAACGCTAGCTTCCTGGTTAGCATTGTAATTTCTTATAGATGCAGACGGCGTCTCTGGAATCGCCGATATGTGGTCATGTTTGAAAACAGTTAAGGGGGAAAACAATTTGGAGAAAAATCTAAACTTTCTCTAATTATTCAAAAACTACTTTAACAAATGCTGAATTATGAATATAGTTTTCTAATAAATAAAGATACAAAGACATGGAGAGGAGCAAAGTGGTTCAACAGCTCATAAATACATAAATAACGGACAATCCTAACATGATGCCACATGTTAGCATCGTGCCAATGCTAACGGTTAGCTACAACTGCCTTTTTTTCGCTTCTACTGAACAATCTGCTGAGAGAAAATATCCATATAGACCGGATTTACACTTGGCTTTATTTATGTGATGAATAAGTTCATATTCTACCAGAAAAATGGCTAAAAAGAGTGAAAAATGGTGTTTCTCTAAAGACTCTATTTTCCCCCTCGGTGAAGCCACGCCCCCTTCTATGATGAGATGCTGTCTGTATCTATGGGCTGTTGAACCACTTCGCTCCTCTCCATGTGTCTGCATCTTTATTTGGTCAAAAATATCTTCATAATTCAACATTTGTTAAAGTAATAGTGAGAGAACGTTTTTCCCCCCAGCTTTGTTTTCCCCTGCTGGCTGCTTCGAACATGTCCATGTATGGGCGTTTACAAGGCCGCCGTCTGTTACGCTCATGTAAAATATGTTCACTGCTTCTTGAGTAAGGATTTTGGTCTGGTATGCTGAGTCTGCTTATCTGTTCTGGCAATCGACACCAAACTGTCTGCATCAGGCTTTTACGAAGTCCATGTATTACTGTTTTAGTCCTGAACTAACTTGTGGTGCTTTGTTTTAGATTGACACCTGCTCATTGTGCTTGGCTTTCTTTACTCTTCCCCCAAAGCTACAGTCTAATCCCGCTAGATCTATGAGCACATCCTGTCCTTTTGGTAAGAGCCCCCCTCCTGCAGAGAGCGGGATATGATTGGCCGATCCTTATTCCTGTCAGGAAATGCATCGGCGCTGTCAACAAGTCAATTAGGCCGCGCCGTCGCCTTTTGTCTTCAGCCTCGCTTCACCGTTCTATCCGACCACCGAGACAGTTCGCCGGTATTTATTCAGACAATTATTGGGCTAAATTGAGAACGCATACCTGGCCGTTCTTGTCAAAATATCTGCTTGTTCTTTCATTTATCATCAGAGCCGCAAAGTGGATCGTTTTGTTGTTTGATGGGCGCCAAAGAAGGAATATAAAGTAGAGTTTGTCGCAATAGGATTTTGCATAAGAAACAAGTTTAGGTCTTTAAGCTGTTATTGTCCCCGTTATGGCACAGTGAAGCGGCATTGTGACAAGTTTGTAAAGAAAATGTTTAATTATATAATATAAGACAGAACTAGGACGTCGTAATGTACTGGGTTTCAGGTTGTCACTGCTTTAATGTCTAGTCGACTGTTTTTCCCACACAAAAAGAGTTTCTCAGGAGGAGGAAGATTGAGACAGTTTTCAAAGAGTCAAAGGCGTAAATAGTTGGTTGCAAAGTTGGGAACTGTGTTAAAATGGATTCATATATTTGATGAATGCTCAAGTTGCCTTTCAAGTGAGCTCTGGTCTTAGTGATTATTCTAATAGAGGCTCTTTTTTTATCAGCTCATAGTGATCGCATCAACCAGTGTGCATAACAAAAATGTAGTTATAACAGTAATGACTTGTCGAAACAATGCTGCAAAGTGCTTCCAGGAGCAATTAAAAGTTAGTAGTTGTCCATGCAGCTGTTCCCAAAGTCCAAAGATTACCCAGGGCCCCCAAATAATAATAATGTGCTGCATTCAAAAGAATTTGAAAGGTTTGACAGCCTAAAGTTACAAATACAATAACAAATGGCTGTGTCTGCGGGTCCGATGCTTATTTAAAGTGGCATTTGGGACCCACTAGTTCAGTAAAGGAACAGGCCACTGTTTTTACATACCGTGATGTGTTCTTACCTGAGCTTAGACGAGTTGATACGTACCTGTCTGGTCTTTGTGTGTTCCCGTGGTAGCTTCCAACTTCACCCCCGTTTGGAGCTATAGGAATATGCTGGGATAGGCCAAATGCTAGCAACATCTTTGGTCTTTTTGCATGACTGAGGGCACACTGTTCTTCCATACTGTGATATGTTCTTACCTGAGCTTAGACAAGTTGATGCGTACCTGTCTGGTCTTTGTGCGTGCCCGTGGAAGAGCTTGATCGCTTCTAACTTCATCCCGTTTGGAGCCATAGGAATATAATGGGAGAGGCCAAATGCTAACAACATCTTTGGTCGTCATGCACAAAGGCCACACAGGTCAACTCGTCTAAGCTCAGGTAAGAACATGTCACAGTATGGAAGAACTGTGTGCCCTCAGTCAAGCAAAAAGACCATGGATGTTGTTAGCATTTAGCCTCTCCTAGCATATTCCTATAGCTTCAAACGGGGGTGAAGTTGGAAGCTGCCACGCTCTTCCGCGGGGACAGACAAAGACCAAACAGGTACGCATCAACTCATCTAAGCTCAGGTATAAAAATATCTCACTATGTAAAAACTGTGGCCTGTCCCTTTAAGGCTGCTGCACATATTTAAATGTTTGTTGAATGTTTCTTTCCGCCCTTCACCCCCCTTTTCCTCTCACATGATAAAAACACAACAAAGCGATAGTTGTGGAATGTTATCTCGAACTTGTGTTATTATTTGTTTTGTAAAAGCGACGATTTTATGAGCTACGCTTGGTAAAATGGGTATAGCCTCCAAAGTGAGTGATTATTTAACATTATCACCTATGCTAAGCTGCCAGCCTCGCCTCACATGTCCACAAATCTGCTTAAGTCATTCCACTGTCTGCTGGATTATGTCTTTGACCTCTGAAAAAGCTACGATTGCGGCCCATATTTTGTCCACGCCGGTCTCAAAACAGCCCAAACCCGCATGTGAGGCGATCTTCTCGAACAACTGCTTCTTCACGACAAAGCTGATCAATAAAACTTCGCTGGAACCTCTCGCACACCCCCCTCTCCCACCCCGTTATCTATGACTGGCGTGCGGCTTAACAACAACCCCGTCCCGCAATTGGATTAAGGGGCCTGTCGCTCTAAAGCGCCTGAGGGGGGCAGGGCACGTTTTTTTTTTTTGCATAACACGTTCGGCTTGGAAGCCAACGCGCCGCAGACCTTTGACCCAGTAACCTTCTTCCTGGATGTTGACACAATAGAAGGAATGATAAATATTGCGTAGGCCGACAGTCTTACGTCACTCTCGTAGGAACACTTTACGAGACGCCTGCCTGACTCCCGTGCCTCGCAGCTCATTGTGAGGTCTCAATATAGATATAATGGCGATAGTATTAGTGGCAGTAGAATCGGCGGGCCTGTTATTGAAGTCGCTCCTGGGATTGGGGGATATCGACTTTTGGGTTTTAAGGCCTCCCGCGCAAGACTCGCTGTATTGATTCTTTAAACTACACTTTCATTACGGATTTGTTAAAAGGTTCTATAGTAAAATATCCATCACGGAGCGCGGCCTCGGTCTGAACGCTTCCCGGGCCGCGAAAAATAATGTCGGCTTTTTCGGCTTCCCGTACTTCATCAAACTGTCCAGATACTGCGGTGTTTTTTTTTGTTTTTGTTTAAAGACACGTTCACTTACCAAAACAGGCAATAATAGGTTGTAAATATGAGCGTTTCTCAGCTGTGATGGTTTATGTGATGTATGGAGGCAGCGGCGGCGGTGGCGTGGGTTGTGCGATTGCGTAGGCGGTTCGAACGTCGCCCTCAAGCGCCCGCTGCTGCTGCTGCTGCTGTTGTGTCTCCGGGCAAGGCGCTTCGACCCCTTGTCACAAGGCGTAGCAATCTGGCAAACTGTCCTTCAGCTTCGAATACAGTATATGAGGGGGAAAACTAACCGTGTGGAGCTTCATGTTTGGAAGTTTGCAAGTTCCCCCCGTTCAACCCAAAACATGCACATTAGTTTAGCGCTCCAGTAGGTGTTTCTATAGCTCGGGGTCTGGAGATGGTCGCTCCTGACAGGTTGTAGGAGAATGCAGAGGACGTTTACATATAACCAACCTTAACCAAAAGAATCAATTGTTAATATGCGCATTTTAGTCCATTCAAGACAATATGTTATAATGGCTGCAGCTATTCTTAAGTCCTCAAAAGCTACTCCAATGTTTGTCAAATGGTGGTACATGGGCAGATACAGGTGGTCTATCACACTTTATTTTTTCTTATTTCATGGGAATAGACATTGTTCAGTGTTTTTCAGCAGTTTAGGGCTAGTTTAGGCCTGATATAGTCTTTTTATTTGTCGTACTTGATGTAAAGAGAGGTTAAACGTTGCTTGTGCAAAAAAAAAAACTGAGTGAGGAATTGAATAAATGTCTGAAATTTGATTCCTGCTAACATGAAATCTAAAAGTCCTTGAGAATAATGACATTTTGTACTGACATTGCACTTGTTGCTCAGAAGTTTGTCAGATTTGAGTTTTGAATTTTGAAAGTTCCCCCGTTTCCTGTGTTTAATGGAATGAGGGGATGAAATGCACACAGGGGGTTTAGAGATATCTTAAAAATACCTTAAAGGAACAGGCCCCCGTTTATCCATACTGAGATATGTTCTTGCCTGAGCTTAGACGAGTTTATACATACCTGTCTGGTCTTTGTGCGTGCCCGTGGAAGAGTTTGGTCTAACTTCACCCCGTTTGGAGCTATAGGAATACATTGGGAGAGGTCTATTTGCATGGTTGAGCGCACGCACAAAGACCAGACAGGTACGCATCAACTCGTCTAAGCTCAAGTAAGAACATATCTCAGTATAGAAAAACGGTGGCCTGTTCCTTTAAAGATGCATACATCTAATAGCAAACAGATTACCGGACCTGTTTGAATTGTGCAAGGTGTCTGTTTCATCATCATTATACATATTATACGATGGTGTTTAGTAGGCATTGGATGGCATTGGATCCAACCCACAAAAAGCTGAATATGAATGTGATTTAGCATTTAGCTCAGAGGCCACTTTCATACGCCAATTTTTATCTAAAGTAAAACCTTAAAAGGCCTGTGCATTGATTAGAGATTTCTAACTAGGCTTTGACCTCTCATAAATGTGGTCAATGAGTTGAAAACAGCTGAAAACATCTGGATCGTTTGTAATATAGGATGTTTGATGGATAAAGATAGAGGAAAAAATGCATGGAGCAGGCTAACGAATGTGAAAAGTTTCCTGGACTAGCCAACTTGCTAACTGTTAGCATACACTAAAATCGAATTTGGCATTATATGGCATTAAAAAGCATTCAATTTCACTTGCTGTGACCTGTATGCACCTTGTTATGTATATCAGCGTGTGTTTTACATAATATTGAATATACTTTATTATTCAAAAGCTTGAAAACTCGTCAGGTGCTTTGATAAAGTGACACTTTTACATGCATTATTTATCACCATGGCTCTTTTAGATTAACATTCAGTTCTATCATCAAAACATATCAAACATTTAGCCTACAAAAAAATGTGGGGTGCCTCGTGAAAGTTCAACTCCAGCTCGCTTTAAAGACTATTACATCACCTCATCCGCTGCAATCCACGCTTCCCTTGCATCGAGACACTTGTTATGCTAAAATGAAAAAAAAGAAAAGAAAAATGTCATCATGTTGTTTGTACTTTGGTAATAGCTTCCTCTCTCTTTGGTTTTCTCTCCCGTAGCCACTGCATCAGTCAGATCTTGGAGAGTGTCAATCATATCCACCAGCATGATATTGTGCACAGAGACCTCAAGGTGAGTGGATGCCCGTTGCCGTTGACAACCGCACACCTCTTTCCCCCGTCTCCCGTGGCAACGCGCAGACTGGCTGCCGCTTCCTCCTCCTCCTCCTCCTCCTCCTCCTCCTCCTCCTCTCATCTCTCTATTTTACTCAGCATTTATTTTCTGGAGCGGTACCATGTCCCTTGTATATGTCCTGTTGGTCGCTTTCACGTGGGAGAGTTTGATGGTGTCCAGAACTCAAGATGGAGGGCAGCGGCAAGTGTACGGTCGAACAGTATATCGCTGAACTGTCGTTAGTTGATCACAAAAATCACCGAGGTCTTCGGTGCTTGCTCAGATTTGCAGATTTTTGCACGCAGCCTAAACCAAAAACACGTTGTAACTTAGAAATGTGCACACGTCCAGTTTTAGTGTCTTGATAAAGCATTGAATTTACTTCCAGGCATTAAATCTATTTTATTATTTCACTGCTCGACTTCATTGACAGTGAAAATACAAAATCTGTGGTCCATTTCACTGTAGGTTTGTGCTGATATTTGCTGTAAATTTTCTTTCAGTTTTACATAAAAATGTTGCTGTTCAAATAACTGCATTCCTTTAAAGGGACTATACAGAGTTTATCAACGTTAAAATGATGTATTTTCCTCCCCCTAGAATGAGCCCAGACCAGTTCACCACAACTGTCTCTAAAATCCTGCACTGTCACTCATAAAGTTGTTGCAAAGTGCTGTCATGCACGAGCTTAATATAGAAGGTGCAGTTACACATATGACCTGAGGTGGCAGTAGTGAGTATAAAATGGCCAACTTGCATCTAGCCCCTTTAAACTTCACTATTTAATTAGGGGGAAACATGCATAGATCTTTTACTTTTGTGGCAGTAAAAACATTTTTTTTTTTACTAAACTCATGCAACAAATAACGCTCCAATTCATTTAAACAGAGATCATCACTCAGTGCCAAAACAAGACTTGGAAAAATACAAAATCAGGACCAAAACAAAGCTAAAGTGGAACAACATTTGGAAAATCAAGAAAGTGATTTTGCAATAGATACACAGACACCATCGCGTCATAGAAGGGGGCGTGGCCTCGCCAAGAGGGAAAACAGAATCTTTTGGGAAGCACAATATTTCACTCTTTTTAGCCATTTTCTGGCAAAATATAAACTTGTTTATCAAATACAAATAAAGTCAAGTCTAAATCTGGTCCATATGGATTTTTATTCACAACAGATTGTTCCGTAGAGTAAAAAAACAGCAGTCGTAGCTAGCGCTAGCTAGTGTTAGCATTAGCACAATGCTAACATGTAGCATTATGTTTGCATTCTCCGTTTTTTAATTAATTTATGGGCTGTTGAACCACTTTGCCCCTCTCCGTGGCTTTGTGTCTTTACGTAGTAGAAAACTAGATTCATAATTCAGCATTTGTTAAAGTAGTTTTTGAATAATTAGAGAAAGGTTAGATTTTTCTCATAATTGTTTTCCCCCTTAACTCTTTTCAAACATGACCATATATGGGCGATTCGAGAGACGCCGTCTGTATCTATATTCTGTGGCTTCTTGCGTTACAGATATTGTGCCAGTTGGTGATATCATTTGGTCTCACAAACACGATTGTTGTCATTTGAAAGGAAATCAAGCCACAACATAAATATCGTTGTTTGTGGGCCCAACAAAACAAAAACGTTCAATAAATGTCTTATTATTTCTGAATGTTTGTTGTAATTTACATTTTGTTTCTTTCAAAGGCAGTAAATTGCCTTTAGAGTTTCTCCATCTGAAATTGTGACATAAAAAACTCCATTGTCTTGTCTATGTAGAAATAAGTAGCTTTTAATGTAGTTTTTCCTCATGAATCAATTATCCCAAGTATCCCAATCATTACATGTTGCTCGCGCTCTGTCTTTGACCTTACTCAAGACTTTGCTGTTGACGTGGTGCGTGTATGAAATATTGTCGAGTCATGGGCACGTGTAGGGACTCTGTTTGATGACGCAAGGCGACAGAGAGAGAGAGAGAGAGAGAGAAGAAAAAAAAAAAAGGCAGGCACTGGAGGATTACTGATGGTACGAGCGCAGCAGGCTCGGAGTGGGGCAAATTGGCTGCGTAATGATCGGAGAGCGTTGTTTGATGGACTTCGGGAGTTGCCAGGGCAACCCGAGTGACGACATTCGACAGAGGGAGAGGAGAGCGATGGAGAGATACTGCTGATCACTGAAGTAGAGCCATCGCATTATGGGTTTAGGCTATCTGAAACAGGGGTTCACAACCTTGGGGTCGGGTATGTGCTGGATAGGGCGGCACAATTATGGAAAAACACAAACTTGAGATTGGATTCTGCTGATCAGATTAGAAAATATCGACAGAGCGCGACTATTTTTGCAGTATAACTTTCAAACTACATTCATCTGCAGCTTTGCCTGAAATTAATAACAGATTTTGCATGTAATAAGACCGCATTAGGTAAAGCATTTCATCTCTCTGCGTTATATTGCTCAAGTCTTACGAAAGAAGCGCGGTTTGACTTGCAATTCGTGCTTTAAAAATCAAGATTCAGTCCACATGCATTTTAAACTCCAGGAGCATTAACATTTGAAGAAGACTGGGATGTGGACCGCTGAACTAATACAAGAATCGCATGGTTTTCAGAGTGAATACAAATCTCAGGATTTGGTATTGATTTGGGACGCACCCGTCAAGCAACGTGTCTAACAAGCAGCTCATTTGCAGAGCGTTTACCCACTAGGCTAGTCCAAGGTTTGGCAGTTCAAACCCAGCTTCGGTCAGTGTATATATGCGTTTCCAATTATATATATATGTAGTTCCGGCCGCCACTTTGAATACCAAAGTAGAATCATGCAGTACTACAACATGTAACAATATCTTTACTCTGGATGAAAATGAAAGACAACTGATTGACAGTGGCATTTTTATGTACTCGTAATCATTTCTCAAAATGATAAGAGTAAAAACACGGCCCCAGAGATGCTGATATAACCAACAAATGTGGCACAGACGTAGCAGCTACAGCTACGGCAGGATTTAGTAAAGATCTGCTTCACTCCTCAGACTAAATTAACACATCAAAGAGGAAACAGAAAACCTTTCTCTGTGATTTTTACAGTTTGTTATGCCAACAGAGTCTCAGTCTGCATCAGCGTTTAAGCTGCTCCAGACGTTAGCATGCTACTGGTTAGCAACTGTCATCAACCAACTGTCAGTGGCTCACGTCTATGAGCACTGAGGAAATACTACAGTAACAGCTCAGCTCTGACCTCTGTCACATGTTTTATCCAAGGCTAGATGTTTGTGGTTCAGGGCTTTCTCTTGGAGAGGTCACAGCTGTTGAAGCTAAATGCTAACTGGTAGCATTCTAGCGTGTTGAGCAGCTTAAACACTGACTCACTGGTTTCTTCATATAAACGCGTGTCTCTGAGGCCGTGTTTTTACTGTTATCTTCTTGAGCAATGATTACGAGTACATTAAAATGCCACTGTCAATCAATTGTCATTCATTTTCATCCTGAGTAGAGATATTGTTGCACGCTGTAGTACTGCATAATTCTACTTCGGTATTCAAAATGACCGCCATAACAACAAGGTCACATGACTGAAAGGCATGTATAATTTCACTTTACTTGCTTCCAGTTTCTTTGCACGTCAGAAAATGGAAATTTGGTGTGTTTACAGGATGAGTCTTGTGTATCGTCATTTACTGTTTGCTGTCCTCGATAAATAATATAAAATTAACAGTAATCAATATTTCTCACCTTTGTCCAAGACGAGGACTGCACTATATGCACAAACAATCGCGATCGGCTATTTTACACATAATGACAATGCACAGTGTTCTATTAAATCTGAACAAAAAGTCTGAAGTCTAAATTAGCTTTTTATCATCCAACTGTATCAAAATGAGACACAAAAAAATACCAAATCATGGCCAAAACAAGTCTGAGATAGAACTAAGTACTAATACATGGAAAATCAGGGCCCAAACTGAACTTTGGCACATTTTAAAGTTGACATACATTTTTTATTTATGCTCTGTTAACAAAAAACATGTATTTTAGTCACATGGAAGACCTCAGTGATTGTGGCTTCTTGCGATATGGATATCGGGTCCCCAAACATGGCGTGTTTACATGCATGAGTCCCATGTATGTTCACTGTCCCAACCAAATAAATCCATCAATAAAATAAAAATAAAATAGCGCATCCTTAGTCAAGACTCTGAAGGCTCCGCTTGTCGATCCTCAGCTCTGTTTGTGTAGCATTAGCATAGCGTAATGAACCTGTTTGAATGGTGCCTGATGGTGTAACCCCTTGGCTTTGCGTCGCCGTCCGACGCTTGTGCCTGAGTGGAAACATCCTTCATGCCGTCCTGTCCCTCACGTATGTTCCTGTGTGAGTGAGTGGGCGGCATTAGTGGAAAAAAAAAAAACACACGCACTATTAGCTCCAGCACCGGCTCTGATTTGTTGGCCTTTCATTCTGAGTGGGCTTTTACTGCGGCCCTTTATGTCCTCCTGCCCAAACAACACGCCGCCCCTCCGCTAAGTACCCTTTCCCGTTTAGCATGCAGTTTGCGGCGCCGCTGCTTTAAAAACGACTCTCCGGACGGTTGCCATGGCTACGGACCCATGCCCATACAAGGCTTTTTCCTCTCCTGCCTACTCTCTCCCTCCTCTCTCTCTCTCTCTCCTGCTTTTCACTCATCCTCTGCGCTCTTTACCTCTCTCCCCTTCTCCCTCCCATTCTTTTCCTTCTCCCTATCTCCCCTTCTCTCCCTCTATCTCTCTGCTTCCTCTTCTCCCTCTCTCTTTCCCCTTTCTTCCTTATTCCTTTCTCCCGGTCTCTTTCCTTTTTCTCTCCCCAATCCCTCTTTCATTTTTGTTTCTCTCTCTCTCTTTCTCCCTCTCCATATCCATCTCTCTGACCCTTTCGCCCTTTCTCTTTTTCTCTCTCTCCCTATCTCTTTTTTCCCCATCTCTCCCTATCTCCCTCTCCCCTCTATCACTCTCTCTCTCTCCTTTTCCCTTTTTCTTGCTCTTTATCTCTCTCCTCTTCTTTATCTCTCCCCTCTCTCTCCTCTTCTCTTTCCCTCCCACTATTTTTCTCCTCTTCCCTTTTCCTCCCTCCCTCGCTCTCTCTCCTCTTCTTTCTTTCTCTCCCTCCCTCCCACTCTTTCTCTCCTGCTCTCTCCCTCCCTGTCTCTCTATCCCCATCTCTCTCTTTCCCTCCCTCCCTCTCTCTCCTGTTCTCTTTCCTTCCCTCTCTCCTCTTCTCTTTTCTTCCTTCCCTCCCTTTCTCCTCTTCTCTTTCCTCTTCTTTACCTCCCACTCTTTCTCTCCTCTGCTCTTTACCTCTCTCTCTCTCTCTCCCATTCTCTTTCCCTCCCTCTCTCTTCTCTTTCCCTCCCACACTTTCTCTCCTCTTCTCCTTCCCTCCCTCTCTTTGTCTCCTCTCTCTCCTCTTCTCTTTCCCTGCCTCTCCGTCTCTCCTCTCTCTCCTTCTCTCCCTCCCTCCCTCCCCCCCTCCCCCTCTCCTCCTCACACCTTTCCTCCGCCCCCGCGCCAAGCTGTTTCAAATACGCCGCATGCCGCTGGTCACTCTCGCGTCTCCCTAATCCGCTCCCGTTTGTTGTCGTCTTGTCTGTCTCTCAGCCTGAGAACCTGCTGCTGGCGAGCAAGATGAAGGGCGCCGCCGTGAAGCTGGCAGACTTCGGCCTCGCTATCGAAGTGCAAGGGGACCAGCAGGCTTGGTTTGGTAAGAAAAATATGCAAGAAGACTGACACACATTTGCAAATCGCTCGGAGGATGAGTCGACGTGCCTACGCGCAGTCAGAAAACATCGGTTCTGAGAAATGATAGAAATGATTATACACCGCAGACAAGTTTAATGCCCTCACTTTGGGACTCACCTTAAAAGTTTAATGACCCCAAAATGAAAAAGCATACAGGGTTTCCCCAAGGTTGACTGTTTTTTTGTGCTACATTTTAGTTTTATACTCCATTAATGGCCTTAAAGCACTTAAGTGATACTGTATAATATTGTAAGAATAATTTCCAACCAATTTCCACTCCCAAACCCAAGCGCACTGTGCCCAAAACAAAACACGTACTGGATTGGGCTGGCCCAGTATGACAGGAAACACGGACCGGATTTCAAACAGTAGACGAGTTTCTAATGGAATAGCTGGAACAGATTTGGCAAAGAGGCGAAGCCGCTTGTATTAACGATCGGTGATAAGCGCTGCGTAATAAAAGGCAATCATCCTGACAGGGCGGGGGGTTGTGCTGTCCTGCCAAAATGATGGTGGAGGAAACGCCATCAATCCACCTTCTTCCCCGAATCCGTTGCCCAGGACGCTCTTTCGGACTCAGCACCAGACGCTTACAAGGGGCTTCTTAACCACTCTCTGTCTGACTCATCATCCAGGACTGGAGTAGGCAACCACTACGTCAAGAGCCACATTTAACCTGTTACCTTAGGGTTAGGGTTCGGGTCAACAATTATTCATATACAAATCTCAAAGCGTATTGATAGGAGAGTTTACAGCCTATATGCCACTGTGACTTTCTAGTTTCTAAAGCTATGTGTGAGATCTGCGTGAGTGAAACACAACTTAAATCATAAACCTACCCCTAACCCTTGCAAGTACCGGGTTAAAGCCTGTGGTTCGGCTCATTTGAGCTTTGATGAAAAAAGCGAACCCATAATGTGTATTTATATTTGTGACAATGAGTCAAAATCTGCTCCAGAACGAAGGCTGTGACAAATGATTTGTTGAAATGCTACAAGGCAGGACCATCCAGATCTGCTTATATTTCATACAGTCCGCATAGCTTCAAAGATGTTACGTCATTTTTCTTTTTAAGTCACTCATTTGTCTTACTTACTATGAATTAAACACTGACCAAAGTGGCTTCTTTGATGTTGAAAGTTGCAGACCCCTGACTGAAGACCTGTTTGCCATGAGAGATCCTACCAAAGGCATTAGATCCCCAACCTCCTAGGGCCCTCAAACCCCTCCACCACGTTAAAGGAACAGTTCACCGTTTTTCCATTCTGAGATATGTTCTTCCCTGAGCTTAGACGAGTTGATACATACCTGTCTGGTCTCTGTGCATGCCCTCAAAACGACCAAAGATGTTGTTAGCATTTGGCCTTTTCCAATGTATTCCTATGGCTCCAATCGGGTTGAAGGTAGAAGTGACCAGGCTCTTCCAAGGGCACGCATAAAGACCAGACAGGTACGCATCAACTCATCTAAGCTTGGGTAAGAACATATCTCAGTATGGAAAAACAGTGGCCTATTCCTTTAAGGTGGTGTAAAAAAGTTTGCAGTTCATCCCTATTATTGAGTATAAAATGAAAGTACAGTAGAGAAACATTTGCAGCTGTGTGTCAATTCTATCGCAGTTCTCTCATGACTTCACATCTCTGAATCAAACCTGTCTGAACAATAATAAACATTAGGTCATATTATGTGAGGCATTGCAGCGCTGGTGTTGAGCCCTGACATGCCCACTCTGCGTCTATAGCCCTCTTTATCAGTTGTTGCTTAAGAGGCTCGTAGTCAGTTCACACTTGGGTCATTGTGTCTCCATCAGCGGCGGCGAGATTAATGTTCACACGCTCATGGCCCGCGCTGCCGTCATCTGTTTTAGCACATAACTCAGGCCATTCACAAAACTGTCAACATTTCCCGCATTAAAAATTCAACGCACAAGATTGGTCCGCTCAACCTGGGAGTCTGCGGCCCCCGAGGCGGCCTCAGATAAATGAGAAAACCTAAATCAAGTTTATTTTTTTTCCAGACGTTTTCATGTGGGAACGCAATAATTGACTTTTGTGTAAACTTTTTTTTTTTTTTATGAATCGGCATAATTCTAGGTAGTGTTTGTGGCTTTATGCTGCCTGTTTAAACAGTATCAGTGTTTGCACATGGCTGTCACAGCATAAGGCGCCTTAAAGAATATTTGGGAAAGTCTGGCTGCAACTGTTTTCTGCCTTATTTTAAGTGCTTATTGTGTCCTCTTTTTTTCAGGTTTCGCCGGCACACCGGGGTATCTCTCTCCAGAAGTTTTACGGAAAGACCCTTATGGGAAACCTGTGGATATCTGGGCTTGTGGTAGGTCTTAACTCTTGTCAGGTTATAGCTAGGTATTATTCTACATGTCCAGGTTATTTGCTTCTGATACCGATACTGGAGGTTTGAGCGTCTGCTGAGCTTAAAAATGACATTACAGAATGCCCATTAGAAAAAGTTGGCAAAAGTCCTAGCTCAATATTGGCTATATTACATCTTCAAACAGAGAGATCATCAATAGACAGGGCAGCGACAGGTCCTTGAACCTCTCACAACACATAGTAGCAGCTCTAGCTTTTTGGGACCACAAACACGCCTAAAAGCACAGTATGTTGACAATGTTTGGATGAAGAATATCCTGTTAGATTTTTGATGTACTTTACACATACTATGCGGGTGGGGCGGTGGCTGAAGTGGCGTGTTTCAGAAAGTGTCATATTGCCGAACATGTTCACTAAACCGTATCACTCCATTTTAAACCAGTTCCCCTGATTCCTAATGCAGTTCCCCGTTCCCTCTGGCAGGTGTTATTCTGTACATCCTGTTGGTGGGATACCCTCCGTTCTGGGACGAGGATCAGCACAAATTGTATCAGCAGATCAAGGCTGGGGCGTACGATGTAAGTCCTTAACACTCACCCGGTCTCTTTTACTTTCTATATTTCCCTCTCTCTCTCTCTGATTTTCAGCTTTCTGTGCTTCCCCCCACTCTTTGTCACTCCCTTCTCCCATCTCTCCTCCTCCAGTGGAGCCACATTTTGTAACAGCATGGCTTTATGAAATAACAGTTCAAAATGTAATTAAACTTTCACCTCTTTGTGCGATGATAAAACTGTTTTTCGCAATAATGGGCCACGTTTCGTGATAAACTCTCAATGGATACTGTAATGAATTTGGTAATGACACACTATTAAGAAGTTTGTAGTGCATTGGTAAATATGATTGATAGATAGATTGATTGATGTGTCATTTATAAGTTCCTAAACGGATGCCGTGCTAGCATCGTTCGCTGTCTCTGTGTCTGGTTTCTGTGTGGAGTTTGCATGTTCTTCTCATGCCTGGATAGTTTTCCTCTGAGCACTCCGGTGTCCCTCCATCTCCCCAAAACATGCACAATAAGTCAGTCCTGATTCTGAACATTAGCCTGGCTGCACATCTGGAGATGGGTCCCTGCCCACTGCTTCTTACGGGTCAAAGGCTAGTTTGTTCGCACATCTGCACCTAGACGCCTAAACCTTTTTAGATTTATCTGTCAGTTTGATCGGACGTTGGACTGATGCATGTGAACACGCCACACCCCCACTTTCACTCACCGTGGCCGTTTGTGCATGGTTTTAGCAGTAGGGGAAACCAGAGCACCCAGAGGAAACTTATGCAGACACAGAAAGAGCAACTCCACACAGCAGGGACTTGTCTAGCCAGGGGATCGAACCCAGGACCTTCATGAAGCACAAGCACTAACCGCTGCACCTCCATACAACCTATATGTGAAGCTTAAGTCTAGAAATGGTAATGGTTTGGCCTCATTGTCTTCCAGCTTTGGCGAGCTAGCCCTTTTCTGGCTAGCTCGCCAAATACTTTCTACATTTCCACACACGCTTAATGACTCACATTTTACTTGCATTTCCTTTTAATTCTGAACATCCTGAGTTACACGAGTGGCTTCTAAGAATAAGTAGCTCCCTGATGTGTTTGTTGCGTATAAGTACTCTTATAGGGTCTAAACTTTTTAATGGTCCGAACAATAAAGGTAACTGCTATTTAGTTGCTTATAAATGATGAGGAAATCTTTGTAAATGCTATAGAGATGATGAAATAAGTATATACAAATGCTTTAATAGTGTGCGCATCATTAAGTGTTGCCATACATTTTTATTGCATCACATGTACGTTATTGCACAATGCACAAAGAAGGTAAACATTTGATTACATTTTGAACTGTGATGACAATATGTGGCTCTACAGGTTGTTTTTTTCTTTCCTTATCCATGCCCTGTCTCTCCCTGTCTGACTTTCTCCTCTTTCTTTCACTGTCTCCCTTTGCTCTCCGTCGTCTGCCCCCTCCCTCTGCCCCCTCTCCGTCTCTCCCCGAGTCCGTGGCAGTAGGTGTGTATTTGTGAAAGGGGTGCAGTGCAGGCCTTTGCTAAGCACTTTTTGAATGTTTAATAGACTCCAATTGGTCCAAAGCTATTGATCCTATCGGAGGCTCCCTGACGCATTGCAGTGGGCTGTGTGTGTGTGTGTGTGTGTTTGTGTGCGTGCGAGACAGACAGAGGAGGGTATAGTCCTGCCTCAATCTCTGGTAATCGACTCTCCTCTCTGCTGCTCGCCGCCACAGAAAGCAGGAAAACTCCCCAGCTCTATTTGGGCCTCATTCATTTTTAATACATGAAACTTTTGAAGACATGAAATAGACCTCCTGTCCACTGCCTGCCGGGCCAAGATTTCGTGTTTTTTTTTTCCTCAGAAGTTTTGTGTGGCCCTGACTGTGCTGTTGATACGTCCTTATTTGTCAAAGTAGGGGAGCTGTTTGCTGAGATTGCGAATTTGTTTGGGATTTATGTTTGGAAATCATCATTCTGTTCGGCATTTGAAGCACGTTCAGGAGCAATACAATACAAGAGAATAGGGAAATATGAACTGCTTAAACTATTACCACAATCACAGGCATTTCAGAACCTCTTTGTTGAGGTCTAAACTACAGGATTAGCAAGTTTGAATGTGAAAAGACCACATTAACCTTTTACCCCCCCCCCCCCACCTTAAAGCAGTACTTGTTCAAGTACAAGTACAAGTAACTTGTTTACCTTGATTAATCCTTTCCGTAGTCCCTCTGGGGATAATACAAGTGTTAATGGGATGATTGGGGGGTCTTTCATCTCCCCCTGGTGTATCTGGCCAGAAAACCACAATTGCAGCTTTCCTGCTTACGGGTCGGAGCCACCAATACACACTAATAGAATCACAAAGAAGAAGCAAACAGGCTAACAGGGAAAGCTAACAGCGGGCTAGCACCACTTAAGTAGTATTTACAGCCAAGTTTGAGTGAAAAAAATTATCTTCATTGTGTAATTGGATGTACAATATCCCTCTCTCCCTTTGTCTTTTCTGTCAGCGTAGTATTTACTCTCACGGACAATTAATGAGTAAAAAACAGCAACATGCTACAACACCTGCAGTGGCGCTTATGGCCTCTAGGGGCAGTAGTTACTTAGTACTGCTTTCACTGAGCGCATTTTCTCCAGTTCAGCATTACCCAGCATTTTCATTGCTTTTTTTTGTTACTTTTTTCCTTTGTTTTTGTTGCTTGTTTTATTGTGTTATTGTTGCTTTTCCAGCACACTTTTTGCCTCTATTTTTTATGCTTTTTTTCAAGAAGCTTGTAGATTTGGGTAATGCCAAACTGTGAAACATGTGCTCGGTTCAGGTGGGTGACAGAATTGCAGTCTCGTATGTTATTTGCTAATTGCATCATGCAAATTGTGATTTTTATTTGATTGCGATTATGCGCCTCCATCATCTGTATCTGTGCTCACATTAGGTCTTTGTATTGGCTCCAAGTCATCAGAAAGTTGTGGGTTTTATAAGAAAGAAACTTTTAAAACAGTCTGTGCCACAGTTGTTCCCACAGATATCTGCTGAGATTGTGGCGGCAAAGACATTCTGAAACTGGAATAGTATTTTTATATTCAAAGCAGAATATCACCTTTTGTCTTTGCTTTATCTCTGCTCATTTTATATGTTCAATCAATAGGCAGGTTTTATCATGTTATATAGGAAAACTGCTCTTGGACATTGAGGCTCAATCGTTGACTTCCCTATTAGTGAAAAACACTGATCCATACTCTACTTACTGTGTTATTATATATGGCTAAATAATTAAAGGCCCTGTACCTGGATTATTTTGTGATCACAAACTATGAAAAAGGGAACCGCTAGTCTAAAGTATTAGTATTAGTCATTCCTGTCTTTTCCAACATATTTGTAGCATCCCGATTCTTCACAGGGATGAGTTCATAGGCACATTTCACTTGCAGGGTCACTTTTCTGGGTCATTTTCCTAGAAATGTAAGAAAACTTGTCCACAAGTTCATGTAATTGATACAAATGCATTTTGCTTTGACTGCAAAAAGCTTTCACTTGTGCAATAATCTCTGTATCAGCTGCACTTTATTAACTCTGAGTGATCTTCTTGAAAGCCGACTGTAACAAGTGAATTTCTCCTTTGTGAGATCAATAAAGGTTCATCTTATCTTATCTTATCTTGTGTCGCCTGCTCCATTGTTGGGATGATTCTTGTGTTCGTTCGAGGGAGTTCTGGGTAAAATTGACACAAAAAAAGATCTGTCTGTTTTCACAATTGAGATCCAGTTTCACCTTTCACTTTAAAAGAGCCATGAACGTCACATCGCTAATGTTTTTAAGTGGAAACTACGCAGACACAGGGAGAATATTCAAACTCCGCAGAGAAAGGCCCCGCTGGGAATCGGACCACAGAACCCCGAGCGACTTGAATGCTTGACTTCCATTAACGTGAGCCGCCTCCTCTTCGTTTCAGTTTCCCTCTCCAGAGTGGGACACGGTGACTCCTGAGGCCAAGAACCTGATCAACCAGATGTTGACCATAAACCCGGCCAAAAGGATCACAGCCGAGCAGGCGCTGAAGCACCCGTGGGTCTGCGTAAGTACCACCCCAGAGCGGCAGCCGCGGCTTCAGTAACTCGAGACGCACTCGTGGTCCTCACGGGCCCGGGTACTCCACACTAGTTTGACCAAATTCATGGATGTGATATCACGGAGGGCAGCACACTTGAGGCACTGCATGAGAAACATGACTTGTTTTTTCACACAATCTCATCATAATGAACTGACTCAAACATGTAGCAACACACATGCATTAGAAGCAAATACATTACATTCCCATTACTAACACAGACTCTATAACATTGTCCCTCTGCAGCACCGGTCCACAGTGGCGTCCATGATGCACAGACAGGAGACCGTGGAGTGTCTCCGCAAGTTCAACGCTCGCAGAAAACTCAAGGTACGTCTATTATGTATGAGCCATTTCCACTGCTCTCTGTAGTTTGGACTCAACTCATTTTGTTTTCCATTAGCACAGTTTATTATTTTTTTTCCTGGAGTTTATAGTATGAGCAATCATGCCCACCCACAATTTTCTTTTTTGTAAATTGATTAAGAGCCTTTTGAAAACATGTGAGCTAGACTAAATCAGGACTAATCCAGTCGCTGCTTTTAACAGTTGGATATGTTTTTTTGTTGTTGTTGTACCTCTTGCTTTTCTCCGCTGCTTGAATCGGTTACTTCATAATATGTTACAAAGAAACGAACCCAGCTTGACGTCATGTTTGTTTTGCTAATCACAAGGGAAGATTTTACTGGAAATATCAGGACACAATTCCTCACATATTTATCATATTTCAGCCGCAAACACATTAAAGCAGTACTAAGTAACGCTAATAAATCCTTTTCGTAGTCCCTGTGGGGGTAATACAAGTGTTAAAGGGATGATTGGAGGGTCTTTCATCTCCCCCTGGTGTCTCTGGCCAGAAAACCATGTTTGCAACTTGACTGCCACTGGACCGGAGCCACCAATACACACTAATAGAATCACGAAGAAGAGGCTAATATGCTAACAGGCAAAGCTAACTGCGGGCAAGCATCACTTTAAACAGTATTTACAGCCAAGTTTGAGTGAATTTTTTTAATTTCCGTTGTATAATCGGATGCACAATATCCCTCTCTCCCTTCGCCTTTTCTGTCAGCGTAGTATTTACTCTCCAAGACAATTAATAAGTTAAAAAATCGAAACTTGCTACAACACCTGCAGTTGCGCTTATGGCCTCTAGGGGCAAGAGTTACTAAGTACTGCTTTAAAATAAAGTGCATTTTTTTTACCTATTTTAATCCGACTCATTGAACAGGGTTTCCACAAGGTATTGGAAAGCATTAAAAGTCAAGCGTTTTTCTTTTCAATGCATCTGTGGCATTGAAAAGATTGTGTTTAGGCATTAAAATAGCGTAAAAGAGCGTTACATTTGACTGGCTGCTGAGAAAAGAAGGCGACATTTCCTTGTAGTCAACATGTCTTCACCCAAAGAATCATTTATAAGCAACCATTTGTGAAAAGCATCTAAATGTCGCACATTTTTATTGATCCTCTTGCACGGAAGAGTCTAAATCTGTACAATGAATTCATCTTTCAGTCCACAAAGCTCTAAAAGCGCCGCAAATGAACACATAATCAATTCACATGAACAATCGCAACGTGTGGGAAGGATTGCGAGCGCTAGGAAAGGAGTCGCTCCCCAGCTTTTAATCCAATCCAAACTGCGCCACGTTCTTGTAGAATCGCTGAATTTTTCTGTTATAAAATCAAACCGTGCTCTCTCTCTCTCCCTGCCCTCCTCCTCCTCGTCGTCTCTCTCTCACTGCTCTCCTCCTCCTCTCTTTGTTCCTCCAGGGAGCCATCCTCACCACAATGCTGGTGTCCAGAAACTTCTCAGGTGGGTGTGCCCTTGGCCCCGAGCCTCCAACGCAACACAGGAGGAAGGAGAGTGGATAAGAGTCCTCCGCACCTCCTCTAACCGACCCAACCCCCCCCCCCCCCTCCTCTACACACACACACACACACACACACGCTCACACACACACTCGCACACGCCGGAACACCGAACTATACACAACCACCACCACCGTGTTGAAGTGTGTGCTACTGCTGCCGCTGACAACTAGGCCTGTCACGATAACAACATTTAAGGCGAGACGCGGGAGGTGAAAACATTGATTTTTCATGCTGTGGTCAATGTTGAGGTGCTGAAGCTAGTTTTCTCCCTTAACGTCTTAGTTTTAGTGTCGGGAGTGAGAAAAAAGAAGGCAAAAACATACCCTTTTTTGTTCGCTAGCGAGACGAGAAGTATTTTTTCCCATTGAGGATTTTTAATATCCTTGCCTGATTAGAGAAATGTTCAGAAAATCTGTGTAGCTAATATTTCAACAAAATTAAACCACAAATTTAGACATGATTCTACAAGTATTTAGATTTCCTCGTAGCAACAAAATTGTACATTTTGGCCATTGTTAAAGGGACTAGATGCAAGTCATTTTATGCTCACTACTGCCACCTCAGGTCATACTCCTAACTGCAGCTTCTATACTAAGCTCATGCATGACGGCACTTCGGACCTGAATTAACACCTTTTTGAGTGAGTGGTGAACAGGTCTGGGCTTATTCTTCACATTAGGACGTGGCTGGAACATGTAGGGGGAGGAAAATACTTAGTTTTAACATTTTTAAACTCTGTATAGTCCCATGAAATGCCTTAGAAAACTTGCAATATATTTTTTCCCTATGATTATATCTATAATCTACAGCAAAAGTTTCAAATTGAAATCTCCTTTTCCTTAAATGTGATTTCTACTGTATTGCTAAATAGAGTTCTAAGTAAATGATTATGAATTGAATGTCATGGCCAAAAATGGCAAGTTTGTTTGTCTATGAAGTAACAACAGCTGAAAGTCACTCTCAGGTCACTACTACATGTAAATGCTAAATTGAGTCGTAAATATAAAACATTTCCTTTGGTTTAACATTACACTGAGAATTTATTGTGGTTAAGCCAACTCAGTCCCTCTCTGTATTGGAATGTAAATAAATAAGATACCGGAGGAGCACATAGGCTTAACCCATAACTTAGATGTTTTACAATCAATCTTGCGCCACAAAATGGATCAGCTCAAGCTGATACATTTGCCACAAATCCTCTTGTGGTTCGGACCAATCGGGCGGCGGCGGCACTGTCATTGTGGTATAGGCGGGTTTACATTTGCCCATAACAACAAGCACTTTTTTCAATGCATCAAAAACTCAAAGAATGCTGCTTTATACCTACAATTTAGCAATAACAAAATGATCGCTTTGTTGTTTAGCTACCTTTCGAAACTTGGCTGTGATTGGTTAAAACGAGGTGCGCTCGATCCAATCAGCAGCAAATGCAGTAAAGTCATAACTACCTGACTGGCAATACATTGTTTGCACAAGAAAAGAGTAGTTATACGTCGGTGTAGTAGTTATTGTGACAGGCCTAAACACATTTACACATTTGTCTGTGAAATTCAGTGCTACAGAGACGTGTTGTAAACGAGTGCCTTGCTTTATGTTACAGAAAGTGGTTCTCAGAATATGGTACTTTTTGTGCTACTTTGGCTTTTTTTGGTACCTCATACTTTATTTTCCAAGAGTTAATATTAAAAGTAAAATAATGTGTTCAATTCGTTTGTGTTTGGACTAATGCGTACTAATATGATCTACCTACATGTTGCTTTAACAGTAGCTATGTCTAACCTGAACGAGCAGGCTATGAATTAGGCTAAGCGCTTGTTATGCTAATAGGTTTAGGCTAGTAAACATGTATAAAGTGGTGCCAAGTTAGGGTGCAACGATAGTGTTACTGATGACGTAGAGAGCATGTGAATCAGTTTTAGCATTAGCTTAGCATTATTTATCATAGGCTACATGCTAACAATGTGCCATATCTATTAATACGGGTTCTCATTATTTTGCATGTAACTTGTGCATGTTGACATAGACTTAAGCTGACATCTTGAAATGACTAGCGTTGCTAATATACAAGTACTTCTACTAGTACATAAGAGAGCTAATACTGAATACTGCGTCCATGTTTATGTTCAATGTCATATATTTGTTAACCTGAACTTCATGTGGCTGTCTGTCCTGTGTCTAACGTCTCTCTCCTCTGTTTGCGGGAACGAATGACGCCGCCATGGACTGTTGCATGGGCGAGAGAGGAGCTTAATAACCCTATATCGGGACTTTTCTCTGTCTATTTTTTTTTGTGTGTGTTTTTTATTTCACCGAATGTGGAGACCGCTAAGATATCGTATGTGTGTGCGTGCGTGCGTGTGTGCTTTTACATTATTAAGTTTGCCCAGGGTGACTTGTTTGCGCTGAAAGCTGTGTTCTCAGCCTCTGAAAGTAATTGGTCGGCCGCGATGGGTAATATTTTTAACTCCGGGGCCTAGAGATCTACAGGGGTGCGCGCATTAGCTTTGGCCCATTTTGTATTGTGCTCGGCTGGGTCACTGGCTTGCTGCAAATCTTACGCTGACAATTGGGAGGGTGGAAGTTTAACGTCGGTGCTGTGGAGAGGTGGGGGGAAGAAAAGCTACATAAGGCCTGAAATGGTCGCTCTTTACTTTTACGTCAGTGTAATAACATGGTTTCTACAAATAATTAGGCTGTTTAGGGGGTTGCGAAGACAAGAGCTGAAGCGGGTAATTGCTCGAGTAAAGCATGTACTTGTATAGAAGCAAAGCAAAGAAAATAGTACAATAGTCGTCAGAAAAAAGTAAATGCGGTGAAAAGAAAAAGGATTTAGGAGTGGAAGAAGATGTCTGTGTAGGCCCTCAGTCATAGAGGAGCTGTCCATCTTCAATGAAGGTTCTTGAGTCATCTTCTGTGCTCTATAATTGAATTGTAGAATGTTTCGCCTCTCATCCAGAAGGCTTCATCGGCGACACTAAAGTTGAGCTCAGCCTGCAGCCCAGATAAAGACCACGGGGGAGGGTTTAGCTTGGCCGTCCCCTCTATTAACAGCTAGTTCTAAGTCATTGTAGTTCTAAGTCCTAACGGCCTAACTCACTCACAGTGACTTCATACTGAAACACGGGTGTGAGTTCAGTCGTTAGGACTTAGAAGTACAAAGATGTTTACCTGCAGGTGAGAGTAGGCGTTAATAGAGTTTGGGAGATTCCACAGTTGCCATGAAGATCTGCCATCTTTGCAGCTGTTGGCATACATTAGCTAAAAACGGTATAAAAAGTGTAGAAAAAATCCGTGGAACAGCTCTGTTACCTGCTCAGTTACTGCTGGTAAATCCATCTAACACACTGTGGTGTCCAAGTGTTTTAATGTGAACAATAACTCCAGTATTTTAACTTTTTAAATATCCATTAGTTTACAATTGCTGCTAATACCATAATGCTTAGCGATATGACATCTCATTCCCGAACTCAATAGAGGGGAGGGAAGCCAAGCTAAACTCCTCCCAGTGGTCTATACATAGTCTGCGGTCTGAGCTCAACTTTAGTGTTGCTGACGAAGCCTTTTGGATGAGAGGCGAAACGTTCGACACTTCAGCTGTAGAGCACAGAAGATGACTCTAGAACCTTCATTGAAAGTGGAAGATGTTCATTCTTGGACTTTGTATTATGGCGCTGTTTATTATTATGATGTGGTATAGTTGCAGCAAAGATTTAAAGCTCTTTTTTGTTTGTCAATTTGATATTTAAACCACATTTCCTGAAATGTCAGCTGTGTCTTTTGCAGCCAGCGTTGACTCGACCCTCGCACCTGGGCTTCAGCAGCACTCCCTATAGTTTTCTAGGCCTGCGGGTTAAAACACGACAAAAAAAAAAAACGGCAAACTAAAAATACAAAATCTTGAAGGTTCACCTGAATTATCTGTATAGCCCCTCCCAACTGTAGCATTTCTGTCCAATAGTGGGCCGGCAGCATACCAACTCCGCTGCTGCCGCCTCCTCCACCGCCTCACTGGCTCAGGAAGGTACGTCCACGAGACACGCCCATCCACTCCTCTGACCACGACCAACCACATCACACTAGGGCTGCACAATATCTCGCCAAGACCACGTTTGACGGTCATCGCAGGGTTAGATATGGCGTTTTAGTAAGCTTCCGGTCGAGTTTTTCGGATTCTCTGCAGGAAAAACGTGTACTTTTTAATGATTTATTTGGGCTGGGAATGCAAAGTGGCTTTCCATAGCACTGTCCCAGAACCTACGAGTAATCAAAACTTGCTATATTGTCATTAATTTGCTGGTACCAAAGATTAACAATAACTTTTTTTGACTGCCTTGCTTGTAACTATGTAAACTATGACTTGGCTAGCTAGCTAAGGCACTCCTGACACTGATTTGCAACTTTTTTTCATGGTTTCAAGGTTTAAAATGAAATAGGACGACCAAAAAAAGCCTCCTGGTTAAATTTTGGCTGTTTTTATCTTGTAAATAAAGGCGTTTAGTCTAACATGCTAATACTCGCGATACCCGCTGTACATTAGCTATCAAATACCGTATTTCTCCCCCATATTGTGCAGCCTTACTACACGCCATTACTTCTTCAAAAAGGGGTGGGCCGCTCCCCTTTTTTTTTTTCCCAACAGGACCCTAGCCTTTTTGCATGCAGCCTGTTATTAGTATCATTATTATAACAAGCATTGCCGTCATAGACACATAGCTGTACATGCATGCAATATCTCATTTAAGCGGCCCCAAGAAAGTGCGAGATTATCCGCACGGTCAACACATTACCGTAGATTTTTAAAAGGCGATCGATACGTTACAAAGTGCTTTTTACTTTTACCGCCACTTAGCATTCGCACCGCATCAATCAACCTCATTCATCCAAAGTCATAGGGCTGCACCATATATCTCAGCACGTTAGTTACAACTAGGGGTTGCGAAAAAAAAGTGCAAAATTTGCTGTGCAACGTGACACACGCAGAAAAAAAAAAAGTTGGACATTCTAGGAAGCCATAAAAAAGTTTTACGGCAAATTAATTATCCGTATTGCCGGTAAAACAAAACATTGAAACGGCGCCAAGAAGGCTTTTACAGACGGCTTACATACTTTTGCATTTATTGGGCAGGATTACCGTAAAATTCCCTCATATCGTGCAGCCCTAAATCCTACATACTCTACATAAACATTACCACCATCCACAGTGACTTCTCCAGCCTCCCCCAAATCGCCGCTATGCTCTCCCCCAGCCGGGCCAAGCGCTGGTGGGACGGGCATAGGGCAAGATGGGCCATGGGGGAAGAGGAGGGGCTTGTATCTCAGGGGCAAAACTGACTCCGCAGGGGGCCGGCAAGAGCTGGGTTGGCGTGCTGCCATCGTCTGACCTGGGACTGTGTGTGTGGGGGGGTGATACCTGGGTGGGTTTGGTTGTTGTGGGGGAGAGGTCCAGACTGGGACAATTTAGACTTCTCTTAAATTACTAAGAGATCTATGTTGTCCTTTGTCTGTCCTCCCCCTGTATATAAATCAGGCTATGTTTACATGGATGTGTTCATGCTTTACATTAAACGTATAGTCCCTATAGTCCCCTTCGCTTACGGGATTGAATATTGACTTTGCTTTAAAGAAGATACTTTGGTGTGCACAGGCGACAACAATGTCTTAAAGCTCACCATCTGAATGCTCCATAGATGCAAAAGTTGAAAGGTCCTCATATTGGCTACTACTGCTAATATGCACATTAAAGGGATAATTCAGGATTTTTGACATAGGGCCTTATTTCCTAGTTATCCAGAGTGTTGTTGATTTCTGGAGATTTTTATTTATTTTATTTTTTTTAATTCATGCAGTGCTTATATTTGAAGAGTTAAGTGGTGCTAGGCTAATGTTAGGCTAGCGCATGTCTATGGTAACTAGTAGCCTGCATTAAAAACAGTCTGACCCAAGCACAGTGCACCTCAAGCCAAGCAAATCACTTATAACACCAGACTACCCATATAAATGCCTGTGTTGACTGAATATTTTTTTTAATATAACCATTTTGCATTTAAAAGAACTTATATTTGAGCAGCATCCGCTTCCTAGTTGTAGCTACGCAGCAGCGGAGTGATCTGGTAGGTTACTGCTTCTCAGTAGTTTACCTGCGACCGACATTACTACACGTGGAATTCACAAAGGAGCTTTCTACAAATCAGATATGGCAACGTTTGGAGGACGACCCCATGATTTTGAAGAGGTTTTTAATGCAGGCGACTAGTTACCATATACATGTGCTAGCCTAGCACTAGCCTAGCACTAGCGTAGCACCACTGTAAGGATTCATGAATTTAAAAAAAATATATATATATCTCCAGAAATCAACAACACTCTGGATAACTAGGAAATTAGGCCCTATGTCAAAAATCCTGAAATATCCCTTTAATGTGCATATTAGCAGCCGTAGCTTATATGAGAACCTTTCAACTTTTGCATCTCTGGAACATTCATACGGTGAGGACCAAGACATTGCCGAATATATCCCTTTAACAAGAAAAACACAGAATTTTAATTGAGTGATAGACAATGCACTTAAAAACATTCACCCATTATGAATTTTTACCTCCATTTTATTTCACTGCCCTACCCCAAAAAAAGCAGTTCTTTTTTTCACCAAGACTTGTATTTACGATGGGAGAGTGTGTCCAATGTGCAAAGCCTTCTGCAGCACATCCCAAAGATGAATCTAGACCTGACCAACCGCAGCCACCCCAGATCAGAACAGTTCCAGGTACCAACAGGCAACAGGCAGCGTATGATGGGCTTGAGATCTGGACGCCAAACTGGAAAATGAACCCACAATCCTATTTGAAAGCTGGTAAAGTGAAAACACTGGTGTAAACATTGCCTTTTTCTTTCTCTGATTATAATTTTTATGCAAGAGTGATGCATAACCATGTCCAACGGGTGGGAGTGGGCGGGTAAGGTCGACGATTCCTCCGGTGGCTCCTTGGATGATGTAGAGGCGCCATCACAGGTCCAGAGCAGATCAGCTTCCCCGTTGCCTTCAAATGGGGAAACTCCTGCTGCTCTACTGTGCAACACCCCATGTAGCTTTTATTTGTGCCCGAGAAATACCGCGATTGGAGATTTCGGAGCGGGCGAGTCTGGGCTTTTTGTGCATTGACGACCTGCGCATGCAAGCGTCTATATGGACAAGAAGCCTCCGCAACCCTCCTTCGAAAACCGCCCCCCCCAAGTTATTACGCGGAAGTAGCTGTGGCATGCGTGTATTTTGCGTGGAGATTTGAATGTTTTTTTTTGGAGGATCAGCTTTAGCCTTCACTCAAACGGGACCAGTAAGTCTTATTTGTGAATAGGGCTGCACAATTGGTCCATCGATATTGCTAATTGACTGCAATTGGTGCAATATTCTATGCTATTGAACAAACATGTGTGTTCATTGAGGTTTGTCTCTTCTATTTCGGTCTTCCCCAATTGGACCTCATCATAAATTATAAAATCTAATCGCAATTGCAATATCAAAGCAATACCAGATGCTCCCCCCCCCCCCCACAAAATCGTGCAGCCCTAATTGTGAATCTTGTGTGGCGTTGTTATCATCGCTTCAAGTAATTTCCTTCAGCCCCTTTTTTTTTTTTTTCCTATTATTGTTTTCAAATCAACATCCAGCTTGGTCTGTGGCTTCTAAGCGCTGGGGTTGACGTTCCACTTTTTTCGGGGGGAAATCACGTTTGCACTTTCCGTAACCTGCTTCTCTGCACCTTCCTCCAGAGTTTTGGGCTGAGGCAAGGCTTGGCGGTGTGCTCCCGGCGTTGACCCCCATTTTCTTTTCATTCAGAGCACAAAAAAAAAAAAAAAAGCAAAGTGTGAAGCATTTTTTGGGGAGGGTTTCTATGCGCCTTGCTCCCTTTTGCGCATGTGGGCGTTCTGTGTGGTTAAAGCCTTTTCTTTTTGTTTTATTGCAGAACCTTCAGATGGTTTCTAATGCTGCGCGTCACAAATTTAGATCTACGTAGATTAGTGTAGCCTGTTTTTGTCATTTGTAGTTAGCAGATAAAGGTTTGTCCGACTTCAACCAAATCAAAGTACATCAACAAGCTTTTACTACACCTATACTTGATGGTGGCTTGTGCATAGTATTCATACCAACAATTATGTCATGGTATTTGTTGCAATGAGAAAATCTACTACAAGACGCGCTAGAAAGCATCTGAATGTTGTCACTTTTGGCACCTCGAGGCTGATCAGTTCAGGACCAGAGAATGTTGCACTTTGGTTCAGCTTTGTTTCCCTCATTTTAAGGAATTTTGTGATTTGTTTTAATTTGGACTTTTCCCCCTTTTGGATGCTGCATGGCGAGGCCAAAATAGTTGCTGCAAACACCCAAAAAAAAAAAAAAAAAAAAAAAATGGTTTGCAGGTGATACAGACCCTTTTAGTGTTTGTAGACAAGATGGCGGAGTAACATGTACCAGTATACTATGGTGCTATAAGTTTGTTTAGTTACTCCCAACATATTTGAAATAATTTGGGCAATCATGGAACTGAATGTGCCGAATGCCAGTGGTTTCTATTGCTGATAGTTGATTTATTAATGCTTTGATAAAGACTAGTTGGTGTCTGATCAGGGTTAAGCATTCGCAGACAGGGCCGACTCAACCTACCCATAGGCCCCTGGGCTAACCATGAAATATAGGCCCCCCCCCACACCCATTCACTCTAACCCAAGATGGCTCCACTACACGTTCAGCTGACTCATTAATGTAAGCGATCAGAGCCATTCTATGAATTTTACAGTTTTCATGCTCACTTATACTCCGAGAGGTGGAGAAAAAACAATGTTATGCTCAAAATTATTATATATTTTTTGTGTAGGCCCCTGGGCCCTTGGGCTCCAGCCCAGGCAAGCCCAGTGGTTAAGGCGGCCCTGTTTGCAGACCAGGTCTCATACATCGATTTAGCTTTGTTTTCCAAATAACAACATATGCAAGTTAATTTCTCAATTTATCTAAATCCTTATCATGGTATAAGTTGAGGTTTGTGCACTGCCGGTTCGGATACATCACTATCGGGTCTGTATATGCCGCCTTAAACGCTGTGCCCCTTTTTTTTTCCCGATTGAAATATTCAAAAGCCTTGTCTTCCCCAAACCCCTGATCTCCCCCCTTTTATTCCCCTACTCCTCTGTATTTGCTCTAATTTTCAGGTAAGAAACAAACCAAAAAAAACAGAAAATGTGTGTGGGGTGTGTGCATTGGTAGCGAGGCAAACTAAGGAAAAAAAACAAGAAAGGTAGAAAGCAACACTTAGCGCCAACAGTTGAGAGAGCTCCGGAGTGAAAGCAAAAGTGACTGGCGCCCTTAAAGGAAATCGATGGTATACATTAACCTAGCGTCATGGCCGTTTGAGACTCAACAACTAGATCTACTGGGGTCCTCTGTGCACAGGAAATGGAAGCAGAGCAAGTTCACTACACTCTCAGCTTATTCCCCTAAGACGACAAATGCTTTTACCCAAAAAAAAAAAAGAAAAAATAGAAGAATGGGTTTTGTTGTGCATGTAGACAGTGAGAAATCCATTAAGTGCATGTCTTATTTTTGATTGTGCAACTTAAAGATTTTGCGTTGTTTGGCTCTTCTGATACAATTTGCTGACCCCTAATAAACATACACCTCTCTCCCCCTTTATCCTCTTTTATTTTATTTTTACAGCGTGCAAAAGTTTACTCAACAAGAAGTCCGACTCTGCTAAGGTAAGGTGTTTGGTCGCATAAGTCGTGAATATCCTTCTCTCTACGCAAATTGCTCTGTTCAGACTTGGCTTAAATGTTCAAACAAATATTTTCCCAACTAAAGGTCACATTAAATTCCTATTTATAAAGGTTTTTTTGGCTTCTGCTCCCATGTCCAAATGTCCTTTTATAAACTACAGCACAAATCTTAATGTGGAATGTGGTGGCCTTAGTAGCGTGGTCAGCACACATGCCTCACTGCAAGAAGGTAGTTCGATTCCTAAGCTGAATATGACCTTTCTGTTCAGTGTTTTTTTTTTTAAGACCTCTTAGTTACCTACTCTTAACCTGTCAAAACCTGTCAAAACCAGCATAAACCAGTCCAGACCGGATTTAATTCGGATCTAAACCAGTAAAAAAAAAAAACATTCAAAACTAGGTAAAATCAGCTCTAAACCAGTCCAAACCTGCTCTCAACCAGTCCAAACCTGATCTAAACCGGGTCTAAACCAGTAAAAAAAAAAACACGTCTCTAAAATTCAAATCCAGCTTAAACCAGTCCAAACCTGATATAAACCAGCAAAAAACAGTCCAGACCTGATCTAAACCGGGTCTAAGCTAGTCCAGACCTGGTCTAAACCAGTACAAACCTGCTCTAAACCAGTCCAGACCTGGTCTATACCAGTCCAGACCTGATCTAAATCAGTTCCAACCTGATCTAAACTATTGCAGACCTGGTCTAAACCAGTCCAGACCTAGTTTACACCAATCCAGACGTGGTCTAAACCAGTTCCAACCTGCTCTAAACCAGTCCAGACCTGATCTAAACCAGTTAAAACCAAGACTAAACCAGTCCAAACCAGGATAAACCAGTCCATATTTTGACTATTACCCAATTTAACAGAATGGTAGAGATAGAAAGAATTAGAAACAGCACATGATAAGGTGTGCTCTACCAAACTGTTAAAGGTTCAAATATCTCACAATAAAGATGAAATACAATGAAACACAACTTACGTAAAAAGTGAAATATTACATTCGAAAAATGGGGGGAAAAATGCAAGTGATAGATCAGTTGGACTTACCTGGATAAAATCAAGTGTAAGAAATGCGCACAAAACTAGTTACTCCTATGGGTTTGACATGTCTATCCGGTGACTATCCGGTGACCAGGGACACTTTTGTTTTCATCTCCATTGAACTACAAAAAATCAACAAGGTCTCCCGCTGAATCGATGTGTTTTTCAGCTGAAGTGCAGCTTGTACAAGGGACACGTCTCCAGGCAAATTGTCCAAATTAGATTAATGTTCGCCCGCAAATGACCAGGACATGACGGACTTGTTTCATCGTCACTCAAGCATTTCTCATTGGAGTCGCAAGAAGGAGGTCAATTTTGTAATTTCAGTGCATTTTATGTAAGATTTCTAAATATAGCGAGTGAAAAACGCTTCATTACAAATCGTGAACTCCAGCTCGCCGAGTCTGAACAGAGTCGACCCTTCCCCTTTTCTGCCCGTTTTACTTTCTCGTCCAGTCAAGTTAAGTAAATTCATGGTTATTCCTGGCTGACTGCCGCAGTGTAACCATGGCAAGCTGTACATATTGTGCCAGTTGATTTTAACCTTTAATGGCCGTTGACATTAGAAGCATAACCTCTCGGTCCTCCATATCTTTTGTTCCGCTAAAGTCACTTGTTAATATTTAGCCCTTTCCCTTTGGCTGCACTTTTTTTTTTACGAGCAGTCTCCGTCATTCTCTAGCTGTAGCTATTAAGCACTTCTCCATGGCGCTCCTCCCTCACAATCACCACTGCCCCAGGGGTTTTCGACCGTTCTGCTAAGTGGCAAGAGGCATAGAGACTTAGCCAGGCAGTAAAAAGGGATGATCTAGTGGGCTTTCTGTGGCTCTCACTCTCCCTTCCGCTTCGCCCGCCCGTTAGCTCGCAATAGTCTGGAAGCTACCACCAACAATGGCCGTGATTCTTGAAAGGAGTATACACTAATGTGTCCGTCTGCAAGAAGACTGGACACGCAAAGCAAAAGAAAGCAATTATCTGAATGATTTTTACCGCCGTTCTACGGTGTTAAAGCTAGACTAGTAGACAGTTTGAAACACAGTGCATCGGAAAGATTTTAGTTTATATTGATTTCTAACAACAAAATGTCCTATCTTTATCGAGTCTCATTACGTGTTGTAACGGCTAGCCCTAAAGTTTAGACCGAGACATATTCAAAAATGCATACACAACTCTTTAGTTTCGCAGTGCATTTTTCAGTCTTCTCTAGGACTGGGTACCGTTAAATTTTTTTCTATACTTAAACGATGGTTGGTTTTCGATACTGATACCTGAACAGTACTTTTTCTATACTTATACTAAACTAATTGTCATCTAGAATCAGAAAACATAACAATAATGTTAATTTAACCAAGTCACTTCCTATAATCGACCAAAAGGCATCAAAGCTTGGTCTCTATGGAGATAATATTGTTTCCTGTACCTTTTTCAATACCATGCGGGTATTGCTTAGCGGTAACCAGCCCTAGTCCAAATGCTAATTCTTCTCGACAGGTTTAAAAAAGTGCCAGATTTTTTGCTAAATAATGTTACAGTGTAGTTGAGTTGGAGTTATCGCATCATAGTCAGGAAAAAGACATTCCCTTAGAGCCAATGGAGTATATATTGGGGTGTGTCATCTTTTGACTTTCTCGCCCCAGCCTTCTACCAACAACACTAAGAACAGTATAGTGAGCGCCATCAATGCCCTGAAAGACACCACCGCCAACGCCCAGATGGTACAGTACAGGCTTCCCGCCGAAAAGTGTCCATTCTGCCACTTAACCCCAGTAGATGCATCCTAGACTGTGTCCATTGTCCTCCTTTGCTTTAGTCGCCGCCTGTCAGTCATCCATATATCATACATAAGTAAAATCCCCCCCTATATTAGAACCACTAATACCCTAAAGGTGCACATTTGCAGCTTTTTTAAAAGTCTTTTGACGTCGTTACGACAGGCTGCATATGTCTACCTTGTTTAGCCCGTTAAGAAGCATGTATTGCCATTAAAGTGACGCATTAAAGCCTATTATGATTTAGCTTTGTTACTGTATGACTTCATGTTGTGGTGTTGCTTTCAATAACCCTCTGTTTTACATCACCAGCTTTTTCATAAGATACCTATATTACTGGACTATAAAAAAAACACTGTGTTTTGCTTGCCGCTCCTAGCTAATGATACTACGATCAAAATCACTTCTCATTTTTAACAAAAACTAATTAAGTTTGTCACCAGCCTGTTAAGTGGACGGTAGTCACATTAAGTTTCAAAATTCATTAAACATGTTTGAATTTGAATATTTGAATTTGAGTCAGTGAAGAAAGAAAGTGTTGGTCCAAGCCTGCATCCCTGTGGAACCCCACCTGAACAGTATGCAATTGTATTGAAAACTTTTTTTTTATCTGTAGATCCCCTAATATTGTACTTATTTTATGCAATTCAAGTCCAGTAATTATAGATGGCTTGTTTTACTCACAATCTTTTGCCACATTAAGTTTCAAAATTCATTAAGTATGTTTGAATTGGAATGTTTGAATTTGAGTCAGTGAAGAAAGAAAGTGTTGGTCCAAGCCTGCATCCCTGTGGCACCCCACCTTAACAGTATTTCTGCCATAAAAGTTCAGAATACCTTCATATAAACTTGCTTTTGCACTTTTTAGAGAAGAAGGCATTTCAGTCCTTCTTTAAGCCTTTGCCAGGGAACGTCTTGACTATTTTATGCAATTCAAGTCCAGTAATTATAGATGGCTTGTTTTACTCACAATCTTTTATTTCCGGCTCGCATTTCAAACTCATTTCTCTCACTCCCACCCTCCATCCTCCTCATGACTAACCCTCGCCTCCCCGCGAGCTCCACAGATAGTCCATTAGTACAGTACTAGCATGTTGTGGTGTGAAAGCTCTCACTCGCATGCATTACTCAATACCTTGTAGTGGTTCAATTACATCCTGTGAAAAGTGGTTGCAGCGCTGTGCTAGTTTTACAATAGGATTAGCTCTGTATCAGCTTTGGCTAAAAAGAGGTTTCCTATTTCCAAACATTGATGGTGTTTACGTTGGGAATGTGGATGGTCAATAAGATAAATGGCGTTTACGGTTTGCCATGAGCGGCCATGACAGAGCAGGGTTATCGGAAGAATTGTATCATAACAACTAACTTTTACCAAAATAAAATTGGACAAATTTCGAAAGATAAGACAAAAACAACTGGACTCAAATTTAAAAAGTGCCAACACTTTCGCTGCCCATTCGGTACAGACAGTTTTTTGTCTTATCTTTCTGAATTTGCATTAACCACCTGGATGACTGGGAATTTGCATTATTTTTTAGAAACTACTTTCTTTTTCATTATGATTTTTGGCCCAATGAACAGCAGTTTCTACATTCCGTTTGTTTCTACCTATCAAAAGAAACAAGTGAACTTTTTGACCTAAGTAGTAGAGATTTAAATATTGTGAACTGGACTGGGTTTGTTGAATTGACAACGTTTTGCCTTTATCTTCAGAAGCTTCTTTATCTGGTTAAACACAAGCTATTTGCTCAAGACTGCCATAACCCCAACTACTTCCCTTCTTATTTATAGTTTCACTAAGTAGAATAGTCTTCTCAATGCTACTTTTGATCTAAGGGCCACATAGTCTTTGGGGTTACAAACAAATACAATTTAAAGAGACAGTAAACGACCCATCACCCTTTTTAGCCAATGCAATAAAAGTGAAATAGTTTCATTCACAATAATCGCCTGAAGTTGTGAAGCCATCATAACGCTGCAACCCTTTTCCTGAACTAACATGTGAATTTTACATTTTCAACATAAAAACCTTTATCTCTTTTAAGTTTGGGTTTTCATTTTAACACGTTCAAATGTTGTTTTTTAGACTAACCATTGCTCTTCATCCCAGGAATCGCAGAGCACAGTGGTGCACAATCCGCCTGACGGTGTCAAGGTAAGGTTTTAGGTTCAGTTTTCCATAATTAAAGCCACGGGTCGCTGAATTATTGACAGAATGTCCCACATAGAGGAAAGAATGGCTGCTCTGAGCCGCTCTCTGTGGTGACATCGGATAAGTACCAGTCGGGGAGATGTTTTGCTCAATTACACATATCACAGATGCCATGTTTCTCACTACACGTCTATGAAAGGAATAGTACAATATTTACTGGTATAATCTTAATCAAATTGAGTGGCATTTTGAAGCTCATGAAACGGGTTAACAGTGGTTTTCATCCGTTTTCACCCCATGAGCTACTTTAACGTAACGGAAATGGCTGGAGAGGTACTTGTGCTTCAAAAACACTTGTGTAACTATGCAACAGGCGGAGTTCACGCTGGAGAGTTTGTAGCCAAGTTGTAATTTGAACACGATTCATGACTTGGTATAATCTACATACTTACTATATTTGTATTTTTAGGTTCAGAACAAACAGAAAATGTGTCTAAAGTGTGTTAACGTGGAAATGAAGAAAGTCTGTGGAGATAGATTAAAAGCTATTGGTTAGAGATCATGGATGAGACAAATGTTTCACCAGATCAAGACAAAGTTTTCCCCGGTTTGACATTTTTTCTGATGTTTACTGATCTTTAGGCACAGGCTATGACACACAAAGAGGTAGAATTGCCATTAATATAAATGTAATGTAACGTACCGTGTTAAATGTCGCAGTAAAATGTCCATTAGTGAATGTCCGGTAAAATGTCGCAATGATATCTTTATATTCAAGACAGCGTTTGAAAGGCTTCAGTCTCTTGATCAGTTTTTTAGTTCAACCACCTGTGTCTTATCTCCCGCAGGGCTCGACAGAAAGCAACGCCACCAATGACGAGGAGGAGATGAAAGGCAGCAAAGGTACGTGAACCCTTTTCTCTCCGTTTTTTTTTTTTTTTTGATCACTTGTTTCTGCTTCTGTAGCTTGTCTCTGGCCCGGTTTGTTGCATATTTGATGACTGGCGAGTGTCGTTGCGTGGCGTGATGCGATACTCGCTGCAGTAGGCGAGTGCGTGTCTCACTTTTCCACTCTTGTGTGTGTATGTACGTGTTGTTGTTGCGCCTGCTGCGTGGCTGTGCGTCCGGGCGCCCTTTTTGTGTGTGTGTGTATGTGTGTGTGTGTGTGTGCGCTTGGTTTTCCGTTTGTGATCATTTTTTTTAGCGGACAGCTCGGCCCAAAGCAGTGCCGCTGAGGAGATGCCCCCTCTTCTGCCCTCACCTCAAAGCTCACCTGCCAGTAAGTGTATCCATGGCAACCGCAGGCTAGATGGTTGCCCTCTGGCGATGACCCCTTTCACCCCTCCTCTTCCTCCTCCTCCTCCTCCTCCTCCTCTTCCTCTTCCTCCCTAAAACACACAACCTCAGCTTCTGATTGTAGTCACTGGCAAAACGTGTTACATCTGACCCTCCCTTCACTCTGATCCACCCACCGCCTTTTTGAGGGTTCCCACCGGGTTTGACCAAGTTTTGAAACAGATTTTTTTGTTTTTTAAATCCAATATTTCCTCCTCAGTTATTTGGTCATCGATAATCAATCCAAGCACCATAACGATCCAAAGTCATGGTAAACAAAAGTTAGTTTTAAAGGTTGGAAACATACGATTTTTAGCTAGTTTTGCTCCAAGATATGAGTTTTTTTGGTTCCAATCAAAAAGCAGAACGAGAACCCAGAAATCAGCTTGTAAATGAACAACTCCCAGCATTAGTGCAAGTTCAGCCTCCAGAAGTTAAAGGGATGTTTCAGGGTTTTCGACATAGGGCCTCATTTCCTAGTTATCCAGAGTGTTGTTGATTTCTGGAGATTTTTTTGTTTTGTTTAATTCATGCAGTTCTTATGTTTGAAGAGTGTAGTGGTGCTAGGCTAGTGCTAGGCTAGCGCATGTCTATGGTAACTAGTAGCCTGCATTAAAAACAGTCTGACCCAAGCACAGTGCACCTGAGGCAGATCACTTACAACACTAGACTACCCATATAAATGTCTATGTTGACTGAATAATTATTGAAGTATAACCATTTTGTTTAAGCAACATATGCTTCCTGGTTGTAAGCTACGCAGCGGCGGAGTGATCTGCTAGGTTACCGGATCTACAGTTTGTTTACCTGCGACCGGCATTACTACATGTGGAACACAAAGGAGGTTTCTACAAATCAGAAATGGCAGCGTTTGGAGGACGACCCCATGATTTTGAAGAGGTTTTTAGTGCAGGCTACTAGTTACCATAGACATGCACTAGCCTAGCACTAGCCCAGCACCACTAAACTCTTCAAAAATAAGGGCTGCATGAATTTAAGAAAAAAAAATCTCCAGAAATCAGCAACACTCTGGATAACAAGGAAATGAGGCCCTATGTGAAAAATCTTGAAATATCCCTTTAAGCACAAACTAAATGTTTTTTGTATCTGCTCATGACTCGTATATGTGTTGTCTTAGGCGCATTGTCTGCAATTCTGTGTCCAAATTCGGCATTTTAGTGCAAACAAGTGTAATTTTGTATTGTGGTCTAAAACCATCTAAACCCCCAATTGTGCTATTTGGATTTTTTGATCAGCCACGAGTCTGCCGAAGTCCCAACCCCACAGCGATCTGTTAAGCTGCTCGTTTACACCGACACCTTGACCAAATTGGTTTCACATTTAGTTCCTCTCACAGCTCAGTCACTGAAGTCTGGAGGTTCTTTCAAGTTGACTCTGTGCATAATGTTTGAATCAAGCTAACAGAAGTTTCACAACCTGCACGGTATTTTCAATTCCGGCTCTTGGTACTTGACATGAGGAAATACAGAGACACATATTTGCTTCAAACGATAGAGTTTAATGGATAAATCACCAGAAAAGCACTTTAATATGTAGGGAGATGCAAGAATAGACACGTGGGCTAATGCAGCAACAGCTTTAGGGGCATTTGTGCTAGCAGCATAGCTAAAATTAGCATTTAATCGGTTGTACAAAATCTACACACCGAGGAAAAGTTCTCTTCGCATTGATCCATGGGGAAAATGGGCCAAAACTATTTCGAAACATCGTTTTTGAACTTGCGTTGACCTCACTTCAGGCTGTGCTTTTAAGAAGACCCACTGAAGGTGAGTGAGGGGGACAGAGAGGGGTGTGAAAGTGCAAGCTGCAGTGCAAGGGTGGGTCAAGTCACCTGAAATAATTTTAGTTGAGAACAGTTGCGAGAATAACTGTGTTTTGTATGTTTAATAGTGCAGTACATATAAAGAGAGTCCCCGTCTGTATGTGGATGACAGGACTGTCATGAACTGCACTAATGAATAACACGAGCCCAGTGTCCATGCTTTTACTCAAGCAAGTGCCTGCTGGACCGGAACTGGAACGTTATGCACAGAGTTAATTTGGAGTGTCAGAAATGGCGCCTGTGTCCTCATGTGCAGCTCAACGAGCAGATACAGGGTGAGGGAAAACAACACAGTGGAGTTGGGAAGCCGATACTCATCCCAGACAAAACAGCTAGACCAGGGGTGTCAAACTCATTTTGGGTCGCAGGCCAAAATTTAGCTCCCATGGTGGGTCGCGGGCTGCTTATAATAGAGAACATTGTCCCAATAAATGAATAATAATAAGCTGTGATTTGGTCAAAGCCCCAACTTAACTGTAGCTTCATTAATAACGGCTTACACTTGTATTGCACTTTACAAGCCTGTGTCACAAGTTCCTCAAAGTACTACATAGTCATTATTGATTCACTCCACACTCGGTGGTATGCTGTTATTGAAGCCACAGCCGCCCTGGGGCAGACTGGCCATTTACCTCGTGGCTATATAATGTGTTGTTCATATCCTGATCTCTTATTATGTTAGTGCCCTCTGCTGGACACGTGTGGAACTCTTTCCTTTTTTTTATTTATGCCCCCTAGTGGCTAGAATGAGCATTCTGGTTATTCTTTAAAAATCATAACTCCGCACAGGAATGGGCTAGAGACTTACTTTTACTCTGGAATTATGCTCAACAGGGCAGGGGCCGGATTAAATCATCTCCGTATGTTTGACACCCCTGAGCTAGACCCTCATGGCAGGTGTACACTGCACGAGTTTGGCCGTCTAGATCGTGGGGAAAATCAACTCTAAATGGCAGGATGTAGGTCATACTTTGAGATAAAGATTTAAAATAGAACTGACAAGCTGAGACATCAGGTAGTGTCTTTTTGGAATTTTTGGAACGCTAGTCGCATAGTGAGCCATCCTCTCGCTGCAACTAGGATCTCCGTCAAGTGCTCCGGCAACAAAATCCGCGGAAATAACTCAGCTAAACACGCCATCAGCAGTTTGAAACTGCAACGACAAAACTTTGGTCGTAGGTACGATTCTCTCTTTGAACTATCGCACAGTGGGAGATGAGTTCAGACTCACGATTCTACAATCCCCACGTCTTGCAGTGTGACATGTAATAATGAGATCTTATGAGACACAGAAAATCGTGCGATGTACACCGAGCGACATTCGACAAGGGAAATCCAGGCTTTAGAACAAGGGGGAGCGAATGGCAGCTCTAACTTCTCACCCCCATGAATAAATCCCCGGCTAGAAAAAACAAAAAGCTGAGGAAGCCTCTTGGATGAGCGGCAAAACCTCTTCAATTCTAAAACAACACAGGACATTTTTTTTTGACTGCTTTTGAAAACCTTATTAAGTAAAGTTAACTTAAGCTGCTTGACCGCTCCGCCGCCCTACACTCCTCTCCAGCAGAATCTCCAAATATGCCGTGGATATTTTAAGATCAACTCCAGCCCGATTTGGGAAGCTTTTGGAATGTTTTTATTTTTAGTAAATTATTTATTTTTGCCTCTGGGCCGCTGTGGGAACCCTGAAACGTGTGTGATGTGTGTGTTTTCTCGTGCGTCACTGCATCTCTCTCCTTTTTGTCGTCTCGATGTAACAGTCCGAGTTGGAGGAAGCCTTACCTTGCAGCTGTGTGCCCGGAGCTGGCCCCTATTTCACTGCATTCCCCTCAACACTGTCATAAATTTAACCTTTCCTCTTAATGGCTAACGCTATTAATGCTTCCATTAGCACTGATATGGTATACTGTGTTGTGTGTATTCTGTGGTTGTTAGACTCCAGATGTGGGGAGTAGTGGCAGGAGGAGTCGGTGGCTTTCAGCTTATTTTCACATGTACAACCCATTAGACATATCACCATTGTGACTATGTTAACACCTTAAAGGGCCTGTATTTTGCCAAACTGATGTTCTGGAGCTTGCAACTAGGCCATGATGTTGTTCTCTCATCAACAACATATCTAGAACTGTTCCGTTTTATTAACCCACATTTGAGTGAAGTCCCGTGCACACAGGACGCGGTTGTAGTAGCGTTTACGGAGGGGGAGTGGCCAGTGGGTGTTGAGCCAGAATAGATGCTTAATAATGGGAAATTGAACTTGACGTGAGCCGTCCAACCACCCCAACCAAGCTCCAAGAGGAGGACGAAAACGGGAGACTTGACAGCAATGCCAACCTCACAGGCTTCAGCAGGTGGCAGTTCTCCCAAGGCTAGTGACAGTTCAGTTTGGAGACTAGGCTAGACCTTCTATTTTGTTATAACATGGGAGATTTACAGGATAATACAAATACGGGAGGATGTAAATGAGGGGAACTTTCCTTGCAAAAACGGGAGACTTTAATACTACGGACAATAGACCAGAAAGAGATGTTAGCAGCTAGCGGTAACAAAGGGTTCCCCCATCAATAGAAGTGGGGAAACATCAATGTATTAAGATTACTATCCTTAAAGGAATAGGCCACTGTTTTTCCATAATGTGATATGTTCTTACCTAAGCTTAGACGAGTTGATGCGCACCTGTCTGGTCTTTGTGCGTGCCCGTGGAAGAGTGTGGTCGCTTCTAACTTCACCCCCGTTTGGAGCCATAGGAATATGTTGGGAGAGGCCAATTGCTAGCAACATCTTTGGTCGTTTCGCGTGACTGAGGGCACGCACAAAAACAAGACAGGTACATATCAACTCGTCTTAGCTCAGGGAAGAACATATCTCAGTATGTAAAAACGGTGGCCTGTTCCTTTAAGGTTCGTGGGCAGTGTAAGGGTTAAGCTGTTTGATGTATATATATATGACGTTTCACTCTTATGACTTGTGATTGGTTGATGCACCAACTCACCTACGAACCAAAAATCACGCCTGGGGAACGTAACTCTTATGAACACAAATGATATTTCTAACATTCAGACAAAAGTGTTCTCTGATAATGACGCTACAAGGGAACTGCCTGCGCCTTTAATGACATTACACGAGCCATGTAACTCGCAGCACGTATAGAACAATCCCCCACTGCTCAGCCTCATGAACTGTGCTTTCTCTTCACCGCGTCCTATGTGCACAGGCTTTTAAGATCTCGTCCAACTTCCTGTTCCGCTGCCTTCACCGCTGCATCAGTACTTTGTGAACCCTTAAGCTCCTCCGTGTTTTTTGAAGTCCACACCTTGACCAGACTTGTTCTGATCATTTTGGCTCTTAAATTACCCTGTAGCTTTTAGTTTGTTTCATGCGGTTACACTCTGCACAGCTCCTGCGGGTGAACAGTAGCGCCCTCAGCTATCGTTTTGTTGTATCAGGGATTCTGCTCGACATATACACATACATTATAATGACGCCGTGCCAAAAGCTGAAATTCTAAAAGTGTGAATAACGCATTGTATAGGCCCTTTTAACATGCTCGTAGTGTGCTTATAGGTCTAACATTAGCTGGCTTTGGCTTCATTGTTTTGCTTTGGGCTCTTGTTAGCGTGCTAGCAGCTAACGCAGTGCTAATGGTACTAACCCCCACAGCTTCTGGATCAGAGCTGCACTGGTCCTGCTTCCAGCTGCTTTGCTCTGTGTTCAGCTGCATGCGTCTCAAAATGATTTTTTTTTTTTCTTACCAACTTTGTGTTTGGACAGTTCCTTTCGCACCTGCTCCACGCAATACAGTGTTTGTTAGTTTCCAGTACCTATTATGGAAAAAGTTATTGACTGCATATGGCTGCAAATCACACCGTGTGTTTTTTTATGTCTAAAACAGACACAATTCTGGAGCACACACAATGGGAGATCACATATTGATTTCATATCATAATATAAACTATCTTTAACCCTTTCTACTTTCTTATTATTTTTTGTCTTAGGGCTTAGATCTTGGCGTTTGAGCCCAACCCACTCTGAGTCACTGTGATTTGATTGGCTTCAGAGTTACACTGTAAATCAGACCGTGAGTGACAGTAACATGACGTTAAATAGTGAGCCCTTTTCTGTAAAAAGGCTCCGGCCTTATCGCTCCTCAGTCACTGACTGAGAAGTGAAGAAGGAAGTCATGGAGATTCTGCGTTAGGACATTATACTTCTGCTGAATGTAAGAATAAAAGATTGATATTCAACTATTCCTTAGTAATAGGTGTGAAAATCCTGAATTTATGTGATTAAAATGTCAGTTAATTATTAATTACTCTCATTCTACAAAAACAAACCCTCTTCATTTGTATCTGCTGTAGAATCATGTTTGTCCCACTTCCTCTGAGTCGTGGGGCAGCAGGACTGACGTGGACAGATGTTACAGAAGAAGCTCATGAGGTTCATTTCTTCGACTTAGTTACTACAGTAACTATTCTCTCCAAAGTAAAAGAAGATCTACCACAGTCCTGTCCACATCTGTTATGGTCCACCATGACTCAAAGGAACTGGGACACACATGACCCTACATCAGATAAAATATATGGATATTTCTTCAACCTCTATAAGCATCAGTTGTGTGATTTAAAAATCCAGTTTAAAAGTTTTAAAGCTTAATTAGAATATTCATTTCATTTTTTACTACATACTTTAGTTTCAGAATTTTCCTCTTACAGCACAAGTCTGAAGTTCTGTCTAAAGCAAAAGCTCCATGACTTCCTTCTTCACTTCTCAGTCTGTGACTGAAGAGCAATGAGGCAATGAGGAATCAAAGAGCCCACTGTATATAGCGTCATGTTCCTGTCACTCATGGTGTCTGAACTGAAGTCTAACTCTGAAGAAAGTCAATTCACATGAACACTAAGCAGGTTGGAAGGACGCCCTTGTGTCCCTCTGCATCCAAATACCGGGACCATGACTGGAGCCGTATGTGGCTCTTTAGAGTAGAAAGGCTGTGTAAAGGACAGTCAGAGAAGGTTAGAGGAGATTAGTGCAAAAGCTTTAGTATTACTGAATAGTTAGCTGCCTGAAAACCTCTACTACTACTTTGTTTCAGTTTTTACTTTTTCCATAAACATTTCAAATCCAAAACATGACAAAGATCAGGTGTGAAACTCCGCCCTCTTTCCTTGTGCATGTTTTGCTGTGGTGCATTTCATTTACTCCTCAGTTTATTTCATGTCATGACGTTTTTTGGCGTGACCGCTGTGTTGTTTGACCATGAGTTGTGTTTTCAGTGCCACCGCATGACGTAAAGCGCATTGCATGGAACAGCACGACAAACAGCTCGTGCCCCGACTCTGAGCACTCGCAGTCGCCCATGTCCGCCGCTCCACTAGGGGGCATCGCTGGCGCTACCGCTAAATGCGACACTAAGCAGAGTAAGAGCACATCTGGACCTAACCCTCCCCCACCACACTCCCCGCTGTGTCGCCCACCCCCCCCTTCAGTGCCGTAGCTGTAATAAACATGCATGGATAACTGCACGGTCGGCATCAGTCATTTCTCATTAACTCGACTAATCTCTGCTAATGTTACGCAGGCTTTTGAGGGCTTTATGTTTAAAAGTTGCACACTGAAAGCGCCCAAAAAGAGAGGAACGATGTGAAGTTGGCAGGGGTCAAAGAGCACTGTCTGGCCAAAGGGAGAAAAAAAACAAAAAGTCAGCATCTGAATTTGTGCGATCTGGTGTTACTACAGTGTCAAGGCTTATGCGGCCAAAGAATTAGATCAGCCGCCACATGAACAGACCGAGTGACTGATCCGAGGTGACCATGCCAGGATTCATCGCGCTAAAATTGAGAAGCTTGAGTGATTCAGGAAATACGAGACGTCACTTTCACACATGGATTGGCCGACACAGAGTCAAGCCTAACCCCAGCGAGAATCTTTGGGATGTGCTGGAGAAGGCTTTGCACCATGTAATGACTAATATCTTAGTCATTAGTGTCATTTAAGTGGTTTGTATTGATGGGGAAATGCCAAACTCCCCCCAAATAAAAGCACCAAAACTGGATACTGGTGTTTATCTGCAGTTAAGACAAAATACAAGAGATTGGAGATAGTGAACTTTTGCACAGTAGCATTATTTCTATTTTCATTATATGTATTATATATTAATATTTAAGTTACACTTTTGAAACTGTAATATGTAACAGTGTTAATTTTGACAACATATTTTAATTTAGTTTTAGTCTTAGCCTTTTGACGAAAATGTAGTTAAATTTTAGTCGAGATTTATTCAAAAGTAAATTTAAGCAAAATTTAGTCGACTTGGCATTCATAATATTCATTATTATCATATTATCAAGGTCTCTTTTTTTAGTCTTTCCTTTACACCTTTTCATTTTTATGTTGTCAGATTCGACTAAAATATCTGGACATTTTAGTCATAATTTTAGTCTCATGAAAAACTTTTAGTTTAGTTTTAGTCCAATTATAGTAAGCAAAAATATTACTTTGACTAAAATTAAGACTAAATATTTCAATCCACGAAATGAACACTGATTTGTTATACAAACATTAAGGGTGGGCGTATCGCTTATCGTTATCGCGATATAATTTTTAAAAATTGTTGTGGACACGATATACAGTGGGGGGAAAAAGTATTTGGTCAGTTTCCCAAAGACTTTCTATTAGATTTCGGCCAAATACTTTTTTTCCCCGATGTAATTTATGTTACGCTCAGCTCCATCAGAGCAGCATAAACTCGAGGACAGGAGCTTAAAAAGTAAAGTAAAATGAAGAATGTAAACTGCTTGAGTAGATCATATTTGCGAAGAATAAGAAAGAATAAAATATCACTGAATTAAAGCAGCACTAAGTAACTCTTGCCCCTAGAGGCCATAAGTGCCAGTGCAGGTGTTGTAGCAAGTTGCGATTTTTTTAACTTATTAATTGTCTTGGAGAGTAAATACTACGCTGACAGAAAAGATGAAGGGAGAGAGAGATATTGTACATCCGATTATACAATGGAAAAAAAAAAAAAAACTCAAACTTGGCTGTAAATACTGTTTAAAGTGACGCTAGCCTGCAGTTAGCTTTGCCCATTAGCATGTTAGCTTCTTCTTCGTGACTCCATTAGTGTGTATTGGTGGCTCCGGTCCAGTGGCAGTTAAGTTGGAAACATGGTTTTCTGGCCAGAGACACGAGGGGGAGATGAAAGACCCTCCAATCATCCCATAAACACTTGTGCTACCTCCACAGGGACCACGGAAAGGATTTATCAAGGCAAACACGTTACTTAGTACTGCTTTAAGTTACTTAGTACTGCTTTAATCTTCCCAGTAGGCGTAAGGCTGGGATTTTGAAGTAATTTGTCCATTGTCAATTATATCGTCAAATATATCGTTATCGTGATATTTCTTTTTTGTATCATGATATAGATTTCCGGCCATATCGCCCTGCCCTAACAAACATATTACATTTTCAACACTGTAACTACCAAAACAGAATATATTGCAATGTTAAAGTCATTTGCCCAACACTGTCAACAAGATTATCGTCTTCAAAACTTAATGAAAAAATCTTGTGACAAACAGAAGCTGAAGCTGAAACATTATGTGTATTAAGTTTTGACATTATTTTTTTTGTCTGTTTGGCCCAGGCAGTGTTTCTTAACTATTTTTGGAAACTGTTATTAGACTGGAGTGCCACTTGGATGTGCAGAGTTTGATGAAGACAATGTCCTTCTGTTGCTCTTCAGTGCAGTTTATGTAAGCATTCAGGTCACAATTAATATTTAGAAAAGCAACTTATTTTACTGCCATGTGGATAATCTGGGTGTTATAATGCCAAACATATAATGCCTGGATGCTGACAATACCTTATAATATCACACAATTGAAATTTCCTGGCACATTTACTAGTGCCTGCTTCTCCAGAAATGAATACTCCCATTATTACGTTCCATCCAAAATCCAAACTGAATCACCACAAAAAAAAAGCACATGTTTTTTTTTTTTTTTTTTTTTTTTTGAGTCAGCGCCGCGACGAAGTGAGCGGTGTCCGGACGGGTGTTTTTCTGGCCTCCCGTCGGTGTTTTCCTCGGTTTGAGTTGGCAGCAGAAGGCGACAGGCCGACAGACTGACAGTGATGAGTCTAAACTGTAAGAGCGGAGTGACAGCGCAGACTTCAGACGAGACACTTTTAGCGAGAAAAAAAACAAAAGACTAACTCGAAGAGACGAGAGAGACGGGGGGTTTTTCCGAGATGATGAGATGATGAGGAGCAAGGGGCAGGCCATGGCTCTTGCTCGTCAAATATAAGCTGCCAATAAGTCTCTTTAAAGGTAGGGTATGTAGGAGTGTTTTTTAGATACAGCCTGCAAATGTCCGCAGATGGAAAGTAACCTTTTTACTTTTACAATTTAAATTCATTCACAATTACAGAAAAAATATCGATGCATGATACAGTTATTGCATTGATTCTTTAAGGGGACATATCATACAAACTTTTTGAGCTATTCCCTCGTCCAAGGATGTAACATTTGTTTTAATATTGGGGGGGTCGAGAGTTAATCCTTTTCGGGGGGGCTGGGAGTCCTCCCCCTGAAAAATTTTGACCAAATGCAAGCAATTTCCTGCATTCTGGTGCATTTTAGCCCCATTAACAATCTTTAAGAGGGCGCGCTGGAGTTTTCTTTCCCACTTTCCTCCGGTCTGCTCCTGTGCCTTTCTCTCACTCTGCTCTGAGCCGACCATTTAACTCCGCCCCTTTCCCTTGAGTCTCCATGGAGACGGTCAATCACAGCAGAGGCATGAAGACGATAAAACTGAAACACTTTTGAAAACTTATTAAGAGGACAAGGAATATCTAAAACATTTTTTTTTTTTTTTAAATAAAGGGTTATGTTATCTTAATGGGCCTAATTGTAAGTACATTAGGAAATATTAACGAGCATATGATAGATCAGGAGACTTTTTAAAGTTTGTTTTATTAAAAAAAATGAATCGCCCAGCCCTATTTTCATGTTGCAACAAATAAACATAGGAAATCTAAAATTAAATGTTTACAAATGAATGCTTTTGCGGGGGTTAAATTAGTTAGGTTTGAATATCAGGAGAGGATTTAACCCTACTATCCTCCCAGTATTTTACGCCTATATGTCCTCGTCACAATAATCCCTAGAGGAGTCATTTTCTCTTTCACTTTGGCCCTTATACTTCTGTCACACTCTGATTTGTATTTCAAGAATTTAATTGCTACAAATAGACCCCAAAAGTCTCGTCCACATTTTCCATTAACCATCACTGGATCAATTATGAGCCCTTATGCTCTCCAACCTTGTTCATGACACTGCCATTGATTTGTTAGCATGCCATTAGCAAAATTTGGCAGCTTGTGGCTTATTTCTAGCGCTGGTAATTACCAAGCGATATACAAGGAAAAAAAGTTTTTTTCCCACACACATTAATTCAAGTGATAAAACTGTGGACGGCAGATGAAAAATAGCATTAGCTTAATCTTTTCTTTAAGATGAATGTATTTTGTAATTGGTCCCTGTCAGATAATGTAATAAACTAAACTAAAACATGAAATGCCAATGCAGATGTGCCATAAAGCAGGTCCATAAGCCAAAATGATGCATGATATGTCCACTTTTATCCCGCCCACTGCCAATTGTCCAAACAGAAATCCATACCTAAGACTGTCCATTGGATAAAGCCGGTCGGCGTTAAACCTTTCCTTCATTTCTGTAGCTCCATTTAAAAATCTGTGCACATACAGTACATACCCTACCTTTTAAGCTTTCTGTCTTTGCTTGTGTCATGAAATTTGCCCCACGAAGCAAACCACGTTTTAAAATAAGCGCTGTCTGAATCCCGGATAAGCGAGCGAAGTCGGGCTTGATCAAACCCCCTAACCCGGGCCTCGTCTCCCTCTGTGTGTCCTGTCTCTTTGCAGCTCGTAAACAGGAAATCATTAAAATAACCGAGCAGCTGATCGAGGCCATTAACAACGGAGACTTCGAAGCTTACACGTGAGTGGTACTGCAACAGCAACATGCCTGAATGGACATATCGATGATGATGGTCAGTCGATGAAGAGACACGGTTTTGAGCAATAATTACCATCGATGGTGAAGTATAGGCTTTAATATAGTCTGACAGCACTTAAAGGAGCCTGTTATGTGGAGGCTTGATGGGGATAGTTGTTTTTTATTGTACTTCTTTACAGCAAAAATCTACACTTACACGTTTATATAGAGAATAGGCATTTCTATCTCAGGAATCGTTGGACGCTCTCGATAGGAAGAGAAGGCGTTGAACTTCTGACTCGGTGACTTTGCTTGTGTGTTGCCTTAGCCTCTCGCCTTGTTAACTCACCTGCTCCCTCGTTCCTCAGGAGAATTTGCGATCCCGGACTCACCTCCTTCGAACCCGAGGCTCTGGGGAACCTCGTGGAGGGCATGGACTTCCACAAGTTTTACTTTGAGAACTGTGAGTGTCTCGCCCCGAACCAATTTATCCTCTGGAAGGTCCACATCTAGCTGACTTTGACACACTTTAGAGAGTGTGACCAGAGCTCTCAGCCCGGGCCGGACAGTTTTTGGTAACGGTAACAAACTGTTAGTCTCTTTAAGGATTTAGTATGCAGACCCTACTGACCTTGTAGTTGAAGCTCCTGCAAACATGCGATTCTTGTATTAGTTTAGCATTTCATATTTAAAGATGCAAGTTTGCCATTTTATGCTCACTACTGCCACCTCAGGTCATACGTGTAACTGCAGCTTCTATATTAAGCTCGTGCATGACGGCACTTTGGACCCGAATTAACACCTTTTTGAGTGACAGTGCAGGATTTTAGTGGCAGTTGTGGTGAATAGGTCATATTAAACTCTAAAAAATAGTCCCTTTAAGGAATTTGAGCGGCATTCACTTTATATTCAAACATAAATTGCTATTCTAATATACCAACATCGTTTAGCCTGAAGTTTAATACTAACTTTATTGCTAGCTGGCCACTGTAGCTAATCCGTTTTCAAATGTTACTTGCTCCTTAGTGTTTTTACCAGCAACTAATTTGAATATTTGTGCAAATTTGCATATAATTTGCTTTTAATACAGGTTGATGTAAAGGAAATGTTTACTTATATAGAGCAATGGTTTTCTACTCGTGGGTTGGGAAGCAGCGTTTTCAGCAGGTCGCAAGCCTTTCCCAGAGAACATTTCTTTCAATAGTTCAAGCTTTATTTCAAAAAACAAATTCATGAAACAAAACGATATTTATTTTTTTCTGATTATGCTAATTTTGTAATCGTTTAGTGTGATAATCAAAATTATTATAAAATTTCGATTAATTGCACAGCCCTACATGAGAACCACTGATATAAAGGCTCCAATAAAAACAAGTGAATGACCAGTGTGATGACTAAAACCTACTCTAAAAAGCAGAGTAGAGTTTTACCTGCGTCTGGACTGAGCTGAAGTGTAAAAATGAGTAATCGTGTCATGGTCTCTCCTCCAGTGCTGAGTAAGAACAGTAAGCCCGTGCACACCACCCTGTTGAACCCACACGTGCACCTGATCGGGGAAGACGCCGCGTGCATCGCCTACATCCGCCTGACGCAGTTCGTGGACTCGACCGGCCGCCCGCGCTCCAGCCAATCAGAGGAGACCAGGGTCTGGCACCGCCGCGAAGGGAAGTGGCTCAACGTCCACTTCCACTGCTCAGGAGCGCCCGCCGCACCACTACAGTGATCAGGTCAGACATTTACGGCTGAAAGTGTTCTCAGCATTTTCAAAGCCCAGGAACCTTCTCCCGATCTGTTTCGAGCTGTCAAAACTGTGTCCACCACGGCAACACCGATTTGTTAGCACGCAGTTGGTTAAAAGGGGAGATATTCTGCAAACATTCTAGCGCTTTTTAAGAATTTTTTTATGTTGTTCTCTCACACCTGGAGCTGTGTTTTGAGCCACTCGTGCAACTTTGAGTAATCTTTGGATCGTCACCAGTGGTTATTCTCAGTATCAGTATTTCCAAAAAGCTACTCCTGAGGTCCTAGCCTCTCGATCTCTTACTAATCTTAATCTTAATCTTAATCTTCTCATCGCAAAGTGAAAATACTCGCCATTGCTTCACCACAGGGGGCGGTCCAAGCAGTGTATTTCTTCACTTGTTCTCCCTGTTTATTGAAAAAAGCTGCACAGCAAAGGGGAGCAAGAGGTGGTTGGGTACTGGATATATTTGTTTTGGCTGTTTTTGGATGAATATTACATTTTGTGACCAACAAAGTGTAAGATAGTGGTAAAGATGTGTTTGAGATTATTACCAATTACCCGCAAAAAGCACAAAAGTAGAGGCCGACCGACATGGGTTTTTCTAAGGTCGATCCCGATGCCTGGCTGATATTTTTAGCTAATATTATTATTATTATAATTATAATATAATATTTATTTTAGATTTTATTTGATCACTTTTGGTGATTCAATCATAGTTATCTTCTTCCCACTACCTTTCAGGTAGAAATGGATCATCATGTTTACATGCTGTATACTGTACGTTCTGTGCCATTGCCTGAAATAAAATTAAAAAAATAATAATAATAATTAAAAAAAAATAATAATAATATTTAAAAATGTTGTCCCAGCTTTGATTAGCTGCCATTAGGGTTAGCATACTCATGCTAGCCACGGAATTTTGCACGGCAATCAAAAATACAATTGCAAAGGATGAAACTAAGTCAGTGATTGAATTTTCCAGGTTCTGTGC